>NC_091064.1:55740329-56382029 GCF_000393655.2 Nicotiana sylvestris
TCAATCTGCCGTTCCCCGGCCCTGCTGGGGGGGTGTCCTTCATCGTTTGATTGCAGAAGAAGGCCTGTCATCTTGTCGGATCCTCCTCAAGGGTACGCTGCTCAACTAAGAATCTTGCTGGCGAGACCTTTTTTAGGGAGGAAGTTCAGCCGAGGGGAAAGAGCACAGCGGGTTCTATTAAGGCCTTGAGGTCTCCGAGTAGAGTTAGAACTTATGAACGCCCTGTCCAATTGTCTGCATATAGTTTAGTGAAAAAATAACGAAGGAGTGAGGTAGTTCTTCTTTACCGCGTGACGTGTAGGTGATGTTTCGAGGTTTGGTACATTCCTGCTATTTTGGGGCGCAGATTCTAGTACAACCCTCCGCTGTGTTTAATCGGGCTTGGCCGATGATGGGGTTCGCTTACCCTTTGACCCTTTGGAGAGTGGAGATATTGGTGCAGGCAACGCGTTATTTGATGCGGGATTTCCCCTTGCCGCGTATTGCTTCCTGCCGATGGTTTTAATTCTGTTCTTTGTGTGGGATTTCATCTTTTTGGCAAAGTTGGGGCGGTGCTATCCTTGGGTGATGTGCACGTGGTCATATAGATAAGTCATTCGTGCCTTGCGCCTGTTTTGATGATATGGAACTCGACGTTCCGATCTTTCTCCTTGTCGTGGCGATTGTCATTTGGAATGTGCCAAAGATTCTAGAGGTGGTTGTCTTCTGACCCGGCGGTGCGAGCTGCCTCATCATCCTTCGCCCGTCGCTGCTGATCGAGCCACCTGCACTCATGTGCACATGTTTTATTTAAAAATGGATCGAATGTGGAAGAAGGTTATCGGTGCATCATCGTGACGTCGAGACGAGGTGTAGGTACCCTCTTGCTTAGTGCAAGGGCGTCCTTGGGAGTATATCCCCAGATCTGCCTTTCTCCTATGGCGAGAGATTTCGCTCTTCCTTTTACAAGTCATTGGAAAGGGTTGTCGCTCCTCTACTATCGTGGTAATGTGCTACGGCCCATCTGCTTCGTTCCTCCTGGCCGCCTTCTGTACTGAGGACTGAACTTGAATTTGGTCGCTCGTCAGCTTTTGGTGGTGATTTTTGTTAAGTGGCTTGGCGTCTTTCCTTCGAAGATGGTGGTTGTCTTCGGCCTCGCGGCTGTGCTTGAGAGGAATTCGGCCGAATTGGTCCGAGACGTTTGACGTCTCCGATTTTACCTACACAAATGCGATGTTTGGTATAGCGATGTGGAAATTGTACTCTGATGGGCGAGGCGTCCTTGCCGGCCATGCGTCCTCATCGAATCTGGGTTCGTTATCAATTCCTCGATGATATTGTTCCCAGGTCGTTCTCCGATCGTTGCGAGGTAGATTGTATCTCGGGGCGTTCCTCCTGTCCGTGGCGCACGGGCGGTACCTCTCTCTGTTGGGTATGGGTTTCTTTGACAGGAGCCTGTTTGAGTAAGTTGGGCTAGGGGGGCTCCCGAATGGCCATCCACGACCCTGATTTGTGACTGATGCCGGGTACGGGCATCCGACCAGGTCTTGTCTAGGTACTTGATCAACTTTTGTTTGAACTGCCTTGGGATCGTCGGGCCTGGGCTGTTTAGGCTATGAGTGAAGGCCTGTGTTGCCCAGTCATCCGAGGCCAGGGGCAATCTTGTTCTTTCTACCGGGAAATAAGGTGCGAATTCCTGCAGCGTTTCATTTTCCCTTTGTTCGGCCCTGGACGCGTCAGGCTCTTTCTTTGCTGCTTCGATGGCATCGGCATATGTCTCTATGGAGGATTCTGTTGGTATGGTAGGCGAGTTTATGGGATCGGGCACTAGGTTATGACGGCACATCATGGCTCCTTTTGAGAGTGTTTCCCCGAACCTCTTCAATAAGGTGGGTTCGAACTCATCATCTTGCTGGTCGTTGCCTTTTCTTGCGCGTGTGTAGGTAGTGATGTGTCCGTCGGGATTTGAGGTCCCGTTGTACTTAGGGAGTTCTAGAGTTATGGACTTCTTTGACATGGGTTTTGGGGCTTCTTCCTCGGGGAACAGATGTTTCATGAACTTCCACGAACCCGACTCAATCTTTTTGGAGAGATCCCCAAGCATCTTTGCTATTGCAGGGTCGGTTACCGATCCGTTGTTGCTTGATCTCTCAGGTACTTTCTCAGTGGAGGGATCTATTTCCGGCGCTGCTGTGTTGGGAGTCTTCGGATGGATTTGTAACCGAGTGATGGCCAACTATTGTGCCTGCAACATTTTTAAGATAAAACGAAGGCTAACTTCCTGTTCTTCCCGGGCTGGGATTTTTTAGGCTTCCTATCGGTCACTATACCGTATTCTTCTGTCGGTGTGTGAGGTTCCATTGACCAACGGCGCATCTTGCGAAACCGCATCAGTCGGAATCGGTCCAGGTGCATTATCGGGGTTCCATTGTAGCGCGCCAATGACTAGAACAACCATACCATTTTCTCTGTGGTTCTCGAGGTTGTCATTCTCGGATTTGTTTACCGAGCTAGACATTTTCACCTGAAATCAAGAGATCTTGGACAAGAAAAGGTGTGAAAGATAACTTGCGTTTTTGTAATGAAACCATCAATAAAATAATCACTATTATTTTTAGCCCCACGGTGGGTGCCAAATTGTTTACCGTGAAAATGGTAACGACAATTAAATTTTTAAACGGGATTCTAAAAATATGTGATCTATTTTCATGCTAGTTGTTAGAGCAGATGATGCTAAGAATATGAAGTTTGATGATAAAATACAAGCTAAAACGGGGCAGTGATCATACCGAGGGGCCTGCTGCCCTGGCTTCAGAATAGTCGATGGAGGACCTCAAGGTCGATATCTGGGCTCGATCTCGAACAATCGAGGGTAATCGGGAATGGGATAACAGTTAAGATATGATTGAACAAGGCTCTTTATGGCCAATACGTAGCAATAAATGAAAAACAAGTGAGAGAATAGTAAGTGCTAGAGCAGCCTAGAGCTAATAAGGACGAGCAAGTTAGAGAGAAGAGAGAGAGAGAGAGAGAGAGAGAGAGAGAGAGATTATTGATATTGTGTAGAACCGTTGGAGCAACATCAGCTGCTTACAAAGTAGTGTGGGTTCCCTTTATATAGGAGGGGAACCCGGCTATAGTACAACATGTATTAATTGTAAAGTATGGTGATGGGACGGCGAGATACGACACTTCGGCATAGGCTCTGGATAGGCCGGCTCTGTCAGATTTAGCCGTGTGCCTTGGGAGATTCCCATTCTGTTCTAGCGTCGACCTCTGTTTTCTTTGAGTTGGGCCTCGACTATCCTCAAGGGAGGGGACTCAGTCACGGCTCCACGTCATTAGAGTCTCGAGGCATTCTTCCGAGGTGGCTTGATAGCGAGGAATTATATCCTCTAATTTCGCCGCATACAAAGAGGAGGTTAAGGAACTAAGAGAAATTCCATAAGACTGTCACGACCCAAAACTAACCTTGTCGTGATGGTGCCTAACGAGGTACTAGGCAAGCCAACACACTACCAAAACCAATCAATATTTTCATTTTTTTTGACAAAAGCAAAGCTATTTAACAATAAACTTGCATAAGGAGTTTAAATCAAAACAACAATGCAAATAAAAAATCCGACATCGGGGTGTCACTAGTCATGAGCATCTACCACAACCGTCTGACAACATCAAGACTAACATAGCCTAGAAATAAATTAATACAACTAAGGGAGGATAAAGAGGGAGAAAAATAGGGTTGCGATTGCCAGGCAGCTACCTCACTAACTCCGATGGACTTGCCACTGAGTAATGAACACCCGCTACCGGGTTCAGAAATACCTGGATCTGCACACAAGGTGTAGGGTGTAATGTGAGTACGCCAACCAAGTAAGTAATAAAAGTAAATAGATACTGAGCAGTAGTGACGAGCAATAAAACATATACATTTCATATTATGAAATCTCAGTAAAATACACCATGCTTTTAAAATCAAGGTTTTGAATCAACTCAGCTCATTTAAATCCAGTTTTAGTAAAGCCATTTAAAACATCTTTCAACAGATTTCAACGAAGTGATGAAATAGTTAGTAAAAATGATGAAAACATAAGCAGTCCCTCAGGCAAAACTAACTCATATACAGCCCCTCGAGCAACATAAATCAGGAACAGCCCCTCGGGCAAACATGAATAATTAACAACCCCTCAGGCAAACCTTACAGTCACTCGTATACAACCCCTCGGGCATTACCTCACAATAACTCCTAAATAGCCCCTCGGGCACAACATGAATCAAGAACAGCTCATCGGGCAAAACATCATATCACTCACTCAGGGTACATGCGCTTACTGGGGGTGTACAGACTCCGGAGGGGCTCCTACAACCCAAGCGTTATAACAAGCCACCTCGTGGCAGAAATCAATCTGGCCCTCGGCCTCATAACAAGCCACCTCGTGGCATAAATAAATTAGGCACGCGGCCTCACAAAAATCATGAAACAAGAACAACATGCCTCGGTGGGTAGCCCGATCCCATAATATCCTCACAACACAGGCCCTCGTCCTCACTCAGTCAGAAACCTCTCAAGCCAATCGGGCTATCAGTAAAACAGGGTGCTCAGCCCAAAATATCATTTTATGCATCCAAACGAAATAATAAAGACTGAGTTATGAAATCAGTAAACACAGCATGACTGAGTATAGATCTTAAATTAAAAAACAGTGATAGAATAATAAGAAAAATCTCCTAAGGTCCAAACAGCTCCGGCACAATGCTCAAATATGACATTCAACCCAATTTATAGGAAATTCTTTCTAAAACATATAAGTATCATATAATTTAAGTCAAATATGCAACATTATAGTTGCTACGGGACAGACCACTTCACAATCCCCAACGGTGCATGCCCACACGCCCATCACCTAGCATGTGTGTCACCTCAAAATAGTAAAGCAATGTGAAATACGGGGTTTCATACCCTCATGACTAGATTTACAATCATTACTTACCTCAAACAAGCCAATTCCAATATCGAGCAAGCCAAGCGATGCTCCAAAAATGTCATCTCGCGCGTTCCGAACTCCGAACGGCTCCAAACAAACAAAAAACAACTCAAATACATCAAACAATGCTAAAGCGACCAATACCAATTGAAAAAGGTCGAATCTTTATTCAAAAGCCCAAAATGGGCCAAAAAGCCAAACCTGGCCCGCATCTCGGAACCCAACAAAACTCACAAAATCTGACAACCCATTAACTTATGAGTGCAACTATACTAGTTTCATCCAATTCCGACTCCGAATCGATGTTCAAAACTTAAAAATTCACTTTATGAAACTTTAGGCAAAAACCCCTAAATGTCACTTTGAAATCATCATTCACATGCCAAAAACGAGGATGGATTCATAAAATATAACCAAAACCGAGTAGAGAACACTTACCCCCAATACATATGACGAAAATCGCCGCAAAAATCACACCAATCCGAGCTCCAAAACTCAAAATATGATCAAATAAATAAATCCTTGTTTTATATATTTTTCTGCCAGATATGCTACCTCGATTCTCATGACAAATGATCCTGAAACTCACTTTTGATGCCTCCAATGGATTCCTTGTAAAATTTTAGTCAAGTTAGGCTCTTGAATCACCCCATTTGACCTTATATTGAAGGAAATATGTTGGTTTCCATATTTGAAAATAGTGCAGATTTTTAAATACGAATTTAGTGGTAATTCCATAATTAATCTCAAAACATTTAGCAACCCAATTCTTAGTAAAATGAACACAAAATCCTTATACGATGTCCAAATTCGATGATTCTTTTTGCTATGTCTCCGTAATTACGATACGGATCTAATTGTTCAATAAATTGAGAAAATGGAGCTAATCTTCTTAATGTAGTACCATTTATGATTAAAATGACGTCGAAACATCAAAAACAAGCGCAATATAAACCCAAACCTATCTGAAACTCACCCGAGCCCATAGGGACCCTGTTCAAAGATACCAACAAGTATCATATCATAACATGGACCTACTTGAGGCCTCAATACACACATAACAACATCGACGAATCACACCTCAATTCGAAATCAATAAACTTGAAACTTCAAACTTCCACAACATGTGCCAAAACCAATCAAATCATGTCCGATTGACCTTAAATTTTGCACGCAAGTCATATTTGACATTATGGACCTGCTCCAACTTCTGTAATCAGAATCCTACTACGATATCAATAAGTTCGCTCCCGGTAAAACTTTCCAAAATTACAACTTTCGCTATTTCAAGCCAAATTCTACTACAGACCTACAAATCACAATCTGGATGCGCTCCTAAGTCCAAAATCATCCAATGGAGCTAACAGAACTATCAGAAATCTAATCCGAGGTCAAATTCTAAAAAGTCAAAACTTGGTCAAACCTTTCAAATTTAAAGCTTCTACCTAAGAGTCATTATTCCAAATCAATTCTGAATAACCTGAAAACCAAAACTGACGATTCACATAAGTCATAATACTTCCTACATAGCTACGCATTCCCTCAAACAACCGAGCGAAGTGTAATTGCTCAAAACGACCGATCGTGCCGTTATAGAGACTTTTTATGAATTAAGCGAGTATATCATATGAATAGGCTAAAAAGTTATAGATTTTGGACTAATCTAAATTACTCATAGCATGGGTAAATATAATTTGGTGAATTGATGATAAAATATAAAATTTGGAGGATTGGGTATCCTAAATTAGTGATGAATTTAGCCTAAATGAGGCAATTAACATGAGATCAATGTTGATGTGGTGATAGATTGATTTAATAAATTCTTATGGATCGTCAGAGGTGACAAATTGGGTATTTGCACGAAGTACTATGAGTAGTAATATTACCGCAATTTGTGATTTTATAACTTGCATGGTTTACACCCGAATTTTAATATGAATATACTACGAATATTTTGAGTTGCATGTGGGACGAGTTTTTTACTAAATATGATACTGAAATAGTTATTTGAGATGATTACCGTTGTTTAAATATTTCCATTGTCACTAGATATATTTTACCATTACTTGAATTTACTATTATCAAAACTAAATTCATGATTTGATAAGAACATATATGCCCTACATTATTTTAAAATATTTCCTACGAGTATATATGAATTACAGAGACAAGTATAAATGGGAGTAGACTTCGAAGGATCCCGTAGCTAACGGAGGATTTGTTAGACCCGGTGCACCTAGTAATTATAGATTACCGTTACTTCACTCGCTAGTGGAAAGGTAAAACCAGCATATTGTTACTGATTTCCCTCGAGTAGGGACTACCGTTATATTTGACTTCTTGAAAAGCAGTCCACAGTTATACCGATTACATGATCCGTTCATTGAAACCTCCCAAACATGAATATTGATTTTACACAGTATTTGTCGAGCTTATTACTGAATTGTCAATTGATTTATATTAGATGAAAACATGATGATACTGATTATTATTTATTGTTTCTCAAAGGGTATTCTTATGATATTTTCTGTTTAATATATATACTAGCATGTTTTCTGACTTTTTCCTAATAAAATGGTTGTGTTTAAGTGTTATTACTCACTGAGTTAGCGACTTATTCCCCTCTAACTTTTTGTTGCACAGACAACAACAGACGTGGGTGAAGATTTTGTTAATTAGAGGGCACAAGTTGATAGTTCTTGGTGAGCCTCGCCCTTGTTCGCGTGGGCGGTGATTTTATTTGTTGTTATGGTCTTTTCTTTGAACATTTAAAGTCGATCCATAGTCATTCTTTTAGTTCCTTGAGTATTCTTTTGTTATTATAGACTTATGTTGAGTATCACTCATTCTTGTCAAAGTTGGAGATAAAGTAGTATTTTCTTTTGTTAGTGGGTGGACTATTATTGGTAGTTATTTGTTTTGGTTATTATATAAAGTCATTGTCATTTGAATTGATATTAGAATGTTTGGTTGTTGATTTGGGAAAGGGAAATTTTTTGATAGTCCAAAAAATGGGAAAACTATGTCTGATTTTCTGTAAAATATGGTTGAGGCTTACTTGGGGGAACTTTCTACTTAAGTGTCTGTCATGATCCTAAATTGAGTCGTGACATAGCAAAAGGGTTCTCCTACACAAGATTCAATCCAGAATGACAAGGAATGGGAATGACTAAGTATAGTTTTAGAACACTGTTCAGAATATGTAGTCATGAGGGATAAACAAAGGTTCATACTAGACTCCTACACATACAGAGAATTCAATCAAGATTATGACCTCACAAGATCGGATGAGTCCCAAACATTGCAGAATCAGGTTATCTGTATCATTAGGGGGTTAATGATAGGGAAACACCACACTTGAACAAACTTAATTCACCTATACAAACATGGGTTGAATACTAAACATGTTGGAGTTGTACATAACTACATAAAATTGTTGGTATTCAACCACAACAGGTACAACTACTCCCTAACTCATAAGAGATAGATTAATCATAACAAGTATCACTGATGTGCATAGAAATTCATCCTAGTAGGATTATTTTTCCATTAACAGTTAGACCTGGATGTGATACATATAGAGGACCCAGAGAATATGTAAGGGTAAAAAATATTTATGAAAGAATTTTGAACATTCAGGTTTCACGAGCCTTATCCGAGTGAGGCAATGTTAGCATATGTACCTTCATGCAAATACTAACTAGAATCATTTAACAGGTAAACCCAAGTATGGAATGACATAAAATGGGATCAAAAAACTCAAAAGAACACAACATGATAAGCATGAACACTGCAATAACAACCCTAAATACGACATAATGGAACTCAATGAATATATGATGAACAGAAAAACCTAAATATAGGACAGTAGAACTTCGGAGGATAAAGCATGTTAAACATGAAGACTATAGTAGAACCTTAAAACATAGTAACATTATGAGAATGAGGATTATAACTGTACACAACATGATGAGCATGAAGATTACAACAGAATATTTGAGTAAAGTCTGAAGTCTATCAAGGCAGGTTAAACAACTTAAACACATATGCATAAATTGAGGTCATTTAAGTAACACAGCTTCTTAATTGACACTAGATAAATACAACATTTTATCATAGATCACCAACAAGTTGTGTAAAAATTACTGACTAAATAAACATTAAAAACTAAGTGGTTAAGCAGGAAAACAATAACATGTTTATGATTTTAAAATAAAGCAATTAAGAGAAAGAGGATGGAAGTGTACTAACCTCTTTTTGAGCAGCAAACCAAAACAGAGACTCCTTTTTAGCCGTATAGAATGAAGAACTCACCCCGACCAGTGTAATACTCAAAATCAAGAAGAAAACAGAAGCTTGTTAGAACCCTAATTTAGCTTACTACTCAAGACTAAGTTTAAGATCTTTATAAGTAATTTTGTGATGGGGTTTTTGTATCTATTGGGTATGTTAGCTCTACAAACTGAAAAAGTTAGGTATATATTGTTGTGTGTTAGGTGAGAGCATTAAAAGCCCTTTTTATAGTTCCATCAATGGCTTAAGGTATTCAGCAAAATTCAAATTCAATAATGGAGGATGATGACTACTAGATAATGCAAGCAAAGGTGAGTTAAATCAGAGTGAGCAAAGGGAAAATAATTAGGGATTTTACCTGAGAGGAGAGAAGCTAACCTATAAGGCATGCAAGAGCACTGTTCAGAACCCTAATACACAAAGGTAATTGCATTTGACCTCTGGGTGTCGAATATCAGCATTGAATCCAGCTAGTGTCTCAAGCTCACTTTGATTTGAAAAAGATGAATGAAGTGATATGGAGAGTTGAAGTTTCTCCCTTTTTGTCTGACTTCCTCGATTAGTGCTTTTGAAATAGAATGGAGAAAATGGAGAGAATGACGAAATCTAAAGTACAGGAGTAAAATTAATTACCATGCATTTCATGCATTTTAAAGAACGATGGGGAGTTGAGGTTTCATCTTTGAAGGATAGGGTTTGGATTTGGGGGTTTGAGTCTCTAATGAAGATAGAGTAAAAATTAAGCGGAATCAAGGCTAGGAAAGGCAAAAGAGATGATTCTCTGATGAATTCGTGACCGTACACAAATATGTGCAAGGACTGGTGATTGATTTGGCGTGTGAGACTGAGAGAAAAGTGAGAAGAAGGGGAAAGAGAGGCGGCTGTGTAAGAGGAAATAATTTTACGGTTTAGGGTAGTTGGGGTTGGTCTTTAGGTTTAAGGGGATGAGATGGGATCTGGGTCATAGAACTTTTAAGTCAACGGTCCTGATATTTAGGGATTATTAAACCGATTTTTGTGGAAATTTCGGTGGTCGTTGGATATTTGTGATCCAACTGTCAATATTAAAAAGTCTGAGTGTTTTGAAAATTAAATAGAAAAGTAGAGTAAAATTGTGGGCCGTCAATCTAGGAAATAAACAACTCAGATCGGATGTGTTTGTTTTGTGAGTGGGGGGACCGGTGACGTGGACCGATCTCATTAGCTTTAGGAGAGGGGCGCGGATCGCCACAATGTCTTAGAGGGTCTTTGGACTGGGTGTTTTTTTCCGGATTCAATTAATTTTTATAAAATTAGTATTTATTGATACAAAATACTTTCAAAATATTTATTGTAATTATTTAAGTATGAATAAATTAAATTTAAAAGTGAGGTTAAAAAATATCTGCCCCTCTTTGACCAGAGATGATGAAAGAGTTTTCGTGAAAAAAAATTGAACCAAAGTCAATTTTGTCCCGACTTTACGCATACATTGTAGGGGTGGCACGATCATTATAGATTGCATGATTTAGAAATTTCCTTGTAGTAAATTTAGGGAATTAGGCCGAATTCTGGATTTGAACTGCTTACATACCTCGGGCTTGACAAGGATCAGGCGGCATGTAGTTTTGGAGTGAGGATTTTGAGGAAGTGAGACTCGCATGAATTTCCCTGGTATCGTATCATGACGATACAAAGGATTGGACACTCACGATTTGAAGAATTTGCAGTGACCACTGGTCGTTTTGTGTTTAAACTTGGATCTTTGGCCAGCTAATGAGTTTTTTGTCCCGCATAGTATTGTAGTTTTGTTTTCTGCTTAAAAAGAGTTCCACGTTGCGATATTTGTTCCTACAAAATGAAATACACACTTACACATATATTTCAATGCAAAATATATTATGATGTGATGTAAATGATGTAGGAATGATGATGTTTGGCTGCCGGTGAGCCGTTATTTGGGATCAGGATAATGGGATACTTGAACTTGACTCGATTTGTTAGCCGGGCTGTGTGCCATTCCGCAGCTGTCAGAGCATTAAAATGTGTCCCCGCTTGTTGGGAGAACTTTACTAGTAAAGTTTGTCTCCGCTTGTTGGGAGAGCTTTGTACTAAAATAATGTCTTCGCTTGTTGGGAGAGCTTGTTTTGTAGTGTGTATCTCCGCTTGTTGGGAGATCTTTACATTGAGAAAATGTAAAATAATCTTCGCTTGGGAGTGATGGACTTAAACCGTAACCTTGCCTAAATCTGCATGAGAAACACGTTAAAACATTCAAGGTAATAGCAAAGGAAAGAAAAGCATTCCCAAGATATACTCTTGGCTACGAAGCTAAGTTGCGGCCATTGATTGGCAGAATGTCGGTGACGAGGCTTGCAACTATCTATTCTGGCCTCCATTGCAATGGAGTGGTAATGCAGATTGTTTCGTTGGAAGAATGAAATGTTTGCTATGTACAAGGCTTCGATTGGGCAAGCCGACATTTGATTTGTACAGGTTGCTCCAATCGATTGAGCTGACTGTATGCTATATGCAGGGGTTCAATTGGTGAAGCCGGCGGATTATTTGTACAAGGTGCTTAGATTAATTAAGCAAGAGGTTTACTATATACGGGGCTTCAGATGGTGAAGCAATGGTTTGTTTTGGACAAGATGCTCTAATTGTTGGAGTAGGTAGTTTGCTATGTATAGTGTGCTTTTTGCGCATCCACAGTCTAACTCAGAGGCACCTGCAAAGGATTCAAGGATTAGCTTTGATCCGGCACTCAAAGAAAAATTCACCAAAACATAACTTTATTTGTCTTCAAACATAGTATCTCTTGATTGCATCTGAGTTGATAGGCTTCGTGTTAATTCTTTCATCCACAATACTCGGTAAACGATGTAAGGACCTTTCCAGTTTGCTACAAACGTTCCTTTGTCTTTCTCTTCGTGGGGAAAGATTTTCTTCATGACCAACTACCCCAGTGTTAACTAACAAGGCTTCACCCTTTTGTTATCTCGACCCTCAAAGATGGTATCTTGAATGACCCTTAAAGATGGTATCTCGACCTCTGCGAGTATCACAACTTCAGTGCCATATACTAACATGTACAGAATTGCCCTAGTGGATGTTCTCATGGTGGTCCGATAACCCAATAAAGCAAAAGATAGTTTCTCATGGCATTGTTTGTGATTGTCCATTATCTTTCGTAGAATCCTCTTGAGGTTCTTGTGTGGTGCTTCGACTGCCCAATTCATTTGTGACGTGTAGGGTGTTGAGTTTTGGTGGACGATTCTTAACTTCTCGCATATTTCTTTCATGAGGTCGTTGTTGAGGTTAGAGACATTGTTAGTAATGATTGAATTAGATATCCCAAATCTGCAGACGATGTTATTTCGGACAAAATCTGCTACTACCTTCTTCGTGACAGCCTTGTAGGTAGATGATTCAATCCATTTAGTGAAGTAGTCAATAGCTACCAAGAAGAAGCAATTCCCATTTGATGCAGAGGGCTCTATGGTTCCAATCATGCCCATGCCCCAAGAGGCAAACGGCTAAGGTAAACCTATAACATTCAACTCATTCGGTGGAACCTGGTTGAAATCCTCGTGAATCTAGCCCCAGTGACAATTTTGTATGTAGTGATACTATTGCTTTCCATAGTCATCCAAAAGTATCCAGATCTCATGATCTTCTTGGCTAATGTGAACCCATTTATATGGGGTCCGCAGGTTCCCGCATGTATCTCTACTAATAACCTAGTTGCCTCGATGACATGTACATATCTCAATAAACGCAAGCCTAGGGTCTTCTTGTAAATGACTTCCTTATTGAGGAAAAAGTGATTCTCCAACAACCTGAGGGCGCGCTTCTAACTATTAGTAGCATTTTTTGGATACTCTATGGTTGTAAGGAATCTCCTGATGTCGTGATACCATGGTTTACCATCTGGATCTTTGTCTACATGTAACCAATAGCCATGTTGATCCTTGATCTCTACCTCAATATGGGAGGTGTAGTTCTTGTCTGGATGCTGAATCATAGATAATTGAGTTGCAAGGGCATCAACAGACTCGTTTTGAATCCTGGGGACTTGCTTGAACTCAATCTTCGTGATTTTCTTGCATAGCTCTTTTACATAGTGCCAGTGTGGAAAGATACTGACATCTTTGGTAGACCACTCCCCTTGGACTTGGTGTATCAATAGATCAAAACCCCCTATTTACCAAAAGTTCTTTGATGTTCAAACATATTATTGGTACAAAGGGATCTTAAATTTGCCTATGCTTCATAGTGCTTTCCGAATTCCTAAATTAGGACTGCCCCAATTCCATTTCCTTCAATGTTAGCTGCTCCATTGAAAAACATTCTCCATCTAGGGTATGACTCTGCAATATCTTCTCCAATAATTGAAAAACATTCTCCATCTATCATATATACTCACTACCTCTTTGTCGGGAATATATGTAGTGAGTGGTTTGTGATCCTAATCCATCGGATTCTATGGGAGGTGATCGGTTAAATCTTGCCCCTTCATAGCCTTTTCAGTTATTTACATAATGTCATATTCGGGAGGAGAATTTTCCATTTAGCGAGTTTCCGATAGGCATCGGATTATGGAAGATGTCCTTGAGTGGGTCAAGCCGAGTTTTCAGATGTATAGTGTATGCTGACAAGTGCGTTCTATCAAATTATACTTGGCCTCGCATGGCATGAACATATTACTTAAGTAGTAGATGACTTGCTCCTTTCTCAGTTTTGTCATGTTGTCCCAACACACAGCCGAAGGCATTATCCAATACTTGTAGATATAATAACAATGGCTTTCTAGGCTCAGGGGAACCAACACTGGTGGATTTGAAGATATTCCTTTATTTTGTCAAAGGATTTCTAACATTCTTCTGTCCCTTTTGTGACACCATACTTTTTCAGCAGCTTGAAAATGAGTTCACATATAAACCTGGAGTAGGCTATGAAACGACTGATGTAATTTAGTCTACCAACGAAACTCATCACATCTTTTTTACTCTTGGGTGGTGGCAATTCCTGAATGGCCTTGATTTTTGATGGGTCCAGTTCAATCCTTTTCCTACCTACAAAGAAGCCCAATAGTTTTCTAGTAGGGACTTTGAACGTGCACTTTGCTGGATTCAATTTCAAACTCTACCTCCGCTGGCGCTCGAAAAAATTCATCAGCCAAATGCTTTGAACTCTTTCGAGACTTAATGACAATGTCATCCACATATACCACAATATCCCTATGAATCATGTCGTAAAAAATGGGTCATCATGACCCTCATGTAGGTGGCACCAGTGTTCTTGAGACAGAACATCATGACTCTATAGCAGTAAACTCCCCAAGGTATGGTGAAGTCTGTCATTTCCGCATCTTCCTCGTTCATCAAGATTTGGTGGTACCCAGCGAAACAATCCACAAATGACTGCAGTTCATGCTTCGTGCAGTTCTCGATGAGAATGTGGATATTTGGTAAAGGAAAGTCGTCCTTTGGACTAGCTTTGTTGATATCACGGTAATCCATGCGTATCCTAATCTTTCCATCTTTCTTGGGTAATGGGACAATATTTGCCAACTAGTTGGGATAATTGGTGACCCTTACCACATTTGCCTCTATTTGTTTGGTCACTTCCTTATTTATCCTCACACTTAAATAAGGTTTGAATTTTTTGGGTTTCTATTTTACCGACGGTCTGGTAGGATCAGTGGCCAGTCGATGCGAGACAATGTCAGTACTTAATCCCGGCATGTCATCATATCACCACACAAACACATCGATGTATAGTCGGAGGACCTCAACTAGATTTTCCTTCTATTCGTCTTCTAGATGAATGTTGATTCTAGTTTCTTTCACGTCTTCTTCACTTTCGAGGTTGGCCACTTCTATTTCTTTGAGGTTTGACTTTTTCTGACTCTCCACCTGTTCGATCTTGTGTGGGAGATAGTTTTGCATCTTACTCTCATTATACTCCTCGTAATCTGGGTCATTTCACTCGACGGTTTCATTACATGTCACAATCCGGGAATGGGAATTTTTAGCATTTTAATTAATGAAAAAAAGAAAAACTAAGTACAAAATGAAGTGGTAACTAAAGTTTCAATATTCTCGTCATACTCATAATCTTGGTCGTTTCGCTCATAATCTGGGTCATTTTCTGGACAGTTTCGTTACATGTCACAATCGCGGAATGCTGGTTTATATCATTTTGATTACCGAAAAGAAAACTAAGTATAAAATTAAGAGGAAAATAAAGTTGCAATATTTTAAGAAAATGATTCTTTTTATTTCATCAAAGAGGAATGTCTAAGCGTTCAAAAGAGGCAAATGATAAAAAGATACTGACACGGTGCAGGCTTCAATTGATTGTGTGCTTTTCAAAAAGTAAAACTTTTATACATCCACACTTCCAAGACTTCCGTCAAACCAAAGACGGACTGGCAGTCCAACTCCGCAACTTTTCCCCTAGTTCAACATCCTTGATGGTTGGTGTCTTGATTTTAACTCCTTCACAACATTCTTCAATCATATTCGTATACAACTTTCCAATCACATCGTTGATATCATATTCTAGTACTGAACTCTGGCCGGGACTTGAAACATGATGTAGCACAAAAACCCTTTTCCCCGAAGCTACAGGTATGAACTTTCTCCACCGGAGGCCGATATCCTATGACGACCCTTCCTTTATGCCCATTAGGTTCAATTGGCACTATGATCCCGTCTGAACTAGCTCCCAACCCTATTTTTTGGTCTGTATCCATATTTCATCATCTCCCTCATAACCATCCTGGATCTATACGGTGGATGCATTCCCAAGTTTTGTTTAGTCTCCTTTTTAATGATGGTTTACATGATTTCCTTTGCATTGAAGGCGACACTATCTAGTCCTTCAGTAAATGAGACAACATGCTCCAAATAAGTTAATTGGCCCCATTCGCCATGGACCACGATCTTCTGACATCCCCACTCAAATTTCATGCACTGGTGTAGAGTGGATGGGATGACCCCTACCCTGTGTATCTATGGCCTTCTTAGCAGCAAGTTTTATGAAGAAGACATATCCATTACTTGAAAGAATATGGGAAATTCGACCAGCCCGATCTGTAGAGCCAGATACATTTCTCCGATGACATCCTTCTACGAATCATAAAAAGCCTTTATCCTCACGTGACTTTCCTTGATTTCCCTCAAATGGATTCCCAACTTCCGCAGGTTAGAGAGCGGGAAAATGTTGACTCTTGACCCTCCATTAACCAGTACTCATGACACCACTTTGTCCCTACACTTGACAGTTATATGACGAGTTTTGTTGTGACTTACGCCTTCAACGAGAAGTTCATCTCTAAAGAAAGTAATCTTCTTTGCTTCGACCATTTTCCCGATAATCGCAGCCAGTGCCTCACTGGTGGTGTTGATTAGTACACTTACCCCACTTAGTAAATTCAACAACGCATCCTTATGACTATTGAAGCTCATCAGCAAGTCCATGATTGATCTGCGCTGGAGTTTTATTCAAGTGCTTCTCCACAGAGTATTCATTGGTCGATATTCTCATCAAGAATTTGGCAGCTTCTAGGTTTGTTATGTTTCGTCTTTGAATTTGCTCTCTTCCAAAGTTCTTTCGATCTGCATCTTCATGAGCGTAGCATCTCCCAAACCTATTCATACCATGGGCTATGGCAGATTTTGTCATCTTGGCCTTCCCCTTCTACTGGCACGTCCATAGGATAACTTTGTATTCCCGACCCACTACGTCCCATGTAGCAACGGCGGGTTGTCGCTGATAAGTCTAAACTGTTACCATAGTCTCATTTGTACTGTAATCATTAGAGCCCATTGAGGTGGGATCCTGGTGGGTTCTATCTTTCCTATTATGACAGTCATTCCCTTTAGATCATTTACTTCATCCAATGTGATCATGTTGACCCCCTAATTTTTGTGAATTGGCAGTGGATTGTGATCAAGATTGGGCACATTGGAACTATAAAACAATCTTCATTATCATGGCTCCTCTCTTGATTGGAGTTTCAATCTTATTTCTCATCATAAAACAATCTTCATTATCATGACCAGGCACATTGGAACGGTACACGCACATTTTAGTTGCATCAAAATACTTGAAGGGATACTCAGGAACCCTTCCTTATACAAGATGTATCAATACATCTCATCTCAATCTCTCAAACAATTGGGCCAGAGGCTCAATAACCGGGGTATAATTTCTGGGACCCCTTTCTACAAAATTGGGACGAGGGTGTGTTGCATAAGTGGGTTGGTTTTCGTGGGTACTGGTTTGGTCAAAGAGCATATGGTCGCTTTGGTTCAGGTTTTTATGGGCTCGAGGAGGGTTGTATTGGGATTTGGGTGGTAATATGACTAGGTGTTATAGACTAGAGCGAAAGCGGGTGGTGGTGAATGGTTGTTTGGGGAATAGGAAGTGTTTCCGTGATAGGATGGGTTGATAATAAGGGACAATTGTTGAGACCTCCTCTTTCCTCTTCTTTCCACTACTGATTGACCCTGATTGGATTGGCTTGCTGGCCTCTCTTTGTGCAATCATGGAATGTACTTTACTAGATTTTATACCTTCTTGACCAGCTCGGAGAATTTCTGTTCCATCATTTTTCGAAGTATATCCCTTCCTGGGATCTGATAAAATACTTGGTTAATTTACTATCGTCCAGTAGAGGTTGTGCCCTGGCGGCCTCTAACACCAATGTGCATATAATTGGAATGACTTGGATGGCTTTTTTGTAGGTTTACCAGTGCAAACCTATCTAGAGTGATCGCTATGTTGAATCGAAAGCGGTTAAGTCCTCCGCCATATCTTGCTAGGTTCTCCAGTTTCGTGGATCTTGTTCAGTATAGCAGGTGAGTGCTTCTCTTGTTAGGCTTCTTATAAATAACTTCATTCTTAGCTTCTCGTTCATCCCCACTCCGACTAACTTATCACAATATACCCTCAAATGCGTGTGGGAATTACCCATCCCATCAAGGATATCGAACTTTGGAGGCTTATACTGCAACGACCCCAAAACTAACCCGGTCCTAATAGTGCCTATTATGGAACTAGGCTAGCCGACACAATCCCAAATCAAACCAATATTTCATAAAAAGGACTTTTAAGCTTTTGTTTAATAAAATCATACAACATGAGTCAAAGTAATAAGTGCGGAAAGAAACATAAGCCCGACATCGGGGTGTCACAAGTCACGAGCATCTATTAAAGATTGTCTGAATACAACTAAGACCATCACAGTCTGGAAAATACTAATATAGTCTAAGAAACATAAGAGGGAGAAGAGCAAGCCTGAGATCGCCATGCAGCTATCCTGTTGACTCCAGGTATCCGCGGCGGATGATGGATCAGAGCTCGCTATCACGACCTGCAACTCCTAGATAATCACACAAGGTGTAGGGAGTAATGTGAGTACGTAACCTCAGTAAGTAATAAAAGTAAATAAAGACTGAGCAGTAAGAAAACATGCCATCCACGTCATAACGCCATAGTAAGTACAATATGTTTCAAAAACAATATATAAATCAAATAATCTTTCTAACAGTTTTAACAGAGATTCAATGGAGTTTAGAGTAAAAATGATGAAAATTAAAACTAGCCCCTTGGGTAAGACATATATCATAAACCGTCCCTTCGGCATAATATATATCAGAACCAGCCCCTCGGGCAACCTCACAATCACTGGTAATCAGCCCCTCAGGCACAATATAGATCAAGAACATCCCCTCGGGCCACATCATATCACTCACTCTGGGTACCCGCGCTCACTGGGTGTACAAACTCCGGAGGGGCTCCTACAGCCAAAGCGTTATCACAAGCCATCGTGTGGCATAATAATTCAGGCCCTCGGCCTCTCAAATGTCATAAAACAGTACAATATGATGTGGCGCGAAGCCTGATCCCATGATATCCTCACAACACAAGCCCTCGGCCTTACTCAGTTAGCAACCTCTCAAGCCACTCGGGCTAACAGTAAAACAATGTGCTCAGCCCAAAATATGATTTTATATAACAAACGTAGTAAATAAGACTAAGTTATGAATTCCGTAAAACATAGCATGGTTGAGTGCAGATATCCAATCAAAACAGTGAGGAATAGTAGTAAAAAGTCCCTAAAGGTCCAAACAGCTTAGCACGAGGCCCAAATATGGCATTCAGCCCAAAACATAGTAACACTTTACAAAGTATAACTGTATCAAGTAGTTTTCAGTCAAATACGAAACTTAATAGTCACTACGGGACATATCAAGTCATAATCCCCAACGGTGCACGCCTGCACGCTCTTCATCTGGCATGTGCGTCACCTCAAAATAGTGAAATGAAGTGAATTCCGGGGTTTCATACCTTCAGGACAAGATTTACAATTATTACTTACCTCAAACCGGAAAAAACTCTAACCCGCGATGCCCTTGCCTCTCGACTCGGCCTCAAATCGTCCCAAATCTATTAAAAATCAGTATCATGTCATTAATACATGCTAAAGGAACAAAGCCCATGTGAAAATTATCAAATTAAATAAAAAATCATGTAATTGGCCAAACCCGAACCCTGGGGCCACTCCTCGGAATCCGACAACAATAACAAAACTAGAATCCTTATCCTCTCACTAGTTTATACACACCAATTTACCAAAATCTAACTTCGTTTGACCCCTCAATCGCCCAATTTTAACTCTCAAATTCCAAGCCCTAATACCCCAATTTTCACCCATAAATCCCACAAATTTCATTCTTAATCAACTGAAAATCACCATAGAATCGAGTTTTAGGTTCAAAAACATTACCTTAACGTATTTTCCCTTGAATCCCTCTTCAAAATCCCTAAAAATCTTCAATCCCGACTTCAAAAATGGTGGAAATGGGCAAACTTTCACGAAGGGGGTCAATCTATACTTTCTGCCCAAGGATTTCACACCTGCGGACAATTTTTCGCACCAGCGGACTCGCACATGCAGTCCCAGATGCACACCTACGAAAAGTCACTTAAATGCCAACTTCCGCGCCTGCACCCCATGCCTCGCAGGTGCAGTCAAATTCTTCGCTCATGCGACGTAATCCGCATCTGCGATCTCCATATCGTTACTGCAGGTGCGGAAATGACAGAAGAAGCAAAAATAAGCACCATCAACTCAAAGCCAAGCTTTCCGTCTACCACCCAAATTCATACTGAGGCCCTCGGGACCTCAACCAAACATGCGAACAAGTCACACAACACCATTCCAACTTATTCCAACCTTCGGAACACTCCAAAGGACATCAAAACACCAAATCACCATCGGATTCAAGCCTAAGGATTTCCAAACTTCTGAATTCTGCAAATGATGCCCAAACATATCAAGCCTCATCCGAATGACCTGAAATTTTGCACACATGTCACAAATGACACAACGGACCAACTCCAATTTCTGGAATTCCATTCTGACCTCGATATCAAGATTTCCACTGCCGACCGGAAAATGCCAAAATTCCAATTTCGCTAATTCAAGCCTAAATTTACCACAGACCTCCAATTTACATTCCGAACACACTCTTAAGTCCAAAATCACCTAACGAAGCTATCCGAACCATCCGAATTCACATCTGAGATCTTCCGAACATGCTCCTAACTATCTCATTCCACTCCAAGACCACTCCGAACCCAAACCAACCAACACGATACGTTGAAATACAGTTGAGCAAAACATAAGAAAATAGGAATAGGGGAAACGGGGCTGAAACTCATGAAACTACCGGCCTGGTCGTTACATCATCCCCCTCTTTAACAAATGTTCATCCTCGAACAAGTCAAGAAACATACCTGAAGCCTCAAACAGGTATGGATATCTGCTCCGCATCCTTCGCTCAGTCTCCCAGGTGGCCTCCTCCACGGGCCAACCTCTCCACTGCACTTTCACTAAAGTTATATCCTTTGATCTCAAATTCTAGACCTGCCGTTCAAAAATAGCCATTGGCTCCACATCATAAGTCAAATCACCGTTTAACTGAAGTGTGTTGAAATCCAAAACATGAGATGGACCGCCAATATATTTCCGGAGCATAAAAACATGAATTACGTGATGCACACTCGATAAGCTAGGTGGCATAGCCAGATCATAGCCCACCTCCCCAATCCTCTGAAGCACCTCAAAAGGCCAAATGAACTGAGGACTCGATTTACCCTTCTTCCCAAATCTCATAACACCATTTATGGGTGAAACCTTCAGTAGAACCTTCTCTCCAACTATGTAAGACACATCATGAACCTTCATGTCAGCATAACTCTTTTGTCTTGGCTGCGCTGTACGAAGCTGCTCCTAAATCACTTTTACCTTGTCCAAAGCATCCTACACCAAGTTTGTACCCATAAGCCAAGCCTCACCCGGCTTAAACCAACCTATCGAAGATCTACACCATCTCCCATATAAAGCCTCATATGGAGCTATCTGAATACTTGACTAATAACTGTTGTTATATGCAAACTCCGCGAGCGGTAGAAACTAATCCCATGAACCCCCAAAAAGCAATGACACACGCGCGCAACATGTCCTCCAATAAAAGAATAATGCGCTTGGACTGTCCGTCCATCTAATCGAAAAGTTGTGCTAAACTGAACTTGAGTACCTAACTCTCACTGCATGGCTTTCCAAAATTTCGGTGTAAACTGAGTACCTCTATCTGAAATGATGGAAACTGGGACACCGTGCAGGCGAACAATCTCTCGGATATAAATCCTATCTAACCGTTCTGAAGAATAGGTAGTACACACAGGAATGAAGTGAGCGAACTTGGTCAGCCGATCCACAATCACCCAAATGGCATCGAACTTCCTCAAGGTCTGTGGGAGTCAAACTACTAAATCCATGGTGATCTACTCCTATATCAACTATGGAATATCCATCTGCTAATGAAAGCAACTCTGTCTTTAATTCTCATATTTCACCTACTAACAATTGAGGCACCGAGCTATAAATCCCACTATATCTTTCTTCATTCTCCTACACCAGTAGTGCTATCTCAAATCCTGATACATCTTCGCAGCACCTAGGTGGATGGAATACCGCGAGCTATGGGCCTCCTCCAGAATCAAAATCCGAAGCCCATCTACGTTGGGCACACATATCCGATCATGCATCCTTGATACCCCATCATCACCAATAGTCACATCTTTGGCATCGTCATGCTGAACTCTATCCGTGAGGATAAGAAAATGATGATCATCATACAGGTGCTCTATGATGCGATCAAACAAGGAAGACCGAGAAACCGTAAAAGCTAAGACCCGACTGGGCTTCGAAATTTCCAACCTCACAAAACGATTGGCTAAGGCATGAACATCAACTGCAAGAGGTCTCTCCCCAATAGGAATATATGCCAAACTGCCGATACTCAGCGCCTTCCTACTCAAGGCATCGACCACTACATTGGCCTTTCCCGGATGGTACAAAATAGTAATATCATAATCCTTTAGTAGCTCTAACCTTTTTCGCTGCCTCAAATTGAGATCCTTCTGCTTGAACAAGTGTTTGAGGCTTTGATGATCAGTAAACACCTCACAATATACACCATAGAGATAATGCCTCCAAATCTTCAATACATGAATAATGGAAGCCAACTCCAAATCATGAACAGGGTATTTCTTCTCATGGGGCTTCAACTGACGAGAAGCATAAACAATCACTATACCCTCCTACATTAACACACACCCAATACCAACTTTAGAAGCATCACAATATACTATATAAGAACCTAAAGCTGATGGCAAAACTAACACTAGAGTTGTGGTCAAAACTAACATTGGAGTTGAGTAAATTTGGTCAAGGGTGATTCTATGGATGAAAATCCCTAAAAGAACTGATGGTAACAACCCGCCAATGCAAGAAAGCTACGAATCTCTGTGGTTGAGGACGATCTGGGCCAACTCTATACCGCCTCTATCTTCTTCGTATCAACCGGAATACCCTCACTAGACACCACGTGCCCCAAGAAAGCCACTAAATTGAGCCAAAACTTACACTTGGAAAACTTTGCATAAAGCTTCTCCTCCCTCAATCGCTGCAATACAACTCTCAAATTCTCTGTGTGCTCCTCCTGAATACGCGATTACACTAGAATATCATCAATGAACATAATAACAGACGAGACGACATAAGGCCGAAACACGTTGTTCAGCAAATGCATGAACTCTGCTGGGGCATTGGTCAGCCCAACTGACATCACAAAGAACTTATATTGACCATACTGGGTCCTGAAAGCTGTCTTAAGAATATCTGAGTCCCTGATCTTCAACTGGTGATACTCTGACATGAGGTCAATCTTGGAGAACACCCTCGCTCCCTGAAGCTGGTCAAATAAATCATCAATATGAGGCAAAGGATACTTGTTCTTGATTGTGACTTTGTTCAACTACCTGTAATCAATGCATATCCTCATCGTGCCATCCTTCTTTTTGACAAATAGTACATGCACATCCCAAGGCGACACACTAGGATAAATAAACCCCTTATCAAGGAGCTCCTGAAGTTTCTCCTTCAACCACTTCAACTCCATCGATGCCGCACGATACGGTGGAATAGAAATGGCTGAGTTTCTAGCACCAAATAAATACAAAAATCAATATTCCTGTCTGGTGGCATGCCCGGCAGGTCTGCATGAAACACATCTGGAAAATCTCACTATCAGGACTTAATCGATGGAAGGATCTTCTGCACTAACATCCCTCACGAAAGCCAAATAAGAGAGAAAACCCTTCCCAACCATTTGCTGGCTTTCAAAAATGAAATCACCCTACGGGGAATAAAATCAGTAAAACCTCACCACTCATTCCGTGGCACACCCGGCATAGCCAAGATTACTGTCTTAGCTTGACAGTCAAAAATAGCACGACACGGAGATAACCAACCAATGCCCAATATCACATCAAATTCAAACATACAAAGAAATAGAAGGTACACTCGTCTAAAACCCCCAATAGTCACCACACACAACCGATATACACGGTCCACAACAATAGTATCACCCACCAGAGTAGATACACCAATAGATGAAACAAGAGACTCATGGGGCGTATCCAAATAACGAGCAAAATATGATGACAAATATGAAAAATTGGAACCAGAATCAAATAATACAGAGGCATCTCTATGGGAAACAAAGACAATACCTGTGATCACGGCATCTGAAGCAATAGCATCTGGTCTGGCTGGGAGTTCATACAAACAGGTCTAACCACCACAAAATCGACCCCCTCTAGGGCGACCCCTAAATGACTGTCCACCACACCTAGCTGACTAAGTGCGTAGTGAAGAACTGGTGCCGAAGTTAATGGATGACTCTTCTGCAGAGGCTGACCCTCATGACGACGAGGACACTACCCCCAGATATACCCCAACTCTTCACACTCATAACAACCCCATGGTGTTAGAGATAGGGACTGAAGGAAACCCCTAGCACTGGGATGACTAGAAGAAGAACCTCCCATGGAAGAGTCCTGAACTGATGGAGCACGAGATGAACTCTGGGCTGGAAGGGCACTAAGTGATGAATGGCCCTGATGAGAACTGTGAGAACCATAGCCCGATAATGCCCCACGATAAACTAGGCGAGCTGATTGAGCATGTCTGAATGGACGGCCTCTGCCGTGCTACATCCAACCTCCATTAGGAGCACCACTGAATCCACCCTGACCATGAGGCCTCTTGGCCTCCCTCTCAACCCTTTTCTGGCCACGAACCATCTAAATCTATCGAGCTATGTCAACAATATCATCAAAAGTAGCACCAGATACTCTCTCTCTGGTCATAAGCAACCAAAGCTGAAAACTGAGGCCATCTATAAACCTCCCGATCTTCTCTCGGTATGTGGGAACCAACTAGACCGCATGGAGAGCCTACTTAGAGAACAGCATCTCATACTGTGTAACAAACCTATCACCTTGATGAAGCTACTCAAACTGCCTGCACAAATCCTCTCGGCAAGACTTATGTATAAACTTCTCCAGAAAGAGAACGAAAACTGCTACCAAGAAAGGGTCGCTGCGCCAACTAGCCTATGCCTCTCATAATCCTCCCACCAACTAAGTGTAGCCTCGGAGAACTGGAAAGTAGTGAACGAGACCCCTGCTGGTCTCTAGAATACATACGGTTCGAAGCATCCTCTGACACTTATCCAAGAAACCCTTTGCATCCTCACCCTCGGCACCACTAAATGATAGAGGCTGAAGTCTACCAAACCTCTCTAATATGCGCTGCTCTACCTTTTGCATAATAGGAAATACATAGTACTAAGCAGCTGCAATTGGCTATGCTAGAGGTGCCCCCAGTGTTTGAAGTCCCTGCATGACCTGCTCAGATGTGCGAGTGACGGGAGTTTGAGTGCCTTCCCCGGCCTGAGAAATATTTGCGGCTATAGTAATTGAGACTTCCTGAGTCATGCCAGTGCACATTCATAGAATCTGGGTTAGTGCCTCCTAAAGGCATGGGATAACATAGGCAGAGTCGGTGCCTGATTTGGTCCTCATGGAGCGTACGCAACTAGGACCTAATCTTGAATTGGGGCAGCTGGTGGATCTATAGGTGTTGCCCTAGCTGCTGTGCGGGCTACACCCCTGCCCCTACCACGGCCTCTAATAGCCCCAACAGATGGTATTGGTGGTCGTCTGTGCTGAAGGGTAGCACGTGTCCTCACCATCTGTGAGAGAATACAATAACAGAAATTTAGTTACCACAATCAACAGATTCGCACGACAAGAATTCAAGAATATAAAGTTTATCCTAAAGATTCTGCAGCCTCCCGAAGATAAGTACAGACGTCTCCGTACCAATCTATGAGACTACTAAACCTGCTCATGACTTGTGAGACCTATGTAACCTAGGCTCTGATACGAACTTGTCACGACCCCAAAACTAACCCGGTCGTGATGGCGCCTATCATGAAACTAGGCCAACCGTCACAATCCCAAGTTAAACAAATGATTTCTAAAAAGGACGTTTAAGGTATTAATTAATAAAATCCCATAACATGAGTCTAAGTAACAAGTGCGGAAAGAAACATAAACCCGACATCGGGGTGTCACAAGTCACAAGCATCTACTAAGGACTGCTTGAATAAAACTAAGACCATCACAGTCTCGAAAACACTAATAAATCAATTAGAACCAGACCCGCGGGCAACCTTGCAATCATTCGTAATTAGCCCCTCGAGCACAACATAAATCAAGAACAGCCCCTCGGGAATCATCATATCACTCACTCTGGGTACCCGCTCTCACTAGGGGTGTACAGACTCCTGAAGGGCTCCTACAGCCCAAGCGCTATCACAAGCCATCTCGTGGCATAATAAATCATGCCCTTGGCCTCTCATAAATCACAAAGTAGTACAACATGTTGTGGACCGTAGCCCGATCCAACAACACAGGCCCTCAGCCCTACTTAGTTAGAAACCTCTCAAGCCACTTGGGCTAACAGTAAAACAGAGTGTTCAACCTAAAATATCATTTTATATAACAAAAGGAGTAAATAAGACTGAGTTATGAAATCAGTAAAACATAGCATGACTGAGTTCATATATCAAATCAAAACAGTGAGGAATAGTAGTAAAAAGCTCCTAATGGTCCAAACAGTTTGGCACGAGGCCCAAATATGGCATTCAACACAAAACATAGTAATATTTTCCAATGTATAATAGTATCAAGTAGTTTTCAGTCAAATTCGCAACTTAATAGTCGCTACGAGATGGACCAAGTCACAATCTCCAACGATGCACGCCCGCACGCTCATCATCTAGCGTGTGTGTCACCTGAAAATAGTGAAGTGATATGATTTTCGAGGTTTCATACCGTCAGAACAAGATTTACAATCAATACATACCTCAAACCGGACAAAACTCTAACCTGCGATACCCCTGCCTCTCGACTCGGCCTCGAATCATCCCGAATCTATTCGAAATCAATGTCACATTATTAATACACGCTAAAGGATCAAAGCCCATGAGAAAATTATCAAATTTACCTAAATCTAACTTCGTTTGACCCCTCAATCGCCCAATTTTAACTCTCAAGTTCCAAGCCCTAATTCCCCAATTGTCACCCTTAAATCCCACAAATTTCATGCTTAATTAACTGAAAATCACCATAGAATCGAGTTTTAGGTTCAAAAACATTACCTTAACGTGTTTCCCCTGGAACCCCTCTTCAAAATCCCTCAAAATATTCAATCCCGACTTTCAAAAATGATGGAAATGGGAAATATTGTGAAGGGGGTCAATTTATACTTTCTACCCCTAGGATTCCGCACATGCGGACAATTCCTCGCACCTGCAGACTCTTCCTCGCACCTGCGGACTTAGGTGCACACATGTGAAAAGTCACTTAAACGCCATCTTCTGCACCTGCGGCCCATGCCTCGCATCTGGGGGCTCGCTGGTGCGGTCAGATCCTTCGCTCCAATAACCTAATCCGCATCAGCGATCTTCGTATCACTTATGCTGCCTCGCACCTGCGGTCCACAATCCGCAGGTGCGGAAATGAAAGAAGTAGCAAAAATCAGTAGCATCAACTCAAAGCCAAACTTTCCGTCAACTACCCAAATTCATCCCAAGGCCATCGAGACCGCAACCAAATATGACAACAAGTCACTTAACTCCATTAAAACTTATTCCAACCTTCGGAACACTCAAAACAAAATCGAAACATCAAATTACCCTCTGATTCAAGCTTATGATTTCCAAACTTCTGAATTTTGCAAACGATGCCAAAACCTATCAAACCTCATCCAAATGACCTTAAATTTTGCACACACATCATAAATGATACAACAGACCTACTAAAATTTTCGGAATTCCATTCAGACCCCGATATCAAGATTTCCACTGCCGATCGAAAAACGCCAAAATTCCAATTTCACCAATTCAAGCGTAAATCTACCACGAACCTCCAATTTACATTCCAAAACACGCTCCTAAGACTAAAATCACCTAACGAAGAAATCTGAACCATCCAAATTCACATCCAAGATCTTCTACACATAAATCAACATCCGGTTGACTTTTCTAACTTAAGCTTCAAAATTAGAGACTAAGTGTCTCATTCCACTCCAAGACCACTCCGAACCCGAACCAACCAATACGATATGATGAAATAAAGCTGAAAACACATAAGGAAAGAAGAATGGGTGATAAGGGGCCGAAAATCATGAAACGACCGGCCATGTCATTACATATACACTGCTGAGATCCACATCCGGATGGATACACTGATCCTCATAGTCCAAACTTTCATTTCCTCGGGTAACATAGAGGTTCTTCATTTGTTTTCTCAATATTTGCAGCTGCTCGCATACTGAATCCTTATCCTTACGCCTGGATTCCCTTTCCATCTCGGCATATTGGTCAATCTTATAAGGCACCCTAACTGTGACACGTGCTGTAAAGGTAGGTTCAGAAATGGCATTTATAGGAGGAACACATCACTCATGGACGATGTTATGTGCCACAAGTATGTGCTAATATTTGGGTTAGTAGTAAAAGTGACTCCGTCACAAGGAGGGTTGTAAGTTGCGTTGGTGGTGATAGGCGAATTTTCTAGTGTTTGAACATATTGTGGTACATAGGAGTATGGATAGGGGGATTTGATAGGTTAGCAAGGGTTAAAGGAGGTATGACTTGGCATGATGTGGAAGGAAATTGGTCGGGGTTTGAACCTAAACAAGGAAAACGAGGTGGTTGAGGGAGCGTTATTATGACCAGATGTGCTAGTTCCCTGATATATTGCACTTCCTTTCTTAAAGAATCCATATCCTAGGCCATCCTTGCCACGTATTCATTATTCTTGGTATCATCCTTCTTTTACGATCGCCCTAGGCTATCGGCTTTGACTAGAGCATGTTGAATTAGGTTTTCTGTAGCTGGCATCTTCCCCATTGATCTTTGATTGTACGATGGTTCCGCCAGTTTTGGGTTGATACAAACCAACTTTCTTTTTGGGGAGTAATAATAATGTAAAAAACAAGAAGAAATAAAAGAAAAAGAACAAAAGTCAGTTTCTTCATTTATACAAGTAGGAAATCACACAGAGTAATTAATTCACGTATTAAGGCTAGTGCGTTTTCCTAGAATTTGTGGGACCTCTCATTACCGGAGGTAGGCCTCAATCGTAGATGTCTGAAAAACAATTAGTCTTGACACATTTAGATTCTAAGCAAGATGACTTTCGTTGATAATTTGAGATAGAGATAAATGGGAACAAACATTAGATCAATGTTTCTGATATTCATAGAACTGTATGGGCTTAAACAAATTGCCCTTTAGAATGGTAAGAAAAATTAGGGATAAGTCCTCCAACAGCGTTGCTCAAAGTTCTACGCGAGGCAGGTGTCAATCCTTCAAAAACAGTTTCAGTCTCTTTCTAGCAGAAGTTATGGATTTCTCTTCTAATCTTACCAGTCTTAGCTGAGGATAAATACTTCTTAAGGAATTTTCTGTTCATCCCCTCCCAAGTTCTAATCGATCCACCGGGCAAACTTTGAAGCCACTCCTTGACATCATCTTTAAGTGAAAAGGGAAATGCCCTACATTTCATCTTGTAGCACCCCATTGTGTTGAAAGGTGTTCATAATCTCCTCGAACTCCATAAGATGTGTGTTTGGATTTTTGTTTGGCTTCCATCTGAAGACAAAGCAATTCTGAAAGGTTTAAAGCAACCCTTGCTGCAAGTCAAAATTGTTTGCTGCTATTGGAGGTTGTCTAACACTGAATAATCCTTGATACTACACCGGTCAAGCATAATCTCCAAGTGATATCCAAGGTAAAGGTTGATGTTGATTAAGTTTGTGACACCTCTCTACTTCATAGATATTATGTACATCTCTAATATCTTCTTCCTCAGCATACCATGCAGCTTATAATTGGGCTACCTCTTTTGCAGCAAAATCTACATTATCATCACTGTTTACGGCTATAGTTTCTTGGGTTGAGGATTGACCAACCTTTTCTAACTTCTCGGTGAAATCTATTTCATTCTTTTTGTTGTCGCATTTTTGTTTCTAACTCTGGCCCGTATGGTAGCACTATTTTCGCAGAAGCTCAAGTCATGCACCAATCTCAACCTGTAACATACACACAGCCAAAGAACACAATCATATAAAGGGAAAAATAAAATAAAAAGAGTTCCGGCGATAATATAATGGACAATAAAAAAACATTTATGGAAAATTCGGAGGATGGTCTTTCAGGGAGACGTTTCCCTAAAGCAAGCAAGGGGAGCAAAGTTAAGCTTAAGGGAATGTATGTGCCAGTTACAATAAGTGTCACCATTGTGAGTAGGGAATTTTGCTATCCTTGGTACATAAGGATTACCGTAAGGCGAGTAAGGGTCATCAATGATGTGAAAGGATGCCAAAGATGAAGAGTTAAAATATCTATAGGTAGATCCTCGTGGCTTCAGCTCTTGGTACACCCCTAAAGGGGGGAATATTGAGTGATGTGGCATTAAGTCAGAATTAAGGGGTTCTAGTGACTATGGAATGGTAAAGCAAAATGGTGATAAATGAAAGAGGAATGATATGGAACATATCCAAATCTTATAGATACGCTACGATTCAAGAATATTGTGCAAGCACGACATCAGGGAGAGGAAGTAAAGGTTCCTGCCCGAGCGGTTATTAATAAATAAGTAGCCAGTGCGAGACGTAAGTTAAGACAAAGGAAATAACCCAAGAAAGATTACGAGGAATATTGATATAAGAATGGGCCAATGAGTAGTTAGTAATTGGTCAGGGAGATCCCAGTTATGGCTAAACAGGAGGTTACAGACGAGTCATCAGATTGCGTAAGATAAATATAGTAGAACCCAACATGGAGAATTCAACCTCAAAAAATATCATTATAATACTTGAGATATATTCAAACAAGAGTCGGGGTAGTTAAAGGTAACGCATGAGTGTTATGGGGATAAAAGAAAGTGCCACTGGGAAGGCATTTAAAATATCAGTTCAGAAGCAACCATACAAACACGAGGACATGGAAGTAAGCAACTACAGATTATTATAGGCAAGTAAGGGCATCAAAAAGGTCCGTAATAAGCTCACAACTTTACGAAAGTTAAGGGTTCTCCCTAAGTACTACAACAAAAGACTAGCTGAAGAGAAAAGAAAGGAGGCTTCAACCTAAGCACAACGACCTAAAGAGGAAAGGGTCGTGTAACAACAATCTCGCAACAACATTGTAAGCATTCCAAAGGAAAGTAGTACCTACCGTGGCTAGTGAATGGGAAGTAAGAATTAAAAGTAATATTCGAGATCAGATGAGTTGTATGAAAGCTCTGGCAAGTGTGGGAACCAAGGTAAGCTAAGTATGGACGCAATAAGGGGGCAGAAGGACCAGGAAAAGTAATAGCTTGCGTTGAAAGAAAGCTAAGATGGAACAAAAGAATTATTTGATCAATGATCCAGAGCTAGTACGTTATGGATACACTCAAGATTTTGGAGCATTTCTAGGCAGCATATTTATTGACAATCATACACCCATAGACGACTCTGGTATAAGTTAAAAGAAAGAATTGAGCCTAGGGAATAGACAAAGGATTTAATTGTTAGAAGATTGTATTATGGATATTCCATAATGCCCATGAAAGGATAAGGTAATAACTGATACTATAAGCCACAGATCGGAAGATAGCTTAAGCCTACGTAAAGGTTGATTAGAAGGATAAGGTAATAACTGATACAAAGTTTTAAGTAAACATGAGTAAGAATGAGGAAAGGCAAGTGAAAAGGTGACGAGAATGGATAAGTCCTCAAGATTAAGTCCATGAAAACAAGAGAGATAATGGTTTCTCTAAGTTATTGAAAGTTCAGTATAGCCTGAATGAACTCAAAGAAATCTAAGATTAATAGCATTTAGAAAGAATGAAATGCTGACCTAGTAGTAAAATGAGGGGATAATTGTGACAGATAAAGGATGACGTTTAGGCCTTAGTTTGAATAATGATTTGGAAAAAAGAAGAAGAGAAAATAGAAGAAGAGAAGGAGAAAAAAATTTCACTGGCGGCACAAAATCAAGATACCCCCATAAGGTGAATCATATTGAGACACTATGAAATATGATTATGGAAATCACTTCAAATATTACTCAATACAATGTAAGCCCTAGCGATAATGTATTACGTAAGAAGTTTCAAGTCTTCAAGTAAAGGATTATAGATTAACATTGAGGCAAATCAACAATGGTCAGATATAAGTTACAAAGTATGACATGAGGCTAGGCCATGATTCTTAAGATGAACGGTAATGAAGGGGCATTGAAGGATTGAGATTTATACCTAAAGGGTAGGCAACAAAAGTAACTGGGAACTTGGTAAGCATACCTCAGTAAAGGTATATTGAAGCAAAAATTATGTTATAATATAACCCATGTAAATGCAGTAAATTCATGTGAATGGGTAACCATATCTATGAAATAAGATATGGCCATATTCACAAGTTCTACAAAGTATTGACCAAAAGACATCAATATACCTATAGAGGCCCAGAGAGGTATCCTATTAAGCCTTGTATATACAAAGTAAGGCCTAGATATTGACTAAAAGATAAAAGGAAAAAGGAAAAAGGAAAGATGAATCGCATAAGTACACCTATAAAGCTAGGGTCATACAGGCTGCATATAGGAGGTAACAGAAGTTGCAAGATTAAGAAGATTTCAACCACATGTCATGATATGAGCAAGAAGACTAATGGGGGAATACCCTAGACTTTGAATTTATTCACAAAGCAACTGCTTAAATGGCAAGAAGAGTATTAAGGTATTCACAAGAGCTATAAGTTACGAAAATGATAAGAGTATCAGTCAACATTCGAGGACGAATGTTCCAAAGGGGGAATGATGTTACGCCCCGTAATATTACGTCAATATTACGTCCCGCAGTATTATATTATGACGATGTTATGCTCTGCAGTAATATGTTACGATGGTGTTACCATCTGCAGTAATATATTACGATTGATGTTACGTCCTACAATATTAAGTTAATACAGTGTTGTACCAGACAGTATTATATTACGGTGATATTACACTATGCAGTAATAAGTTACGACAGTGTTGCACCCTGTAGTATTACCTTACGATGATGTTATGCTCCGAAGTAATATGTTACGATGATGTTGCACCCAACAATATATTACGTTGGATTTTGTCGTAAGGTAATTGACATCAGTCCAAGTAAAAGATTATTTGGAGATTATAAGAATTATGCCATTTTACAAGTGATGAATAAATTCTTAAAGTTGAAAAGGGAAGTAAGTCAAAGAAAATAAATTTTTCGTCCAAGTTTGGCATATTGGGGTAAAATACAACCCGAGATAAAATACCCGGTATTTATGGACTAGTGACATGCAAGGTACTACATGACCATGCTAGAAAGGTCTATAAGATATGTGAAAAGTGAGTAATATTTTATGTAAGTGGGAATAATTCTCAATTTTTCGGGTAATTGGTTAATTATCGGGTAACGAAACATTACCCGATTAACTAATAAGTGGATAAATTATCCCACCCCTACTCCCCTCGTGCCAATATGCCACTACTAAAGCATATGACTCATAGTCATATATGCTTAGTAAGGAAATATAACGTGTAAGGTTATTAAATGACTCATGAGAATGAGTCATTTCAAAGAACGAATTGATATCACTTCTTTGTAAGAAGGATCTCAACAACAATCAAATACATGGCATCATTTCTTGGTAAAAGAATCAAGCCAACAAAGTTATATTTGGTTTGAAAACAAAGGTGTGGAAACAGAAACAAATTTCACTTCAAAATAAAGCTTCGTTCAGCAACAATTTCATTCCAAACTTCAACCAAAAAAACATTTTTTCCCAATTTCAAGGAGGCCAAAGTCATTCTTTCGTTCCAAAGATTTTGGTAACCAGAAAATAAATTTCATCCATAAATCTTTAAGGAGTAGAGGAAAATTTCGTTCAATCAACGAAGGTTTTCCAACAGAATATTATACGGAGTTTTTCTACTCCAGGTATATTAGGGCTATTCCTTCTTTCTTTTGGCATGGTCTATACGACGCAAACAAAATGAGCAAATACACAGTCTCTATGAATTACTCTATTAGTAGAATTATTAGGGGTGTCTATATTCTTGATTCCCTATGAAAATTATTATCAATTTCTGTTCATGGGTCTCAGAATAATACGCAGTTGGAAAAGTTTATCCGGAGGGAATATTGCGATTATTATGTATTTTTCATGAATTTCACTCATTTATACATGTGCATTGACCCATGACCAGATGGCGTTATATACACGTATATATGTAAATAAATGTATATGGGATATGGGAAAAGGTTACGGCGTTATATACGCACCACCACCTGATCAGCTGGTATATGATGATGATGTTGCCCACAGTGGCTGAAATATGATTCAAATGGCATTATATATGCGTATATATGTATGTATATATATGTATATGGTATATGGGAAAGGTTATGGGATTATATGCGTACCACCACCTGATCAGCTGGTACACGATGATGATTTTGCCTACAGTGGCGGATATGATATGATGGGACGCCTTCAGAGGCTGATGATGTTATGAAACATGTACCTATGCACGACATGACATTCATACGCATATGCATGATGCTAAAAGTAATTTATGATTTACAAAGTTATTCCGACTTATAAGTTGAGTCATATACTCTATATTTCTTCCATGTCTCTTATGTATTTATTTATGTGTCTTACATACTTGGTATATTTTTCGTACTAACGTCCCTTTTGCTTGGGAATGCTGCGTTTCATGCCCGTAGGTCCAGATAGACAGGTCAAGAGCCCTTCAAGTAGGCTATCAGCTCAGTGGAAGATGTTGGTGCTCTCCATTTACTTCGGAGTTGCTCGTTTGGTTAGTATAATTTAGACATGTATTGTTTGGTATGGCGGGACTCTGCCCCGACTTTTATGATGTTTATGTACTCTTAGGGGCTTGTAGACATATGTCGTGTAGGTGAAAGATTGTACGGCCTTGTTAGCCTATGTTTTGGGTTTACAAATGATCATGTTGGCTTATTAGGCCCGTACAGCATGTGTTTATAATGATGTAATAAGAAATATACATTATGTTGGTACTCGGTTGAGTAAGGTACCGGGTGCCCGTCGCAGCCCAGCGGTTCGGAGTCGTGACATTTTTAGCCCCACAGTGGGCGCCAAACTATTGTGAAAATGGTAACAACAATTAAATTTGTAAATGGGATTCTAAAAATATGTGATCTATTCGCGAGCTAGCTGTTAGAGCGGTTGCTGCTGCCCGGATACAGGTCCGGTCGATGAAGGACCTTGGGGTCGATGTTAGGATCAAGCTCGAGCTATCGGGGATAGTTGGGGATGTGATAATAGTTGAAGATATAACCAAACAAGACTCTTTATGGCCAATACTAAGGTATATGATGAAGAACGAGTAAGAACGTGATGAATATCGAGGTGGCCTCAGACCAGTGAGAACGAACAAGCTTTGAAAGAAAAAAGAGAGGAAATAAACAAGGATATAGAAGAATCAGATGAAGAAAATTATGACTGAAAAAGATATACAAATTATACAACAAGAAGAACACCAAGATGAACAATCTTCAGAACAAAAAATAATATTTGACGCTAATGTATTTGAACAAATAAAAGGAAAAGAATTGGATCTAAGCATAGACAAAATATTAGAAGTACCAACAATAAAGAATTGGTTTAAAAGACAGAAAGAAGAATACTATGTAGTAAGCCAAAGAGAACATATAATAGATTGTAAATACATCAAAGGTAAAGCACAAATACCAATTTTAAATAAAAGACTACTAAATAAAGAAATACAAGATATAAAAGCAAAAAATCCAATAAAATATGTACACTTAGGAGGAACGGAGATCCTAATAAAAGCATGTTTTAGGGAAGGAATAGATACCCCTATAGAAATATACTTGGCAGATGATAGAATTGTACAACCTATAGAAAAGAGTATAATAAGTGCCGTAAGAGGTAACTTAATATACCAAAAATTTAAATTTATAATAAGTGCTAACTATTCAGTAGCAGTAGATGATAAAAATATAGATAAATCATTAGTACTATACTGGAAAATGTCTGGAATAGAATTAGCACCAGGAAGTAAAATATTCACAGCAAGATGTAAAAATCTATATGTCTTAACAACAAAACATAAGATAACAGCTAAAAATAAAATAAATAAAATAAAAATAGAAAATCCATTCGAAAGAATAGTATCAGTTATAGACAACAATGATTACAGTTATACGGAAATGGACATGGATGAAGATTTAGAAATAGTAAAAGAAAGATTAAGCACATCAAAACGAATAAATAATGAAATGCCAGAAACGTCATCAAGAATAAGTACATCAAGAAGAATAAATTATACCACTCCACAAAAATTAATAGAACAAAAAATAGAAGAAATAAACCCACACCATTATTATATAACAGGAATAATGGACCAAAGAAAATATTTAATACTAATAAATACAGGACAGGAAGAGAATTATGTTATAAGAGAATTAATACCAGAACAAGAGATAGTAACAATAGAACAGCAAAATTCAGAACTACCAAAAGCGTTAAGAAAAAACGAAGAAACAACTGAAAAAGAATTAATTATTGGAGGAATACCAATATTAATAAATTTTAAAATATATCAAGGCGATAAAAACATTACACTAGGAATAAAATGGTTAGAAAAAGTCAAACCATATAAATTAGAAGATAGGCAATTAACAATAAGTTATGAAAATAAGAAAATAATAATAAAAAGAACTTTGATATAATGCCAAAGATATACATACTTGCCAAGATAATAGTAGAAGGATATTATAATAGATACTATACACCTATGATGGATACAGGAGCAGAAGCTAACATGTGTAGACATAATTGTTTACCAGAAAGTAAATGGGAAAAGCTAAAAACCCCTATAGTAGTAACAAGATTCAATAATGAGGGAAGTATGATAACATACAAAGCAAGGAATATAAAAATACAAATATGGGATAAAATACTGACCATAGAAGAAATATATAGTTATGAATTTACAAATAAAGATATATTATTAGGAATGCCATTTTTAGATAAATTATACCCACATATAATAACAAAAACACATTGGTGGTTTACTACCCCGTGTAAACAAAAATTAGGAGCAAAAAGAGTAAATAATAAAGTAAGAAAAACAACACCCTGGATTAAAGGAAGTGAAAAGATTACCCAAAAATTAGAAAATGTAATACAAAGCAACCATAATATAGAAATAATCATTTTCTCAATAAATAAAATAAAATTACTACAAGATAAATTAGAATTACTATATAATGATAATCCACTCCGAGGATGGGAAAAACATAAAACAAAAATAAAGATTGAACTAATAGATGAAAGTAGCATAATAACACAAAAACCTTTAAAATACAATTTTAATGATTTAACAGAATTTAAAATGCATATAAAGGAATTATTAGACAATAAGTACATACAAGAAAGTAATAGTAAACATACTAGTGTTTAGGTTTACATTGATATGTGGCTTTTTGTTAACTTGTTTGCTTGTACCTGCAGCTGTATATAAAGCAACTGTGTTATGGGTTTTTTGGAGTTTCCCAACGTCTCCTTCTAACTCTGGAAGTTTAGAGTCTTCCGTTTGACTTAGTTCCGCATTTTTATAGTCATGCTGCTGACTTAGCTTGCTTTCCTCTAGCTGTTGTAATCTTTTTCCCATACTCTCCATCTGTAAGGATAGAGTAGTAAGGATTGTAAATATGTCTTTTGATTCTTGGCTTTCATCTGTTTGGGTACCTTTGTCTTGATAGGTAGTCTGCAATAACATTCTTGTCAGTTCGTATTACTTCAATTGTAAATGTAAAATTTTGTATATTTAATACAAGTCTCCTTATTTCCTTTGTAGTTACTGAATCCTGTACTTTCCGAGTTATCCACCATTTTACTTGTGTATTATCTGTTCTTACTATAAATTTGTTATAAACAATATATGGCTCAAATGCTAACAAACATTTATATAATCCAAATAGTTCTTTCCTATTTATCTCCCATTTTAATTGTGGTTCCGTGTATGATCCAGAATAATATCTACAATGGTGTTCAATTTTTTCATTATCATATTTATATTTTAGAACTCCTCCGTAGCTGTGATCACTAGAATCAGTTTCTACAATATATGTAAATTGTTTCTTTTCATCTGGAAAATATAGTTTTGGTAATTTTTTACACATATTTTTTATCTTCTGTATATGTATTTTATCTTTTTCGTCAAAATGATATTCTATGTCCTTTTTTAATTTTTTCTGTAATGGTTTTAAGTTTTCTGCTAATTTAGGAATATATTCTCTTACTTGGTTAACCAATCCTAAAAATGATTGTAACTTCTTTTTTGTATCAAGTGTTTCATTCAAGTTAATTATTTTTTGTACTACATGGGTTTGCATTTTTATTCCGTTTTTATCTATTTGTATACCTAAAAATTCTATTTGATTTTTCATTACTTCTGCTTTCTTTTTACTTAAACTTATTCCTGATATTTCTACAATGTGTATGAATTTTTCTAGTAGTTTTATATGTTCGTTCTCTGTTCTAGAATATAGCAATATATCATCTATATATATTATACAATTTTCTAATTGGTTGAAGTAATTATCCATAAAATGTTGATACCTACCTGGTGCATTTTTATATCCAAAAGGTAATACGTTCCATTCGTAAAATCCTTGTGGTACTGTGAATGCTGTTAACTTTTTAGATTCATCTTCTAGTTTTAAATGGTAAAATCCTGATTTACAGTCAAATTTACTAAAATAGTTATATCCTTGTATTTGTCTAATTTTTAGTATTTTATTTGGTATCGGATAATTATATGTTTTTGTTTTTGCATTTAAATTTCTATAATCTATAACCATACGGCTTTTTCCTCTTTTTTGTTCACTATGCTTATTTACTATAAATGCTGGGCTAGTATGTTTACTATTACTTTCTTGTATGTAGTTATTATCTAATAATTCTTTTATATGCATTTTAAATTCTGTTAAATCATTAAAATTGTATTTTAAAGGTTTTTGTGTTATTATGCTATTTTCATCTATTAGTTCAATCTTTATTTTTGTTTGATGTTTTTCCCATCCTTGGAGTGGATTATCATTATATAGTAATTCTAGTTTATCTTGTAGTGGTTTTATCTTATTTATTGAGAAAATGATTATCTCTATATTATGGTTACTTTGTATTACATTTTCTAATTTTTGGGTAATCTTTTCACTTCCTTTAATCCAGGGTGTTGTTTTTCTTACTTTATTATTTACTCTTTTTGCTCCTAATTTTTGTTTACACGGGGTAGTAAACCACCAATGTGTTTTTGTTATAATATGTGGGTATAATTTATCTAAAAATGGCATTCCTAATAATATATCTTTATTTGTGAATTCGTAACTATATATTTCTTCTATGGTTAATATTTTATCCCATATTTGTATTTTTATATTTCTTGCTTTATATGTTATCATACTTCCTTCATTATTAAATCTTGTTACTACTATGGGGGTTTTTAGCTTTTCCCATTTACTTTCTGGTAAACAATTATGTCTACACATATTAGCTTCTGCTCCTGTATCCACCATAGGTGTATAATATCTATTATAATATCCTTCTACTATTATTTTGGCAAGTATGTATATCTTTGGCATTATATCAAAGTTCTTTTTATTATTATTTTCTTATTTTCATAACTTATTGTTAATTGCCTATCTTCTAATTTATATGGTTTGACTTTTTCTAACCATTTTATTCCTAGTGTAATGTTTTTATCGCCTTGATATATTTTAAAATTTATTAATATTGGTATTCCTCCAATAATTAATTCTTTTTCAGTTGTTTCTTCGTTTTTTCTTAACGCTTTTGGTAGTTCTGAATTTTGCTGTTCTATTGTTACTATCTCTTGTTCTGGTATTAATTCTCTTATAACATAATTCTCTTCCTGTCCTGTATTTATTAGTATTAAATATTTTCTTTGGTCCATTATTCCTGTTATATAATAATGGTGTGGGTTTATTTCTTCTATTTTTTGTTCTATTAATTTTTGTGGAGTGGTATAATTTATTCTTCTTGATGTACTTATTCTTGATGACGTTTCTGGCATTTCATTATTTATTCGTTTTGATGTGCTTAATCTTTCTTTTACTATTTCTAAATCTTCATCCATGTCTATTTCTGTATAACTGTAATCATTGTTGTCTATAACTGATACTATTCTTTCGAATGGATTTTCTATTTTTATTTTATTTATTTTATTTTTAGCTGTTATCTTATGTTTTGTTGTTAAGACATATAGATTTTTACATCTTGCTGTGAATATTTTACTTCCTGGTGCTAATTCTATTCCAGACATTTTCCAGTATAGTACTAATGATTTATCTATATTTTTATCATCTACTGCTACTGAATAGTTAGCACTTATTATAAATTTAAATTTTTGGTATATTAAGTTACCTCTTACGGCACTTATTATACTCTTTTCTATAGGTTGTACAATTCTATCATCTGCCAAGTATATTTCTATAGGGGTATCTATTCCTTCCCTAAAACATGCTTTTATTAGGATCTCCGTTCCTCCTAAGTGTACATATTTTATTGGATTTTTTGCTTTTATATCTTGTATTCTTTTGTAATTGTATGTAAGGACACCTTGCGGGTCGTTGCATCCAATATTTATGAAATATGAAGACATCTTCTTCACTTATGCTTTTGATTTTTACCATGTTCTTGTATACTTTTGTGCATTCACAGAGATTTTGAATATATGCCTCTGTTGATGATCATCAATATTTTTTCGGCCTTCGGTCGACAGAAATGGCTCCTTTCCGAGCTCATCATTTTTCCCAGAATCAAGCCTGAAGTGGTGCAATACTTGGATCATCGGGGTGCTCGAGCCTCGCAGAGATAGAGCACTGAAGTGAAAGTTGACTTCGGGTGCTTGGAGCTTTTACTTTGAGCTTTGACGTAGATAACCTTTTAAGGTGCTTGTACGAAGGTTTCTGAGAAAGGGGCTATTCGTACTTGTCGCGCCCCCTTTTTCCTTCCCCTTTTTGACGAGGGGAGAGGTCCGGGTTTCGACATTCACGAGCTGTGATGACACATTTCCTTTTGGCAATTGGGTATTTGAAGAGTCACCACCTAACAGATTATGGTATGTTAGATTACGAGAATTTAAGGTAAGGGCTCGAAGTAACCTCAAGGGGAAGGTGTTAGGCACCCCTCTTAGTCCACAATTATGGGTCCCGGCCAAAATCATATTCACAAATTAGTCCATATAAACAGTTGAATCAAATAAGTTGCGAGCAAAGATCATTAGATAACTCGAGTAACAAGATAAAAGTTTGAACAAGTTGTAAAAAACAAAAGTATAAATAAAGAGAGGGTTTGGTAAAGAGGGGTCCTAGGTTGTTTATCCTATAGGATCACCCCATGCAATGTCTGGTAAACACTCCTCAATGAGGGGCTACACGTGACATTAAAGTGTAGTCATCATATCCCATGTCTACCCTTCCCATCCCCTTATTGGTCATGCAAAGCGAGTGTTTTGTCAATGATTCCTATTGCATGCTGCTACCCGTCCCTTCTTAATGTTCCTGGAGGGAGTTAGGACCTCTACCTATAGGTAGTTCTAGACCTACCCCTAAGGTTTAGAAAGGCGAAAATTCTAAGGCGACAGTCAAAACATTTGAACTTTCACACATAATGGTAGCAATTAAGAGGCTCAAAGTTTCCTCCTCAAACAAATATACAAGCAGCACGACTCAAACATTGTTAAGGTTTTTATTAATCAATGTCCTAAAGCAGGATCTCTAAGTGAATATGAAGAAACAAACCAAACTTTTATACCCAGAAGTTCTACCCTAGTGATTGCCTAGGGACTCCTTTTAAAAGCCTGTTAGAATGTTAAGCGATAGAGGCAGCTTCAGGGAAATGCAGTTTAAAAAAAACGCCCTAAGGCTTGCCTATATACAAATTACTAGTGCCTATGTTAATGCAGAACCAAACAGGTTTTTGAAATAGAATCCGTTAATACCTATAGGCATGATATCTAATGAGATTGAGGCAATTTTGAAAGAACTTGTTTTAGGAGATTTTAATGCTTAACAAGAACAGTTTTAAAATTGAACGAGGCCTAGTGAAGTTGATTTATTAGGCTAAATTAAATTATCAGATAGAATTGAGAGTAGAGATCCATATAGGCATGATATCTAGGCGTATTACTGATTTTAATCTGTTTGCAGCAAAATACAGAAAGACTTATTATGACTGAATCGGAGTTGGGTCCTATAGGCATGGCATCTATTATTGAACTGATTTAAGACATGATTGTTTGGAACCTATAAACATGGTTTCTAACATGACAAAATGCAGAACCTTATGAACATGATTTCTACTTGATGCAAACAAACTTAACAGCAAAATCCTATTTGCATGATTTCTGCTAGACAAAGCAATTAGAAAGAGCAAACCTATGAGCATGTTTTCTATTTATGCAAGCAGTCAGACTTTAAAAATAATGTCCTAAGAGCAGAATCTCTACATGTATTACCCTTTAAAGTACGCATCTACCCACTCTTTTACTAAATACCCCAAATATATGTTTACAAATTATTACAGACCAATGAATGAATTACATAAGTAAAATAGAAAATCAAGAAGCTATTCTATTGGGAGCCTGCAATTAGGCCCAAGTTTTTCAAAGCCTCCAATGGTCTCATAAGCCTTAATTCCATAGACAAATCAGAGTCTAGGTGTATCAAAGTTCCCTAAGGTTCTCAAGGACCCCGGGCAGTGCATACACCTAGACTTAGCAACCAAGAATTGTACTAGTGCAATGTGGAAAGGCAAGACTCAGTATGCTAGAGTTCAGAGGGCTCTCAAGAGGATCCCAAGGCAGTACACATACTAGAGGGGGCAAAACTTATTGACTCAGAGTAAGGTGAAAGTGCACGATACAAGTTGAAAAAATGTTTACTAAACGTTATATTAGAAAGTCTGCTTTGAAAGTAATTAGTAAAGCAACAGAGATTTTTGAAAAAGGGATTGGAGTATTTAACAAAGCTCAAACACCTTAGGATAGGATCACACACAACTAGTTTATAGAATCCAAATAAATTCAGTAGTCACACAGGGGTCAAGGGGTTTGGGACACATAGACATTTGGCTACAAACATATAGCCCAGCAAAGGTCTTAGGACTGGTTTAGACATACTCAGAAATAGCTGACACTAGCATAGTCACAAACCATATATGAAGGAGACAACCACATAGAGGGGTGATAGGGATTTGGGAATTCCTGGGGATATAGGGTGGTAAGGAGACAATAAATAAGAGACAACTGGTAAGGCATGCTTAGAAACACACACAAGGGAATACACTAATTTAAAGGAAAGGGGAGACATAATAACAAGCTGATAATGTAACTTAACTACAAGTTTCACAATAGAACCATAAGCAGAAGCAAACTAGATATAAGAGAAATTGAAACAATAAGAGGAGCATGTTGTTGTTCAATACCAGCTGCCCTAGTGCGATCTGTCTTGGTTTGACCCTTTTGTTGAAGGCTCTGGTTATTCTATTCTGTTAAAGTTGGCCATGATATACTGCGTTAATTCTCTTTCCATCGATAAGGGCCAATTGTTCATAGCGGCTCCTTATCCATTCTACATCGCTAAGGTCAAATTCCTGTATGACTCTTTAAGAAGGAATCTCTACCTCGGCTGGGATGACAGCCTTGGTACCATAAACCAGCATGTAGGGGGTTGCCCCGGTTGACGTACAAACTGTGGTGCGGTACCCTAATAGAGAAAAGGGTAACTTCTCATGCAACTACTTGTGATTCTCTACCATTTTCCTTAGTATCTTCTTAATGTTTTTGTTGGCGGCTTCTACAACTCCATTCATCTAAGTTCTATAGGCAGTGGAATTCTTGTGCTTGATTTTGAAAGTTTCACATGTAGCTTTCATCAAGTCACTGTTGAGATTGGCGACATTGTCAGTAATAATGGACTCAGGAACTCCGAATCGGCAGACAATACGATCCTTAATAAAATTTGTGACGAATATCTTGGTTATAGCTTTGTAACATGCAGCTTTTACCTATTTTATGAAGTAATCAATGGCTAGCAGGATGAACTAGTGTCCGTTTGAAGCAGGGGGGTTCAATCGGACCAATAACATCCATTTCCAAGCGGTGAATGGCCAAAGTGAGCTTATTGCATTGAGCTCACTTGGCGGCAATTTTATCATGTCGGCATGCACTCAACATTGAAAGCATTTGCAGACATACTGAATACAATCCTTCTCCATGGTCATCCAAAAGTAACCTGCCCTGAGTATCTTCTTGGCCAGAGCAAAACCATTCATGTGCGGACCACATGTCCCAGCATGCACATCCTCAAGTATCTTAGAAGCTTCCTTTGCATCGACACACCTCAGTAAACCCAAATCCAGAGTTCTTCTGCACAAGTTCCCTCCGCTATGAAAGAAGTGATTTGACAATCTCTAGAGCGTGCATTTCTGAGTGTGATTTGTATGCTCCGGGTATTCTTCTTTCGATAAGTATTCCTTGATATCATGAAACCAAGGCTTTCCATCTACCTCCTCCTTGACATGAGAACAATATGCCGGCTGATTATGGATCCTCACCGGAATGGGATTAATATAGTCGTTATCTAGATGTTGTATCATTGATGACAAAGTGGCTAATGCGTCGGCGAAATCATTCTAAATTCTGGGCACATGTCAGAATTCTATCTTAGTGAACCTCCTTTTCGATTCTTGCACATGGTGCAGATATGGCAATATCTTTGAAATCTTGGTATCTCATTCCCCTTGTACCTGGTGCATAAGCATATCTGAATCACCAATCAGCAACAACTCCTGAATATTCATGTCGACTGCTATGTTGAGCCCTAGTATGCAGGATTCATATTCTTCCATGTTGTTGGTGCAGAGAAATTTGAGTTTAGCAGATACCGGATAATGCTGACCCATTTGTGACACCAAAACTGCTCTAATGCCTACTCTTTTGAATTTTGCGGCTCCATCGAAGAACATCCTCTAACCATCATATGCTTCCGTAATGTCTTCTCCTACGAATGATACTTCTTCATCAGGAAAATACATTTTCAAGGGTTTGTATTCTCCTCCCACCAGATTTCTAGTATGGTGATCTACCAATGTTTGTCCCCTGACTGCCTTTTGAGTTACATAGATGATGTCGAACTCACTTAGTAGTATCTGTCATTTGGCCAACTTCCCAACGGGCATGGGCTTCTGAAATATGTACTTTAGAGGATCTATCCTGGATATGAAGTAGGTAGTGCAGGCACAGAAATAATGCCTCAATTTCTAGCATGTCCAGGTCAAAGCACAACAAGTGCATTCAAGCAGAGAATACCATGCTTCATAAGGTGTGAATTTCTTACTCAGGTAATATATGGCTTGCTGCTTTCTTCCCGTCTCATCATGTTGTCCCAAAACATGTACGACGACTCCATCTAACACATATAGATAAAGTAGCAGAGGTCGTCCTGGTCCTGGCGAGACCAAAACTAGCGGTGTAGATAGGTATTCCTTGATCTTGTCAAAAACTTTCTAACAATCCTCGGTGCAACTTGTCTCAGCATCCTTCCTCATCATCTTGAAGATGGGTTCACATACTACTGTGGACTGTGCTATGAATCGACTAATGTAATTGAGCCGTCCTAAGAAGCTCATCACGTCCTTTTTGCTTTTAGGTGGTGGTAACTCCTGAATAGCTTTTATTTTTGTCAGATCGAGATCAATCCCTCAGCGACTTACAATGAATCCCAATAACTTTCCTGCATGAACCTCGAATGCACACTTTGTGGGGTTCAACTTCAAATTGTACCTCTTGAGCCTGTCGAAGAAATTTCTCAAGTCTGCTATGTGATCTGCGGCCCCCTTGGATTTGATAATGACTTCATCTGCATATACCTTTATTTCCTTATGTATCATGATACATGGTTGTCATGGCCCTCATGTAAGTGGCCCTTGAATTCTTCAGACCGAACGACATCATCTTGTAATAGTATACACCCCAAGGCATAATAAAAGCTGTCTTCGCGGCATCTTCTTCATCCATCCAGATCTAGTGATAACCTGCGAAGAAATCTACAAAGGATTGGAGTTCATGTTTGGCGCAGTTATCGATCAGGATATGTATATTTGGTAGTGGGAAGTCGTCTTTGGGATTTTCTCTGTTTTAATCCCGATAATCAACACATACTCGGACCTTCCCATCTTTTTTTGAAAATGGCACAATGTTAGTTAACCATGTTGGGTGCTCAACTATCTTTAGAACCTTGGTTTTGATCTTCTTGGTAACATCCTCCTTGATTTTCAGACTCATGTCTGGTTTGAATTCTGAGTTTCTGCTTGTCTGGCAGGCACATGGGATTGGTAGGCAACTTGTGAGCTACTATTGATGCGCTCAAACCGGTCATATCATCATACGACCATGCGAAGATATTCTCAAATTCCTTTAGAAAACGGATGTACTCTTCCTTTTCTATTGGTGACAAGTGAATGCTGATGTGGCTCTCTTTGACAGTATCGGCATCTCCCAAATTTACTGCTTCTGTTTCGTCCAAGTTGGATTTAGGCTTGTTCTCAAAATTCTCAACTTCTTTGATAATTTCCTTGGGTATCTCGTCTTCTTCCTCCGAGTCACTATTCTCTTGTTGCGTTGCTTCATTACATGTCACAGTCACTGGTTCATCAAGAAAAGTAATAATAACAATGTAGAAGGGAAAAGTATAAAAATAGTAATGAATAATCATACATGGTAAATGCATTTGATTAAAACTAAGAAAAATTTTCACACAAAGCTTGGCTCGGAGGATCGAGTATTTATTTTGAAACAAAGAAATCTTAAAAAAAAATTGCTGAAAAATTTAAATGCCTAGAACAACTATAAATTTTGCCAAGCTACCCAGGGACTCGGCGGGCTCGGGATGATGTGGCAGTCCAATTTCTAAGAACAACTCCCTTTGCCACAGTCTGAATGGAGAGGCCTTCTTCCTCCTCATCCTCAATTATGGCACAACAATCCATGTCCTTATCTTCCAAGAATAGATCCTTCAGCCCAACTAGTGCATCTTCCTCTACGGTTCCCCATATTGTGTCTTCCTGATGGAAAGCTTATTCCAAACGGGGTACCGGTTTCTTAAGAGGGTGCTATGGTCCACACCATGGAGGTGACTACTCCATGTACTCTTGCCACGTATACTAGTACCCGAGCCCAAAGGTGGTACCATGATTTTTCAGCCGTATCGGCTTGGTGATACCCTGGAGGTTCTTTCCCAACCGTTTGCTGGGTTCATATTCGGACCATGCTAGTATGATTTCTATTTTGTTACTCTACCACTTATCCTTCTCGACGCCATTGAGCCGTTCAATGTGATGATAGGTTTCCCCTCCTAGACTTCTTCTATGTCTGATGGACGTTATGGTTTGACTAGTGTAGATGGGGTTTTCCCCATCTCCATGAATGATTACCTCCTGACGGTTCCATTCGAATTTTATGGCTTGATGTATTTTGGATGGCACAACTCCAGCAGCATGGACCCATGGGCATCACAACAAAAGATTATATGAGGCTGGTATATCAAGCACTTGGAATTCAATGAACTTGCCTTCAAATTGTACTGTATTATGCAATGCTGGATTGTGACCAGACCTTTGGGCGGCAGCTCATCTTCGTGGAAGATGATTTTATGGTTCTCCGGCACCTGTCCGACCATGTTGGCCATTTTTCCGCCAGTGATATTATTGGGTACATAAGAATCACTCAGTACTTTCATCAAGGCATTCTTGTGTCCTTCTGAATTCTGTAATAGTGACAGGATAGATATCTGAGCAGGGACTTTGTTCAGATGGTCAACAACAGAATAATCTTTTGCTTGTACTTTCCTCCACAGGTCATCAGGACCGGTCTCAATGACAGGCTGCCTAGTAGTGGCATCCTTACTTGAACCTCTCAGGTGTTCAGGGGTATAGCCTCTTCCAGTTCTACTCATCCTTTATGCGACGTCAGATTCCTCTATCTTAGTCTTCCCTTTTTGCCGAGCCTCAGTGACAATCCCAGGGTATCCTTTTGAGTTGAATGGGGGTGTGGTTGACACCATCACCGTAAAAGGTGTGGCCACTTCTACGTCAAATGGAGCGGAGGCGGCTGCAGGCGGATCTACATCCACCTCGAATGGAACTGAAGTAGTTACCTCAACGTCAATAGGTGCCCGAGTCTGAACCACGGTAGGACTAAGTGTAACTGCAACCTTAAAGTCATCGCCTTCTCGGATAAGCCCGATTGACCCCTCAGGGTCCCATTCCTCATTTGTTTCTATAAGATGTACACCGTCACCTGTGTGATCAGGGAGGGGATTGTTGCGAACATTAGGTGCATCTTCCTTCGCTTGTATGACCTTGTTGTCAATGAGTGTCTGGATCTTATCCTTCAATGTTCGGCACTCAATAGTGGTTTGCCCTTTCATACCGGAGTGGTATGCACAATTTTTGTTCGGATTGACCCATTGGGATGGATTTTGTAGCTCCACAGTGGGAATAGGAATGATGTAACCTGCAGCCTTTAACATTTCATACAATTTGTCGATGGGCTCAGCAATTGCGGTGTATTGTCTGGGTGGCTTGCGATCGAAGTTGGGCCTTAGTCTTGGATAGTTTTGGCAATTTGGTGGTGATTGGAAGTGGGATGGTTTGGAATTGTAGGTATGATGAACGGTGGCTAGTTGGGAATATGTGGGAGATGAAGGCTGATATGTAGGTGGTGATTCTTGGTATGTGGGTGGATGTGTTTGGTATGTGGGTGGAGGTGTTTGATAGGTGGGTGGAGGTGTCTGGTATGTGGGTGGAGCTATTTGGTATGTGAGTGGAGTTTTTGGGCCTTGGGCCACCATTACTGCCACAACATCTCTCTTCTTCGATATGTCACCTAATTTGAGTGCCTTATTCGTGGCTTACAGTGCCTTGAAATTTCTTACCATCCCGCTCTTGATTCCTTCCTCGATCCTTTCCCCGAGCTTTATGATATCCGAGAATTTGCCATTTTCGATAACCATCAACCTCTCATAATATTGTGGATCCAGTGCCCTGACGAAGAATTTATTCATCTTCTCTTCGTCTAAAGCGGACCTGACATTGGCTGCTTCTGACCTCCAACGAGTAGCATACTCGCGGAAAGTCTCAGTAGGTTTCTTTTTGAGATTCTGAATGTAGAAGACATCCGGTGCATTCACTGTGTTGAACCTGAACCGGTCCATGAAATCTGATGCCATGATCCCAATTGGACCATTTCTTGGGATTCTGGCTGATATACCAAGACAAAGCGTCGCCGATAAGGCTCCTCATAAAGATCTTCATTCGGATCATTTAATCTTTTCCAACCCCGACCAACTTTTCACAGTAAGTCGTTAGGTGAACCCTAGGATCACCTGTTCCATCGAACATTTCGAACTTGGCAGGCTTGTATCCCTCCGGCTATTCCACATCGGGTTGTATGCACAAATTTTCATAGTTCAAACCTTCTATTCCTCTATCGCCTTCCACACCTTGAACTCGGCTTGTTAAACTTTTGAGTTCTTCGGCCATGTTCTTAATGAGCAGGTCCTTTTCGGAGGATTCCGGTGCACAGTAGATTAGATGGGTAGAATGTATTATAGTTTCCACGTATATAGGTTTTCTCTGATGGGTGCTAGGGACTTTGGTATAGTGATGGTCATTGGTGGAGTTTTGTGGATCAGGAATGAGTGGCGTTATATTTTGGGGAGTGTGGTAAGTGGTGGTTGGAGGTACGGGATTGGTTGATGCTGTTGTGGTGGAATTGGTATCGGCAGTGGATTGATATTTTGTGGTGGAGTTGCGTATTGATTTGGTACGATATGGTTTTGTGGTTGTTGGTTTCGTGGGTTCTAAGGAGGTGTTGGGTTCCTTTTGTTTTGTTGGTGGATATCAGGTACATTGAGGTTGAGTGAAAACTTTTCCAAATCGCGGACTTGCTCAAGTTCTCCTTGCAGCTCTAGTATCTTTTGTTCAAGTCTCAAAACTAGGTCATTCGGGGCCGGAGTACTACGACCATCGGAGGTCTCTGTGTTCTCATCGTTTTCCTTTGATATTACACTTAAGTCGTCCATCTTTGCTTTCCCTATGCTTTTTGTGTTGCTTGGAGGAGGAGGAGGTGGAGGGCCTCTAAATCTGTTATGATATGTTGATGAGGCCAGTATGGATGAACCAACCTAAGGAGATGGGAATAATAATTAAAAAAAACAAAAACAAAAAAGGTAACAAGTTAGTGAGGATTTTGAAATGATTGCAGTATTTAAACACGTATTGCAAAATATGAACTCATATCCTAATTTGGGAGCCTCGTTGTGCCCGAGGTAGGCCTAGCGACAAATAAATTTGGAGAACTTCAAATGCCAATAAATGCTTCATTTCATAATCTAAAAGTAGATGAATCCAAAAACGACACTAACATAATAATAAAACAAGTCGCTCCAAGCACTTGGCCTTATTACATTTAAGAAAAAGCAAGTAAATCTAATCTATTTGATCCATGGAGGACTTCCTTCGGGTTGAATGCTCTTATTGATCAAATCCTCCAGTTCGCGTAGGTTCACCAGTAAAAATGCCTTTGCTAGGTGTTCTCCTTCGTTTCCCTCACCGTTCTGGCAGTCAGTGACTCTTTTCCTCACCTTTCCTTCCAATTCCAGCAGACTGTATTCCAGATATTTCAGCTTTTTGCTAGCTTTGGTGGCACTCTTTTTCCACTCATTGATTTGGTAATTTGATGGAAGACTCCTCCACTAGTCTAGCAAGAGTAGGGCGTGCTAACCATGCCGAAACTGTGGACCTCATTCCTCATTTTTTGCAAAACAAAAGGGTTAGAATCATCTCCAACGGACTCGACTATTTATACATTTACGATCAGCATATCGGCCTTTAGTTCTCCAAATGAATGAACAAACGTGGTTGCGTCCATTGGGATTATTGAAAACCCGATGGACACTGGCTAAGGCTTATCTTAAAGGATCATTATGTAGACAACATAAATGATCCGACTAGGTATGACCATGATGCATGCACAATTTAAATAGAGTAAGGCTTCTATGGGGTTTTAGACAGATACCCTCAAGCGGACAACTTGAGGGGGAAGGCACGGAATCGTCGACTGCACCGCTGATCGACTGGTTTTACCGCAAATAGCCTTTTCGAATTTAAGGGTGGTAAATAGGAAAAGCGCAACCACTCATTAAAGCGTTGCTATAGGATTTGAGATGCACAAGCGGAATATGATGCGGAGCATAATTTATGCAGCAATTAATAACATGTAGGCAATATTTTCACGTAGGAAAAATAAATACAGTATTTAAATAATTGAAAAGACAGTTACAGAAAAAGGAAAACAAAGAGACAAGTAAGTTTTCAGGGTAAGCAAGAAATCATAAATGCTTGAAAAATAGACAGTTAAAATCAAATAAGAGAGAAGGGTACATGATAAGCATGCTTGGACTCCTCACGCAATGTCCAGTAAACACTCCTCAATGAGGGGCTACACTTTACATTAAAGCGTAGTCATCATATCCCATGTCTACCCTTCCCATCCCCTTATTGTTCATGCAAAGCGAATATTTGGTCAGTGATTCCTATTGCGTGCTGCTACACATCCCTTCTTAATAGTCCCAGAGGGAGTTAGGACCTCTACCTATTTGTAGTTCTAGACGTACCCCTAAGGTTTAGAAAGGCGAAAATTCTAAGGCGATGGTCAAAACATTTAGGACTTTCACACATAATGGGAGCAATTAAGAGGCTAAGGTTTTTATTAATCAAAGTCCTAAAGCAGGATCTCTTAGTGAATATGCAGAAACAGACCAAACTTTTATACCCAGAAGTTATACACTAGTGATTGCTTAGGGACTCTTTTTAAAAGCCTGTTAGAACGCTAAGCGACAGAGACAGCTTTAGGGAAATGCAGTTTAAAAAAAACGCCCTAAGGCTTGCCTATATGTAGAATACTAGTGCCTATGTTAATGCAGAAACAAACAGGTTTTTGAAATAGACTCCTTTAATACCTATAGGAATGATATCTAATAAGATTGAGGCAATTTTGAAAGAACTTGTTTCAGGAGATGTTAATACTTAATAAAACCAGTTTTAAAAATGAACGAGTCGTAGTGAATTTGATTTATTAGGCTAAACTAAATTATCAGACAGAATTGCAAGTAGAGATCCATATAGGCATGGTATATAGGCGTATTACTGTTTTAATCGATTTGCAGCAACATAAAAAAAGACTTATTATAACTGAATCAGAGTTGAGTCTTATAGGTATGGCATCTATTATTGAACTAATTTAAGACATGATTGTTTGGAACCTATAAACATGGTTTCTAACATGACTAAATGCAGAACCTTATGAACATGATTTCTACTTGATGCAAACAAACTTTAAAGTGAAATCCTATTGGCATGATTTCTATTAGACAAAGTAATCAGAAAGAGCAAATCTATGAGCATGTTTTCTATTTATGCAAGCAGACAAACATCAAAAATAATATCCTAAGAGTAGGATCTCTACCTGTATTACCCTTTAAGTATGCATCTACCCACCCTTTTACTAAATACCCCAAATATCTATTTACAAATTATTGCAGGCCAATGAATGAATTACACAAATAAAATAGAAAATCAAGAAGCTATTCTATAGGGAGCCTGCAATTAGGCCCAAGTTTCTCAAAGCCTCCAATGGTCTTATAAGCCTCAATTCCATAGACAAATCAGAGTCTAGGTGCATCAAAGTTCCCTGAGAGTCTCAAGGACCCCAGGAAATGCTTACACCTAGACTTAGCGACCAAGAATTGAATCAGTGCAGTGTGGAAAGGCCAGCCTTAGTATGCCAGAGTTCAGAGGGCTCTCAAGAGGATCCCAAGGTAGTAAACATACAAGAGGGGGCAAAACTTATTGACTAAGAGTAAAGTTAAAGTGCAGGACACAAGTTGAAAAGGTTTATTAAAGACTATATTAGAAAGTATGTTTAGCAAGTAAGTAGTAAAGTAATAGATATTTTTGAAAAAGAGATTGGACTAGTTAACAAAGCTCAAACACCTTAGGATAGGATCACACATAGCTAGTTTACAGAATCCAAATAGGAGTCAAGGGGTTGGGGACACATAGGCATTTCGCTGCAAATATATAGCCCAACAAAGGTCTTAGGACTGGTTTAGACAAGCTCAGAAATAGCTGACACTGGCATAGTCACAAACCAGACATGAAAGACAGAACCACATAGAGGGGTGATAGGGATTTGGGAATTCCTGGGGATATAGGGTGGTAGGGAGACAATCAATAAGAGACAACTGGTAAGGAATGCTCAGAAAACACACACAAGGTAATACACTAATTTAAAGGAAAGGGGAGACATAATAACATGCTTATAATGTAACTTAACTACTAGTTTCACAACAGAACCACAAGTAGAAACAAACTAGAAATAAGAGAAATTGAAACAATAAGAGAAACATGTTGCTGTTGGAACTTTAAATTGAAACTAGGACATACCAGTGAAGAGAAAAGTAAGCACAACGAGAGAACAAGAGAGCAAAAATGATTAGCCTTGGCTTGAACTCGGCTAAAAGTATCAAATAGCACAAAAGAGAGAGACAGAAAGTAGAGATTTTAGTAAGAGAGGTAGTTTTTGAACCCAAGTGTTCGTCTGTGTGTTAATGAAAGACTGGAGTACTTAATGTTAAAAATAGGTAGTAAAATAAGGTAAGAATAATAGTAGCATAATAATTGAGGAACTCAGAATCAATCAATTAGAAAATCAAGGAAGTATTCCCTTAAGTTAAGGGAGTTAATTCAAACGGTAAGAAACTGCAGCATATAAGGCAAGAAAATGAAAATCAGTACATAACTAATAAGGAAAGAATCAAGGTTCACTAAGCATAGGGTAGTCAATTAGGACTAACTTCAGAAAACCTCAATTAAGGAAATGACTCAGTAAAATAAAGTACCATAGCAGATAAGGTAATGAAATCAATCAATTTAAATAGACGAGTAGAACTTTAGGGTTTTAAAAGAAAACCTTTCAATCGAACCATCAAATAAGGAAATCAAAATCAAACCAAGAGAGGGTCATGATTCTATATTGCAACTTATAAATAGAGAAGAACGAACAGACGTAGCAAACAAGCAAGGTCAGACATATCGATAGAAAGAAGAAAGAGATGAACAAATCAAGATGAATAACAATCACACAAAGGTGATACAAATAGGCTAAAGACTCAGTAGACAACCCATTCGAAGCATGGTAACCAACAGAAACTTAACAAAAATCAAGTAGTCTGGCTAACACACAGAACAAAACAAACAAGATCTAAGAAATTAGGGCTTTTAACATAGTCGATTTGAAAAAGCATTAAGATCATAAAATCAATCAAGATATGCGAGGAAAGAGGTTTAAACATAAAGAAAAATCGGTTAAACAAGTGTAGAAGAAACTACGAGAAACACTAATTTTAAAGAGAGTAAAACAGTTTAAAGGTGAGGATCTTTTAGAAAAGGTTCAAGAATAGGGCAAAACATAGGAAGAAACAAACTTAAACTGTTAAAAATAGCACAGATCTAAGAGATTCAAATGAGAGTTAGGGTTTTAAAGGAAACCGAAATAGAAACGGAAGAACATGTTGTAAACTTCAAGGATCTTAACATATATGGTGTGATTTTGCACAAAATCACACCGGAGAAGCCATGAAAAACAGAAAAAGAAGCCCTAGATCCAAATCGGCATGGGTCAGGACCTTTGAAGGCCTCAGAGATGATGAGCAAGGCGATGGAGGACCCATTGGAGTCTTGGGGGTTGAAAGGCAGTCACAGGAGATGACCAGAGAAGGAGGCGGCAAATGAAGGGGATTAGGATTAGGTTGAGAGAGAAGAGAGAGACAAGAGCATCTGAAGGCGGCAAATTTTAGAAATGACCTAGGGTTAGGGGGTCGTATGAATTAAAAAAGGAAAGGGCTTATTTGGACCGTTGATCTGGGAGATCAACGGTCATGATTTGACCTGGTAGATGGGTTCCGGGTTTGGGTAGGAGTTTATAGGGTCTAGGTCGGGTTAATTGGGTAGGAAATTGGGCTGGGATTGGGTTAGATTTAGGCTAAAATTGGAAGCCAAATCCAGCTATGATTTAAATAGCTAGTTTTTCTTATTTTAATTTATAATAAATAGTAAGTAATTTCTGGAAAATTATTTTATGTGATAAAATAATTTAAAATACATAATTATCATTTTAAAAATATAAGGACCAATTTTACGCATATAAAATATAATTACACCTTAAAATGGGCTAACATTGCAATTATACGCAATTTAGCTTAAAAATACTAAATGTAATTATAAAAATGCATAAAAATTATATTAGACATATTATGGCATAAGTATAGAAATAAAATAAATAAATTATCATAACAATAATTTTAGAAATAATTAATGGGGATTTTATGTATAAAAGGGGAGAAAATAAATCAATTTAGACCCTTAAAATTATGGAAAAAATTATAAAATCTTGTGCATACTTATATATGCATATATATGATATTTTAATGGTATTTATGCATATTTAAAATATATAGGGAAAATTTGAGTATCAATAGTACTTAGGCGACTTCCTAAGCTCGAGCCCTTGTGGACGGAGCTCGAAGTGCATATTTGTTTTCTCGAGGGAAGACTTCGAGGTCCAGTACCACCTCAGAACTGGAGATGATGTCACTGACCCTATGTGGCCTAAATGTTTCTTGACAAAGATCTCTGGGGTCGGGTACCACCTCGGGATTCGTACTGTGGTCGTTGGCTTCCCGGGGCTTATCATGGGCAGGCAAATCGTTGCTATTTCCCACATATACATAGGGTGGATCTTACTTATTTAGAGGACCCCATTATGTTAGATAGCTATCCTTCCGCCTTGGCATCGAGTCCTTCGTTACCTTAAGAGCAAAAAGTGTTGGTGTAGGTCCCTGTTTCAGTTTGTCAATTCTGCCATAGTTATGACTACTACTTCAGGGCCTGCCCGACATGAAGGGGAGAGTTCCACTTCCAGTGCTCAGGATCCATGGGAGTACACTCGAAAGTCTATGTCTTTGATAAGAGAGGGACATCTGGAAATGGTGAGGATAGACTGCCGATGGGGCGAGGGGGTAGCGTTGTAGGCGCTTTCCCCAGATGAGAGTATTATGGACCCTGCTGATGGATTCCTGAACGTATACTTATACCCATTCGCACTAGGCCCCCTTGATAGGGTCGTGCTTGATTTCTGCCTGAAGTATCGGGTTCTTTTGGCATAGATACATCCATCATTTTGGCGAGTAGTGCTGATGATGAGATTTTTTGTGGAGAAGGCTAGGCTTGAATTCATGCATAGTCACCTCGCTAGGCTGTACCGGCCCTTTCATTATCGAGGCCTGCTAACCCTATGGTGTCGTTCATCCACGCCCTTTGCTGTTGATGACAAGGAAGATGGGGATCGAGAGTGGGTCAGTCAATTCGTCCGGGTCCGGACGACTGACATTATCCCCTTGGAGCTCATGCCATTTCCCGAGGGATGGAATTATGAGCGTGAGTGAAGTGTCTTGTGCTTTCTTAGATTCTCTATAGCGAAAATAAGTTTGGTAATTGTGTTTTCTCCTTTCCTGCAGCAACTTCGTGGGCGCTAGGCGAAGTTCCCGATTTGCCCAGCTGGGTTCGGAGGTTGGCGACCCATTTGACTTGCGATGAGCGTAGGTGGCGAGCTGTGTCCCGGGGCACATGGGAGGCAAAATACTAAGGTATGTGTGTACGCTGCTTTTACCTTGGTCTTCGTATATTTGAGATGACATTTTCCTCTTTCTTTTGTATTGGCATTGTCGTCGTAGGTATTGGAAGGTCCCCAGGGCGAGGTTGTGCTCCTCCAGAGAGAGGGAGGAGTTGTCGACTTCTGAGCTAAGGGACGATGGTGATAAACGGGATATGCACTCGCAGTGCGACGGAGCTTTTAACGGGGCTAAATGGGTCCGTGTCTTCATGGAGAAAACATCGCCCGAACTTGCTGTTCCTAAAGACTTTGGTTCCGGAGCGGTGGTTCCTTCGAGTGATCATGCTTCGACCAAGGTTACTTCTTCCAGAACCGAGGGGGCTGGACCAACAGGATTGTGTTCGGCCTTCAAGGAATTCCGCCGACTTCACTTCCGGTGAGTTTTGGCGTAGTCCTCCCGTATCTCGTGTCTTCCCTTCCTTATCGAGTTTTTCTTCACTTCGCGGTGAGTTTCAGCATAGTCCTCCCGCATCTCATGTCTTCCCTTCCTTATCGAGTTTTTCTTCTGCAGACCTTTGATAGGCTTAGGTCTGAGCTACTACATCATGGGGATTGGCTTCGGAAAGCTCTGATAAGGGTAGGTCCCATAGGCTTCTCTACAAGGATAAGGAGGTTTAGTGGATGCACTGGTGATATGAGGCGTACCGGAGCTCGAATTACGAGAGCTATTTAATGGAGAAGGTAACCTCTCATAGTACGCATTTCACTTTTTTAACCCTTAAGGTCAATCTTTTTGCCTATCTTATTTGCATAAAAAGATGGAGGCTCTAGAGTAACTTAGGGGTAAGGCTGACTGAGTTAGGAATGACTGTGGCGAACTAAGAGCTCAGGTACAAGCTCAAGCTTCAGAGGAGAAGGTGCCTTGGCTAAAGTTCACGCCTTCGGGGCCCAACTCCGCTTGGTTCGTGACAACACTTCAGTTCAAGAGGATATGATCGCGGACCTCAAGTCCGAACTTTGAAAGGTCAGGGCTGAAATCGTCGGTGCTCGGGCTTAAGCAACATTGACTCGGACTAAGGCTAATCAGGAGATTGAGATTCATTTGAACGATGCTACTGATTCCCAAGATGAGTTGAAGAGGGCACTCAATCGTGAAAAAAGGATTGAGGAATATATTCATTGCAGATCTTGAAGTGAGGTACTTAAAAAGATCAACGCCAGGGGTTTTATTCTCTTGGAAAAGCTGGCTCGAGCGAGGGCGGACGAGCGTGATGCTCGGTCAGTTCTTGCCTATGCCACGGAGAGTGAACATGGGGCTGATAGGCTATAGCCTTCTGAAGTGGAGCATAGATTTTGCCGTTTTGTACGCGTTATTCGCAGAGCGTGTTTGTAGATGGAGAACGTACCTTTTGCGTATGTTAATAAAAGAAAACCTACAGCTTTATCTCTTACGTATCCCTTTCTGCTTTGCTTTGACCAGGTGGGCTGGTTTCGGAGTTTGGCGAGAACCCTTAGATTCGTAATACGATTTCGGAGCTCATCAGGCAAGCCCGGAGGCTCTTTCATGCTCGGTTAAATGCGGCTTTTAATGCAAGCTGGCGTTAGAGCTCTTATGCTTTGCTTTGATGTTTTTGGTTTAGTCTCCGAGTTAGGTTTTGACTTGAGCCTACTTGACCTTCAATCTTTTGTTCCTGCATGAGTGGACGACAATGGCTCTAACGCCTTGGCCTTGGGCATTTGTATTTTAACTATTTTTGGTTCTGTCTCCGAGTCGGGTTGCGACTCGAGCTTAATTGACCCTCAAGTTTTTCTTATTTTTTTTGTACTGGCGACTACGGTTCTTACGTCTTGGGTCGAAGCGACCATTTAAGTATGTGGCCCTGAGGTTCGTGGAGCTTGCGACGATGGCTCTTACGCTGTGCACTTAGGCATGTATAGTTAACTATTTTAGATCCGATCTCCGAATCAGGTTACGACTCTTGCAACCTTTTAGTGTGTGGCACTGAGGCTCGTTTGGCTAGCAACAATGGCTCTTATGCTTTTGATCATGGGCATATATAGGCTTTGTTTTCCTCTCGTTATGGACTTTTGAAATGATTTTTCCTGAACCGTCATTGGTTCAGAAGAACCTCGATTTCATGTCGTTAGTGCCAATGCTCGAGCACCTCGGACGGTTTAGCTCATAAGCAGAGTAGATCGAAGCCTTGTGATTTGGAACTGACATGGTCAAAGCTCATTTTCCTGTCAAGGGTAGCCTGTTTTAACCTATTCTTTTCAAAGTAGATTCGACGTAATGACCTATGATTTCTTTAGCGAAGGGCGGGCGTCCTCGAGTCGCATTAATTTGGCTGGTGCAGCCATTTTAACTGTAGTCATATGTGTTTGGCTAGAGCCATTTTTGATCCCGAGTGATAGTTTAGGCGATTGCATCGAGGGTATGCCCTTTCAGGAGTCTTACAAATCCGAGACATAGCCTAAACTTCAGGATTGAGTTTTATGCCTATAGTAAGGTCTTACAAAATTTTCATGCCTGTTGAGGTCTTACAGTTTATTCATGCCTGTTGAGCTCTTACAGTTTTTCATGCATGTTGAGGTCTTATAGTTTTCTGTTGTTATGTAAAATAGATCTTCCTAGACCAAGTTTGCCCACTCGGGGTCTTACGGCCTCCGGTTTTTCAGTGAATGGTGATTGATGACAGTCTCCGAATCTTCGAGTTTGTTTAGACTTGAAAGCCATTACTTGTGAGCTAGGAATTGCCTCTTTGATGCCTTACGAGCGCGGAGTTCCGACCCTGACGTCATGTGGGTATCAAATTGTTGACGCTAAGTCTCCGAGTATTTTGTGACGTACTCGATGGAGGGATCCTTGTCGTGAGTATGCTGAATTTTCTTTGGAGTACGAGATGCTTTTGGCGAAAGATATTCTTTGATTGCTTAATGTAAGTACATGTTGTTTCGTTGCCGTGAGCTCGGCCTGTGCGGGCACGGCTCTTTTGACCGTTTGGCTCGGTACATTGTTTCCTATTGTAACATAGTCTGTCGTTCCCCGGCCCTTCCGAGTGGACGACATCTTCAAGGGGGGTACCTTCTATCGTTCGAGGTTGATTGCAAAAGAAGCCCTACAAGCTTGTAGGATCCTCCTTAGGAGGTACGTTACCCCGCTAAGAACCTTGTTGGCGAGACCCTCTTCGAGGAGAAAGCTCAGCTGAGGGGAAAGAGTGCGACGGGTGCCATTAAGGCTTTGGGATCTTCGGGTAGGGTTAACACTTCTGAACGCCCTGACCAGGTATTTTCATATGGGTTAGTGTAAAATAACGAACGAGGGAGGTGGTATTACCTTATTGCGGGGTGCACAGGCAATGTTCTGAGGCCTGATATGCCCCTGCTGTTTTGGAGCAAGGACTCTTGTACAACCCTCCGCTGTGTTTAATCGGGCTTGCCGAAGACATGGTTTTATTACCCTCTGACACTTTTGAGAGTGGAGATATTGGTGCCGGTAATATGTTATGTGAACGAACCTTCCCTTTGCCGCATGTTGCTCCCTACCGACGATATTAATTCTATCCCTTGCGGGGGATTTCATCCTTTGGCGAAGGGGGGACGACACTGCCTTCATGCAGTATGTTCGCGGTCGTCTGAACAAAGGACTCATGCCTTGCGCCTCCTTTAATGTTATAGAACATGGCGTTCCGGTCTGCACCAGCTGTGCTGACTGAGAGAATGGTCTTTCTTCACGTCGTCTCGATCGTCATATGGAATCTGCAAAAGATTTGAGAGGCGAGTGTGATTTGGTACGGCAGTCCAAGCTGTCCTATCATCCTCGGCCCGACAATGTTGATCGAGCCATCTGATTTCATGAGCACATATTTTATTTGAAATTGATCGAATGAGGAGAAGGCTACTCGTGCATGGGTGTGAGGTTGAGACATGGTCTTGGTGTCCTCTTCACTGAATGTGAGGGCGTCCTTGGGAATACATCCCCGAATTCGCTTTTCTCTAGTGACGGGCATTTTTACCCTCCTCTTTATAAGTTCTTGAAGAGTGTCATCGCTTCTCCACTATAATGGTAATATGTCGCGGTCCATTCGCTTCGTTCTTCTCGACCTCCTTCATTACTCGGAACTAAACTTGAGCCCGATCGCTCGACAGTTCTCAGCGGTGATTTTTATTGAGTAGCTTGGCTTTTTTCCTTCTGAGCTAGTGGCCATCTTCGCCCCATGGCCGTGTGTATTATATAGTTTACACACCAAGATATGATTCCTCTGAGAAGGATTCAACTGAATAGGCCTGGGCCCGTTGGCGTCCCTGGTTTTGCTGACGGTGAACACGATGACTGATACAACGATGTTGAAATTGTATCCCGATGGGCGAGGCGCCCTCGCAAGCCTTGTGTACCCATCGAATCTAGATCTTTTGATGATTCCTTAAGGATATTGTCCTTGATCCATTCTCTTATCGTAGTGAGGTGGGTTGCGCTCGGGGCATTCCTCCTATTTGCGGCACACGCCCAGTATCTCTCCTGGTCATCCAAGGCCCTGATTTGCGACTGGTGACGGATGAGGTCGTCCCACCAGGTCTTGGCTATATACCTGATTAAGTTCTGTTTCAACTGCCTTGAAATCACTAGTCTTTGCTTGTTTAGGCTTTGAGTGAAGTATTTTGTTGCCCGGTCGTTTGAAACCTGGGTTAGTTCTATTCATTCCATCTGGGAACAAGAAGCAAATTCTAGCAGCATTTCATGTTCCCTTTGCTCAATCCCGGATGCGTCGGCCTTTCTCGTTGTTGCTTTGATAGCACCGGTGTGTGCCTTCATGAAAGAATCTGCCAATATGGTAAGTTATTTTATGGGGTTGGGAGCTAGGCTACGATGCCGCATCGTGTCCCCCTTCAAGGGCGTTTCTCCGAACCTCTTCAATAGAAAGACTCTATCTCATCGTCTTGTGTGTCATTGCCTTTCACTGCGTACGTATAGGCAGTGATGTATTCGTTGGGATGTGAGGTACTGTTGTACCTTAGGTGTTTCGTCATGTCGAACTTCTTTCGAATGGGTTTCAGAGCTGCTTCCTCTGGGAACGGCCGTTGCATGAACTTCCTCGAATCTACACCCTTCAGGATCGTGGGCGTGCCCGGGATTTGGTCGACTCTGAAGTTATAAGTTTCGGCGTTATTATCATTGGCTGCTATCATTTTTCCTCTTGACTCGATCCTTTTGGTGAGGTTCCCCAGCATTTTCACGATGGCAGGATCGACTCCTGATTCGTTGTTGCTTGACCTCTACGGTACCTGTTCGGCGGGGGGAGTAGTTTCCAGTGCTACTGTGCTAGGAGTCTTCGGGAGGCTTTGCAACCGAGTGATAGCCAACTGTTGTGCCTGCAACATTTCAAAAATGTCATGAAGACTAACTTCTTGTACTTCCCGAGTCGGGGTCTTCTAGGCTTCCTGTTGCTCGCCATGTTGTATGCTTCTGTCAGTATGTGAGGTTTCGTTGACCTGTTGCGCGTCTTGCAAACCCGCATCCACTGGAATCGATCTAGGTGCGTTATCGGGGTTCTGCGGTGGTGCGCCAACGATTGAAACAGCCACACCATTTTCTCTGTGATTTTCAAGGTAGTCGTCCTTAACCCTGTTTACCGAGCCAGACATTTTGACCTGAAATCAAAAGATCTTGGACAAGAAAAAGCGTAAAATATAACTTGCGTTTGTGTAATGAACCAGCAAGAAAATAATCACTATTATCTTTAGCCCCACGGTGGGCGCCAAACTGTTTACCGTTAAAATGGAAATAACAATTAAATTTGTAAATGGTACTCTAAAAATATGTGATCTATTTTTATGCTAGTTGTTAGAGCATTTGATGATAGGCGTATGAAGTTTAATGACAAAATAAAAGTTAAAACGGGGCAGTAATCAAACCGAAGGGCTTGCTACTCGGGCTTCGGATTGATCGATGAAAGGCCTTAAGGTCGATACACGGCTCGAGCTCGAGCTATATGGGGTAACCAAGAAGGGGATAACAGTTAAGATATAATTAAAGAAGGCTCTTTATGGCCAATATCAAGCAATAAACGAAGAACAAGTATGAAAGTAATAAATGGAAAGAGTAGCCTCAAGCGAGTAAGTTAGAGAGAAAAGAGAGAAAGATATCATTGATATTGTGTAGAGTAGTTGGAGCAACGATAGCAGCCCCTTACAAAGTGGTGAGGATTCCCTTTTTATAGGAGGGGAATCCGGTTATAGTTTAACGTATATTAATTGTAAAAGCATGGAGATGGGATGGCTAGACGCTACGCATCGATACAGGCTCTGGGCAGGCTAGCTTTGTTAGACTTAATCGTGTGCCTTGGGAATTCCCCATTTTGCTCCAGCCTCGATCTTCGTCTTCTTTAAGTCAGGCCTCGACGAGACCTAGGGGAGGGAACTCGGCCACAAATCCACGTCCTCGGAGTCCCGATACATTCTTCTGAAGTGACTTGATAGTAAGAAATTAGGCCCTCTGATTTTGCCGCATAGACCCCATCTATTAAGACCCTGGCAATGAATTTGTCTTCAAACTATACTGTGATGACCCGACCAGTCATCTCATGAGTTACTGCTCTATTTCCCCATTTCCGCTTCTTATTGCTTTGTATGTTGGTTCTATGAGTGATCGAGTTGGTTGGCTCGGGTTCGAAAGGTTTTTGAGAAGGTTTGAGACACTTAGTCTCTTTTGAGGAAGCTTAAGTTGAAAAAGTCAACTGGATGTTGACTTATAGGTTAGAGGGATCGAATGTGAGTTCCGATGGTTCAGATAGCTTCGGGAAGTGATTTGGGACTTAGGAGCATGATCAGAATGTATTTCGGAGGTTCGGAGTAGATTTAGGATTGAATTAGCGAAATTGGATTTTTGGCGTTTTCCAGCTGATAGGTGAGATTTTGATATAGGGGTTGGAATGGAATTCCGGGAGTTGCATTAGTTCCGCTGTATCATTTTGGTTGTGTGTGCAAAATTTCAGGTCATTCGGGCATGGTTTGGTTGGGTTTTTTATCAAAATCGGAATTCGGAAGATTTTAGAGACTTAGGCTTTAATACAATGTGTTTTGGTTGATTCGGTGTTGTTTGGGGTGTTTTGAAGATTAGTATAAGTTTGAATAAGGTTTTGGGATATGTTGGTGCTTTTGGTTGAGGTATCAGGGGCCTCGGGGTGATTTCGGATGGTTGTCGGAGAGTTTGGAATTTTTATGAAGCTTCAGATTTTTCTGCTTCTGGTATTTCCGTACCTGTAGATTGGGACCGCAGGTGCGATGCCGCAGATGCGAAGATGAGGGGCGCAGAAGCGGAAAGGGCCTGGGAAGGCTGGAGCCACATAAGCAGTTGAGGAGTCGTATCTGCGATGGTGCAGGTGCGAGAAAGGGATCGCAGAAGCAGAACTGGACGTTCAAGTGAAGAACCTTAGAAGCGGCTCTTGGACCAAAAAAGCCGTACCACATGTGTGGTGGATTGACCGTAGATGCGAAAATGCCTAGGTCAGAAATTATAACTTATGTCCTTCGCGATTTTTGAGCTATTTCACCATTTTTAAGTCGTCTTTGGAGCTTTTTGAATGATTTTGAAGAAGGATTTCAAGGGAACTTTATTGAGGTAAGGATTTTGGACCTAAAACTCGTTTCGATGGTATTATTTAATGGATTAGGCTTGTTATTAATGGAATTTAAGGATCAATGTTTGGGGAAACTAGGGCTTGAAAACTTAGACCTTTGATAAAGGATTTGGAGGACCATTTAAGGTCGGATTTTGAAACTTTTAATATGTATGAACTCGTGGGGAGATATGGAATCTATTGATGTAAAAATTATCGAATTCCGAGACGTGGGCCTGAGGGTCGGGTTTCGGTAATTTCGGGATTTGTGTTGTATATTAATTATTTTCGCTTGGGCTTTGTTCCCTTATTATATTTTGATGCCGTGATTCTAATTTTAGATAGATTCAATACGAGTGGAGGCCGATTCGAGGGTTAAAGGCGTCGCGGGCTAGAGATTTGATCGGTTTGAGATGAGTAATGATTGTAAATGATGTCCTAAGGGTATGAAACCCTGGATTGCACATCGTTGTGCTATATTGGGTAACGCACACGCTAGATGATGAGCGTGGGGGAGTGCACTATTGGAAATTGTGTCTTAGTCCGTCCCGAATGACTATTTTACCGCGTATTTGACTAAATACCATTTGCTATCATCATTGTATGCAGCGAAATCAGAGGACTTATTTTCTCGCTATCAAGCCACTTCGGAAGAATACCTCGAGACCCCGAGGATGTGGAGTTGCGACCGAGTTCCCACCCTCGGGGATCGTCGATGCCTGACTCAAATAAGAAAATAGTCGAGGCTAGAGCAAAAGGGAAGTTCCTAAGGCATATGGCAAAGTCTAACAAAACCGGCCAACCCAGAGCCTATGTTGGGGCGTCACATCTAGTCATCCCATCTCCATGCTTTTACAATTAATGTATGTTGTACTATAACCGGATTCCCCTCCTATATAGGGGTGCCCACACTACTTTGTAAGAAGCTGATATTGCTCCAACTATTCTCCGCAAGATCAATAATATCTCTCTTTCTTTCTTCTCTCTAACTTGTGCTCATTCTTACTAGCTCGAGGCTACTCGTAGCATTTGTTAGTTGCATACTTGTTCTTCATTTATCGCTTGGCATTGGCCATAAAGGGCCTTGTTTGATCATACCCTAACTGATATCCCATTCCAGACTACCCCCGATAGCTCGAGGCCAAGCTGGATATCGACCCTGAGGCTTCTTAATCGACCAGTCCGAGTTTCGAGCGGCAAGCCCCTATGTTTGATTACTGCCCCATTTTATCTTGTATCTTTTCGTTAAACTTCATATTCTTAGCATCAACTGCTCTAACATCTAGTATAAAAATAGATCACGTATTTTTAGAATTCCATTTACAAATTTAATTGTTGTTACCATTTTCACGGTAAACAGTTTGGCGCCCGCCGTGGGGCTAAATCTGGTTTCATTACAAAAATGCTAGTTATCTTTCACATTCTTTCTGGTTTCATTACAAAAATGCTAGTTATCTTTCACACTTTTTCTTGTCGAAGATCACTTCATTTCAAGTCGAAATTTCTAGCTCAGTAAACAGGGTCGAGAACAACTTCCTCGAAAATCATGGCGAAAATGGTGTGGCTATTCCAGTCGTTGGCGCGCCACCGTAGAACCCCGATAACGCACCTCGACCGATTTCAGCGGGTGCGATTTTGCAATATCCGCAATAGGTCGACGAAACCTCATACACCGACAAAAGCATACAGCATGGCAACTAACTAGAAGCCCAAAAAACCACGGCTCGGGAAGCACAGGAAGTTAGTCTTCACGATATTTCTGAAATGTTGCAGGCACAACAGTCGGCTATTGCTCAGTTGCAAAGCTGCCTGAAGACTCCCAGCATAGTAGCGGCGGAAACAGCTCCCTCCGTCGAACAAGTTCCCGAGAGATTAAGCAATAACGGATCAGTAGTCGGCCCTTCCACAGTAAAGATGCTCGAGGATCTCACCAAAAGGATCAAATCAAGTGACAAGTTGATAGCAGCCAACGATAGAAAGGTCGAGACCTGCAACTCTAGGGTCGACCAAATCCCAGGCTCGCCTACGGTCCTGAAAGGTGTAAATTCATGAAAGTTCGTGCAATGGTCGTACCCATAGGAAGCGGCCCCAGAACCCATTCCAAATAAGTTCAAAACATCAGAACTCCCTAAATACAACAGGACCTCAGATCCCAATGAACATATCACTGCCAATACGTGCACGAAAAAAGGCAACCACCCAAAAGATGATGAGATCGAACCCGTCTTATTGAAGGGGTTCGGGTAAACACTCCCGAAAAGGACCATGATGTGGCATCATAACCTAGCGCCCGACCCCATAAACTCGCTTACCATACCGGCAAATTCCTCCATAAAGGCACACGCCGGTGCCATCGTAGCAACTACGAGAAAGGCCGACACATGCAAGGCCGACCAAAGGGATAATGAAATGCTACGGTAATTTGCACCTCATTCCCTAATAAAACGAACGGGATTACCCCAGTCTCGGATGACTGGGCGATACAGGCCTTCACTTAAATCCTAAACAAACCAAGCCTGATGATTTTAGGGAAGTTCAAACAAAACTTGATCAGGTACCCAGCCAAGATCTGGTCAGATGCTCGTACCCAGCATCAGTCACAAATCATAGTCGTGGATGAACATCCGAGAGTCTCTTCGGTCTTAGTATACCCAAGCAGGCTTCTGGCAAAGAAACCAATGCCAAAAAGAGGGAGGTACCACTTGTGCGTCGTAGATAAGAGGAACCCCGCGAAATGCAATCTACTTCGCAGTGATCGGAGAATGGCTCGAGGACAATATCCTCGAGGAATCATTAACAAAGCCATATTCGGCGAGGACGTATGGCCGGCAAGGGTGCCTCGCCCATCAAAGTACAATTTTGACATCGCTGTACCAAACATCGTGTTCGCCGTAAGTGAAACCAAGGACGTCAAATGGCTCAGACCAATTTGGTCGAATCCCTCTCAAAGGAATCACAGCTTGGTGTGTGAACTGAATAATGCGCACGACCACGAAGCCAAAATTGGCCACCAGCTTAAGAGGAGAATAGCTATGCTACTCAATAAAAATCACCGCCGAGAACTATTGAGTGATTAGGCTTGAGTTCAGCTCCGAGTGAGGAAGGCGGCCAGGAAGAGCGAAGCAAATGAGCCGTGATGTATTGCCACAATAGTGGAGGAGCAGCGACACCCTCCAAGGACTCATAAAAGGGAGAGTAAAAATGCTCATCACCAGGGAAAAGTGGATCCGGGGATATATTCCCAAGGACGCCCTCACATTTAGCAAAAAAGACACTGAGACCTTGTCTTGGCCCACACTGACGCACTGGTAACTTTCTTCCTCACTCGATCCATTTTAAAAAAAATCATGTGCTCATAAGTTCAGGTAGCGCGATCAATGTTGTCGGCCCGAGGATGATAGGGCGGTCAGACCACCAGGTCAAAACACAACCACCTCTCGAACCTTTAACGGATACGAAATGGCGATCGCTAGGACAAGAAGAAAGACCATTCTCTCAGTACAACATGACTGGCCTAGACCGGTACGCCGAGTTCCACATCATCAAAGAAGGCGCAAGGCACGAACTCCTTATTCAAACAGTCGCGGACGCGCTGCATGAAAATGATACCCTCCCCTTTTCGCCAAAAGAATGAAACCTCATACAAAAGATGGGATTGAAATCATCTGCGGGGAACGACACGCAACAAGGGGAAAGTCTGCATCACATAACGCATCACCGGCACCAATATCTCCGTTGTCGAAAGAGCCAAAGGGTAAGCAAACCACATCTTCGACAAAGCCCGATTAAACACGGCGCATGGACGTACTAAAGTCCTCACTCCAAAACAGTAGGAACATATCAAACCTCGGAACATCGCCTGCACATCCTGCGTCCTAGACAGAGCCCGTCGCACTCTTTTCCCTCTGCCGGACTTCCTCCCCGAAGAGGGTCTCGCCAGCAATGTTCTTAGCGTAGCAACGTACCCCCCAAGTAGGATCCGACAAGAACGCAGGCTATCTCTTGCAATCAAATGATCAAGGGAACCCCCCCCTTTGAAGGCACCGTTCACTCGATAGGGCCGGGGAACGGCAGACTATGTTTCAATAGGGAATCATGTACCGGACCAAACGTTCCAAGGAGCCGTGCCTGCACGGGCCGAACTCACAGCAACAAAACAACATGTATTTACATCAAGCAATAAAAAAGTATCTTTCAGCATCTCGTACTCCAAAGAAGGAAATTTCAGCATGCTCACGGCAGGGGTCCCTCCACAGAATGCATCTGGAAATACTTGGAGATTTAGTGTCAACAATTTGGCACCCGCACGACCCCAGGGTCGGAACTTCAGGCTCATAAGGCCCCAACAAGGCAACTTCGAGCTCACGAATAATGGCCTTCGAGCCAAAGCAAACTTGATGACTTGGAGATTGTCATTAATCGCCATACACTGGAAAACCCGAGGTTGTAAGACCCTGAGCGGGCAGACTCGGTCTAACCAGATCTATTTTACATAGCAACAAAACTATAAGACCTCAACAGACATGACAAACTGTAAGACCTCAACAGGCATGAGAAACTGTAAGACCGAAACAAGCATAAAAAACTGTAAGACCTCAACAGGAATGAAAATTTTGTAAGACCATACTACATGCATAAAACTCAATCTCGAAGTTTAGGCTATACGTTGCATTTGTATGAATTCCGAAAGGGCATACCCTTGGTGTAGATGCCTAATCTATCACTTGGGATAAAAAATGTCTCCGTCCAATCACATATGACTATGGTCAAAACGGTTGCACCAGCCAAATTAACGCAACTCGGGGACGCCTGACTGTCGCAAACAAAATCGCAGGCCATTACTTCGAATCAACTTCGAAAAGAACCGGTTAAAACAGGCTTCCCTCAACAGGCAAACGAGCTTTGACTATGTCAGCTCCAAATCACAAGGCTTCAAGCTACTCAGCCTACGAGCTATACCGTCCGACGTGCTCGAACATCGCGCTAACGACTTGAAAATGAGGTTCTTCCCAAACCGACGATGGGTCAGGAAAAATTATTTCGAAAATACTTTAATGAGAGGAAAATAAAGCCTACAATATGACCACGGGAAATAGCGTAAGAGCCATTGTCGCCAGCCAAACGAGCCTCCGGGCCGCACACTAAAAGGTCGCAACGACCAAATAGCGTAAGAGTCACTGTCGCCAACTTGAAAATTGAAAACTTGAGGATTAAAATGAGCTCGAGTCGTAACCAGATCCAAAATAGTTAACTACAATATACCCATGGGCAAAAGCATAAGAGTCATTGTCGCCAACCAAACGAGCCTCAAGGCCACACACTTAAAAGGTCGCTTCAACCCGAGGCATATAAAAGCCATTTTCTTCCGCCCATGCAGGAACAAATCATTATACAAGCCATTATAAAAATCATTTTTTGTATAGATAAAGTAGATATGCATATGTATGGGCTATTATTGCAAAATATGCACTTATAGTCTTAGAAATGCAAATGTAATTGTAAAAAATATAATTAAAATATTTGAACACTTTTATGATCATAAATGATGAATTTAGATAATTAAATCATCATAAAGTAAAATGAGGGATAATTTTTGAATATTTATATAATTAAAAATGCTAAAATAAATTGATTTAAGGTCGTTAAAAATTATTAAAAAATTGTAAAAATATTTGTGCATGTTTGTAAATGTAAGCACAATATTTTGAAAGTATGAATGCTTATTTTAAAATAAATGGGGGAAAAACTGTGTATCAACAACATCAACAATAGGGTATAAAATATTTCACTAATCACGACGAGCGACAAGCTCAAATTCAATCACTTTTTGAACCCTTTAACCCTAAAGTCATTCATTCATTAACTTAACAATATATCCAGCATATTACTACGTACAATGGGAGGACTTCTAACTTCATATTCATCTGATAATTTTCCCTCAAATATCCCAACAATCTAACAACAACAAAAAGTATAACTTTCCATTGTTATTTTATCCTTTCTCTTCATACTCACAGTACCAACAATATTTTTACATGTAGACAATATTTTATTATAACAACATCATAAGAGAGTCATATTCAAGGTTTTCCAACCATTTATAGCTCATGGAAACAACCTTTACAAAAAAGTCCATTAAAAACAATAACATCTCAAACTATTTCAAGTCTCATCTTGTAGTATTTTGGTCATATAATGAAAACAACACATAAAAAACTTCAAGAACATGTAGTAGGATGTTATATCACCTTAACCAGTAGAAACAACACAAAATTTGAGCCAAGCACATCCAAGACAATATTTCATGTTCAAGTTGGTATGCAAACACTTGTAGTTCTCATTGAGAATCTTATATATATGAAATAGGGATTGAATACTATCTTAATAAACAAAAGCAATGTCACGCCCCACACCTGAGGAGGCGTGGCTGGCACCCGGTTTCGTAGCGTCCTAAGCGAACAACTCTGTAACTCATTCATTTCATTTTGTAACTATCTTGGGCCAACATGGCCACAACTCATAATGTACAATTGTAAGTGGGCAAATGTTATATCAATGAATCATAGTTCATAAAACATGAGTACATATGGGCCGTCAAGGCCTCTAACATACTGTACAATCTGAATCTCTATCTACAAAGCCTCTAAGATTATTCAACATCAAATAGGACAGGATACCGGCCTACCCATGTGTAACACCCCGAAAAACAAAATCGAAGTACTTAAGCGCTATAAAGAAAGTTGACGTGCGTTAATTATATTACTTTTCATGCAAATGAGGACTATTAATATGATGGATATCAATTGGATATGATAATAAGTGTACGAGACATATTATAAGTGATTTGGGATCTAAGGAGAGGCCTAATTCCAAGCCAAGTTGAAAATTTTCATTTTAGACGAAAGTTTCAAATGAGCACGCACAAGACCAAACTTTGAACGAATATATCAACATATATATAAGGATTTATGTTATTCAAAACCTATCAAATGAAATATCTTTGAGTCTAGTTTCTAACTCTTCAAACTGTTCGTCATTTGGACATTCCTACAAGAAGTTATGGCTAAATTACCAAACGCTGCAACAAATTGTACTACCGCGCCGCCCCATGCGGCGCCCGGTGCACCGCACCTGTAGGGAATTCCAGAGTGATCCAAAATTTTATTTTCTGACACATTTTGCACCGTCGCCCCGTGCCCCATGGCATTCCACGCACTGTAGCTGTATAAATACGGGCTTTTAAGACCCAAACCCCATTTCATTTAACTCGTTTGGGGTTTGTTCTTTTGCGATATTCTGGTGCTTTTAGAGAGAGGGAAGAGCAATTATAGAGACAGGAAGAAGCTCAAGTGCCTTTTTCATCAAAAATCTAGTCCAATCCTTGAAATCCAACAAGAAATCCCTCAAGTTCTTCACCAAAGAGGTAAGGATTTATACCGTATTTTCAATTTCATTTTTGGGTGATTGTTGAGGAAGAATTCATGGGAAAATTTGAGATATGTCATTTGTAGTCATTTCTACTCAATAATATGGGATTATCATCGAATATACCGACTAGATTACTTGTTTTTGGGTGAAATTCGAAGGTTTGGGCATAGGGATTTGAAAATTGATTTCAGGATTTGAAGGTCGAATTGATGTCAGAATTTGGTAAAATTTATATGGTTGGACTTGTGGTCGGATGAGCGTTCATATTCCGTAACGTTTGTCGAGTTCCGAGATGTGGGACCCATTGGTGATTTTTGGGTGTAATTTCAAATTTTGTGGGAAAATTAGTATTTTCATATGGAACTAATTCCTGCAATTTGTATTGAATGAATCACATTAATTATGGATAGATTCAAGGCGTTCGGATGTCGAATTACAAGGCAAGGGCACAACGGAGTAAAGAACTTCACGGTTTGAGATAAGTAACTCTTTTAAACTTAGTGTTGAGGGTATTAAACCCCGAGTTATGTTTTATGTGATTGATGTTAAGGTGGCGCACATGCTAGGTGACGGGCGTGTGGGCGTGCACCTTGTGAAAGGTGACTCTGTTATTTTCAGGACACTATGTAGTGGTCCTACTTTGTTGATATTTGTGTTTTCACTATATGATAGGTAAATTGAGTTGTACATCGTGATAGATATCATGTTTAGGCTTTATGCCGATATTGTTGGGACCCATAGTGGTCGTTTCCAGCTGTCATCTCACTGATTTCATTGATATTTCATACTCAGTCATATTCATTTATTCATATAATATCTCAATCTCAATTGTTATTATTGATACATTATATCATCATTTTTGGGCTTATTTTCATGATATTTTGGGCCCGATAGACTGGAGAGATTGATTACTGAGTGAGGCCGAGGGCCTAATTGTGAGGATGATTACGGGATCAGGCTGCACGCTGCAACATGTTGTTACTGGTTTATGATTGAGTGAGGCCGAGAGCCTGATAGATTTATGCCACGAGATGGCTTGTTATAACGCTTGGGCTAAAGGAGCCCCTCAGAAATCTGCACACACCTCCAGTGAGCGCAGGTACCTACTGAGTGCGAGTGCCGAGTGAAAGTGCCGAATGACTTGGGATGATTGAGTGATTGTGAGGCATGAGTGACTGTGAGGATTGAGTGACTTGGAGGACTGAGTGACTTGGTGGATTGAGTGACAGGGAGGACTTAGTGAATTGATACTCTGGGAGTATACATATGGTTTTATCACTATTTTGCATTGCATTGGCATGCACATTGAAATATAGGCATAGAGAGGTACTTTCCTCATGCTATTTGAAAAATGAAATCTACTACTTTGAACGAAAGTTTTATGGGAAAAATCATAGTCTTTAGACTTACTCATATTTTGGTGATTTCAGTGAAAAGAATTGAGTTTCACTATTATACTTGAAAAGAAAATATTTTTTTTGGGAATGTGAATGAGCTGAGAATTTTATTATTGAGTTATGCCTTGTGTTGCGTTAACTATATTGTTATGAGATGTTACTGGATATTGGAATGGACCCTGACCTTGGTACAAGCTCGTCACTACTTTCAACCTAAGTTTAGGTTTGTTACTTATTGAGTATATGGGGTCGGTTGTACTCATACTACACTTCCTGCACATTGTGTGCAGATTTCGGATGTCGACGTTGCTGTGTTCGATGGGAGCTAACTTGGAAAATGTACTGGCATCCCTATTGTAGCTGCCTCTTATTCATGGTAACCTTAGATTCATTAAACTCTATTTATGTACATTTCAAACAGAAGATGTATTTATTTCATACCAGTTTTGTAAATTCTACTATTAGAAGCTCATAATTTGTACTACCAATCCTTGGGGAGTGCATTTGAAATTGATAAATACTTATTAAATTAGATTGTGGTTATTTGGCTTACCTAGCAGGTGAGGTTATGTGCCATCACGGCTAGTTAGATTTTGGTTCATGACAAGTTAGTATCAGAGATATAGGTTCATAGGTTCTCTAAGTCATGAGCAAATATCTAGTAGAGTCTTGTGGATCGGTATGATGACGTACTTACCTATCTTCGAGAGGCTACAGGGAATTTAGGATAAACTTCCCATCTTTCTTTCCTTATCGTATGGAATTGATTCAGCCTGGAAATATAACTCTTTAAATTCCTTACACGCATGTGTGTGTACATGTGATCGCTCAGTATCAGTTGTGTATTGAAGGCATGTAATTCCATGAATGAGATTCGAGATATGTAATTTGTGTGTCGGTAATGGGCCCGTCTGGAGGACTTGAGGCAGGTGTAGACCGCAGCTTACGCTCGGTACTTTCAGTTGTAACAACATGTGAATTGAACTTATGTGTCCAGTAGTGTCCTTATGAGTTGAAATATATGGCTCGATGAGCGGTTGAATGGTGATATAATGAGTGCGAGATGACTGCGGAATGTGTTCAGATGGTTTGAAAGTGAAAAAAGGGGACTTTTGAGTATATGACTCCTGTCTCGATTTTGACGTAAAGTCTCGAGTTATGAATGTATTGAAGGATCTTTCATGTTGTGAAATTGTGGGCCAAATTAAAAAATTTCATGTCTTGTTGATAAGTCCAAACACAGAAAGATTAACTGACGGCCTAATAGTTGTGACTTGTGATTCTTTAACTATATTGTTATGAGATGTTACTAGATATTGGAGTGGACTTTGAACTTGGTACAAGCTCGTCACTACTTTCAACCTAAGTTTAGGTTGGTTACTTATTGAGTAAATGAGATCGGTTTTACTCATACTACACTTCCTGCATATTGCGTGTAGATTTCGGATGTCGACGTTGCTGCGTTCGATGGGAGCTGACTTGGAAAATGTATTGGCGTCCCTGTTGTAGCTGCCTCTTGTTCATGGTAGTCTTAGATTCATTAAACTCTATTTATGTACTTTTCAAACATAAGATGTATTTATTTCATATCAGTCTTGTAAATTCTACTATTAGAAGCTCATGATTTGTACTACCAGTCCTTGGGGAGTGTATTTGAATTTGTTAAATATTTATTAAATCAGATTGTTGTTATTTGGTTTACCTAGCAGGTGAGGTTAGGTGTCATCATGGCTAGTTGGATTTTGGGTCATGACACCATAAGTCTATAGCAAACTTTGACACGATGACTCTTAAACTTGGCTGCACTCCGAATGAGGTGGAGTTTTACCGATCCTTCACTGAATGCTAACCTCGTCTACTATGAGGGCTCGTCAAGTGGATTGTCTATACCTGCAAGCATCAATGCAGTGTCCCTAACGAAAGGACGCCAGTATGAATAATGTACTGAGTATGTAGGGTAGAACCGAAACATAACAGTAAGTCAACATTAATTAAGGACATGGAAGAAACATGGACTAAATGACTCAACCTGTAAGTCTGGATAGCTCTATAAATAATGAAATATTTATAATATCATGCATATGCATATAAATGTGATGTCATGCATAGGTCTGTACGTACATAACATAATAAAGCCTCTGAGGGCATCCCATCACACCATCTCATGAGCCACTATATTGGCAAAATCATCATCGTATACCAGCTGATCAGGTGGTGATGCGTATATAACACCGTAACTATTTTCCATATCCCATATACATATATATACATATATATACGTATATACACATATATAACGCCGTCTGAGTCATGGGTAAAGGCACATATATAAATGAATGCAATGCATAATAAAGTAAGACAATATGATCTCTTGGAATGTTATGAGACCCATGAATAGACAATATGGTAGTAGGACGTATGGGAATTAGGAACATACACATCTCTAATACTTTTATGAATAGAGTCATTTATGGAATTTGATCAACTAGTCTTGATAATAAGCAAAGTGCGCTTGCAAACTTCATGTGTATAAAAGATTAAGCCTAATCATAAATAAGGTGGAGGAAGTTCAAGATCAATCAGTTATGCAGAAAGAGAGAATATACCCATGTTGAGAAATGTTAATATGGTGAAAGCCATTTAACTTTGATTTTACACTTGAATTACTATATTTGATATGCAATAATAGACAAGATTTATCCTAGAATCTTAAGGTATTGAGCAATCCTTCTGTCACCAATCAAATAGTCATTAGCCAAATTACATGTAAGATTCTTTTTTGTAGAAAGTTAAATTACATACAAGATTGTCTCCAAACTTGCAGAGTAAGATAGAGTTATTATCTTTAAACTTGGATATTACTTCTAATGTGACTTAAATTTCACTAATTCAATGAGCATGCTTTAGAATAGCTTCTTCAGTACCTCCAATACACAAACAACGTGTTACATAAGCACCAACTACACCACTATTCTTACAGGATGTAATATGATTTTTACTAAAGGGTTGAGGCTGGTGCATCTCTCTAGTTTCGTACATGTCGTATAGATCATGCCAAAAGAAAAAAAGGATAGCCTTAACATACTTGGAGTAGGAAAAACTCCGTATAATATTCTTGGAGAAGATTGCACCGTACTCCTTTAGAACCGCAAACTTTTACGTTTCTGCAATTCTAACAATTCTTGTTGGAATTGTTTTGATGCAAGAATTTTCGTTGGAGCCTGGATTGAAGTTAGCTACTGTTCTTGAAGTCTTTTGAATCTATGAAGAATGATATGGAAATGGAGATGGACGTTCTGAACTTTGTCCCGAAATGAAAATGGTATCAAAACTTAGTAGTAAGTCTTTCTTTGTCCAAATAAAAATAAGGCAAGACTTGTAATAAGTCCTTACTTATTAATTTCAAATACTTCTTAACTAGTCATGTATTCAAGAAGACTAACGAGTCATTTATTAGTGTTGTAGCTTTTTGCCAGTTTTTTTTTTGGGGGAGGGGGGGGGATTTAGTCTTTATCTTATATTTTTAATAATTAACTAGGTAATGTTCCGTTACCCAGTAATTAACAAATTACCCGTATAATTAAGAATTATTTTAAATTACTTAAAATTCTACTTATTTTTAATACACTTTATATATCCTACTATCATGATCATATGGTACCACATAAAATAAATATATACACTATTATTTTATCACAATATCTATGCGAAAATACATGTATTTTCTCAACTCATAATGTTCCTAATCTCATATAAAGATTAAGAATTCTCGTACGCTTAATTCTTAAAATGGTAAAAAATAACCTTCTTTTCTTGTGAGAAAATAATTTCTATCTTTACAATAAGGAAAATCTCATAAACTTTCTTATATTATGTGCATAATTTATCATATCCGAAAATAGTAATAATGGTAATTATCAATAATTATTCTTATAAAACTTTTACTAAAATACTTCACTTCGAAGAAAATACCATACTACTATAATATCTTACGGTATTGTAAGGCCCAGAAAAATTTCGCTAAGTAACCTAGGATTTAGTGGTGCCACATAGGCTTATTATAATATTTTATGTGCTATTAACATGGTGGACATCAATTGAATTTGGTAAATAAGTGTACAAGTCTTGTGGTAAGTAATTTGGGGCCCAAAAAAAGGCCTAAGGCTAAGTCAAATTGGAAAACTTCATGATAAGCTAAGATTTCAAATGAGTTCACATAAGTCCATACTTTGAATGCGCATATCAAAATATGTATAAGGTTTTATGTGATGAACAATCTATCATATGAAAGGTCTTCGAGTATAGTTTCCAACGCTTCAAACCGTTTGTTATTTGGACATTCCTACACAAAGTTATGATCAAAAAATTACCAAATGATGGAAAAATATGATCCTGTGTCAGATATGCGATCGCAAAAACCATTATGCGGTCCATATACTCGATTTGCGATCGCAAATCTGGTCGCAAGCTGGACCAGTGTAGCCCAGTTTTGAAAACCGAGTTTTGCGACACATTTGCGGCCAGCATACCCATTCTGTGGTCCATTATGCGACCGCAGACCCGACTTTGGAGGGTTAGTCTTCCTATTTTTATAACCCGATCACATTTCAATATATAGCCTTTGGGGTCATTTTCTTACTAATTTTAGAGAGAGATGAGAGTATATAGAGAGATAAAGGAGAGTCCTAGCTTCATAATCGTCCAAATCTTGCTCAAGTCTTCAAGAATCAAAGAACCCAATCACATGCTCTTCATCTAAGAGGTAAGTTTCTATACATTAGACATTAATTTCGAGTTTGGGGTATAAGATGGGTTATTGAGGTATGATTCTTGGGTGTATTAGTATTATGTATACATGCATGTACAAATTAGGTTTATGGGAAGATTATTGAACATAAATAAGTAAAGATTGGGTTGGGAAATGAAGGAAACCTTGTAAAAGAGATTTGAAATCAAGATGCTCAACAAGTATTTCATAAAATGCTCAAATGAGCTAAAACCATGAATACCTTCCTAATTTGTATTCAATTTTGTTATGTCTCAAAGTAGACTGGGATTGCTAGAATTTCCAGAACGTTGTAGTAACTTAAGGGATGCTTAAACAAGGTATGTATGGCCAAAACCCCGTCTTTTAGACATTGAGCTCTATTGATGCTTGTGTAAATGTGGTAAGACTGAACTTTGGATTCTTGCTTTGATTGATACTTTACATGAATTGGTATTGTGACCCTATTATTGTGAAAGATGCATTCCAATATGATCAATGTGCTATTCTTGATAACTTAATAAGGGTGCAAGGAATATGAATCATATATTGAAATGCTAAGACCTTAAATTGAGATTTGAGCTGCATATATTATGCCAAACTATGTAAGATCCTCTATGTATAGAGATGTTTGAAGTAATCAAATGAATTTGAGAAATAGGGTGTGGCCATTGTGCCGAGAACTTGAATTATAATTGTACCCGGTGATGCCTATGACATGAGAAAATATGAAACAAATTATGAAATAAGCCTCAACCTTGCTTTCCATTAATGACTTCAATAATAAAGTGCCCTAAAGGCTTTGTACACAATTTATGCCATAAGTGGCTGTTTGAGATAATGTTTTACCTTATGAGTATACCAATATGATCCGAGTTGTTACATACTTCGATGTTGAAATTGTATATTGTCATGATTGGAAAAGAGTTATTCAAGAACAATTTGTGTAATTGCTTGTTTATGCCTCTGATCTGTGTTTTTATTGTGGTTTGGTGTGTCCCCTCCTTTTTGGGAGAATTCGTTGTGTTTAAAGTTTCATTGTTAGTAAACTTGAGGTGTATGATTTCTGAAATATTGTACATGCCCAGGATTCATGATTCCTCTCATGTGTACTTGACATCTTGAATTGAATGGCTTGTTGTTGAAAATGATATTAATGTGAAATATGTGGAAATGATGTAAAATGTGGGAAAGAAGAGATTGAGTTATGAAATGCGGCCTAGTGCCAAGAATAATGTGAAGAGTTGTGGCCCCAAGTGCCGATGAAATGATATATGTGAAACAAAATGATTAATGAGAAAGGAACAACGCCTTGGTAAGGCGGCCTAGCCGATCGGCCCGAGATCGGACTCCGCTCAAGGCAGCGGTGGTATTGTGAATGAATTCCGAAAAAAGGGAAAATGAGATTGTGATTGAGGTATATGTCTCAAATGAGGCAACCTAGCCAATCGGGTCGTGATAGGACTCCGCTCAGAAAAGCGGTGGTATTATGACTGATGATGAACAATATCAAGTGCCCCAACCTAAAGCTATGGGAATTATGTGAAAGTCATATGATTCTTCGATTTGATGATGTGGTGATTGTTAAAGCTTTTGATTGACCTTTATGATTTCTTTATTCTTGTTTGATAGTTCTTTGTAATGAGAATGTGTTTATGATTTCTTTGCTCTTGTATGATAGTTCTTTCTAACTAGATGGTGTTTAGTTATACATACTATTGCTATTCGATGGCACTAATGTCCCTTTTGCTGGGGGCGCTATATCTTTAAATGGATGTAGGTGGTTCCATAACAGGCAGTGTTGGTCGTAGCTACTGACGCATCTTCCTTTCAGCTGATTTGGTGAGCCCCACTTTATTTCGGGGCCTGTACCATTGTTTATCATGTACTTTGTATTTAGAGGTATAGTCGGAGCCTTGTTGCCGGCATTTCCATATTATTCTTCATTTATATTTAGATGCTCCGTAGATAGGTTGTGGGTGGTGTTTGGTATTGGGAATTAAAGTAGACATATTGTTGTTTTGCAAGGATTTATAAAACATGTAATATTTTGATTATTATGATTTAAGTTGCTAATGGAAATGAAATGAAAGTTGTTAATGAAATACTTACTAAATCTGGTTAATGGAGTCCATCTCCTATTTAATCATAAGTTGGTTTCGGTAGAATGGAACCTAACAGGCTTGCTCAGTCGGGATTACTCGATTGAGCTCCGATCGCGCTCCTCGAATTTTAGGGCGTGACAGGTATCAAGGTTGTTAAACTTATGGGGTAGACATAGATATATTCTGTTGTGATATAGAAAGATTTAAAGTAATATTGCCACTTTAAATGGTCATAATATCTATTGCAAATCCACCAATAGTTGTAAGGCTCATTTGTAATCTTTATTCATATTTTAATACTTAGATCATTGTATGCAACAGAATGCTCAAAAGTACTACAAATTTAAATCATAGTATTATACCATTATGCCGAAGTACACTAGAAAAATATCAAAATATTAATGTTTCAAGAGTAAATTTATAATATGAAACAGAAAAGGTGTTAGAACATGTAAAAAATTAGCAAAAAAATGTCCTGTCACACCAATACTTTAAGTCATGTGATAATATTGTGTCTACACTATTTGTTTGTGCTGTATAGACATAGTATTCACATGATTCTTGATATGTAAATATAGAAAACATCAAACAGGCTAGTGATTGATGTGATTAGACTGCCACCATCAAAATTGATAATATTTTTATAGGCTTGCTATGGTTACTTATTGAAGATAAGTTACAAAAAAAAAATTCCTCAAAATACGTGGTGTAACAAACAACATGAAATCTGAGGTTGCTTACCTTTGAAGAACCCTCCAAAATAGCCACAAGAGAATTATGATCTAGCAAGCACCACGGGATTCTAGCGTTGGATTCATATTTGTATCTTCGGTTTTCAACCTAGAATCATGGAGGAACCCTTTGAGAGGAGTTAGGAGGGTTTAGGAACTGTTTTGGACGAGAAAAATTAGTTAAAACGATTTAGAATTGACTTAAATACAAGCTGAAGTTTTACATCGACTCTGTGGGTCCCATAGGAGATGCTTGCGCAGTCTCACAAAAACACGAATATCTCTACTCTGATGTCGTATTGATGAACGGTTAAATGCGTTCAAAACTAGACTTGTAGATCTTCAATTTGATCGGTAGATCACCTCGTAATTACAAGTATATTTGGATAATAGTTCGGCTACCTTTGACCTAATTTGAACATAGTTATGAATGTATCTTGTGATGACCTTTGCCTTGTTTTTTTCCATAACTCGTTTGACTTTAAAACATAACACACAACTAAAAGAACACATAACATAACCTCCTTATAATATTTAGAACCCTAGTCTCACCCCAAAGTGCATGTTATAACATTCCAAACTTTTTGATTTTCGACCAAACTTATTTTCTTCAATTCGTATAATTTTTAAACCTTCCAACCCTCTCGGTACTTGTTATTCATGATATTAAGGATTTGTAACCTCAAAGGTAACTTTTTGTACTTTCAAAAATAATCTCATTTCTGATCTTACATCAAATTATCTTACGACATACTATTACGTACGAAAATGTGGGGTGTAACAAAAGAGCCACAATAGCTAGATTTTTAATGATTTAAATAAGGAAATAGCTGATATAGTAGAATTACAATAATATGTAACAATAGATGAGTTACTTTATTTGTCGGTAAAGCTAAAAAAGAAAAATAAAAGAAAGCAAACTAGCTCATGAAAAGGTCTACCAAATACCATCTCCATGAAGCCAAGAAGACAAGGGTAAAGGTAAATTTGAGAATAGAGAGTGAGGTAAAACCTTTAACTCTAAAGCTTCTACAACTTCTAATTCTATTCAATGTTATAAATGTAAAGGAAGGGGGCATATGATGCATGAATATCCAAGTACCAGAAACATCACTCTATTTTATAACTTTCGAGAGGTTTACGTCACCGTACTCATGACTATAATGTCTTTCTCTATTTAAAAAGTAGAGTTTCTCTTATTTTAAATATCCTAAGTATTCGCTATATGGTTGTTCTCTATGTACAAGGTGCTCACGTTATGTGGTAATATTCATGAAGGGTAATAATTCCTCTAGTTTCCTCCATCAACTAGGTCAACTGGTCTCCTTTTTCTGCTGCTCGTAATATGCTCCATCTACCTTAGCTCTAATTTCTTAGGGTTTTCTTATTTGTATAATCCGCAACATCATCCTTGCTTTCCATTCTTCGACTAACATGCCCGATGGGTGATAAATAATAGTTCAACTCTTTCTTGTATCCTGGTTGATCTCTCTAATCCACCTTTCGTTGTTATTCCTCACGTCTTTACTGGGAACATCATTGTATTCCTCTCCATGTCCTGTGTTCTACAATCTTAGGTTAGAAGTCACTTCACTCTCTAGTTTTCAGCTTTATCTGACGAATGTACTCTATGGAGGTTGTAGGTGTGCTGTCGTGAAATTGAACTTTATACGCCACTCTGTTACCTTGTTGACACTTCCATCGTTCTTGGCCCAGTTGTAACTAGGCCTCTTTTTGTCTTGTTTCTACTTTTCTTGTTTGTTCATTCATGTCCTTCAATCATAATAGTTTCCTTGGGTCAATGCTTGTTTATTGAAGTAAAGGATTCAGTTGTATTTCCATCCCTTAGTTTCCTTCTAATTAATTCATCATCTATTACATGCTCCTCACATATCATCATACATCTTTGCCTTGCTTGCTTTCTTGAAGTCTTATTCATTTTTGTACTCATCAAGCAGATCACACTTCAGCTTAGATGTTCTACTATATCGACCCACCCACCCGCCACCCCCCTCAGGGGTGTAACTTAACACTAGCGTATTAGGGTTCTCCTTTTATTATACGTCTAATTGCTACCCTCGCATCTTATTATGGTTCTTCTTTCTTGGAGACTTAATATTTTACAAGATATACTCCTTCTATTGAGGCAATTCCCATGTTGACCGTATGTATGGGATGGAATATATCGGGTAGATACCCTAGGCTATATAACTTTTATTTTGAGGATTCCTTGTAAAAACTCCAACTTTAATTAACTCACCACGGTCGCCCCCTACCCTATTGCTTGTTCTTTCTATATATTAAATCGTTCACTTTTATGATTATAACGCTACTAGGTTCCGTAAAAAATCTCCAAATCTAGAACTTTCCTTAAGGTACTTGTTAACGCTCGCAGTGCTACATCTTTGAAATATCCACATATGATAAGTTTTATTTAAATAAGCACTTCAGTTTCATACTAGTGATCTAAGGCATTTCCCCCATTATGTCAGGCTTGCGAGAACTTGTCCTTTAAGTAATTTAGTAGTCCGGTCGGCTAGCGAAGTAAGTTCTTAGAATTACACGACTTGCTGTCATACGATTCAAATTTGCCTTCGAGTCTTGTCGTCATAGTTTCCTTGTCTTTACTTTTCGTGTCCCATTTTTCTTTTCACTAGTCATTCATTAGCATTTTGTCTCATGTTTGTTCTAAAGCTTCCCATAATATTCTTTTATTTCTAATTCCTCCTACCTTAGGTGATCTTTTTTGTAGATGTATCATATATCTCTGTCGCTTAACCCTCTAGTTGTAGGGTTTCACGAGATACTTTCCTATCTTGCCCTTGTTGTTTGTCTTTACTGATTTTATCGCGTTATAATTCATCGAGCATCATACGTTGCCTTTTTAACACTATCTATCTGTATTAAGCATTGCCGGGCTCTAAAATAACGTAATTACCTTCGTAAGAATCTCATAACTTTATATCATGTCATTATAGGCGTTAAACACTGTAATTCTAATAATACATACTCTTTTTCTCATTCAATTGCTTCTATTTCTCCTCTAGATTATAAGCCATTTGCATCTTATTGATTACTCACAATACTCGTTTGTTACATTTTTGTAGATGAACTTTAACTATCAATATACCACATATACATATCCATTATGTGATCCCTTTATAAGGAAAGCATAACCTTTATCTAAACATACTGTTTACTAGTCGAGTACTCCTACTTTAACCTTCAATCGTAATATATGCACGGTCTTAAGTATCATTTAACCAAAAATTATATCTAAGTGTCACAACCCTAAACCCGGACCCGGTTGCGAAGGCGCCTCTCGTGAAAACAAGGCTAGCCGACACATTCCTACTTCATTTTAAGCAATTAAAAAAAATAAGTATAAAGTCTTTAACATGATAAAATCCTAAAATAAGCAATGAACAGTACAATTTGCGGAATTAAAACCAACATAGCCCGATATCGGGGTGTCACCTGTCATGAGCATCTATCAATATACTACAAGTCGGAAGAGTCTACACAGCTATTATCAAATCACTAACAAGAGAAAAGAAATGAGATAGGGAGGAGAAGCACGGGGTTGCGTACGCCGAGCAGCTACCTCGTGAACTCCAAAATCTATCCAGAGCTCTCAACCCTCGCAAGTAGGACCTCGTGCACATGGGGTGTAAGGAGTAAAGTGAGTACTCCAACTCAATGAGATATAATAATAAATGAAGACTAAGAAATAAGAAATCACGTAAGGCACATCACAGGCTATAAGGAAGCAGTAAAAGCCAGTAAAAGTAATGAAACAGTGAAAATATGCAAAGTCACTTTAGTTCAGTTTAAGCTTCTAAAAATGCCTTTTTAAACATTTAAGCAAGTAAAAGACAGGCAACTAGAAAAGGTAAACACATAAAGAAACGCCCCTCGGGCATAATACCAACAGAATCAGCCCCTCGGGCAAAAGATGGAACAATAACCAGCCCCTCGGGCAAAAGATGGAACAATAACCAGCCCCTCGGGCTATATCTCATATCACAATGGGTACTCAAGCTCACCGGGGGTATGCAGACTCCTGGAGGGTCCCCTTACGGTCCAAGCGCAATATCAAGCCATCTCGTGGCATATTCACATAGGCTCTAGGCCTTATATCAACAAGCCACCTCGTGGCATACAATTCTCAAGCCCTCGACCTCATAATCATAATCAGTGTTTCCTCACAACATAGGCCCTCTACCTTACTCAGTCAGAATCTCAGAAGCCACTCGGGCAACGGTAAAACATGATGCTCAGCCAAAAATATCATTTAAAATATCATTTTATGTATTAAAATAGAGTAAACATGGCTGAGTTACAAAAACAATAGAATATAGCATGACTGAGTTCAAGTATAAAGTCAAAACAATGAGGAAATATAAATAAAAATCCGCTAAGGGTTCAAATAGTTGGCACGAGGCCCAAATATGGCATTCAGCCCAAAACATGATGATAGCAAACAGTTTTCAGTCAAATACGCAATAAAACAATCATTCGGGATGGACTAAGTCACAATCCCCAATAGTGCATGACCTCACGCTTGTCATCTAGCGTGTGCCTCACCTCAATATAGCACAACAATGTGCAATCCGGAGTTTCATACACTCACGACAACATTTAAAATCATTACTCACCTCTACCCGGTCTAAATCTCTAGCTCGCGAAGCCTTTGCCCCTCGAATCGGCTTTCGGTTGCTCCAAATCTAATCAAAAATAGTGTGAAACCAAAAAAATATGCTAAGGGAACAAAGCCCACTCGAAAGAAATTAAATTACCACACAAAACCCTAAATTGGCCAAACCCGACCCTCAGGCCCACATCTCGGATTCCGATAAAAACTACATCAATGGACTCCTTATCACTCCCCGAGTTCATTCATACCAAAAACATCAAAATCCAACCACAAATGACCCCTCAAATCCCAAATTCTAGGTCTCCAATTACAAGCCCTAGTTCTTCAATATTAGGCTTAATTTTCATGATTAATCTAGTAGAATTCACATTAGAATCAAGTATTAAATCCATAAATCTTACCTCCATGTGTTTCCCCTTGAATCCCTCTTCAATCCTCTTCAAAAAGCTCCAAAATCGCTCAAAATGGTGGAAGTTAACCCCAAAATCGCGGACAAGATTACTATTTAAACAAGGATGATAATCGGGGATCTCTTAGTATCCTCAACCTATGTCGGGGATCTCTTGGTATCCGGAGGATCTCTTGGTATCCTCAATGTATACAAGGGATCTCTGGGTATCCCGAGGATCTCTTGGTATCCTCATTTTATATATACCAGGGATCTCTTGGTATCCCGAGGATCTCTTGGTATCCTCAATGTACGTGCCAGGGATCTCTTGGTATCCTGCACCCCACTTCACATCATAAATATGTACAGGGGATTCCCCCGAGATGTCGTTCCGTAGTCCCAAAGTAAAACACACAGCATCAACACAAGAAATACTCAATTAAGCTCAATTTCGTACCAAGTAAAATAGGTAATTCTAATTTAACATGCTTCACCTAATTCAATTAAGTCAGTTAAGAAAATAAATAGTCAAGTCAATTAGACACGCTTTTTACTAAACTAACAACAGGTTTAAATTGCAAGTAAAATGAAACGGGAAAAAGGAACACAATTGAAATTACTTAAAAAAATGGATTTTCAACAATTAGCTCAAGTACGGACTCGTCACCTCACGTACAAGGTATTTCAATTATCAAATATACCAAAATCCTAAGGGGAAGGTCCCCCCCACAAGGTTAGACAAGCCACTTACCTCGAACTGGCTCAACAATCAACCCGAAACCACGCTCTTGCCACGAGTACTAGACTCCAAATGGCCCAAATATATTCAATTCATTTGCATAATGTAAATAACACTTCAAGTAACTGATTATACAAAGAAATTCTAAGCTAATACGCGAAAGTAGGTAAAATGACCAAAACGCCCCTTGGGCCCACGTCTCGGAATCGGGTAAAATTTATATTTTCAGAATCTTCATACTCTCACGAGTTCATGCATACCAAAATTATCCAAATCTAAGGTCAAATTCCCAATCAAAAGTCGAATTTTAGGTCTAAGAACTTTCTTCCAACTTTTCCTCAATTTTCATCTCAAATCCGAAATTAAATAATAAAACTAACTATAGATTGATGGAGCATAACTAAAAAGGGCTAAAGAATTGTTACCCACTGATCTCCTCTTCGATTTCCTCTCAAAATCGCCACCTCCCAAGCTCCAAATCGAATTTTCATCTTTTGAAACTAAACCCTCGAAATTTCATATTTCTGCCCAGCTATTACCGCATCTGCGGTCCCGCTTTTGTGGAACAATGGTCGCACCTGCATCCTTTCACTTAAGACCAGTTTTCGCTTCTGCGGTAGACCCTCCGCACCTGCAACCTTTCACTTAAGACCAGTTTTCGCTTCTGCGGTAGACCCTCCGCACCTGCAGTCTTGCAGGCGCACTTCCCTTCTCGCACCTGCATCTCCTATTTGACCTCTCCAATTCCGCTTCTGCGACCACAAAGCCACTTCTGTGGTGCCGCACCTACGGTCCCACACTCACAGGTGCGGTTATGACAGGAAACTAGCTGAAGATGCAACTCCAAACTCCAAAATTCCTCTGTCAACCATAAAAAATCATCCCGAGGCCCCCGGGACTTCAACCAAAAGCATAAAAAGTCTAATAACACTGTCAAAACTTATACCAATCCTTAAAACACTTAAAACAACATCGAAACAACGAATCAAACTCCAAAACTATAGAAATACGCTTTCGATCAAAAAGTCTATTAAACCTCATCCGAATGACTTAAAATTTTGCACACACATCACATTCAACACTATGGAGCTACTCCAACTTCTGGAATCCCATTCCGACCCTCGAATCAAAATCTCACTATCGAACCAGAAACTTCAAAATTCGACCTTTCGGCATTTCAAACCTAAATTTGCTACGGACCTCTAAAACACAATTCGAACACGCCGCTAAGCTTGAAATCACCCAACGGAGCTAACGGAACCACCAGAATTCCATTCTAAGGCTGTTTTCACACTGTTCTGACTACGGTCAAATTTCCAACAATTATGCTCTTATTTAGGGACTAAGTGTCCCAAAACTCTCCGAAACTCAAAGCCGAACATCCCGGCAAATCAAAATAGCAGAAATAAACACGGGAAAAGCAATTAATAAGGGATCGGGGCGTAAATTCTTAAAATGACTGGTCGGGTCATCACATCCTCATACACTTAAACATTCGTTCATCCTCGAACGAGCATAAAGACGTACCTAAAGTAGTGAAAAGATGAGGGTAACGGCTGCGCATATCCTGCTCGGTCTCCCAGGTTGCCTCCTCGACCTGCTGACCCCACAACTGAACCTTTATCGATGCAATGTTATTTGACCTCAGCTTTCTAACCTGCCTGTCTAATATTGCCACTGGCTCCTCAACATAAGATAGATCCTTGTCCAACTAGACCGAACTGAAATCCAACACGTGCGACGGATTACCATTATACATTCGGAGCATCGAGACATAAAATACCATATGAACTCCTGCCAAGCTGGGAGGTAAGGCAAGCTTATAAGCAACCTCCCCCAACACACTTCAATATCTCAAAAGGGCCAATAAACCTCGGACTCAACTTCCTTTTCTTACCAAATCTCATAACACCCTTCATAGGCGAAACCCGAAGCAGAACCCGCTCTCCAACCATATAGGAAACATCACGAACCTTCCAGTCCGTGTAACTCTTCTGTCTGGACTGGGTTGTACAGAGTCTATCCTGAATCACCTTAACCTTCTCCAAAGCATCCTGAACCAAGTCTGTGCCTAGTAATCTAGCCTCACCCATCTCAAACCAACCCACCGGGGATCTACACTGCCTACCATATAAAGCCTCATATGGTGCCAACTGAATGCCGGACTGATAGCTATTATTGTAAGCAAACTCTGCCAATGGCAAGAACTAGTCCCAAGACCCTCCAAACTCAATCACACACGCACAGAGCATATCCTCAAGAATCTGAATAGTGCAATCAGGCTATTCGTCCGTCTGAAGGTGAAATGATGTAATAAACTCCATCCGAGTACAACTCATGCTGAATGGCTCTCCAGAATTGTGATGTAAACTAAGTACCTCTATCTGAAATGATGGAAACTAGAATACCATGAAGGCAAACAATCTCCCGGATATAGATCTCCACCAACCGCTACGAAGAATAAGTAGTACACACAGGAATAAAGTGAGCGGACTTGGTCAGCCGATACACAATCACCCAAATAGTATTGAACTTTCTCAAAGTCAATGGGAGCCCAACTACAAATTCCACGGTGATCCGCTTCCACTTCCACTACCAAATCTCTATCTGCTGAAGCAATCCACCCGATCTCTGGTGCTCATACTTCACCTGCTGATAGTTGAGGCACCGAGCTACAAATCCAACTATGTCCTTCTGTTACAACCCATATTCATGTATGTTAGTTCATGCCATAAGGTAGTCGACGTAAATCCATGAAGAGATTATCTTTAAGATGATAAGAAGTTAATCCTATTGGTCTTAAATAATACAAAGGTGTATGAGGGTGGTTAACAAGTATTAGAAGTTAAACAAATCAAGGATGTTGTCAGCCGTATTTTTGGGTAAACCTAGAGGTTCTTAATACACTCAAGAGGTTGTGTTTTAAGGTATTTGAATCATATAATATCTATATTATAATTCTTGAAGTCAAATGAGTTATGAAATAAAAGTCGACAAAAGTTGTCGCAACTTAGGTTCATAATTTTACTTAAACATTAGGTCAAATATTACTAAGATTTTCTCCCAATTTAGAAGGAATTACGGGGTGATCTACCCACCAAATTAAATATATATGAGTCTAGTTTTCAACGCATTAAACTGTTTGTCAATACGATCTCGGAGTATAGAGATATTTGTATTTTCTCAAGCCTGCACAGATTGGTAGGTAACAAGTAGGTGCATCACCTACTTGCCAAAATGAGAGGACTAAATTAAAATCCCCAAAGTCGGACAAGAGGGGAATTTTAAGGAATTATCAACTCCGTTATTTCACCCATATTCATACCTTCAAAACCAAATTGAACCCCTGCAATTCCTCCCCAAAAATCCCACACAAACCCTAATCAATTTTCCCTCTCTTTCAAGTTCTAATTAGGTGTAAAACATAGAGTTTGAAGAACCAATGGAAGGTCTGAGTTTTCAAACAAGTAAGGTAAGTTTACTGCTCTCATTCATACATTTTTCTACTGTGAATTCATGGAAATTCATTCTATACATGTAAGAACTCATGGGACGGTGATCGGAAGCCGTGAGTTCGAGTTATTCACTTGTAGCAGACTATTTTTTGTTGTTGTTGGGCTGCATGTTTTACTACTGTTTTATGGAATTTGGAAGGAGGAAGGGTGTGGAGAAACACCATACAGATTTAGGTTGTGGTCTGGTAGTTCTTCATAACATTTCCGCATCATTTGACACGATTACGGTGGCCGTCATGTGTATGAAGTGATTAGGTTGTGCGTGGACTATTTTGGGGGGCTCAATATGATTATTATTGATGTTTTTTGGGTTGTTTGGTGATTTTTTTGAATTGTATGAAGTAATATATATAGGGGAGGTGTTGTCCGTTTCATCGTAAAATAGGTTGTGGTCGATACATAATAGTTATGACGCTTAAATGATAATGATAGTATCAATTTTCTTATTGTAGACTAAGGAGTCATGACAATTGCATAGCTTGAGATTGGGGTAGTATATACAAGGTATATAAGGCTATCGCTTTCCTTTTTTTGCACGACTTCGATCGTACATAATGTAATGAACGAGCTTCAAAGATGCTCTACTCTTAGAAGCTAGCAGTACTTACATTGTTTCCCCTCTTATGGAACGATTGATGTTTATGTTGCTTCTCTTGTTCTTATGTTATCAATGTTTTTGGTACTTCCTGATTATTATAAGGTTCATAGTGAAGAGCTAGTCCTAATAACATGTACAGAGGATACCGACCTTACTGCACTCCGAAAGGTTTAGAACAGAATTCTATGAGTCAAGCATGAATTATATATATGTATCTATTTTACTCTACCAAGCCGCTCTATAGTTGGCCGGGTATGGAACCTATTGTGCAACGACTGATCAGTTGGGATTTACCAAGCTCCAGGTGGTCGGGTACGATACTACCGGGCCTTATGATGGCCGGTTATGTTTTTTTACCGAGCCTATTACGGCCGGGTACGATATGATGATGATGATGATGATGATGCCCACAGAGGCGTATGTTTTAAAAGTTTATGTATATATACATATGTATTATGCATTTCATGTTAGTAGCCCTCAGAAGTACGCAACTGTTACAAGTTGTATATTCTCTATCCCTGCTTACATTACTGTTCGTACTTATGGTTCCCTGCCTTGCATAATCAGTACTTTATTCGTACTGACATTCTTTTATTTGTGGACACTGCATGTCGTGCTATAGGTCTTGATGGACAGGCAGGTGCAACTCCCCCACCATAGTAGGTTGTCTAGTTCAGCGGTGATTGGCGAGATCCCTTCTTCGGACTTGCCGTGGTCTTGGTATGAATTTTTGTTATAGATATTATGGGTATGTCAGGGCCTATTCCGGATATGTTGCAACACTTATGTTCCTTTAGAGACTCATAGACAGGTGTCAACTCATGTATAGTTTGGTATGCCTTGTCGGCTGGTTTTTGTTGTATAGTCTTTCATGGTAGTGTGGTAGCTCGTACCTTATATATAGTTTCTTGATTGTCTGGTCATCCCATGTTATGTATGTTGATGACATCATATTTTATTGTTGGTTGTCCATGATCTATGTCTACCATTTATATCGATCTCGTCAGCCCTAAAAGATAAAAAAGAAGGTTAGATAAAATGTACGTTTGTGCTCGGCAAGTATGGTTGGGTACTAGTCATGGCCCTCCAGTTTGGGTCGTGAAAAACTTGTTATTAGAGCAAATCTGTCCTAGGGATTATCTATGAGCATCGTCTAGTAGAATCTTGATTATGGATGTGTAGCGCACCATATTTATAATCAGGAGGCTACATGACATCTAGGGTTGTTACCTTCTTACTGAATCTAGATCGTGTGTAGAGTTGAGTTGTAAGTGTTCATCTCTAATATTCACCTTGTTTTCTTTCATCGACACCTTTGACTAGGAAGCAAACAATTAGTAGATGGCTTGATACAACTACGGAAGAGGGTACCAGTCAGGTGCCCCAAGCCAGAGTAGGCCAAAGTGAGGCTCAGAGTGATATGACATCATATACCTCATCTACTCCGTCTCCTTCAGAGGAAATTAGGAGGCACCCTATACCATATGTTCCTCCATCTGGAACTACAGACTAGGATATGCGGAATGCAGTGTAGTTGTTGACTAGCTTGGTAGCTGCTCAGGATCAGAGGTAGAATACCGGTGTTGTTGATAAACCAATTATTACGAGAGTTCGAAATTTTATTAATCTAGACCCTCCAGTGTTTATAGGATCAGACCCCAAGGAGGAACCACAGACTTTTATTGATCAGGTTCATCGTACATTGTAGGTTAAGCATGCTAGTGATACAGAGGCAGTAAAGTTGGCTTCTTATCGGCTATGGCATTTAGCAGTTCTCTGGTATGATAATTGGAGAGATCCAGGGGTCCAAACGCTCCTCCAGCTGTGTGGAAGGATTTTTCTAAGGCCTTTCTTCGTCACTACTTGCCAGTTGAGATACGTCGAGCTAGAGTTGATAAGTTCTTGAATCTTAGACAAGGTAATATGAGTGTGAAAGAGTACATTATGCAGTTTGATTCTTTAGAAAAGTATGATCCCCATATGGTGGTCGAGATGAGTGATAGGGTGCATCTGTTCGTGAACGGGTTGAGACCACATCTGATAAATGAGTGCACGACAGCCTCCTTGGTGGAGAGCATGGATATTTCTCGTATTCAGGCTTATGCCCAGACCCTAGATCGTAAGCGCCAGCAGAGGGCAGATAGGGAGCAGGATAAGGTCCAGCATAAGAGGGCAAGAATTATAGGGTATTTTGATGTCTTCAAAGGAAGCGTCAGGCCCCAGTCTTCGAGGAGTTCGGCGCCTCCTGTAGCTAGTTTTCCTCCACAGTTTCAGAGGCGATATGATCAATTTACCTATTCTTGTCCAGGTCAGAGTTCACGAGCATCAGGCTCATAATATCACAGGGATACTAGTGAGACGAGACCCCCAACACCACGTTGTGATCAGTGCGGCAAGGCCCTAACAGAAGAGGGGTTGGTATAGCTCAGCCGACTGGATCTGTGTCTACTTCTTCCACATCAGTTCGACCTATAGCACGGGATTTTCAGCAGTCGATAGGTCGTGGTAGAGGTAGAGGTGCAGTGCCGAGTTTAAGTGGTGCTCAAAATCAAACCTATGCTCTAATAGGTCGACATGATCTCGAGTTGTCTCCAGATGTTATTACAGGTATATTGTCTGTGTTTTCTTATGATGTATATGCGCTGATTGATTCGAGATCTACATTATCATATGTTACACCCTTTGTGGCTAATAAGTTTGGCGTTGAACCTAAATTGATAAGTAAACCCCTTGCAGTATCTACTCCGATAGGAGATTCTGTGATTGCTAGAAGGGTATATATAGGTTGCACTGTGATGATTTACAACAAGACAGGAGCACCCTAAGGTGATACACTGGGCCGAATAAAACCCTTATCAAGCAATTCCTTTAACTAATCCTTCAAATTCTTCAACTCAGGAGGGGCCATACAATACGGATGAATAGAAATGTGTTGAGTGCCCGGCAACTGATCAATGCCAAAATCAATATCTCTATCAGGCGGCATGCCCGGAAGATCAGCTGGAAACACATCGGGAAAATTTTGTATCACTGGGAATGAATCAACTGAAGGGGTATCAACATTGACATCTCTCGCATAAGCTAAATACGCGTCACACCCATTCTCAACCATAGGCTGAGCCTTAAGGAAAGAAATAACTCTATTAGGAGTATGATCTAAAGTACCCCTCCACTCAACACGTGGTACACCTGGCATAGCCAACGTCACGGTTTTGGCGTGATAATCAAGAATAGCATAATGGCGTGACAACCAGTCCATGCCTAAGATAATATCAAAATGTACCATGCTGAGCAATAATAAATTGACTCTAGTCTCGAAACGACTAAGAGTAATGAAACACGACTGATAAATGCGGTCCACAACCAGAGAATCTCCCACAGGAGTAGAAACATAAACAGGGGAACTCAAATAATCTCGTGGTACACCCAAATGCGGAGCAAAATAAGAAGACACATAAGAGTGAGTGGAGCATGGATCAAATAGAACTGATGCATCTCTGTGACAAACTAGTATAATACCTGTGATGACAAAATCGGAGGCAACAGTCTCGGTACGGGCAGGAAGGGCATAGTATCGGGCCTGGCCTCCCCCTCTAGGGAAACCTCTACCTCCCCTACCTCTACCTCTAGCTGGCTGAGCAGGTGGGGTAGCAACTCGAGCTGTAACCATACCCTGAGAACTTTGTGGGGCGCGTTGTGGCTGAGATGTTTGTGGAGGCACACTCCTCCCAGGTCTAGGGAAATCCCTCACCACATGGCGTGTTTCACCACACACAAAACAAGCTCTGTTAGGACGTGGTGGTTGTGGCTGGCTCGAGCCAGATCTGCTAGACTGACCCCTGAAAGCACCCCACGCAGGAGGCGCGCTAGATGCCAGAGGTGCATAATAATGCTTCTGAGGTCTAGGAGGAGCTGGAATACCACTGGCTGTTAGAAGAGCTGAATGAACATGGCTAATCATATAACCCCTACCATGACAACCGTCTACTGGGGCACGGGCACCAGAGAAATGGCCCGACTCTAGAGACCTCTTAGCCTCCCTCTTCTCTCTCTCCCTAGCATGCATACCCTCAATCCTCCTAGCAATGATCACCCCCTGCTGATAAGAAATGTCCATATCCAACTCACGAGCCATGCTAGACCTGATGCTGTGAATAAACCGCTTAATAAATCGGCGAACCCTCTCGCGAACAAAAGAAACCAAAGCTGGGGCATGTTTAACCAAACTAGTGTAACGGATAGCATACTCTGTGATAGTCATAGCATGCTGGCGCAAATGCTCAAACACTACGTGTCATGCATCCTTGAGGCTCTGAGGAACATACTCTCTTAGGAATATATCTGAAAATTGAGTCTAAGTCAGTGAAGTAGCCTCATCTGGACTATCTACCTCATAGGTGTGACACCACTCATAGGTAGCTCCTTGAAGCTGGAAAGTAGTGAAGGAAACCCCGCTCAACCCTGATATACCCATGGTACGGAGAATGCGCTAACACTAATCTAGAAATCCTAGAGCATCATCTGATGCTAGACCACTGAATATAGGAGGCTTGTACTTCTTGAACCTCTCAATCTTTAGTTGTTCATCCTCGGAAGTCGCTGCCCTATCCTCGTGCTGATCTCAGACTGCAGGCTGTACAAGAATAATCTCAGGAACCTGCTCGACATGTGCTCGATGCTCAGGAGTACAGGCGGGGGGAATCTGTACTCCTCCCCCGACCTGAGACATAGCTGCAGCAAGGGGGAGCAACCCTGCCTGAGCCAAAGTGGTGTACATGCTCATGAACTGTGCCAAGGTCTCCTGAAGTGCTAGAGTAGTAGTGGTAGTAGGCGTATCAGGTGCCTGGACTCCGATTAGAACTCTGGCTGCACCACGTGCATGTCCTTGGCCTCTACCCCAACCCCGGCATCTAACGGCTACCATAGGGGGCGCGGGTTCCAAATCATCTCGGGTAGCGCGTGTACTCACAATCTGTGAGAGAATAGAAGATAGAAGTTTAGAATTGTGTTATCAAAATCTCGCACGACAAGGAAATCAAATGAAGTGGGTATTTTCCTAACAGTTACATAGCCTCTCGTAGATAAGTACAGACGTCTCCGCACCGATCAGCGATACTCTAATAAACCGGTTTGTGATCCATGAATCCTATGAACCTAGAGCTCTGATACCAACTTGTCACGACCAGGTTCGCCCTCCGTGAACTATCATGATGGCACCTAGTCTCTACGACTAGGTAAGCCTAAAATGCGGAAGATAAATAAAACTTACGGAAGAAAAGAAAAACAATTTAAAATAGAAATAGAGTAATAAAACAGCGTTTAAAAGTGCCGCTCGGCATAGACAATATTTAACTCTCAAAAACTAATACAGTTTTTTCCCAAAACCCGAAAACCCATGAATCACAAGCTGCGAATATAATAAAATGCTCTAACTCCGAAGTGTCTACATCAACAGAAAAGATAGAAGGGTTGTCACTACAAGATAGAATGGAAAGGGAATCCTTGGTCTGCGGATGCGGCAAACATACCTCGAAGTCTCTGGAGCAGTCGCCTCGCCTCAAGGGTGATAGGATTGAGTCACAGTACCTGGATCTGCACATGAAAAACATGCGTAGAAAGGGCATGAGTACACCACAGCGGTACTCAGTAAGTGCCAAGCCTAACCTCGGTCGGGTAGTGACGAGGAAGGTCAGGGCCCTACTGAGGTTAGATAAATATAGGGATGACAGATTAAGATGAACAGTACAATTGAAAATCTACAGTGAGAATTTAATACAGGATAATAAGGAATACAATAACTGAAACAGAGATAAAGACAGAATACAAGGAAATACTGCTCACAACAAGTATGATAATTGGGGATCTCTCAGTATCCTCAACCTATGTCGGGGATCTCTTGGTATCCCGAGTATCTCTTGGTATCCTCAATGTATACGAGGGTTCTCTGGGTATCTTGAGGATCTCTTGGTATCCTCAATTTATATATACTAGGGATCTCTTGGTATCCCGAGGATCTCATGGTATCCTCAATATACGTGTCATGAATCTCTCGGTATCCCGCACCCCAGTTCAAATCATAAATACGTATAGGGGATTCTCCCAGGATGCTGTCCCGTAGTCCCAAAGTAAAACACACAGCAGCACCATAAGTAATTCTCAATTAAGCTCAATTTCGTACCAAGTAAAACAGGTAATTCTAATTTAACATGCTTCACCTAATTAAATAAGGCAGTTAAGCAAACAAACAGTCAAGTCAATTAGACATGTTTTTTCCTAAACTAACAGCAGGTTTAAATTGAAAGTAAACTGAAACGGGAAAAAGGAACGCAATTGAAATTACTTAAAGAAAACTGGATTTTCAACAATAAGCTCAAGTATGCACTCATTACCTAACGTACAAGGCATTTCAATTATCAAATATACCAAATATTAAGGGGAAGGTCCCCCACACAAGGTTAGACATGCCGCTAACCTCGAACCGACTCAATAATCAACCCGAAATCACGCTCTTGCCATAAGTACTCGACTGCAAATGTCCCAAATCTATTCAATTCATTTTCATAATGTAAATAACACTTTAAGTAACTGATTCTACAAAGAAATTCTAACCTAATACGCGAAATTAGGTAAAATGACTAAAACGCCTCTGGGGCTCACGTCTCGGAATCGGGTAAAATTTATATTTTCAGAATTCTCATACTCTTACAAGTTCATGCATACCAAAATTATCCAAATCTAAAGTCAAATTCCCAATCAAAAATCGAATTTTAGGTCTAAGAACTTTCTTCCAACTTTTTCCCAATTTTCATCTCCAATCCGAAATTAAATGATGAAACTAACTATAGATTGATGGAATATAACTACAAAGAGTTAAAAAACTGTTACCCACTGATCTCCTCTTCAATTTCCTCTCAAAATCGCCCTCTCCCGAGCTCTAAATCAAATTTCCAACTTTTGAAACTAAACCCTCAAAATTTCATATTCCTGCCCAGCTATTACCGCATCTGCGGTCCCGCTTTTGCGGACCAATGGTCGCACCTGCGACCTTTCACTTAAGACCAGTTATTGCTTCTGCGGTAGACCCTCCGCACCTACGGTCTCGCAAGTGCGATTCCCTTCTCACACCTGAGGCTCTTGCTGGACCTCTTCAATTCTGCTTCTGTGACCACAGAGCCGGTTATGTGGTGCCGCATCTGCGGTCACATACTCCCAGGTGCGGTTATGACAGGAAACCAGATGAAGCTGCAACTCCAAACTCCAAAACTCCTCTGTCAACCATCCGAAATCACCCCGAGGCCCCCGGGACCTCAACCAAAAGCACAAACAAGACTAATAACACTGTCCAAACTTATACCAATCCTTAAAACAACATCGAAACAACGAATCAACCACAGATTCAAGCCTAAGAACTCCAAAACTCTAGAAATACGCTTTCGATCAAAAGGTTTAATAAACCTCGTCCGAATGACTTGAAATTTTGCACACACATCACATTCAACACTACGGAGCTACTCCAACTTCCGGAATCCCATTCCTACCCTTGGGTCAAAATCTCACTATCGAACCGGAAACTTCAAAATTCAACTTTTCGGCATTTCAAGCCTAAATTAGCTACGGACCTACAAATCACAATCCGAACATGTCCCTAAGCCCGAAATCACCTAACGGAGCTAACGGAACCATCAGAATTCCATTACGAGGCTGTCTTCACACTGTTCCGACTACGGTCAAATTTCCAACACTTAAGCTCTCATTTAGGGACTAAGTGTCCCAAAACTCTCCGAAACTCAAATTCGAACATCCCGGCATATCAAAATAGCAGAAATAAACACGGGAAAAGTAGTTAATAGGGGATTGGGGCATAAATTCTTAAGACTACTAGCCGAGTTGTCACACCAGTCCCTTCGCGAACACGCTCCCTTTCTCGCGAACGCGATGAACAATTCCACCTAAACCCCAGCTGCTCAACTTCCTATACCTGAACACGGCACAGCCTCGCGAATGCGATGCACAATATCCCAGCCCTTCACAAACGCGAGGGCCTACTCGCGAACGCAAAGGTCATTTCTATGCAACACTGAACAACAGTTTTTTGCATTTTTCCGAAACATAAAATGGTCCGATTGGCCACCCAAAACTCACCTGAGGCCTCCCGGGACCTCAACCAAACACATCAACATCTCCCATAACATCATTCAAACTTGTTCCAACCTTCGAAACGCTAAAAAGAACATCAAAACACCAAATTCACGTCGGATTCAAGCCTAATAATTCCAAAATCTTCTAAATTACGCTTTTGATATAAAAAAAACAACCAAACCACGTCCGAATGACCTGAAATTTTGCACACACATCCCAAATGACATAACGGAGCTACTGCAACTCCCAAAATTCAATTCCGACCCCTATATCAAAATCTCACCTATCAACCGGAAAATACCAAAAATCCAATTTCGCCAATTCCAACCTAAATCTACTCCGGACCTCCAAAACACATTCCGATCATGCTCCTAAGTCCCAAATCACCTTCCGAAGCTATCCGAACCATCAGAACTCACATCCGAGCCCTCTAACACATAAGTCAACATTCAATTGACTTTTCCAACTTAAGCTTCCTCAAAAGAGACTAAGTGTCTCAAACCTTCTCAAAAACTTTCCGAACCAGAGCCAACCAAACAGGTGAGGATATCTACTCAGCATCTCCCACTCGGCCTCCCATGTAGCCTCCTCCACGAGCCGACCTCTCCACTGCACTATCACTTATGTTATATCCTTTGATCTCAACTTTCAAACCTGACGCTCCAAAATAGTTGTTGGCTCCACATCGTAAGTCAAATTACCATCCAATATAAACGTGTTGAAATCCAGAACATGAGATGGATCCCAATATACTTTTGGAGCATAGAAACATGAAATACTAAATGCACACTCGACAATCTATGTGGCAAAGCAAGCTCATAAACCACCTCCCCAATCCTCTAAAGCACCTCAAAAGGCCTAATGAACCGAGGACTCAATTTACCCTTCTTCCCAAATCTCATAACACCCTCATGGGTGAAACCTTTAACAGGACCTTCTCACCAACCAAGTAGGACACATCCCAAACATTCTTCTCAGCATAACTCTTTTGTCTCGACTGCGATGTACGATGCCTCTCCTGAATCACCTTCACCTTTTTTAAAGTATCCTGCACCAAGTCTGTCTCCTATAGCTAAGCCTCAACCGACTCAAACCAACCAACTGGAGATCAACACTACCTCCCATACAAAGCCTCAAATAGAGCCATTTGAATACTCGACTGGTAGCTATTTTTATAAGCAAAATCTGCAAGCGGTGGGAACTAATCCCATGACCCTCCGAAATCAATGACACAAGCACGCAACATGTCCTCAAATATCTGAATAGTGCGCTCGGACTACCCGTCCATCTAAGGGTGAAAATCTATGCTCAACTCAACCTTAGTACCCAACTCTCGCTGCACCGACCTCCAAAACCATGAAGTAAACTTAGTGCCCCTATCTGAAATAATAGAAACTGGGACACTGTGCAAACGAAAAATCTCCCGGATAATGATTTCTACCAACCACTCTGAAGAATAGGTAGTACACACAGGAATGAAGTGCGCAGACTTAATCAGCCGATCCACAATCACCCAAATAGCATCGAACTTCTTCAAAGTCTGTGGGAGCCCAACTACAAAGTCCATGGTGATCTGCTCCAACTTCCACTCTGGAATATCCATCTACTGAACCAAGCCACCCGATCTCTGATGCTCATATTTCACCTGCTGACAATTGAGACACCGAGCTGCAAATCCCATAATGTCTTTCTTCATTCTCCTCCACCAATAATGCTGTCTCAGATCCTGATATATCTTCGCGGCACCTAGATGAATGGAATACCGCGAGCTGTGGGCTACCTCCAGAATCAACTCCCGAAGCCCATCCACATTGGGCATAGAAATTTAGCCCTGCATCATCAACACCCCTTCATCACCAATAGTCACATCTCTGGCATAATCATGCTGAACTCTATCCGTAAGGACAAGCAAGTGTGGATCATTATACTGGCGCTCTCTAATGCGATCATATAAGGAAGACCGAGAAACCACACAAGCCAATACCCGACTGGGCTCCGAAATATCTAACCTCACCAACCGATTGGCTAATGCCTGAACATAAACTGCAAGAGGTCTCTCCCCAACTGGAATATATTCCAAACTCTCCATACTCACTGCCTTTCAGCACAAAGCATCTGCCACCACATTGGCCTTCCTCGGATGGTACAATATAGTGATATTATAATCCTTTAACAACTTCAATCATCTCTGCTACCTGAAATTGAGATCCTTCTGTTTGAACAAGTGCTAGAGGGTACGATTATCAGTAAACACCTTACAAGACACACCATACAGATAATGCCTCCAAATCTTTAGCGCGTGCATTATGGCAGACAACTCCAAATCATGAACAGGGTAGTTCTTCTCATGGGGCTTCAACTGACGAGAAGCATAAGCAATAACTCTACCTTCCTACATCAATACACATCCAATACCAACTCTCGAAGCCTCACAATACACGGTATATGAACTTGAAGCTGATGGCAAAACTAATACTAGAGTTGTGGTCAAGGCTGTCTTGAGCTTCTGAAATCTCTTCTCGCACTCATCCGACCATACAAATGAAGCACCCTTCTGAGTCAACTTGTTCAAGGGCGATGCGATAGATGAGAATACCTGAATAAACCGGCAATAATAGTATGCCAAACCAAGAAAGCTACGGATCTCTATGGTTGAGGACGGTCTGGGCCAACACTGAACCACCTCAATCTTCTTCGGATCAACCTGGATACCCTCGCTGGACACTACGTGCCCCAAGAAATCCACTGAACTAAGCCAAAACTCACACTTGGAGAACTTTGCAAAAAGTTTCACCTCCCTCAATCTCTGCAACACAACTATCAAATGCTCTGCGTGCTCCTCTCGACTACGCGAACACACCAGAATATCATCAATGAAGACTATGACAAATGAGTTGAGATATGGCCGGATCATGCTGTTCATCAGATACATTAACACTATTGGGGCATTGGTTAGCCCAAAAGACATCACCGATAACTCATAATGACCATATCGGGTCCTGAAAGTTGTCTTAAGAATATTCGAGTTCCTGATCTTCAACTGGTGATAACCTAAATGGAGATCAATCTTGGAGAACACTCTCGCTTCTTGAAGCTGGTCGAATAAATCATCAATGCGAGGCAAAAGGATACTTGTTCTTAACTGTTACTTTGTTCAACTGCCTATAATCAATGCACATCCTCATTGTGCCATCCTTCTTCTTTACAAATAGAACCAGCGCACTCCAAGGCGACATACTAGGCTAATTGAACCCCTTATCAAGGAGTTCCTGAAGCTGCTCCTTTAACTCCTTCAACTTCGTTGGTGTCATACGATACGTCAGAATAGAAATGGGCTGAGTGCCCGGCACCAGGTCAATACGAAAATCAATATCTCTATCAGATGGCATGCCAGCAGGTCTGCAGGAAACACATCGGGAATATCCCTCACAACTAGAACAAAATCAATCTAGAATCTCTGCATCGACATCCCTCACAAAGGCTAGATACGAAAGACAACCATTCCCAACCATACGCTGGGCCTTCAAGAATGAGATTACCCTACTGGGAACATAATCATTCACACCTCGCCACTCAATCTGTGGCACACCCGGTGTAGCCAATGTCACTGTCTTAGCATGATAGTCCAGAATAGCACGACACGGAGATAGCCAATCCATGCCTAAAATGATATCTAAATCCACTATACACAATAATAAAAGATCCACTCGAGTCTCCAGACCCCCAATAGTCACCACACACGACCGCTACACATGGTCTACAATAACTATATTGCCCACCGGAGTAGATACATGAACATGTGAAACAAGAGACTCACGGGTGTTGATACCCAATTTTTCCCTATATATTTTCTAATATACAAAATACCTTCAAAATATCATATGTATGAATATATAAGTATGTCCAAATGTTTTATTATTTTTTCTTAATTTTTAATGATTTTTACACCAATTTATTTCCCTAATTTATTCATTAAAAAAACCCAATAATAATTCCCAAAAAATTTTATTTTGGTTATTCATTTATTGGATTCTCATATTTATGCTAAAATATAGCTAAGATAATTTTTGCATGTTTATACAAATTTATTTAGCATTTTTGAAGCAAAATAGCATATAATTGCAATATTGGCCTTCTTTAAGATTTAATTGCGTTTATGCTTATAAAAATTAAGTCCTGTATTTTAAAATTGATAATTATATGTTAATTTATTTCTAGAAATTAATTTAGTATATTTTATAAAATGAAAGGGGAAAATTGGCTATTTAAAATCTAGCCCAATTGCATTTCAATTATAGCCTGAATTCTACCCCAATTTATACCCAATTACCCCGACCCAATTCCTATTCATACCCTACCCCTAACCCATTTAACCAACCCAAACCCAGACCTCTACTTACCCGTTTTAATCTGGGCCGTTGATCAGTATTCACCCTTACCTTAATTAATCCTAAACGACCCCCAAAACCCTATCATTTGATACAATCCCCTTCATCTCAAACCCTCTCTACAACACCACCTGAAACCTAGCCACCTCCCTTTCACCCTACCCAAATACCTACCTAATCCATGGCCTTCCGTGGTCATTTGAGTCATATACCAACCTTACATGGCTTTTATGTATTTGTTCTTATGGTTTCAAGGCCAGACTTTGAAGGAGTCTGGTCCAGTCCTTGTTCGATATTAGTTCATGGCTCTTCTCCGGTCATCCTTAACCTTTCGCCGGCAAGCCATGGCCGCTTGAGTCAAATACTTGACTCTCCTAGTTAGATCGGTAAGTTTCACGACCTTTCTCACCTTTTCTGGGTTTTCTGAAACCCTAATATCTAAGATCTTTTCGATTTCTTTCAAATCTACCTTAGATATATGCTTACCTTGAACTTTTAAGCATTTTCTCGAAGTTTCTTTAACTTTGCTCTCAAAACGACTATTTATCTTTTCTGATTAGGGTTCTGCTTTTAAGATATTTCAAAATCTATTCTCTAATTTTAACGTGCTTATGATTTTGCTATGTTTTGATCATGTTGTTCTTCTATCTGAGTTAGCATGTTTAAGAAAACCCCTAATTGCTTTTGGCTCTTTGTTAGATGAGTGCTTCTTTGGTTAATTTTTTTGTTCGATTTATTTGTTTATCATCTTTTAAGCTCGACTATTGTTGAAAAAAAACCTATGTCTTGGGTTTGAAACTGTTCGACTCGATTTGAAGTTCCATGTTTCAGAATCTCTTTTTCTTTATGTGATTCATCTGATTCTGAGTTTTATTATCTTTAAAACTCGACTATGCTTGAAACCCTAACTTTTCAAAAGGTTTTCTCGTGTGCTACTGTGAGACCTTTGTATGTTTCTGATACTCTGTTTTCTCCATTGTTGACTCAATATGACTTGACCTACTTGATTACTATGCTTCGAATGTTTGCTTTACTACTGAACCTTATGCCTATTTTTGTATGTTGTTTCTTTTGCCAATGGGTTTGGCCTCACATGTCTAGTTACTCTACTCACTCTGTTTAAATACTAAAGTGCAGAAGCATGTTACTTCCTAGATTGATCTCGATCTTGTGACTAATTTCAGAACTTTTCTTTTATGAAATCTAATTTACTCGCCTATTTAAAGTTAATTGATTCTTTTCCTTTATTATGATATTTTGCCTTACTGAATCCTTTCCCAAAATAAGCATATTTCTGTACTTAGACTTGATTGCTTACTTAATGCTTTTACTACCCCTTTTATGGCAATAATCAGTCTGCCTAAAAACTGATTCGTCTTTCCTTATTTTTGAATATGTTACCCCCGTTAAACAAGTGATCTCTTGATTAAAGGGGAATCACTTGGTTAATTGATTCTGACTGTTGTTGTTTCCATATTTGTATTGAAACTTTATTTATTACTTTATTTCTCACATGTTTTCAAAATTATAAATACCCTGCACCCCTCTTCTTTCAAAAACACGAACATTTGGGTTTAGAACATACACTTCACTCAAAACTCTCTTTTCTCTGTTACTACTTGTGTTGTTGCCTTACCTAACCGGTTGTTAGCCAAGGCAAGGCTGTGGGAAATTTGCTTACTTTCTTTCTGCATTTGCTTCTTTACTGGTATGTTCTAATTATTCTTTAGCATCAACAACAACATGTTTCTTTACTATTTCTTGCAATCTTGACTGTTTCTTGCTTGTGTTTAATCAAGTTCCATTATTAAGCATGTTGTAATCTGCCCCTTTCCATTCTGAATTAATGTTTTTCCTTATGTATGAATTCTGCCAGTCACTATTATGACTTATGAATCCCAAACCCTCATATCCCCTATGTGTTTGTATTCTTTGGTTGGTTTGAGGGCATGTTAGCATTAGACATTGCTATGCATGACCCAAACCTGACCCTCCCTAGGGCCATATCCTTCCTATCCCTCTATGTGTTGTATTCTCTAGCTGGTTTATGGGCATGCCAGCATCATCTATTGTTGTCCATGTCCAAAACCCGACCCCCTCCTAGGGTCATATGCTCCCTGTAATAAACTCCCAAACCTCTGACCCCTTTGTATCAAAATGTTGATTCTGTAGTGTTAACTTTATTACTACTGTTTTCAAATTACCCTTACCCCCTTACTAATCTCAATCAAGTTTTAAACAATTCTCTGCTCCTGCACCCCCACTATACTCTTAGACTTAGGTTCTGCCCCTCTTATGTGAGCCTTGCCTTGGGACCCATGAGCTCCCTTTGAATTGGGACACATAAGGGTTGGCCCTTCCACACTACACTCATTCCTGTCTGGTTATGCAAACATGGGAGTAAGCATTGCCCGAGGTCCCTTGAGACCCTTAGGGAACTTTGACATACCCAGGTTTGAGAAAGTCTTTGAAACAAATGGCATTTGAGGTGGTTTATTCAATAACTCATAGATGAAGTCAAGAATCAGGCTTCCTCTGGTTATAACTTTTTTTTTCTTTTTACACTTTTCTAATGTAATTCGTTATCCTATTTGTAATAATTTGTAATAAACGTTGGGGTTTGACTAGTGAAAAGGGCTAGATAATTATGCATTCTTAAGGGTAGATATCATGACTATATAACCTAAAATGCTGCATATTTAATTCTGCAATTTAGATATCATGCCTGTAAGATCTGTTTTCACTTAAATTCTGCATGTTCTACATCTAGAGAATATGCCTATAGGACCTAAAGTCTGCATGTTTAACTCTGCATTTAGAGAACCTATCTATAGGACTCGTTTAAATTCAGCATGCTTAACTCTGCATTTAGAGAACCTGTCTATAGGACTCGTTTAAATTCTGCATGTTTATCTCTGCATTTAGATAACATGTCTAGAGGGCTTGTCTTAGATTCTGCATTACCAAACTTAGACACCATGTTCTTAGGATCTAACTGGTTATCATCTGGCATGATGTCCAGTAGTTTAAAATCATTACCCTTTTATAGAAATCATACCTATAGGAATTGCGAGTAAATTCTTCCTGCTTCATTACATGTTCAACTAGATATCATGTCTATATCAATTAAATCAGCAATAATAGATATCATGCATACATGATCTGAACCCAGTCTAGTTTAAAATTAGCCTAATTCATAATGTTCTCAACTAGTTTTTAAACAACTCTCTCACCTTCTGTTAATACGATTTACAAAGCATGACTGTTTTAAAGTGGTTATCGCTTTGCCACATTTTGAATCAGTAATAGATATCTTGTTTATAGGATCTTACCCAAACACTGAGGCAAGCCTTAGGTGATAACAACAGTAAAACTGAATCCGCCTTTGTTAATTGGTAATTGCTACAACCAGCACGCAGGCTTGATTCGATCTTCTTATCTGAGTTATGTAATAAATTGGTCTGCTTCAATAATTAAAACTCCCTTCGCCTTTAGTATTTTTAAATTCAGACCCTAAATGTATGTTTAAGTCATGCTATTTTTTTTTTGCTTGAAGAGGTATACATGAGCCTTTTATTTGGTTACATGCTTCCCTTAATGTGCAGTACTATGTATTTTTGTATGTCGCCTTAGATTTTTCACCTTTTGAAACCTAAAGTCAGCCTAATATCCCTCACCTTTAGGAATAGTAATCCTAAATTCCTCCGGAACTGATAGGAAGGGACGGGTAACAGCATGCAATAGAGGTCGACACCACTCCGTGCTTTAATACCTTCATGTGGTGGGAAGGGGAGATATGTATATGATGACCGGTGTGCTAATACCACGTGTATCCCCTCTTCTAAGGATTGTCATACCGGGTATCGCATTGATGTTATCCATATTATAAACAAACCCAGAACCCCCCCTCCCCCTTTTCCTCTTTTATATTTTCAATTATTTGTAGAACTATAACTCTTTATTTTTGAAATCTGCCTTCTAACTGTTTTCAAACTCTTATGTGTTTAAATCCCCTACTATTTGAGCATATACCTGTTTGTTTGCTAAATTGCACAAATTTTAAAAAAAACTGTCTGGCCGGGAACCACACTAGCGAATCCTGAGGGGTGCCTAACACCTTCCCCTTAGGATAATTTCAAGCACTTACCCAATCTCTGGTTATCAAACAAACTTAGAAGTGAACCCTATATGTGTCCTAATGCACCTTAAATTATTAGGTGGTGACTCTTCAAATGCAACACCCAGGTCCCAAAAGGAATGAGTTGTCCTATATCCAAAAAATGTCATAAACTCGATCTCCCGATGCAAATAAGGAAAAAAGGGGGCGCGACAGCATGGCGACTCTGTTGGGGAATTAGGCTTTTACCACTTCAGATTGTCTTGTGAATTTGTACCTCTTTATGTGCAATTACTTGTTTAATTCCTTAAGCATTTAATATCCTTTAAAAACTGTAAAATTGACATGTCTTATTGTTTCTTTCCTTTATTACAGCTCTAAATTATGAAACTGTTGTATTTATCGCTTTCTTAACGTGCAAATACATGCTAACGTGTTTTAATTATTGCATAATCATGCTCAACTTCATACTCCACTCATGCCAAACAAATACCATAACAACGCTTATAATGAGTGGTTGCACTCTTCCTATATCATTAACCCCCTAAAGTTGGAAAGGCATATTTGCAGTAAAACCAGTCGATCAGTGGTGCAGTCGACGGTTCCGTTCCTTCCCCCTTGAGTTGTCCACTCAAGGGTACTAGTCTAAAACCCTATAAAAACCTTACTCTATTCAAATTGTGCACGCATCATGGTCAAACCTAGCCGGGTCAGTTATGTTGTCCACATAATGATCCTTTAAGATAGCCTTGTCCAAAGTCCACTGGGTTTCCCTAAACCCAAACAGACATTATCACGTTATGTGCATTTATTTGGAGAACTAAATACTTCATGCTAATTGTTGATATTAAATAGTCGAGTCTGGTGGGGGTAGGGTCTAACCCTTTTGTTTTGCAGAAAATGAGGCACGAGGTCCCCAACTTCAGTATGGTTAGCACACCCTCACCCTTGATAGACTGGTGGAGAAGTCTTCCATCAAATGACCAAATCAATGAGTGGAAGGAGAGGCCGCCAAAGCTAGCAAAAAGTTGGAATATCTGGAATACAGTATACTGGAATTGGAAGGAAAAGTGAGGAAGAGAGTCACCGACTGCCAAAACATTGAGAACACCTGGCAAATGTATTTTTACTAGCGAACCTACGCTAACTGGAGAATTTGATCAACGAGAGCATTCAACATAGGGAAAGTCCTTCTAGGACCAAGTAGATAGGAGTTAATCTTTTTCGCTTTATCAATGTAATAAGGCCAATTACCATTAGTGACTTTTATTTCTTGTTTATTTAGTGTCATTTTGGGATTCGCCTATCTTTATCAATAAAATGAGGCACTTAGCATTCTAAGTTCTCCAAATCAATTTGTTGCTAGGCCTACCTTGGGCACAAAGAGGTTCCCAAATTAGGACACGATTTACATTCCTGCACTATGTGTTTAAATATTGCAATACTTTTCATAATCCTCACTAACTTGGTTACCTTTTGTTTTATTCTTTGTTTTTGTTTTTATTATTCCCCTCCCAAAAGGTTAGTCAGTGCACTCTAGAAACATCATCCTATTCCACAAGATCCAGGGGCCCTCCACCCACGCATCCTCTTAGTCCTGTCAAAAACAAGAACAAAGGCAAAATGGAAGATTTAAACAACATTAGAAAAGAGAATCCGATTGTATGGGTAGAGGCCACTAATGGCCATGGTACTTAGGGTTCTAAGGAGAATGTATCCCAACTTGAACAAAAGCTGTTGAAATTCCAAGAAGAGCTCAATCATGTTCAGAATCTGGCAAGCTTGTCATTTTCCCTCAGCACCACAGATATCACCTTTACCAATACTCAAAACCCTACACTGCCTCAAAACATCCCAAAGCAACAGAATCATCCCGCTCTTCACACCATTCCACCAAAGACCCAATGCAACACCTGCCATACCCCAAACAACACTCCACTACTCATCTTAGAACTCCAAAACTCCACAAATGACCACTTTCACACTCACCATAACACCCCTATCTACGTGGAGACCATGACATACTCCACCGAACCTATCTCAAGCACACCTGAGTCTGATGAAAAAGACCTGCTCATCAGGAACTTGGTTGAGGAACTTAAGAAATTGACCAACCGGATTCATGGCGTTGAAGGAAGCAAGGGAATTGAGGGGCCGAACTATGAAGATCTTTGCATACAGCTTGATGTCAAACTGCCCGAGGGGTACAAACCTCCGATGTTCAAAATGTTTGATGGTACAGGGGATCCAATGGTCCATTTAAGAATGTACTGTGACAAGCTGGTTGGAGTAGGGAAAGACGAGAGAATCCACATGAAGCTTTTCATGAGGAGTTTGAAAGGAGATGTTTTTTCTTGGTACATCAGCCAAGATCCGAAGAAGTGGTCAAGCTGGGTAAGCATGGCGTCCAGCTTTATGGACAAGTTCAGGTTTAATACAAAGATGCACCGGATATGTTCTATATTAAGAATCTAAAGAAGAAGCCTAGAGAAACATTTTGCGAGTACGCTATTTGGTGGAGGTCCGAAGCTGCTAAGGTCAGATCTGCCTTAGTGGAGGAACAGATGAACAAATGCTTTGTCCGGGCTCAGGACCTGCAATATTATGAACAACTAATGATGATCGAGAGCCACAAATTTTCTGATAGTATCAAACTAGGTGAAAGGATTGAAGAGGGTATCAAAAGCAGTATGGTTACAAACTTAGAGGCCTTGCAAGCTACAAATAAGGCCTTGCAGTCAGGTGGTGTGTCCAAGAAAAGGGACGTAAGAACCGTAATGGTTGCACAGAGAACCAAATCTCCCATCAAATACCAAACTTATCCAACACCTCTACTCACATATCAACCAGCCCCGAACTACCAAGCATCCTCACCATCATACCAAGCTCCACCACCAACTTATCTATCACCTCCACCTCCCACATGTCAACCTACTTCACCCAGATACTCCCAACTCGTTCACGCCTACCAAACCTACAATGCCCTGCCCTCCCACTATCAATCACCTCCTACGCACCAAAACTTCCCTAGACCCCGACCAAATTTTGACCACAGACCTCCAAAACAATACACAACCATCACTGAACCCATTCACCAGTTGTATGAAAGACTCAATGATGTTGGTTATGTCACCCTCATCTTTGCTGCAACTCCTGAAAACCTTTCTCAATGGGTTAACCCAAACAAAACCTGTGCATACCACTCCGGCATGAAAGGGCACACCATCGATGAATGTCATTTTTTGAAAGACAAGATTCAATCTTTAATTGATAACAAGGTCATTGTGTCAAAGGAACCTGCCCTAAATATCCGCAACAACCCTCTACCAGACCATAAGGGTGGAGGTATCCATAGGATTAAAATAGAGGACGATTGGGATCCAGAGGGATCAATCAGGTTAATCGCATAAGGTGAAGAACCAAATAAGCCAATAGTTACTCTTAATCCGATCGTAGTCTAGATTCAACCATTTGGGCACATTGAGGTAAATATGTCTGTGCCACTTGAGTTTGAAGCAACGACATCTGCAAAGACACCAACGCCAATTGAGGTCGAATTCGTGTCTCCGGCAAATGCCCCCACACCGTTTGAAGTTGTAGTTCTACCACCCAAAACACATACTCCATTCAGAGTAAAGGTAGCTACGTCGATCCCAGTGGCAATGTCGACCATGGCACCATTCCTTACAAAGGTTGTACCTTGGGACTATACAACCAAGGCAAGAAGGAAAGGCAAGGTTAGGTTCGAAAAGACTGTTGTAGCACAGGGTATGACAAGAACTTTTAGAGTTTATACCCTAAAACATCTAGCTGAGTTAAGCAAGCAGGCCTCCAATCGGTCACCCATCATTGAGATAGGTCCAAACGATCTTTGGAGAAAGATACATGCCAAGGAATACTCGGTCATCGACCAGTTGAACAAAACACCGGCACAAATCTCCATTCTTGCTTTGCTGCAAAATTCCGAGGCACACAAGAATGCTCTATAGGACAGGTGTTGGAGAGTCATAAGATCATTTTTCATGAGGATAAGCTGCCACCTGAGGGGTTGGGGCACAACAAAGCGTTGCACATCACCGTGCAATACGAAGATTATCTCATTACCAGAATCCTGAACGACGGGGGTTCCAGTCTCAACATTTGTTCGCTGGTAACACTTAAGAAGCTGGGTAATGGACTACACAAGATAAAGGATGGATCCATCAACATTAAAGCCTTCGATGGTTCCCAAATGTCCACCATTGGGGAGATTAGTCTACGCTTGCAAATGGGGCCAACCTGGTTCGATGTTGATTTCCAGGTAATAGATGTGCCAGCATCCTATAATCTGCTATTGGGACGTCCATGGATTCATGCAGGTGGAGTGGTCGCATCAACACTGCATCAGGCCATAAAGTTCGAATGGAAACACCAGGAAGTGATCATTCACGGCGACAGTAGCAACCCTATATATAGTAGCCAGACCATTCCAGCAATCGAAGGAAGAAGGAAGCTAGGTGGAGAGACTTACCATCATAGTGAACGGGTAAATGATGTTGACAATGACAAATGGTGGGATAACAAGATCGAGAATATACTAAATTGGAGTGGGTACGAACCTGGCAAGGGGCTCTGCAAGAACCTCCAAGGAATCCCTAAGCCCATAAAGCTCAAGAAACATGGCACTACTTTTGGTCTAGAATATGAGTACACCTGGGAAGAATTCAACAACTGGTCACCACCATGGCGCAGTCCTTACTATCCACTAGAGCAACCAATACCACATCTGGAGTAGACCTTCCAACCTGTCGATTTTCTTTATGGGTCAGACAAAGAAGAAGCACTGGCAACGATGAAGAACTTGTTCCTAGAAGACAATGATATAGACTGTTGTGTTATTCTCGAGGAGGAGGGGGAGGAAGGCCCTTCCATATAGGCCGTAAACAGAGGGGCACGCCTCAATAACTAGACCATCAGGACAACCAAAGCCCGACGAGCCTTGGGGTAGCAAGGCTAAAACAAGCATCATGCACTATTTTTATTTACTAAATGATTTTCCTTTTGAATTTTAATTCCCGCAATAAGATCTTCAATGTTCAAAACGATTATGCAATTTTTCAATGCATTTTGACATTTTCTTATGTATCAGCACTCATTATTATTTTTTCTTTCTCTCATTACTTTACTTATACTGCATTGCTATTACTTATCTTGATGAACCAATGACTGTGACGTGTAATGAGACAACATAACAAACTGACATTAATTCAGAGGAAGATGACATACCAGAGGAGATTGTCAAAGAAGTTGAGAACTTTGAGAACAGACCTAAGTCCAACTTGGACAAGACTGAAGTTGTCAACCTGGAAGATGCAGAGAACGTCAAGGAAACACGAATCAGCGTTCATCTATCACCATCTGAAAAGAAAGAATACATAGAATACCTGAAAGAGTATGAGGACATATTCGCCTGGTCATATGATGACATGACTGGTCTGAGTACATCTATTGTGGCTCACAAACTGCCAACTGATCTAACATGTCAGCCGGTAAAGCAGAAACTTTGAAAGTTCAAGCCTGATATAAGTTTGAAAATCAAGGAAGAAATCACTAAGAATGTCAAAGCTAGGTTCTTAGGGTAGTAGAATACCCGACATGTTTAGCCAACATTGTGCCAGTACTAAAGAATGAGGGGAAGGTTAGAGTCTATGTCAACTACCGAGATCTCAACCGGGCCAGTCCAAAAGACGACTTCCCCTTGCTGAACATACACATCCTGATTTACAATTATGCCAAGAATGAGCTGCAGTCATTTATAGATTGCTTCGCTGGTTATCATCAGATCTGGATGGATGAAGAAGATGCTGAGAAAATGGCTTTCATTATGTCGTGGGGAATGTACTGTTACAAGATGATGTTGTTCGGCCTGAAGAACACAGGGGCCACCTACATAAAGGCTATGACTACCATTTTTCATGACATGATGCACAAGGAGATAGAGGTATATGTAGATGATGCTATCATCAAGTTCAAGAAGGCCATTGATCACATGGAAGATTTGAGGAAGTTCTTCAATAGACAGCGGAGGTACAATCTGAAACTAAACCCTACGAAGTGCGCATTTGGGGTTCCTGCTGGGAAATTGCTTGGGTTTATTGTGAGTCGCCAAAGAATAGAACTAGATCCATCAAAAAACAAAGCTATCCAAGAATTGCCACCGCCGAAGAACAGGAAGGACATGATGAGTTTCTTGGGGAGACTGAACTACATCAGCTGGTTTATAGCACAGTCTACAATTATCTACGAGCCAATCTTTAAAATGTTCAAGAAGACGCTGCTACCAAATGGACCGATGACTTCCAAAAGGCCTTCGACAGAATCAAGGAGTACCTGTCAACACCACCAGTTTTGGTCTCGCCCGAGCCAGGTAGACCCTTATTACTCTACCTTGCAGTATTGGATGGACCTTTCGATTGCGTTCTGGGGCAGCATGATGAAACGGGGAGGAAGTAGCAGGCCATTTATTACCTCAGTAAGCAGTTTACCCCGTACGAGGCCCGGTATTCTCTGTTAGAGTGCACCTGTTGTGATTTGTCTTGGTTAGCCCAAAAGCTGAGACATTACTTCTGTGCCTATACCACATATCTCATATCAAGGATGGATCCTTTGAAGTACATCCTATAAAAGCCCATGACCACTAGCAAGCTAGCCAAGTGGCAAATCCTGTTGAGTGAATTTGACATTGTCTACATGACTTAGAGGCAATCAAGGGACAAGCACTAGTAGATCACCTTGCTGAAAATCCCGTGGATGAAGAATACGAACCCCTGAAAACGTATTTTTCTAGCGAAGAGGTATCATTTATAGGAGAAGACATCGCAGAATCTTATGATGGCTGGAGAATATTTTTTGATGGAGCAGCAAATTTCAAAGGAATTGGCATAGGAGCAGTCCTAGTATCAGAAATCGGTCGGCATTATCCGGTGTCTGCCAAACTCAGGTTCCTGTGCACCAACAACATGGCCGAGTATGAAGCTTGCATCCTAGGGCTCAAAATGGCCATTGACATGAACGTTCAACAGTTTCTAGTGATTAGAGATTTAGACCTACTTACCCAAAAAGTCCGAGAAGAATGGGCAACCAAGAACTCCAAAATACTCCCGTATCTACATCATGTACAGGAATTGAGAAAGAGGTTCACAAAGACAGAATTCCAGCATGTTCCCAGAATCCAGAATGAGTTCGCCGATGAATTAGCTTCCCTGTCATCTATGATACAACATCCGGAAAAGAATTTGATTGATCCCATTCCAGTAAAGATCCTTGATCAGCCAGCTTATTGTGCCCATGTTGAAGAAGAAGTAGACGGAAAGCCTTGGTTTCATGACATCAAGGAATATTTGGAAATATGAGAGTACCTAGAGCTTGCAAACCCTACTTAGAAATGCACACTTCGGAGGTTGTCCAATAATTTCTTTTACAGCAGAGGAATCCTGTATAGGAGGACTCCCGATCTGGGATTATTAAGGTGTGTCGACACAAAGGAAGCATCCAGGCTACTAGAGGAAGTTCAGGCTATGACCTGCGGTCCACATATGAACGGTTTTGTCTTAGCCAAGAAGATACTCCGGGCTGGTTACTTTTGGATGACTATGGAGTCAGACTGCATCTAGTATGTCTGGAAATGCCACTGCAGACATGATAAAGGTGCATCCAAATGAGCTTAATGCAACAAGCTTATCGTGGTTGTTCACCGCCTGGGGAATGGATGTCATTAGACCAATTGAGCCTGCTGCATCCAACGAACATAGGTTTATCTTAGTAGAAATCGAATATTTCACCAAATGTGTCGAAGCAGCATCTTACAAAGTAGTGACTAAGAAAGTCATGGCAGACTTTGTCCGCGAGAACATTGTTTGTCGATTCGAAATTCACGAGTCAATCATTACTGATAATGGCTCCAACCTCAACAGCGACCTGATGAAAGCTATGTGTGAAACCTTCAAAATCAAACACAAGAATTCCACAGCCTATAGGCCTCAAATGAATGGAGCTATAGAAGCCACCAACAAGAATATCAAGAAGATATTGAGGAAAATGATAGAGAAGCATAAATAGTGGCACGAGAAGTTATCATTTTCTCTATTGGGGTATCGCACCACAGTCCAAACATAAACCGGGGTAACCCCCTATATGCTGGTTTATGGTACAAAGGCAGTCATTCCCGCTGAGGTAGAAATTCCTTCCTTGAGGATCATACGAGAAGCTGAGATCGATGATGCAGAGTGGGTGAAAAGTCATTATGATTAACTAGCCCTTATAGACAGAAAGAGAATGAATGTAGTTTGCCATGGTCAACTCTTTCAGAACAGAATGTCCAGTGCCTTTAACAAAAGAGTCAAGTCGAGACAGTTTACACCAGGACAGCTGGTGTTGAAGAAAATTTTCCCGCATCAGGAAGAAGCCAAAGGGAAATTCTCTCCCAACTGGCAGGGTCCGTATGTGGTTCACCGGGGTTTGAAAGAAGGAGCCCTCACACTTGCAGAAATGGACGGAGATGTCTGGCCAAAACCAATCAACTCAGATGCAGTCAAGCACTACTATGTGTAATCCTTATACTTCCCTTATATGATGTAATTTGAACTACGCCTTACTTGATTCCCTTTTAAGAGTGGATACGCAGGTAGCCCTATGGGTTCGGTCACAATTCAATAAAATTTTCATTTCCCCTGCATCCTCAAAATTCTGAAGTAATTTCAGCCAATCATCGCAAGCAACAGTCAAAAACATCAACCCAATAAACTGGGGCAGAATTTTGAGGAGCACCCTCAAAATTCCGTAGCAAGAGTGGTTGCAATGTCCTGAACCACATCACAATCGTCGGTTCATCTAAAAAGTTATTCTTAATTATATACTTATGTCACATTTTTTACTAAATCATGTATGTTTATTATTGAAATTGCCTTCTTTAGCAATGCTACCCCAATAATACAAAGAGTATCACCAGATCAAAGCCGAGCAGGTCAAGTAGAGCCAACGGGTATACGAACAAACTTCCCCCTTTACAAAACTCACGATTTTTCTTTGGATGCAGGCATTTGTATTGTGAAATCATCAAACATACTATACACTCACGAGACGAACATTGTTTAAGAATACAACTCCCAAAACCATTGCACTTATCCACGTTTGCTATCCATATACACCAGTGACATTCCATGTGTCACAATGTCCCCAGTAGTCATGATATCGTAACCTGCTATCAGCTAAGAAAGGTCTATTACCACTTGCTATTTTATTTATTGCATAAGGCTACCATTCTGCCTTCCGAGACTAAACGCTATCTCCATCTGCATTTCTGCATTGCATAAGGCTACCATTATACCTTTCGAGACTAAACGTTGTCTCCATCTGCATTTCTGCATTGCATAAGGCTACCATTCTGCCTTCCGAGACTAAACACTGTCTCCATCTACATTTTTACATTGCATAAGGCTACCATTCTGCCTTCCGATACTAAACGTTGTCTCCATCTGCATTTCTACATTGCATAAGGCTAACATTCTACCTTCCGAGAATAAACGATGTCTCCATCTGCATTTCTGCATTGCATAAGGCTACCATTCTGCCTTCCGAGACTAAACGTTGTCTCGATCTGCATTTCTACACTACATATGGCTACCATTCTCCCTTCTGATACTAAATGTTGTCTCCATCGGCATTTCTTCATTGCATAAGGCTACCATTTTGCCTTCCGAGACTAAACGTTTTCTCCATCTGCATTTCTGCACTACATAAGGCTACCATTCTACCTTCCGAGACTAAATGTTGTCTCCATCTGCATTTCTGCATTGCATAAGGCTACCATTTTGCCTTCCGAGGTTAACCTCTACCTTTATCTGCATCTCATAGGCTGAAAGATCAGCTCATACTGCATCTGCATGGCTGAAAGATCACTGCATACTGCATCTCATGGGTTAAAAGATCGCCACATACTACATCTCATAGCTAAAAGATTGCCAAATTATCCAAAGGCATCATCATTCGGAGGCACCATTTTCATAGCTCGGGAACACCGTGTCATGGCCTGAGGATCCATTTTAATTTTGCATATCATTATTCAAAGGCATCATGGTTCGGAGGCACCATCCTCATAGCCCGAGAGCATCATTTCATGGCCTGCGAATCCTTTATCATACGCTGCATGGCCTAGGGCATCATGGTCTAAGGACGTCATTCTAACCGTCTAAAGACAACATTCATTGTCCGACGGGAATTTGCATCATGTTTAAATTACGCACCATATATGCTTGTATTGCTTATTTACAGGAAATTTGGCGAGCAATGCTGTCTCGACAGGACCGATCCCGCTCCAGTTCTCGTAGCCCTATCAAACTTCAACCATTCACCTCGTCATTAATATTGCGTCCATTCTTGAAAAGTCTCCATCGGCATACTCCTCCGACGGATCCTGAACTACATATGGCCTGAATCCTATAAAACAAGGGATATGTAGGCAGCTTAGAAACTAGGGCACGGCTTAAACCTCTCTGAATCGTTTCGCTCGGTCAAAATTGACCATCATATCTTTACCTGACAACTCTTTCATCCTTCCCGGGTAAAGAAGGGCAGCTGTTGATACCCAATTTTTCCCTATATATTTTCTAATATGCAAAATACCTTCAAAATATCATCTGTATGCATATATAAGTATGTCCAAATGTTTTATTATTTTTCTTTAATTTTTAAACAAATTTATTACTCTATTTTATTCATAAAAAACCAATAATAATTCCCAAAAATTTTCATTTTGGTGATTCATTTATTATATTCTCATATTTATGCTAAAATATAGCTAATATAATTTTTGCATGTTTTTACAAATTTATTTAGTATTTTTGAAGCAAAATTGCATATAATTGCAATATTGGCCTCTTTTAAGATTTAATTGCGTTTATAGTTATAAAAATTAAGTCTAGTATTTTTAAATTGATAATTATATGTTATAAATTATTTTAGTACTTTTAATTTATTTCCAAAAATTAATTTACTATTTTTTATAAAATGAAAGGCAAAAATTATAACATATTACATTTTAATTATAGCCTGAATTCTACCCCAATTTAAACCCAATTGCCCCGGCCCAATTTGTCATTGATCATTCAGATCAACTACCAGTATTCACCCTTACCTTAATTAATCCTAAACGACCCCCAAAACCCTATAATTTGATAAAATCCGCCGCCTTAGAATCCCCTTCATCTCAAACCCTCTCTGTAACACCACTTGAACCCTAGCCGCCGCCCTCTCAACCCACCCTAATACCTACCTAATCCATGGCTTTCTATGGTCATTTGAGACATATACCAGCCTTCCATGGCTTCTATGTATTTGTTCTTATGGTTTCAAGGCAGACCTTGAAGGAGTCTGGTCTAGTCCTTGTTTGATTTCAATTCATGGCTCTTCTCCGGTCATCCTTAACCTTTCGCCGGCCAGTCATGGCCGCTCGAGTCAGATCCTTGACTCTCCTGGTTAGATCGGTAAATTTCAGGACCTTTCTCACCTTTTCTGGGTTTTCTGAACCCTAATCTCTAACATCTTTTTGATTTCTTTCAGATCCACCTTAGATCTGTGCTTACCTTAAACTTTTAAGCATTTTCTCGAAGTTTCTTTAACTTTTATCTCAAAACGACTCTTTGTATTTTCTGATTAGGGTTCTTCTTTTAAGTTATTTCAAAATCTATTCTCTGATTTTAACGTGTTTCTGATCTTGCTATGTTTTGCTTATGTTGTTTTTATATCTGAGTTAGCATGTTTAAAAAATCCTAATTTCTTTTGGTTGTTTGTTAGATGAGTGCTTGTTTGGTTAAGTTTTTGTTCGATTTATTTGTTTATGATCTATTAAGCTAGACTATTGTTGAAAAAAAACTATTTCTTGGGTCTGAATATGTTCGACTCGATTTGAAGTTCCTCATTTCAGAATCTCTTTTTCTTTATGTGATTCCTCTGATTCTAGGTTTTATTATCTTTAAAACTCGACTATGCTTGAAACCCTAACTTTTCAAAAGGTTTTCTTGTCTGCTACTGTGAGACCTTTACATGTTTCTGATACTTTGTTTTCTCCATTGTTGACTCAATGTGACTTGACCTACTTGATTACTATGCTTCGAATGTTTGCTTTACTACTGAATCTTATGCATATTTCTGTATGCTGTTTCTTTTGCCAATGGGTTTGGCCTCACATGTCTGGTGTCTCTACTTACTCTGTTTAAAAACTAATGTGCAAAATCATGTTACTTCCTTGATTGATCTCGATCTTGTGACTAATTTCAGAACTTTTCTATTATGAACTCTAATTTCACTTGCCTATTTACAGTTAATTGATTCTTTTCATTTATTATGATATTTTGCCTTACTGAATCCTTTCCCAAAATAAGAATATTTCTGTACTTAGACTTGATTGCTTACTTAATGCTTTTACTACCCCTTTTACGGCAATAATCAGTCTACCTACAAACTAATTCGTCTTTCCTTATTTTTGAATCTGTTACCCCCGTTAAACAAGTGATCTCTTGATTACAAGGGAATCATTTGGTTAATTGATTCTGACTGTATTGAAACTTTACTTATTACCTTATTTCTTACATGTTTTCAAAACTATAAATACCCTACACCCCTCTTTTTTCAAAAACACGAACACTTGAGTTTAGAACATATACTTCACTCAAAACTCTCTTTTCTCTATTACTACTTGTATTGCTATCTTACCTAGCCGATGGAAAGGCAAGACTAGGCTGTGGGAAATTTGCTTACTTTCTTTCTGCGTTTGATTCTTTACTGGTATGTTCTAATTAATCTTCAGCATCAACAACAACATGTTTCTTTACTATTTCTTGCACTCTTGCCTATTTCCTGCTTGTGTTTATTCAAGTTCCATTATTAAGCATGTTGTAATCTGCCCCTTTCCCTTCTAAATTAATGTTTTTCCTTATGTATGAATTCTGTCAGTCACTTATTATGACTTATGAATCCCAAACCCCCATATCCCCTATGTGTTCGTATTATTTTGTTGGTTTGAGGGCATGTCAGCATTAGACATTGTTGTGCATGACCCATACCTGACCCTCCCCGGTGGGATCCTTCATATCTCCTCTATGTGTTATATTCCCTGGCTGGTTTATGGGCATGCCGGTATCATCTATTGTTGTGCATGTCTAAAACCTGACCCCTTCCTAGGGTCATATTCTCCCTGTAATGAATTCCCAAACCAATGAGCTCCCTCTGAACTGGGACACATAAGGTCTAGCCCTTCCAGACTGCACATATTCCTGTCTGGTTATGAAAACATGGGTGTAAGCATTGCTCGGGGTCCCTTGAGACCCTTAGGGAACTTTGTTACACCCAGGTCTGAGAAAGGCTTTGAAACAAATGGCATTTAAGGTGGTTTATTCCATAACTTAGAGAGAAAGTTAAGAATCAGGCTTCCTCTAGTTGTAACTTTTTATTTTCTTTTTACACTTTTCTGATGTATTTCGTTATTCAGTTTTTAATAATTTGTAATAAACGTTGGGGTTTGGCTAGTGAAAAGGGTTGGGTAATTGTGCATGCTTAAGGGTAGATATCATGCCTATAGGACCTAAAATTCCACATATTTAACTCTCAAATTTAGATATCATGCCTGTAAGATTTGTTTTTACTAAAATTTTGCATGTTCTACATCTAGAGAATATGCCTATAGGACCTAAAGTCTGCATGTTTAACTTTCTATTTAGATAACCTATCTATAGGACTCGTTTAAATTCTGCATGCTTAACTCTGCATTTAGAGAACTTGTCCAGATGACTTGTCTTAGATTTTGTATTACCCCACATAGACACCATGTTATTAGGATCTAACTAGTTATCATCTGGCATTATGTCCAGTAGTTTAAAATCAGTACACTTTTATAGAAATCATGCCTATAGGAATTGCGAGTAAATTTTGCCTACTTCATTACACGTTCAACTAGATATCATGTCTATAGGAATTAAATCAGCAATAATAGATATCATGCCTACATGATCTGAAACCAGTCTAGTTTAAAATCAGCCTAATTCATACTGTTCTCAACTAGTTTTTAAACAACCCTCTCACCTTCTGTTAATACGATTTAGAAAGCATGCCTGTAAGATCTCAAATCATTTGTTTTAAAATGGTTACTGCTTTGCCACATTCTAAATCAGTAATAGATATCATGTTTATAGGATCTCACCCAAACACTTAGGCAAGCATTAGGTGATAACAACAATAAAACTGAATCCGCATTTATTAATTGGTAATTGATACAACTAGCAGGCAGGCCTAATTCGGACTTCTTATCCGAGTTATGTAATAAACTGGTCTGCTTTAACAATTAAAACTCCCCTCGCCTTTTGTATTTTTAAATTCAGACCCTAAATGTATGTTTAAGTCATGCTATTTATGTGTTTTGCTTGAGGAGGTATACATAAGCCTTTTATTTGTTTACATGCTTCCCCTAATGTGCAGTACTATGTGTTTTTTTATGTCGCATTAGATTTTTCACCTTTTGAAACCTAAAGTCAGCCTAATATCCCTCCCCTTTAGGAATAGTAGTCCTAAATTCCTTCGGGACCGATAGGAAGGGACGGGTAACAGCATGCAATAGAGATCGAGACCAATCTACGCTTTAATACCTTCTCGGGGTGGGAAGGGTAGATATGGATATGATGACCAGTGCGCTAATACCACGTGTATCTCCTCTTCTGAGAAGTGTCATACCGAGTATCGCATTGATGTGATCCATATTATAAATAAACCTAGGACCCCTCCCCCCATTTTTTCCTCTTTTATATTTTCAAGTATGTATCAAACTATAACTCTTTCTTTTTGAAATCCGCCTTCTAACTGTTTTCAAACTCTTATGTGTTTAAATCCCCTACTATTTGAGCCTATACCTGTTTGTGAGCTAAATTACACTAATTCACAAAAATCTGTCTGGCAGGGAAGCACACTAGTGGATCCTGAGGGGTGCCTAACACCTTCCCCTTAGGATAATTTCAAGCCCTTACCGAATCTATGGTTAGCAAACAAACTTAAAAGTGAACCCTATAGGTGTCATAATGCAACTTAGATCATTAGGTGGTGACTCTTCAAATGCAAAACCCAGTTCCCAAAAAGAATGAGTTGTCCTATTCCCAAAAATGTCATAAACCCGATCTCCCGATTCAAAGAGGGAAAAAAGGGGGCACGACAACAGGGCGTATATAAATAACGAGCAAAGTATGATGACACATAAGAAAAGGTGGAATCTGGATCAAATAATATAGAAGCATCTTTGTGGCAGACTGAGACAATACCTGTAATAACAACATCAGAAGCAATAACCTCGGGTCTAGCTGGAAGTACATAGAAACGGGCCTGACCACCACCTGATCGACCTCCCCCTCTAGGGCGACCCTTAGCTGACTGACCTCCACCCCTAGCTGGCTGGGCGGGTGGTGGTGAAGTAACTGGTGCTGAAGTCAATGGCTGACTCCTCTACTGAGATGAACCCGCAAGACGACAAGGACACTACCTCCACATATGACCCATCTCTCCGCACTCGTAGCAACTCCCGGGTGCTGGAGACGGGAACTGAAGGGAACCCCTAGCACCGGAATGACTAGCTGATGCATCTGGCATAGAAGAGCCCTGAACTAATGGAGCACGGGACGAACTCTGAGCTGGAAGGGCACTAAGTGATAACTGGCGCTGATGAGAACTGTGAGAACTATGGCCCGATGATGCCCCATGATAAATTGGGCAAGTTGGCTGAGTATGCCTGAATGGACAGCCTTTGTCGTGCTGAAACTGACCACTCGACGGAACACCGCCATAGCTACCAGATCCTCGAGGCCTCTTGGTCTCCCTCCCCTCTCGCTTCTAGCAACAAACAGACTCGATCTCACCAGCAATGACTACAACCTCCTCAAAATTAGCACCAGTGACCCTCTCTCTAGTCATAAGAATATGAAGCTGATAAGTGAGTCCATCAACAAACCTCCTAATCCTCTCTCTATCTGTCGGAACCAACCAAATTTCATGGCAAGCTAACTCAGAGAACCTCATCTCATACTGCATCACAGTCATCTCTCCCTGACGCAACCACTCAAACTGTCTGTGCAGCTCCTTTCTGCGAAATTGCAGTACATACTTCTCCAAAAAGAGAACGGAGAACTTCTGCCAGGTAACGGGTGCTTCCCCAATAGGCCTACACCTCTCAAAAACCTCCCACCAAGTGAAGGCAGCTCTAGAAAATTGATAAGTAGTGAAAGCGACCTGCTGGTCTCCAGAATACCCTTTGTATGAAGCATCCTCTGACACTTATCCAAGAAACACTAGGAATCCTCACCCTTTGCACCACTGAATGTCGGAAGCTGAAGTCTGCCAATCCTCTCCAACCTACGCTGCTCGTCCTCTAGCATGGCAGGAACTACATAGTCCTGAGCAGCGGCAACCAGCTAGGTTGGATGCGCCCCCGGTGTCTGAAGTCCCTGCATGACCTGCTCAGGTGTGCGAGAGGCAGGAGTTTGAGTGCCTCCCCCAGCCTGAGAAGTCGCTGCGGCTGTAGTGACTGATACCGCCTAAGCTAGGCCAGTCCAAACTGATAGAATCTGAGCCAAGGCCACCTGAAGACTCGAAATCACAATGGGCATAGCTGGTGCCTGAGCTGGTGCTGCTGGAGCGTCCACAACTGGGACCTGATCCTAAACTAGGGCGGCTAGTGGATCTGCAGGTGCTGCTCTAACTGCTGTGCGGGCCACACCCTTGCCCCTACCGCGACCACGACCGTGTCCTCGTACTCTAGTGGCCATATCTAGTGGTACTGGTGGTCATCCATCCTGACCCGTAGCGCGTGTTCTCACCATCTGTGAGAGAATAGAATAACATAAGTTTAGTACTCGAATCAACAAATACGCATGACAAGAATTTCAAGCATATGAAGTTTTTCCTAAAGGTTTTGCAGCCTCTCGAGGATAAATACAGATGTCTCCGCACTGATCTGCGAGACTCTACTAAACCTGCTCATGACTCGTGAGACCTATGTAACCTATGCTCTGATACCAAATTGTCACGACCCGAAACTCGAACCCGGTCGTGATGGAGCCTCTCGTGAAGACAAGGCCAGCCGACACATTCCCACTTCATTTTAAGCAATTAAAATAATAAGTATTAAGTCTTTAACATGATAAAATCCCAAAATAAGCAGTGAAAAGTACAATTTGCGGAATTAAAACCAACAAAGCCAGACATCGGGGTGTCACCAGTCATGAGCATCTATCAATATACTACAAGTCTAAAGAGTCTACACAGCTATTATAGAATCACTAACAAGAGAAAAAAAATGAGATAGGGGGAAGAAGCACGGGGCTGCGAATGCCAGGCAGCTACCTCATGAACTCCAAAATCTGCCGGGAGCTCTCAACCCTCGCAAGCAGAACCTGCAATGCCTGAATCTGCACACGGGCTGTAGGGAGTAAAGGGAGTACTCCAACTCAGTGAGAAATAATAATAAATGAAGACTGAGAAATAAGAAATCATGTAAGGCACATCACAGGCTATAAAGAAGCAGTAAAAGCCAGTAAAAGTAATGAAACAGTGAAAATATGCAAAGTCACTTTAGTTTAGTTTAAGCTTATAAAATGCCTTTTTAAATAGCTAAGCAAGTAAAAGACATGCAACTAGAAAAGGTAAACACATAAAGAAACGCCCCTCGGGCACAATACTAACAGAATCACCCCCTCGGGCAACACATGGAACAATAACCAGCCCCTCGGGCTATATCTCACATCACAATGGGTACCCGCGCTCACTGGGGGTGTGCAGACTCCTGGAGGGGTCCCTTATGGCCCAAGGGCAATATCAAGCCACCTCGTGGCATAATCACATAGGCTCTCGACCTCATATCAATAAGCCACCTCATGGCGTGCAAATCTCAGGCCCTCGGCCTCATAATCATAATAAGTGTTTCCTCACAACATAGGCCCTCGGCCTTACTTGGTCAGAATCTCACAAGTCACTCGGGCAACAGTAAAACATGATGCTCAGCCCAAAATATAATTTTGAAGTGTTAAAGTAGAGTAAACATGCCTGAGTTACGAAAACAATAGAATATAGCATGACTGAGTTCAAGTATAAAGTCCAAACAGTGAGGAAATATCAATAAAAATCCCCTAAGGGTTCAAATAGTTGGGACAAGGCCCAAATATGGCATTCAGCCCAAAAGATGATGATAGCAAACAGTTTTTTGTCTAATACGCGGTAAAATAATCATTCGAGATGGACTAAGTCACAATCCCCAATAGTGCACGACCCTACGCTCGTCATCTAGCGTGTACATCACCTTAATATAGCACAACAATGTGCAATCCGTGGTTTCATACCCTCAGGACAACATTTAAAATCATTACTCACCTCTACCCGGTCCAAATATCTAGCCTGCGATGCCTTTGCCCCTTGAATCGGCCTCCGGATGCTACAAATCTAACCAAAATCAATGCAAAACCATCAAAATAGGCTAAGGGAACAAATCCCACTCGAAAGAAAGCAAATTACCACACAAAACCCGAAATTGGCCAAACCTGACCCCCGGGCCCACGTCTCGGATTTCGATAAAAATTACATCAATGGACTCCTTATCACTCCCCGAGTTCATTCATACCAAAAGTATCAAAATCTAACAACAAACGACCCCTCAAATCCCAAATTCTAGGTCTCCAATTACAAGCCCTAGTTCTTCAATATTAAGCTTAATTTCCATGATTAATTAGGTAGAATTCACATTAGAATCGAGTATTAAGTCCATAAATCTTACCTCCAAGTGTTTCCCCTAGAATCCCTCTTCAATCCTCTTCAAAAACCTCCAAAATTGTTCAAAAATGGTGGAAATTAACCCCAAAATCGTGGACAAGATGACTATTTAAACATTCTCCCCAGGCCTCCAAACCATCTTTGCGATAACGGTCAACGCATCGTGTTCGCGAAGAACAATCTAACTTTGACCAAATTTTTCCTCTTATGCGAACGCGACCTGTTCCTCGCAAACGTGATGGTTCCTCAGCCCAACCTTTGCGAACGCGCTCCCTTTCTCGCAAACGCGATGAACAATTCTACCTGAACCCCAGCTGCTCAACTTTCTCTATGCGAATGCGGCACAGCCTCGCGAATGTGATGCACAATATCCCAACCCTTTGCCAACGCAAGGGCCTACTCGCGAACACGAAGGTCATTTCTCTGCAACACTAAACAACAATTTTTTACATTTTTCAAAAACATGAAATGGTCCGATTGACCACCCGAAACTCACCCGAGGCCCCCGGGACCTCAACCAAAAATGCCAACATCTCCCATAACATCATTCAAACTTTTTCTAACCTTCGGAACGCTCAAAACAACATCAAAACACCAAATTCACATCGGATTCAAGCCTAAGAATTCCAAAATCTTCTAAATTACGCTTTTGATAAAAAAAAAACCAACCAAACCACGACCAAATGACCTGAAATTTTGCACACACAGCCTAAATGACATAACAGAACTACTGCAACTCTCGGAATTCCATTCTGACCCCTATATCAAAATCTCACCTATCAACCGGAAAATGCCAAAAATCCAATTTCACCAATTCCAGCCTAAAATTATTCCAGACCTCCAAAACACATTCCGATCATGCTCCTAAGTCCCAAATCACCTCCTAAAGTTATTCGAACCACCAAAACTCATATTCAAGCCCTCTAACATATAAGTCAACATCCGGTTGACTTTTCCAACTTAAGCTTCCTCAAAGAGACTAATTATCTCAAACCTTCTCAAAATGTTTCCGAACTCGAGCCAACCAACCCGATAACATATAAAACCAACAAATAAAGCAACAAGAAGAAAAAATAGGGGAAACACAGTGGTAACTCATGAGACGACTGGCCGGGTTGTCACACTAAGTCATTACCTTTAATAATTACACTTTTCCCTCTTAGCCGTACCGGCAAAGATTTATGAACTATCATCACAGTATAACATATGACATTTCAAGATCACACTCATGGGTATAAAGAAATTTTATCAAAATGGTAAGTACAACTTCCATCATAACTCACTTTGGTCCTGAGATCCCGATACATGTGAACCTTGCAATGGCCCTACCCTAGATCCCTTATCTGGCACAAATAGTTCTAACATAATCGGGGAAAGTCCTCCAACTTTTTGTCCTTCTAATTGCTATTTGTCGTCGCTTGGGAGTCCTATGAATGTACCCATTACTCTAACCGTTATGGTTCGACTATTACCCTCATATGTGTCTTGTTCTATGGATGTTGGAGAGTCCTGGTTAAGTGACTCCCAAAACCGTTGACTTCGCAAATCCTTAAAAGCTCCCACATCTTCTGGTAAGACATCATAGTATGGGGTTTGGGGATCAACTTATCTAGTCAACACTAGTGTTTCCCACCTTGCTTCTCGCTCAACTAGGGCCTTAGGGAAACTAGTGAAATTGGAGCTCTTCCTGGTTGTTCTAATACCATCGGGGTCGGAGAATCCCATAGTGGTGACTCCTCTCATATCTCATATGGATCTATCTCGATAGAGGGCATAATCTCTGATGGGTCCATCTCAACAAAAGGCATAACCTCAGATACGTCTATATTAATGAAGTAACTTACTTCCACCTCCATCTCCGTCACATCCCTTGGATCACATGTGGTCCGTCTTATGGATGTCATCTCTCAGCTATAAGACAAATAAGGATTAGGGTTAAAATTTTCATTCCATGTGACTCGGTTCTATCGCACGATCTAGAACATAAAGGAACATTAACCATCCTAAATGCCCCATAACATCCAGTTTATAAGTGTGGCACGCAACACACCCATAAACAAGACTTTACTAGACAGGGCTTGTAGACATCCCTAGGACAGACCGGCTTTCATACCAAGTTTGTCACAACCCATCTTTGGCGGTTATGGTTGGCACTCGGTTCCCTAAGGCCCAAGCGTACCAATCCTAATAGCTGTAATATACTCAACCATACATGGGTTGACAAGGCCCCTAACGAGTGATTACTTGATCAAAAGACACAAACTACTGCATGCAAAAACGCCCAACATATGTATATATACAACAAGGCCGACAAGGAAAATATAAATACAACGGGTCCATAAAGAAGGCCGAGAAAGCCACACGCGACTACTATATACAAGATGATTGTCTGCAAGCCTCTAGAGAATGCATCAACAACATCTGGTCGGGACCTTGAACTGCCCAATATGTATATATATATATGACCACTATAGCTATCAGCTCGCTAAACGGCTCCGAAAGAAGGGAGCGTGGTAACTATTTCCTGAGTCGAGTCACTTACTATGAGGTATTGTCTGAATCAATATATGGACCTACAGGCATGAAACACAGCTCCCCAACAAGGGGTCATCAATACGAAAGATATACTAAATTTGCAAGTTAGGTAACACACATAAATAAAATATGGAATGTGAAGGAAGAGATAGAAGTCAACTTGAAACTCTTAAAAAGCCTCTAAGGGCATACACTATCATAATCATGGATATTTATGTATGTCTATAAGAATCAAGCCACTCAATACTGCCATATAATATATTATCAAGCCACTCAATACTGCCATATAATATATTATCAAGCCACTCTGCAGGGAAAATCATGTCATAACATAACATACCTAGCCTCGAGGAGGACTCGGTCGTACCCGGCCTTAGTATGACTCAGTAATTTCAAAACCAATTGCAGAGGTGTGCAAATATAATTGTCGTACCTAGCCGACTATAGCACACTTCAGTAAGAAAATAGATATATATATATATATATATATATATAAGTGCAATGCAAGAAATAACTCTGAAGGACCTTATGGATATGATTGTAGTGACTCGAGGTTGTTATCCTCCAATAATCATTATGTAACTGTATCTTTATTAATTTTTTGGAAGTCAACAAGGATCGTAGGAAGATATAAGATTGAAAGACTATCAAGGCGGAAGTGGTCTTGGAAAGGGGCGAGCCTTAATATATTATCAAGCCACTCTGCAGGGAAAATCATGTCATAACATAACATACCTAGCCTCGAGGAGGACTCGGCCGTACCAAGCCTTAGTATGACTCAGTAATTTCAAAACCAATTGCAAAGGTGTGCAAATATAATTGTCGTACCTAGCCGACTATAGATCACTTCAGTAAGAAAATAGATATATATATATAAGTGCAATGCAAGAAATAACTCTGAAGGACCTTATGGATATGATTGTAGTGACTCGAGGTTGTTATCCTCCAATAATCGTTATGTAACTGTATCTTTATTAATTTTTTGGAAGTCAACAAGGATCGTAGGAAGATATAAGATTAAAGACTATCAAGGTGGGAAGTGGTCTCGAAAAGGGGTGAGCCTTAATATACCTTTTTCATTTATTTTATAACTCATCATATATATTCCTGAATACTTCAATCTACATTAAGACATTAAAACTTATAATTAATTCCATATAAGGACTTACAAACATGTTTCTAAGCTAAAAGGCACTTATAGAAACTCAGACATCATTTCCCATATAAAATTCCGCTTCCATCCAACTAAAACTAGCACCAAAACAATAGGAATGCCATAAAAAATAATACATCCAAGCCCCTACATCAAAAATCAGCCGAAACCTAGCTCAAAAAGCTTCCAAAACAGTCTCATACACACAACACCTCAAACATACTTCTAACTTCAAGTTTAACATGTTTTCCTTCAACATCTAGGCCTGCTATGGCCTAAAAATGACTCTACCCAAGTAAAAAGGGGGGGGGGAATATGCCTTATAGCACACAAATACCCAATTGGCAGAGCTTACTTCGTTTCTATACCTTCCTCAATCAGCTACGCAGTGAAAGAGGCGAACTATCGACTAGTTCGGGTTCCTAAGGAATAAGTCCCCTTGTTTCACCTTCTCCACCTTTGATTTGACTTCCAAACCCTAAGCATACGTTTAGAAATCTGGAGAGACTTTTAGATCTGAGTTGGGCCGAAAATGTGGCTTGGACATGATTGCCACCACTATATATAACAAGATAAGCTCTCATCGACTTTATAGGTCCCAAAAGGAGTTGCTCGCGTAGTCTTGCAAAAAATACGAATATCTCACTACTCTGATATTGTATTTATAAGCAGTTTAATGAGTTTAAAATTAAACTCATAGAATCCAATTTGGTGTGTGGACCATCCCGTAATTCCAAATATATTAGGAGAAAATCTTTGCAACATTTGACGCAAATATACAGTTAATTTATAAATGTAACTTGTGAATACTTTCCCGACTTTTCTTTTACAACTCTATTTACTTGAAAACATAACATAAAACTATTATAAGATTCAAATACCTCATAATATGGCCTTCATATTATTTTAAATACTCATAGTATTACCCAAAAATTACAGGTTATAACATTCCCAACGTGTCGATTTTCGACAAAACTTATTTGCTTCTATTTGTTTAACTTCTAGACCTTCCAACAAGTGCTCTGTGTCGCGCCCCCTTTTTCTCGCGAAATAGGATTTTGACATTTTGGAAAATCCTTTTGAGAGAATAGGGAAAAGGAATTGGTTGTTTGAGTCGCCACCTAACGGATTAAGGTGCGTTAGGGCACCTATAGCAAATAACTCAGATTATACCAGTTTGCATCACTAGAGATCGGGTAAGGGCTCAAATTACCTTGAGGGGAAGGTTTTAGGCACCTATCGGGGTCCACAATGGTGGGTCCCGATCGAACTCAATTATGAATTAGTCTAATAAAGAAGTGAGAGGATTATTTAATAAGGATGGGGGGTCCTAAATTTTTTAGCCTAAAGGATCACCCCGTGCAACATAAATAATACTTCGTAACTTCCTCGAGTTAGGGTGTTACTCGTATTATTCAGCGAGCACAGACTATCATCTCTTGCTACTCGATTACTATCTTTAAGTTGTTTACCTAAAGCATACTAGTTGATTCTAAACCGTACCATATGTGTGCACTACCCGTCCCATGCCTATGGTCCAGGAGGCGTTGGGAACTCTATTTAGGAAGGTTCTAGACTAAACTTAAGTTGCTCAAAATTATAAAATACTAGGTGACAAGTAAAAAAATTAGGACTTTTCAAATAAAGACAGATATGGGCTCACGTTAACCTCCGCATGTAAACAACAAATGCACGCAACTGATGTAGCAGGATTTATTAATCTTTGAGTCCTATGGGCAGGATATCTATGTGATGAACAAGCGAGCAATAGTATGTTGAGTCAGTTCTTAAAGTAAGTGTTAGGTCCTACGTATATTTTCCTACTGGTTTTTATTCAGTACAGTATATGGGCGTCTCAACAGTAAATCACAATCATAAGTCAAGAATTATTGTTAAACACTATAGGCATATTGTCTAATTGATTAGAAGTGATAATCGAATTTCGAACAAGTTAATAGAATCATATAAGCATGATTTCTACGAGTATGGTGATTATTACCCTATAGGCATGATTTCTAGGTTTGAACTAGTTTTAATCCGATAGACTTGATTTCTAGCATTGAGCTAATTTTATTCCTATATGCATGATTTCTAGCATCGAACGGATTTTAATTCTATAGGCATGATTTCTATAATTGCGCTAATTTTAACCCTATAGGCATGATTTTTAGAATGCGACAGTATATGAGCATGAATTTATACACATTGAGACAGAAAATAATTAATACGAATATTGATCCTATAGGCATGATCTCTAGTATGTTAATATAATATAGGACTTATAATCATGGTATGAAACAGTACAGGTGAGATCACATAGGCATGATTTCTACCCGATTTGGCAAATGAAAATAAGAAACCCTTCTCGATTTTACTAAATACCCCAGAGTTGTTTGTTACAAAATTATTGCAAACCAGATTAATGAATGAATTACATAATAATGAAATAAACTATAGAGAGACTACAACAGGCCCAAATACACCAGGGCAACCTAGGCCTTCAAACCATAGTAGCTCCAAAGCTCACATTCACAGGTATAGAATAATCACAATAGTATCCAAATCTCTAGTGTGTCAAAGTTTCCAAGGGCTTCAAGGACACAGGGCAATGCTCACACTAGAGGAACAAATGCTCAGAAATAATTCAAAGGAGGTTAGGAACCAAACCCTAGTGTGTCAGAGTACACAAGAGTCTCACATGGACCCCGAGCAGTGCTCACACTGGGGAGGTAAAAGATAGAACCTACAGGACCTAAGAATAGGAGTTTAAGGTAGCAACACACAAAGAGACAATTTTTAAGACAGGTTTGATTTTAAAAAAAGCCATCGTGACAGAGTTTAAAACACATAATACATAGGCCGAATTGCATTGAGAAGACAAATTGGTAAGATTTGCAAAGTTGTTCATGCACAGTATCTAATGAGTTAAAGTCTGAATGGCCTAATTAGGCTAAGTGTACATGCTAACATTTTAAGACAGCTTGGTTCAATCACAGAAAACATTTAAACGATGCATTAAGGCAAACAATCAGATAATCACATGAATCTAAGTGGATACAAAACACATTAGAAGGTAAGTTATCAGGGCACATGAATGACAGAGAAAGGTTTAATAACAATACAAGATTGTAAAGACTTAAGACTGATTAACTGGTGAACATACTAGTATTATCATGAAGATCCTAAGTTCACAATACATTCAGAACTACCAAAACAACATAAATGAAATAATTTAAAAGTCATTAAGTTAACCTCTAAGAGGATTCACACTATTATAAAACAACTAATCTTAGAACTAACAGTATCAATTATAGGTCTAAAGGAAATCATAGGAACATAGAAGTAGTAGAATCATGCTCAAAATGGATTGTAAACATGTTAGATCATAAACACAGGTCATGGATACATAGGAATGAAATGACAAAAGATATTCACTCACCAGTTAGGCAAGAAAAGTAAGAATAACACTACAATAGTCGAGAACCCAGAATATTTGGCCTTGGCTTTCAGCCGGCCAAACCATAGATAGAACGAGATAGCAAAGAGAGCACAAAGCCAAATCTTAACTTTATCAGTGAGGGTATATTGATTTCTAGTCTGTCCTAAATGATAAAGGGAAGGGGTTTATATAGTAGTATAGTATAAACATGAAACATGGTAAGTATTAAACAAAGAATCAATTAGGATCTAATTTTTTAGGGCAAATAATACATAAACAAAGAGTTCAGTATATTAACAGAGAATACTAGCATGTAATCAGGCGAGTAACAATTAAAATAAGGGTATACAATAGAGAATAAGGAAAATATCACATAAGAATCGATTAACTATCATATTTAAGGCAAATAAGGTAAAAATAAAGGAAACACGGTAGATTGAACACAAATAAGGAAAATATTAGTCACATGCGAGAAAGGAAAGAGTATCAATCAGAAATTAATAAAGAACAAGGAAAGGTCTCAAACCCTAGTTGAGACCGATGCTTTGAATCGGACCAGAGATGCAATAATCGTTCAATAAAACATATATATGGACGAAAGATCATCCCGATCTTCACAAAATCAGGGTGAATCTATTCTTTATTGAGGTAGTTCTTGCCAAAAATAGGGATAGAATCTAAGTAACACCATAGACGAGCGTATAATGATAGAGTAACACAAAATAGGTAAGTAAATCATGGACTGATTCCATGTTTGAGCCGGAATGGGAGAGAATTGAGGGTGACGACTCTAGGGTTTGATAGAATGAGGTGAAGGTTCGAGATATTATAAAGAGCGAGGGGCTAAGATAATGAGGGTTAGGGTTTGGGATAGGTAGGTTAATTAAAAGGAAGGGAGTGATATGAGCCGTTGAAGGGCTGGGTTGGTTTCGGACTGGGTTATGGATTGGGCTTAAGTATTGGGACAAGAATTTGGGTAGGTGTTTTAGGTAAATGGGCTAAGGCGTTGGTAGTTTAGGTCCGAAATTAGTGAATTTAGTGGCTATTAGTTAAATACCAAATTTAATTAATAAAAGAATTTGTAAAAAATGATAAATAAATTAGTAAAAATATTATTTGTTCATAAAAACGATTAATGATAATTATTTAACACTATAAAAATATAAAAAAAAAATTGCAAAAATAATGTAATTATAAGTATATACAGGCTATTATTGCAAAATGTACAATTTTAGCCTTAAAAATGCAAATCTATTTGTGATAAATGTATAAAAAAATATTTAAGCCTTAATATGGATATAAATGGTGAGATTAGATAATAAGATAATCATATAAATTATCTGTTATGCAATTAATAATTATTTACACAATAAAATATGGGAATAAATTAATTAAAAATCTTTTAAATTTATGAAAATATTAGGAAAAAATATTGATGATGCTCATGCACTATTTTGAAAGTTTATATGCATATATGAAATATATGAGGGAAAAATTGGTTATCAACACCATGCATGGTTTTAGACACTCCTGAACTTGAGAATAATCTTGATCTCTGATCGTATGACAACTAAATCACGACACCTTTAACGTGTGAAAATGTGGGATGTAACATTTGTGCTTTAACTCTAAACCTTCTACACCTTCTAGTTCTATTCAATGTTATAAATGTAAAGGAAGGGGATATATGATGCATGAATGTCCAAGTAGAAGAAACATCACTCCTATTCATCTCCTACACTTCTACACCTTGCGTGCATATGTTGGATGCTGATGTTATTGCATACGACGGGAGCTGGCTCTGAAGATGTACCTGCATTCTACTGATAACTATCACTTGTCCTTGGTAGCATTGTTTTCGTGTTCTATTCATTTACATTTCAAGCAGATGTTGTAATTATTTCAATTCAGTCTTGTAAAAAAATCTAAATCTTAGAAGCTCATGATTTCTACGACCAGTCCTTGGGAAGTTCTTGTATAAAAGCAGTTGTATTGTCATTTCTTCTCTTAATCAATCTCATGAAATTGGATAGTTGTTACTTGACTTACCTAGCGGGTTGGGTTAGGTGTCATCATGACTAGTTGGATTTTGGGTCGTGACAATGAGTACATGAGTTCATCGCTGTGATGCATTGCATTTGACATGCATACTTGGCGTACATGCATCGAGATGCATTTTCTCATTCTACACAGTTTTGGTGACATTCATGATTTCACGTGCACACTTATATGTAGGCATAGAGAAGTACTTTCCTTATGCTATCTGATAATGAAACATCTTATTTATTGTTGAAGGTTTTTTGGGAAATATCAAAGGTTTCTGACTTACACGTATTTTGGTTTATTTTGGTGAAGGATTTAGGTTTTACTGTTATACCTGAGAAGTATGACTATTTTAAGTAACTGTTAATGAGCTGAGCATCACATCTCTGGGTTACTTCTTTTATCACTTTTATTATATTGTTATGAAATGTTGTTGACTATTGGTCTTGGACTCCGATCTTGTCCAAGCTCGTCACTACTTTCAACATAAGGTTAGATTTGTTACTTATTGAGTACATGGAGTTGGTTGTACTCATATTACACTTCTGCACCTTGCGTGCAGATTATTTATGCTGATGTTGCTGTGTATGGCGGGAGCTAGCATTGAAGACATACCTGCATTCCGGTCATACCAGCTTTCTAAACTCTAAATCTTAGAAGCTCGTGATTTGTACTACCAGTCCTTGGGATTTTGTATAAAAGCACAGTTATTTCATCATTATTGTTTCTTCAAATTACACTGGAATTGGTTTATTATTAATTGACTTACTTAGCGGATTGGTTTAGGTGCGATCACGGCTAGTTGAATTTTGGGTAGTGACAGATGCGGATCGCCACAATGGCTTAGAGGGTCTTTAGACTAGGTGCTTTTTCCAGGTTGGGCTTGTCATTTGGGCCAAATGAATTTAAAGGATGGTCATCTTGTGTTTAATTAGAGATTTGCAATTGTAGCCTTTTCACCTTTTAACCCCCTTAAAATTAATTTAAACAATTTCAATAAAATATAGTAGAAATTATAATCACTAAATATACTACCAATTATTTTTGTTAATTATTTCTAAAATACTTTGTATTCTAAATTATAACACTAATTTCTAACAGAACAATCTAATTAATTGGATTTTAAGAAATAATTCACGAAATTAATTATAAAGCCTAGATGGTGTATTTTAGAATTTTTTTAATGATGTTTAATGTAGTAAGTAAATTCATAATTACATAATGTTAATTATAGGTGATTAATTTCGAAACTAATATTCAATTTGTTTTATAAAACAACTATTTATTGATGGAAAATACTTTTAAAATATTTATTGTAGATATTTAAGTATGAATAAATTAATTTTAAAAGGAAGGGTCAAAATTGACCATCAACACCACAAATGTGATAGTTGAAAATGTGACATATTTCTCGCAATTGTGAGATCAGAGCACCAGCAAAATCTGAACTTTCAATGAACTCTCAGAAATGCGTCTGAAACTCACCCGAGCCCTTAGGGCTGCAAAGAAAACATCGAGACGAGTCTAAAAACATAAACTGAACTTGCTCGCGCGATCAAATCATCAAAATAACATTTGAATCAATGAATCGGACCTCCAAAACACATGAAACTCCGGAACTTCTAAATACACAACCGCACGTCCGATTCCTATCAAATCAACTAGGAATGACGCCAGACTTTGCAGATAAATTTTTAATGACAAAACGGACCTATTCCAATTCCTGAAATAGAAATCTAAACAAAATAGCTGTGAAGTCAACCAACGGTCAAACTTATCAAAATTCTAATCCTTTAAATTGCCAATTTTTGGCAAAACAACACAAATTATCAACCTACAGACCTTCGAATTCGATTGCGGGCATGCGCCCAAGTCCAAAATCACAGTATGAAGTTTTCGGAGCCATAAAAGCATTGTTCCGGTGTCGTTTATCAAAAGTCAAATCATAGTCATTATTTTCAACTTAAACCTCTAAAGTAAGAATCACTCATCCAAATACATCCTGAAACATCCGAAAATCAAATCCGACCATGTACGCAAGCCATAATTCACAACATGAAGTCAATAGCAAACTCGAACCAATGAACGGAGCCTTAATGCTGAAAACGACTAATCGGATCGTTACAGAGGGTGTCTTGCATATTGCAAAAGTAATGATCAAAATTGGACCAAGTTGGGCCCTAGAGGGATCAAGTGTGCATTTATAGGTTATGCCTCAAATATAAAAGGTTATCAACTTCTTAATTTGTAGTAAAATTACATTATTGAAGCTAGATATGTAGAATTTTTTTAATATCTTTTATCCTCGGGTAGAAAATTTCAATCTTTGTCAACTGATGTAACATTAGAAAAATATTTCAAAGTATTGTTAATCAATCTAGTTCACAGGAGGTTAATGATCATCCTTGTGAACGAAGGAGAAACACTAGAGTTCGAAAGGCTAAAATACTTGGATCATATGAGGTTGACTCTCAACATATTTCTTTTAGGCTTGTTGAAAGTAATAAAGATACATTTGTGAGAACAATTTCAATTATTCTTCAAGTGGAAGATGATCCTAAAACTTATAGAGAGGCTATGGCTTATAAAGATGCAGCCTTTTGGAAATTTGCTATTAAAGATGAAATGGATCCAATAATATCAAACCACACTTAGAAACTTGTTGATCTGCCTCCAATTTCTGAACCTATCAATTGTAACTGGGTGTTTCAGAGAAAGTATCATACTGATGAGACTTTACATACTTACAAAGATAGATTAGTTGGTAATGGCTTTCGATAAAAAGAAGGAATTGATTATTTTGATACATATGTAAAGGTAGCAAGAATTACATTAATTGGAATTATATTTGCGTTAGAATCTATTTATGACCTACATGTTCATCAAATGGATATCAAAATGACATTCTTCAATGGTGATTGTCACACCTCCTTTTTACATACACCCTGTAAGGGAGTATATAGGTAGTTTTTTCCAACTTAAAGTGACAATTGAAAAGGGATTATTTATTTATTACATTCAGAGTCACCACTTGGGATAGTTCATGGTGTCCCAAGTCACCAGTTCAAATCCCGAATCGAGGAAAAGGTTGACTTTGTATTACAGTCCGCGAACACAAAAATACGGGTAAGGAATTCTGTTAACCCGGGAGAAGGTGTTAGACATTCCCGAGTTCCATGGTTCTAGCAAGGTCGCTCAACTGTTATAATTGGCCTATTATCTGATTTTAATACATGTTTTAGCCTATGGTAGATCTTAAATTATTAACCGCTTCTAATCATTTTTAAGAAGATTCAACGCTATTTAAAACACGCCTTGGACCACGCCACATGAAATGCACCCACGGTCCGCAACATATTTTATCTAACGTTGTTGAGATTTGGATTTAGGTCACATGAAATGCACACTCGAGTTTAAGTAAGTAATTTTTAAAATAGCGCGTCTAAAGCAACTACGCACTTTCAAATTTGTGAGTGCCATGGAAAATTCAACTGATGGCGCACCTCGATTTTCTAAAGAGTTAAAATTAATTGAGGGCCGTGGGATTAGGGATTTTATTTGGCATGGCACGCATTAATTTATTTAACGTTAAAAGGCAAAAATAACCAGATTTTGCCAATTTTACCAAGAATCAAAAACACGATATCAACCACTAACTAATGTACCAAATCAGATTTAAAGGTTTTAAAAATTTCTCATAAAGCACGTAGGATACAAACGTACGTTGAACTTAAATAAATTTCAACCAACATTCACATGGTCTATTATTGCTAATCCCCTCATTATTCAACTAATTTTTTGCAATTTCCTTAATTAACAAGAAGACGAAGTAACAAACATGAAACCAACTAAGTGAAAATGACTTCTACGAAAAAATATTTAGCAAGCCATAACAGATTATAGATATTTAACCATCCAAGAAAAAATATAAAGAAGATAACAACGGACCTTTGAATCTTTTCGATATTAAGATCTTCCAACTGGTTATAAGAAGAACGCAACACTATGGCCAAACACGAACAGACTGTAAGCCGAAGACTAAGATGGAAATCTCAAACCAGCGACCCGAAACAAACTCGAACCAACATTGAAGCACTCAAGTAGGTTTCGAGGTTGTTGTGGCTGCGATAGACGAAGAAGAAGGAGCAGTCGCGATGGAGATCTTTGTGTGTGTGTGATTTTAGGTTGATTTCAGGCGAGTTGCAGAAGAAGAAGAGATCAGCAGTGACAGTTCAACATGGAGATTAATGGAGGGTGGTTGATTTTCAGGCTTGCGTGAAGGTGAGTTCGAAGGTGTTCTGGCCGTTGGGTGGTAGGTAATTAGCGTGAGAGATGTTATGATGAAGGGGGTCTGTGGTTTTTTTTTTTTAATAAAGGCACTCCCAGATCTTTTAGGCGTCTGAGTTTTGGTTCTAGCCGCTGAAATATTTTGGGTGCTCCTCCATGAAGAACATGAAGTTTCGCCTTGGGGGGGGGGGGGGGGGGTTTGTTTTTTCCCGTTTTTTCTTCTATCTGTGTGTGGTGTATCTTTATATAAGAAGAAACTTCTTGGGCCAGAAGAAAAGAATCCAAAAATGATTTTGTGGACCCCTCACTCACCTTTTCTCTTTGTTTTCTTCCCCAATCCCTTTTCCTTGTATTTTTATTTCGTTTCAGATTCCATCCCCGTTTTTCCTTCTTTTCTTTTTATATTTGATCCATCCCTTTCTTTTAGGGTGTGTGTGTGATACACAGCTTAAAAGATGAGAGAGAGAGAGAGCGTGAGTGGAAAGAGTAGTCTGTTATCATATGAGAGTGTGTGAGGTGAGTGGTCCCCAGTCCACGTGCAGGTGAATTGTACATTGTATTTATTATTCTCCTTCCGTTGAGTGCCTTTGTGAAATTAAATTGTGCAAGGAGTTTGTTAGCTAATTTTGTCTATTTGTGAGGGGTCCTCCTTGAAGGAGTTTGTTAACTAATCTTCAAATCCCTTTTTAATATATAAGAAAGATAAGTTAGCTAGCTTCATAACAAAATCATTCTTTTCATTCTCCCTTTTGCTTTTCACGTTCTTTTTCTTCTTTTGTCCTTTTGTTTCTTTTTTTTGTTTGTTTTCAATTCTTTTCTTATGAAAAATTAAACAAGAATTAATATTTATCTAACTAATAAGATATTCAAAGAAAGAGACAAAATAACTATATTTTAAAATCTAATACTATTCTATATTTTATTAAAGACCTACAGCTTAAAAGTAACACTAAACTAAGTGGAATTTTTTTTTTACAACTTTTCATTTTATCTATTGAAAACAAAATATTGACACTACATTAGTATAAACTAAAAGCAACTAGATAAAGTACCTATTAGCTAAAGTGAAGGAAAATATTTTTATAGTTTTCATTTTATGAAAAAAAAAATAGAGCTAAAAAGCTAAAAATAGGCACAATAACAATATTAAAACTAAAAGGAATATATAAACATTAAAAATGTGTAAAATTTTGGGGAGGGTCAAAAATCACATGTCTACAGCTGTCCCTCTTTGACTGGAAATGCGAAGAGTTTTCGGACAAAGAACGACTAGACAGGTTTTTGACCCGACCCTTATTTAGGGAGACCAAAACTAAGAGAAAGGGAATGTGACCGGGCCCTGGTATCTGAGCTATCTACATATTCTTGGCTATAAAGGAATCATGCCATGTGTAGTTCAGAAGTGAGTCAGATAATGGAGGGTGCGGAGGTTGAGAGCCAGTCGAGGTGCCGTTCCGCTGAGGTTCCGGTCCGCGATCCCGTTATTACATCAAAATCAAAAATGAAAAAGACTAACTAAGCCTATCAGCTATGAGTTACAAGATTCCTATCTATGATTCTTCTAAAGCTTGATCTTGATTTTTGGTTGGTTCTTCATGCGGACCCTGATCTGAATCTTGATGCTTGTTAGCCGCACATGTTGGTTCAATCTTCTTCAGCTTTCCAAACCAAGACGGGACATGCAAAGCTTGTGACCTCAGCCCTATCTTGAGCAGCTCACATCTTTCATTAACTTCTGCATTTGGATTCACTTCTTGTCTTTCCTTTTGTTTTTTTTGTTTGTTTTTTTTGTTTTGTTTTTTTTTCTGGATAATGATTAACTTTTGTTGATCATCTAGGACTGCTGACTAGCATTCTTGATGCGAGCTTCTTTTGTTGCTGACCTGAATTGCATTCTGAATTGAATTCCCCTTTTTTTTCCAGGTGGGCGCCTGATTGGTGAACTTGAACCGTCTTCTCTTGTTACTTGACACTGTTTTCCCTTGCACCTTGAACCATTTTCCCTCGAAACTTGAATTGTCTTCCTTCGAAATTGCTTTTCCTTGAAACTTGAACTATCTTCCCTTGTTCTCCAGGTGGGCGCCTGATTGCTGAACTTGGCCTGTCTTTCTTCGAAACTGGAACCGTTTTCTCTTGTTTTCCAGATGGGTGCCTGATTGCTGAAACTTTTTGTGTTCCCTTATTTTCCATGTGGGTGCCTATGATCAAAACCAATAAAACAAACAAACTTTTCTGCCCCAGTTTGCACTAGGAATATTTGTGAGTTGTTAGGATTATTGTAAACCACTTATACTATTGATGCAATAATGAGTAAACTAAAGACTAGACTAGGATGTACGTCTCCTAAAAGTGATTGAGCTAATCCTAGGAGAAAATTCATCAAACTAGGTCCTTTTACTCTTCTTTTTTTTGGTATCTTAGGAGAAAGATTAATCTGACTAAGATTTCTATCCTAGGAGAAAGTACAGACTAGGTTTTCTATCTTAAAAGAAAAATTCATCAGACTAAGATTATGATCCTAGGAGAAAAGTCATCAGACTAGGTCCTCTTTTTGTTATCTTAGTAGAAAAATTCATCAGACTAAGATGTTTATCCTAGGAGAAAATTCATCAGACTAGGTTTTGTATCTTAGGAGAAAAATTCATCAGACTAAGACATCTATCCTAGTAGAAAGTTCATCAGACTAGGTCTTCTATCTTAGGAGAAAAATTCATCAGACTAAGATTTTGATCGTAGGAGAAAAGACATCACACTAGATCTTCTAATTTATTATCTTAGGAGAAAGATTCATCCGACTAAGATTTTGATCCTAGGAGAAAATTCATCAGACTAGGTCCTCTATCTTAGGAGAAAAATTCATCAAACTAAGACTGTGATCCTAGGAGAGAGTTCATCAGACTAGGTTTTCTATCTAAGGAGAAAAATTCATCAGACTAAGATTTATATTGGGAGGAAAATCCATCAGACTAGGACTTTTTATCCTAGGAGGAAAAATGTGAAGATCAATGGCAAGATTTATGCACAATAGCAAGACAAATAAAGGCAAAGATTTGAGAAACTTCCCTTTGTCAGCTCTTCTTGTCTTTTCTTTTCTTCTTCTCCTTTTTTGTTGTTTCTTTTCTTTTTTTTCCCTCTTTTTGAATCACTTTCCTTGCACCGCTTTGTTCCTGTTTCATACAAAGAAAAATTTGTCAGTTTTGAAAATGGTGGTCGGTTTGTGGCCTTGAATCTTGGGCAGCTTGGCTTCTGCTCAATCAGCTTAAGTCGGCTTTAAGAGACTTTTGCTCTGCATCAACCCTAATTGTTTCACACCTAGTATCATTTGTATTTGCGGCTCAATCAGCCTTATGCCAACTGGAGATCCTTGCTTAGGTGACCTTTTCTGGTATCTTGAATGACTACCTGTTTTTTGACCAATTTGTCTGTCAGAGAGAATCACCAGTTATCTTTGTTTGTGCCATGTAAGCTGACAAAAGTCTTTTGGGGAAGCCTTTGCATGAATCCTCAAGGCATGTTGAAAGTAATAACTGAGTGCACTGGCCAAATTTACTTTGTACAACTGAAAATCTGGTAGCAGATTTTGAAATCTTTTCTTGCTTGTTTTGAGAAGGACTGACTCAGGGTGAAGGACACAATGACGCAAAGAAACAAATATTAACAAGAAATGCCCTTGTCGGAAGGACAGAAGGAAGATTATTTTTTTCTTTTTTTTTTCAATAACTAGCCTCAATGATCATGACATGCATTTTGGACTCAACAACCTGATCTATCAAACTAATCCAATCTTCCCTTTTACCATTCTTATGATCTTTGAAGTCGGGCCTATCCGTACCAATTCTTTGCATCAGCTTCGCGACTCACTTTCGACTAGTGGTGCCTCGAGGTGTTTTCACTAACAAGTCTCTCTCATTTATTCATCTCTGCTTATCGTAGTCTTACAGTGCCATGATGGTTTTCACTAATAAGACTCTCTCATTTTTCTTTTCTTTTCTTTCCCTTTTTGTGAGAAACTCAACGGTATTCTACGTCATGTGACAACCGTTGCTCATTGCATGCTTCTCTTGGCATTCTTGAAAGCATATTGGGAGGTCTTTATTTGGAAGGATTTTGGATAGTGTTGGAAAGAAATGACGTCATGAAGTCTCAAAATAAACTCAAAGTAAAGGGGGTTGTGGACTTACAACTCTTGGAATCGACTCTTTCAAAAGTGAAATAAAATCTCTGCCCCAGTTTCAGCTATTGGGGATTTTTTGGGATTTTTCTCTTTTTATTCTCTTTTTTTTTTGAATTCTTATTTGGTTGGACCGAACTGTGAGGCTGCCTACGTATCCCTTTTTTTTAAGGAATCAGGTCGAACGTAGTTCAAACATCAGACCTAAACTATTTTTCATCTTTATTTCTGTTTCTCTTTTCCTTTTTTCTTTTTTTTCTCTTATCTTTTTTTTTTCTTTTCTTTTTTTCTTTTTTTTTGCCCCATCTTCTATTTTTGAGGGTATGGACCTTTGATAATTCTTTTTTTTTTCTCTGAACTTTCTAAGAATTGCCCCAGTTTGTACTCTTGGGACATGAATTTTTTTTTGACTCTAAACTTGATTCCAACAGAGGGTAGTCAAAGAAAAATAACACAAGCTCAAAAGGGGTAGCAAAGGATATAAAGTGTTTGGGTAGCAGAAAAAGGGCCTCCCAACCTCAAGAACCTCAAACATGGTATCTTTTCGCGATCACAGCATTGACGAACATGTATGTCTTCTTGGTGTGCGTGGTCACAAGATAATTTTTTCATCCCTTAGTGAAAAACTTTCCAACAAACATCAATTGATTAAAAATCCTCAAGCCCGATCTTCACAATGATTTGAAGGTGAATTTTACTCGACCTTAGTTCCAAAGTATTCCAACTCTTTATTCATCCTCAAATGTATTTTTTTTAGTTATCGAATTCCAGATTAAATCAATTCCTAAGATCTGGCCAAAAATTCCGCATGCATGTCATGTCATTAGCACTAGCGAGAAAAAAACTAGGAACAGAATGACACAAAAGGAAAAACTGTATTTTATTGAGTATAGGATGAAAGCGTTTTACAACTAAACAAGCAACCTAAAATACGAGTGACAACCCTAAAATAACCCAAATAATGAAAATAGCAACAGAACAAACACACAAGACTCACACAAACAGAATGGAGGATAGAAGGGTTTGACTCAATAAAATAAATAAAATCTGGATCACAACCCTGAAATAACCCATATAATAGAAAAAACATCAAAGGATTCTGTTAACCCGGGAGAAGGTGTTAGACATTCCCGAGTTCCATGGTTCTAGCAAGGTCGCTCAACTGTTATAATTGGCCTATTATCTGATTTTAATACATGTTTTAGCCTATGGTAGATCTTAAATTATTAACCGCTTCTAATCATTTTTAAGAAGATTCAACGCTATTTAAAACACGCCTTAGACCACGCCACATGAAATGCACCCACGGTCCGCGACATATTTTATCTAACGTTGTTGAGATTTGGATTTGGGTCACATGAAATGCACACTCGAGTTTAAGCAAGTAATTTTTAAAATAGCGCGTCTAAAGCAACTACGCACTTTCAAATTTGTGAGTGCCATGGAAAATTCAACTGATGGCGCACCTCGATTTTCTAAAGAGTTAAAATTAATTAAGTGAGGGCCGTGGGCTTAGGGATTTTATTTGGCATGGCACGCCTTAATTTATTTAAGGTTAAAAGGAAAAAATAACCAGATTTCGCCAATTTTACCAAGAATCAAAAACACGATATCAACCGTACCAAATCAGATTTAAAGGTTTTAAAAATTTATCATAAAGCACGCAGGATACAAACGTACGTTGAACTTAAATAAATTTCAACCAACATTCACATGGTCTATTATTGCTAATCCCCTCATTATTCAACTAATTTTTTGCAATTTCCTTAATTAACAAGAAGACGAAGTAACAAACATGAAACCAACTAAGTGAAAATGAATTCTACGAAAAAATATTTAGCAAGCCATAACAGATTATAGATATTTAACCATCCAAGAAAAAATGATAAAGAAGATAACAACGGACCTTTGAATCTTTTCGATATATTAAGATCTTCCAACTGGTTATAAGAAGAACGCAACACTATGGCCAAACACGAACAGACTGTAAGCCGAAGACTAAGATGGAAATCTCAAACCGGCGACCGGAAACAAACTCGAACCAACATTGAAGCACTCAAGTAGGTTTCATGGTTGTTGTGGCTGCGATAGACGAAGAAGAAGGAGAAGTCGCGATGGAGATCTTTGTGTGTGTGTGATTTTAGGTTGATTTCAGGCGAGTTGCAGAAGAAGAAGAGATCAGCAGTGACAGTTCAACATGGAGATTAATGGAGGGTGGTTGATTTTCAGGCTTGCGTGAAGGTGAGTTCGAAGGTGTTTTGACCGTTGGGTGGTCGGTGATTAGCGTGAGAGATGTTACGATGGATGGGGTCTATGGTTTTTTTTGAATAAAGGCACTCCCAGATCTTTTAGGCATCTGAGTTTTGGTTCTAGCCGCTGAAATATTTTGGGTGCTCCTCCATGAAGAAGATGAAGTTTCGCTTTGGAGGGGAAGGGTTTGTTTTTTCCCGTTTTTTCTTCTATCTGTGTGTGGTGTATCTTTATATAAGAAGAAAGCCTTCTTGGGCCAGAAGAAAAGAATCCAAAAATGGTTTTGTGGACCCCTCACTCACCTTTTCTCTTAGTTTTCTTCCCAAATCCCTTTTCCTTGTATTTTTATTTGGTTTCAGATCCCAGCCCCGTTTTTCCTTGTTTTCTTTTTATATCTGATCCCTCCCTTTCTTTTAGGGGGTGTGTGTGATACACAGCTCAAAAGATGAGAGAGAAAGCGTGAGTGGAAAGAGTAGTCTGTTATCATATGAGAGTGTGTGAGGTGAGTAGTCCCTAGTCCATGAGCAGGTGAATTGTACATTGTATTTATTATTCTCCTTCCGTTGAGTGCCTTTGTGAAATTAAATTGTGCAAGGAGTTTGTTAACTAATTTTATCTATTTGTGAGGGGTCCACCTAGAAGTAGTTTGTTAACTAATCTTCAAATCCCTTTTTTATATATAAGAAAGATAAGTTAGGTAGCTTCATAACAAAATCATTCTTTTCATTCTTCCTTTTGCTTTTCATGTTCTTTTTCTTCTTTTGTCCTTTTGTTTCTTTTTTTTTGTTTGTTTTCAATTCTTTTCTTATGAAAAATGGAACAAGAATTAATATTTATCTAACTAATAGGATATTCAAAGAAAGAGACAAAATAACTATATTTTAAAATCTAATACTATTCTATATATTATTAAAGGCCTACAACTTAAAAGTAACACTAAACTAAGTGGAAATATTTTTTTTTACAACTTTTCATTTTATCTATTCAAAACAAAATATTTATACTACATTAGTATAAACTAAAATCAACTAGATAAAGTACCTATTAGCTAAAGTGAAGGAAAATATTTTTACAGTTTTCATTTTATGAAAGAAAAAAAATAGAGTTAAAAAGCTAAAAATAGGCACAATAAAAATATTAAAACTAAAAGGAATATATAAACATTAAAAATGTGTAAAATTTTGGGGAGGGTAAAAAATCACATGTCTTCAGTGATCTCGAGGAGGAGGTCTATACGAACAACCTGAAGGGTTCGTTCTACCAAAAAATGAATATAAGGTTTGTAAGCTCGTCAAGTCTTTGTATGGACTAAAACAAGACCCTAAACAATGACACGAGAAATTCAATAAAGAAATTTTATCATTTCGCTTTAGACATTATTTAGTTCATAAGTGTGTTTATACTAAAGTAGGTGATAAGTATATATTATGTATGTTTTAGGTATATATTTGTCACGACACGGCTATTCGTTTCGAGAGTTATAGAATTGTTTCCCTATTTCATGCTTATTTTTGTATTCTTCATCTATATTATGATACACCAGATTAGCTGGTTCGGGTTCAGAGTGGTTTTTGAGTAAATTGAGACACATAGTCTCTTAATTAGAAGCTTAAGATAGAAATGTTGAGCGGATGTTGACTTGTGTGTAAACGACATTGGATTTTAAATTTGATGGCAGTTTTAGCTCCATTATGTGATTTTGGAGTTAGGAGCACATCCGAAATTTGATTTAGAGGTGTGTGGTAGAATTAGCCTTGAATTGGCGAAAGTTCGAATTTTGACGATTTTGGCCGGTCGTGGAAATTTTGATATCGGGGTCATATTGGATTTTCAGGAGTTGGAGTAGGTTCGTGGTATCATTTATGACTTGTGTGTAAAATTTGAGGTCATTCTGAGGCGGTTTGATAGGTTTCGATGTCGTTTGCAAAATTTGGAAGTTTAAAAGTTCTTAGGCTTGAATCAGGGGGTAATTTGGTGTGACGGTGTTGTTTTGAGTGATTCAAAGGTTTGACTAAATTTGTATGGGGTTATATGAATTGTTCATACATTTGGTTGTGGCCTTGAGGGCCTCGAGGTGTATTCGGATGGTTAACTACTTGAATTGAGTTGAAGAGTGTATGCTGAAATGCTGCATGTGTTTGGTGTTTTCGCACATGCGGTGGGGAGCCCGCAGGTGCAGCTCTGCAGAAGCAATTAGGAGTTCGTGGATGCGGGCATAACTGGGGTGGACTTGAATCGCAGGTGCGATAAGGAGGTCGCATCTGTGAGCCCGCCGGTGTGAGGCGGAGGCACATATGCAGAAGAGAGGATTTTGGGTTGTTCCACATAAGCGGATGGAAGAGCAAAAGTACGTGTCCGCAGGTGTGGGACATGGGAAGCAAGTGTGGGCCAATGCTTTAAGTGAGTTTTCACAGAAGCGGCTCCGCAGGTCTGGACATTGGACCGCAGGTGCGGTTTTGCTTGACAAAAAGTATAAATAGAGGATTTCCGGATTTTTCCCCATTTTCACTTACTTGAACTCAGACTTTGGGGGATTTTGAATAGATTTTTTAAGGGAATTCGAGGTTATCACTAAGGTAAGTCTTTGAGCCCATATATCTTTGGCAATGATGTTTTTCCATGTATTTTTACACCTAGTTGGTGATTTTTTGAGGTGAAATTTGGAAGTTAGGGTTTGGAAATTTGGAGAGTGAATTTTGGTGTTTTGGATGACCAAATGATATCAGTTTTTGATAAATTTAGTATGGTTGGACTCGTGAGTGCGTGGGCATTTGGGTTTTGTGGCTTTTGTCGGAGTCTGGGATGTGGGCCCGGGGACTGGGTTTGAGCCAATTTTGCGATTTTAAGTCTAATTTAGTAGTTTTCTTGTGGAATTGAATACTTTAGCATATATTAAATGTATTATATAATTTTTGGCTAGATTCGGGACATTCAGAGGTTGATTCGAGAGGCAAGGGCATTGTAGAGTATAGGTTTGCTCGGATTAAGGTAAGTAACAGTTGTAAATCTGGTCCTGAAGGTATGAAACCCCAGATTTTGGTGTCATGTGATTATTTTGGAGGTGATGCACAAGCTAGGTGACGGGCGTGCACCGAGGAAATTTTTACTTGGTCTATCTTGTAGAAACTGAAAAAAGTTGCGCAACTTGTTGTTACCTATATCCTCCCTATATGCTCCCTATGTGTTATAAAAAGTTGACTGCAAATGTTCTAAATATCAAGTTTAGGCTTTGTACTAGTATCGTTGGGACCCTTAGTGGTGGTTTTTACTGTCATCTCACTATTTTCATTGATATCCCATACTCAATTATCTTCATGCATTTTCATATCATATCTCAGTCTTTGTTATTCTATTCGATGCATCATGCTATTGTTGTTTGGACTGATTTCTCCTGATTTCTGAGAGACCGAGAGATTGATGACTGAGTGAGGCCGAGGGCCTAATGGTGAGGATATTATGGGATCGGGCTGTACGCCACAGTATGTTTTATTAATTTTTGCCAGGATTGGCTTGTTATAGTGCTTGGGCTGAACGAGCCCCTCCGAAGTTTGTACACACCCTAGTGAGCGCAGGTACCTACTGAGTGCGAGTGCCGAGTACCAAGTGTTGAGAAATTATGAGGAATGAGTGATTGTGAGGTCGGAGTAATTGGGTGGACTGAGTGATGATTACCCGAGGGGCAATACATGATTTCATTTTTGATGCACATAGTTGCCTTACATCCTAATTTTGAAAACTGTTGAAAGATATTTTATCTGGTTTTCTAGAATTTGACTTAAACAAACTGATTAGACTTACACTTCTGGATTGAAGGCTTGCCTATTCTATTATGAATTTTATGAAATGAACTGTACTTGCAAAGCTCGTCACTACTTCTCTGTTCCTTATTTATTCTTGTTACTTACTGAGTTGGTGTACTCACATTACTCCTTGCGCCTCGTGTGCAGATCCAGGAGTAGTTAGCCGCGGTGAGTGCTGATAGTCCCTGTTGTTGCTTATTGGAGATAGCGAGGTTGCTGCCCAGCATTCGCAGCCCTGCTTTCGTCTTCCCTATATTTCCTTTAGTTGTATTTAGGATTCCAGACTATGTTGGTCTTGTTATTGACAGACCAGTTATGTTTAGATGCTCATGACTTAGTGACACCCCGATGTTTGAGGCTATCTTTCTGCATTTCTATATTGAGTTTAACTCTTCTTTCTTTTTATGCAAATCCTGTTACAAAAAAGCTTTTGACTTATCTTTTAATGAATTATTGAAATATTTTGAAAGTTGACTGACCTAGTACCATCGATAGGCGCCATCACGACAAGTTAGAGTTTGGGTTTTGACAAGTTGGTATCAGAGTCTAGGTTACTTAGATCTCACGAGTCATGAGAAGGTTTATTAGAGTCATGCGGATCAGTACGGAGACGTCTATACTTATCTTCGAGAGGCTGAAGAACCCTTAGGAAATTTCACATCCTTGGATTCTTATCATGTGAATCTGTTGATACTAGTAACTAAAATTCTATTATTCTATTGTCTCACAGATGGTGAGGACACGTGCTATTGGGTAGGACAGACAACCACCAATTCCACCTGCTAGGGCCGCAAGAGGCGGAAGTTGTGGTAGATGTCGTGTTAGGGGCATAAGTGTAGCCCGTGCAACAACTAGGGCATCACCTGCAGATCCACCAAATGCCCCAGTGTCACACCTCTTTTTTCTACCCCGTAAAGGGTACATGGGGAGTTTGTCCAAATTAATTGATAATCGAAATGAGATTATTTATTTATTCAAAGTCACCACTTGGGATAATTTATGGTGTTCCAAGTCACCGGTTTTAAATCCCGAATCGAGGAAAAATTGACTCTATTTTATAGTCCGCGAACACAGAAATCTGGGTAAGGAATTCTGTTTACCCAGGAGAAGGTGTTAGGCATTCCCGAGTTCCATGATTTTAGCACGGTCGCTCAACTATTATTTTTGCTCAATTATCTGATTTCAAACTTTTTTAAACCTATGTGCATTTTTAACTTTAAAACCGCTTATATTTATTTAAAGTATTGATTCAAGGTTATTTAAAACACATCGCAAGCCACGCTACATAAAATGCACCCGTGGTTCACGACAGGTTCTATTTAACCTTGTTGGAAATTAGAACCGGGTCACATGAAATGCACACCCAGATTTTAATAGCCATGATAATTGTATATTCAACGCAGCTAAAGCAAACTATGAAGTTCATTATTGTATATCTAAGTTATAACATGTGTGAGGGCCATGGATGAGTTAATTTGCTTATGGCATGCCTCAAATCCTCTTAAAGTGATTTCTCGATTTAGTCTCATAAAGGCCATGGGTGATGTAGTTAAAAATGGCACACCTCAATCTATTAGGCATTTAATTAAACCTAAAGAACCCTAATATTTGCAAATGGTTTGGAATTAAAGGAAGTTAATAATGGTGAGCAAAATTGGGTTGTGGGTCATTTCAGAGAAATGGCACAACGTAAAAACTCCTTTAGCTCTTAGGGTTAGACAACCCAATTTTATTAAAAGGGACAAAGAAATTGGGCTTTAGAGGCGAGCCCAGAATGGAAAAGAAAGGGGACCTGGAACATGAGCCTGGCTTGGGCCAGGTGGTCTTTAGCCATTTAATGGGCCTGGTTGTTTAAGGTATGTGGTTCGACACTTCAAACATCGATTACACTTTAATTAACACAAACACTAATCTACATTAAATTAAACTAATTTCATCAAATCAAATAAGAAATATCCACCATCTACTTTAAATCCAAATTGCAAGGCATTCGAACACTATACATTAAACGAGCACTCAGGCCACATGCATTCAAAAATCAAAGTTACTACTAATTGAGGATGAATTCATACACATGGTGATGCTAACAGTAGAGTACCTCAAATATTTTAAACTAAATAATGAAATACAATAGTATTCCCTAATTTTGTTCAGATACTAAGACCAATATCTAAAACAGCCAAGCCACGAGAAGAATTAACCTAGAACTTAACATCACCATCAAATTGAAATGACTCAATCAAAATCCAACCCAAAAGGGTGCTACCCATCTAAATTCAAACCATGTTGTAACAGTCCCAAAACCCAAATATATGATATAAAGGGTTCAACCCAGTTAAAACCAACATGAAAAAATTAAAGTCCAAATACACCCAAGAAGGTACTGACTACAGTAAAGCTACATGTGAAACTAGTTCAATAAGGAAAAGAAACCAGAATCAAGAAGCAAATAAAACAAAGTTAAAGAGGGACTGGCGAGGTATAGGAAAAAGACGAAATGGACATACAATCAAAAAAGGAAAAGCATATACTATTTTTACCAGAAACACGTGAGTGATTCGATGAATAACATCACTTGACAAACTTGTCGGTCTTTGGTTTTGCATGGGGCCGGTAGGCTTCGAAACGGATCGAAATCGATTCTAATCGCTCGTTCTCAAGGAGAACAGTCGACTGGCATAAGTTTCGACCCATTAACGGCCCGGAAAACTACTTGAACTCTGAAAAGGGAGCAAGGTTAGGGTTCCGAATTTGGCGTAAGATTTGGGATTTGGAGCCAAGGTGGGGATTTGGGGGAAATTTGTATTAGATTTATATTCCATGGGGTGTGGGGATTGTGGAGAAAGAATTTGGAGCTGATTGGGGATCCGCCGTCGGTGGAGATGGTGGAGGGATTTAGGGCTGTCACACCTCCTTTTTGCGCGCCCGCCCCGAAGGGTTAAATGCGCGAGGGAGTTTTTCCAATTTAAGTGACAATATTCGAAATAGGATTATTTATTTCAGAGTCGCCACTTAGGAAAGGTTTGACTTTTGGTGTCCCAAGTCACCGGTTTATCTTGAATCCCAAATCGAGGAAAATATTCGACTTTCCAAATGAAGTCTGCAAACCAGAAATTCTAAGTAAGGAATTCTGTTGACCCGAGGGAAGGTGTTAGGCACCCCCGAATCCCGTGGTTCTAGCACGGTCGCTTAAATTGTTATAATGGCTAAATATCTGATTTTTATACATGTTATGACTTGTGTTCTTTTATTAGGTTTAAACCGCTTTTTTTTATGGAATTGCAACGTCGTGGAAATGTATCTCGAACCACGTCACAATCAATGCACCTGTGGTTGTTAATACATTCCGACTCCGTTGAGATTTGAATTTGGGTCACATAAATGCGCACCCTAATTTAGGAAATTAACATTATTAAAAACGTGTCTAAAGAGACTAACACGTTATTATCTTTGAGGAAGGCCGTGAAATTCGCTTAAACGGCGCATCCCAAATTCTAAGTATTTTTAATATATGCATTTATGAGGGCCCCGCAGTTTGTGCATTTCATTTGGCGAGGCTCGTCTCATTTTATGAAAGGATAAACCTACAATAACTACATCTTTATTATGCTCGTCTCTAAGAAATGGAAGAAAGAAAATACGTACTAAGTGAATTGCATGCTTGGCCAACTCTGGATTCTTGTTAATTATCTGATTAATTATTTATGAGGCGGGAATTGTTTCGTGCCTTATTTCATGGGTGAACATGTTGTTAATTTGCTAAAAGAGATTACATACAAGATTAATAAGATTGCTAAACTTACACTAAATGTTCTTCAAGTTCGAATTTAAACTAACTTATTTGAACTAGATTAATGGAATCAATTACTAGAAACTGCTACTTATGGGATTCGAACGTGGTCCTATAAACTGCCTAACGGGATCCGATAAAGTTAAAACTCAAAAGATTAAAACTACATTGCATTCGGCAAGGTTAAAGCATTCTACCCTATACATACAACATATAGCTGAAAGGAAATCTAGTTATCAATATGCCAACTACTCGTGCATTCCACAAATTGCATGATTATATCATTCGTACAACCAAACAACTGTAAATCACAATACTTAAACAGACGAAGCTTCAGTTAAGTACGAAATCTACCTACTGTATTATGCTATTGAGTTACAACCTATCAAGTTACACAAATCTAACAACATTTAACAAAACCTGTAATTACTGCAGCAAATGATTAAACTTCTTCGCATCTTTCATTTCATGCTTTCACTGTTACAACAATGTGAAATTCTAGTGTGTACCTAGATGTTGAAATGCAAAGAAGAAGAAGAAGGTAGAGAAGTCAGCAGCAGTAACAAAGAATAGCAACAACAACAACAAATACAGCAGCAGTAGCACCCCCAGGCAGAATAGACCAGCAGTAACTCAATGAAACAGTACCCAATATCCAGGTAAAAGATTCAAAAAGGCTCAGTTAAGACCTAAGGAATTCCAATGTTAATCAAACAGGTAATAGGTGAATCCGACACAATAATGGAACACAGTTTTTGATTTTTAGACACTCAAAGGGAGGAACCTAAGTTTTGACAAAACAAATAGCAGTGTTAATGCTAATTTCCGACAGAGAAAATGGTGATGAGAAAAACAGAATTTTCAGCTTTCAATGAAGCAGCCAGGATTTTCTTTTTCTCTCTTTTCTCTGAACTCCTCTCTGCTTTCAGAACTCTCCCTTATCTATCTTTTTTGATCTCTTTTCCCTCTTTTTCTCTGAACTCCCAACTGTCCCCCCCTTTAAACTAGTGGAAACCTCCTCTTTTATACCCTAGAATCAAACTATTCACCAGTCTGTTAAACCATTGAACTCCCCCCATGTGCTCCTCCTGTTTTTTTTTCCACTCACCAACTAAAGAAAGGTAACCCTCCCATGAGATTCCCCTGACAGCCCTCAACTTTAATATTAAAAGTGATTTACCTTTTTATTAAACTAAACAAGAGTATGGGCAGCATGAATATGCCCTGACAGCACATGATGTCCATTCTACTCTAATTCCTTAACAACTGACAAAACACATGCTGCCCAAAGCCCAAAATGAGTAAACATGCTATCAATTTAAACCAAAGTCTGAAATCTATCCTAGACTGCAGCTATAAATCAATCCTTAAACGTTTTCTGATTTAGCTAACAAACTAACACACATTGACAATCAATTCTCAGTTGATTCAACAATGCCTCATTAAATCAAATTAAATAGCATGAGTCAAATTAACTATCATTCCAGACTGAAACTAATTGACGACATATATCGAATCGACTACGCGAATCATAACACATACAATCAAAGCCAATGATCAGAATCCAACAGTATCAACATGTGATTCGAATTGTACTGACCAAAACAAAAGGTTGCCCTGGAAACTAATTAATCGACCAAATTCAATTTCAGTTGATTGTATAGTTTACACACATACACCCAATCAGTAAATGAAGAAAAACTCGACCAAATAAAAAGTCCGGGCAAAGTGGACAGAAAAGTCGACACAAAATGAAAACAAATTGAAATGACATTTAAACACATGAACAAATATTAAGCAAAACAAACAACATGAACTGGCAAGGAAAAGAAGAAGAAAATACCTTAAAGAATTGAAAATCAGATGACCATGTCTCGGATTTTGACTCGAACCTCTTTTGGGGTTGAACAGACTTTAATCTAAGTGTTCTCAACTGAGAATACTTCGATTAAAATCTATTAGACCTCAAACTTCTTGTTTAAACGGACAAAAAAAACTCGGATTCTGGACTTCTAGGGTTCCTAGGGCAGATTTGGGATTCAAGTTTTTCTGGTTAGATTCGGACCAAACCAAGCCTGGTTTGGTCACGAGGGAGGTCAGGGGAGTGCCTGGCATGGATTTGGGGGTGGGGGGTGGCGTGGGTTGGGGTCCGTATCGAATCTTCAAATGAAGATTCGAGACGGTGGGGGAAGATTCGAGACCTACGGTTAGTAGATCTGTGTTCAGGGGGTCGAGGTGGCCTAGGGGTGTTAGTCTGGGGGTCACCGACATTGTTGCCACCGGGTTTACGGTGAGGGGAAAGGGGGGCGGCGCTAGGGTTTCGTGGTGTTTGGGTCTGGTGAGGGAGACGACTCAAGGGAGGGGGGGTTTGGCTTAGGGCGCGGGGTGAAAAGGGGGGGGGCTTATATACGGGACGGGGGTTGGATTTTTGACCGTTGGATCATTGGTGATCAACGACTTTGATCTCTTAACTTAAAGAGACGATGTCGTTTGGACTAATGACAGGCCTAACCTGGACCGTTGGATCTGTTTGACCAACGGTTCAGATGGAGGGTGCCAAAAACGGCGTCGTTTCCTTTTGCGTTTGGGGCCGGACTGGGTTAGTGAGTTTGGGCCTGATTTTTGGGTCTAAAACTGGCCCAATCCCGATTTATCCTATAAAAACCAATTCTTTTATTCTTTTTATTTATAATTCACACAAAATTACTAACTAAATTGTAAAAATCAAAATAAAACCATACATATATTAATTAATACTCAAACAAACAGTTATCACTCATATTAAACATTTAATTAAAATAAAATCACTCAATGACAACGAGTAGAATAAAAGATGCATATTCTGTGATTTTCCTTTTAATAACCAAATTATGGTTTGATTAATTCCTAATAGTAGAATGATATCCTAAACTCAACATGCGACGTACATATTTTTTGTATTTTGTTCGACGATACTAAACAATCACAAACAACACTACAAATAACTGCCAAAAGTGCCACGTAAACTCCAAAAATTGTACAACAAAACCATTTGTTTTATTGTTTGATTTCTTTTGGAGTAATTGTCGTGTAAACAAAAATCACGTGCTCACAGCTGCCCCTCTTTGTCCGAAAACACGAAGAGTTTTCGTGCAAAGATAAAGTGAGCGGATATGAGCGATTTTTGCCCATTGGAATACTCCGTGTGAAGCACATTTTTTGAAAGATTTTGACCGAATCTTTTGCTTCAAAGATTTCCTACATATCCTGGGCTAAATAGGAATCAGGTCAATGTAGTTCGGAAAATTTTGGTAGCTGGGACTACCATGGGATTGCAATGCTTGCTGTTACTGCTATTGCTGTTGCCACTGCTGTTTTAATGACCGCCTTATTACAACCAAAGGAAAAATTGAAACTGAACTAACTACTTATGTCTGTCAACTGCTAGTTACAAGATTCCTATCTATAGTTCTTTTGCAACTTGATCTAGGGTCTTAGCTGCTTCTGCTTGTAGACTTCGATCCGAATCTTGATGCTCGCAAGTTGTAGGCGCTTGTTTATTTCTGCAGTATTGAGTGGAACAGGATGGGCGGAACTCGGGAATTTCGATCAAATTTTGAGCGACCTGCCCTTCGTCTGTTCCGATATTTGGGAACATCTTTTTTTTGTTCTTTTCTTCTTTTCCTTATTCTGGATTGAGACTCATCCCGTAGGTCATCTCGATTCATGCGCCTCGAGGTCAGACCTGCTGAGACAACAAAACAAACGAACGAAATTTTCTGCCCCAGTTTCAACTAGGCAAATTTCGTGAGTTAATTGTCATGAAAATTTACAGCACTGATGAGGGGATTGGAAAAAACTCTAGTCTACAAAGCACAACTCAGGGGTTGGAGCCCTAACGTCGCAAAAGGTAAAAATGCACAACTCAGGGATTGGAGCCCTAATGCTGGCTAAATGGAAAAACTGCTCAACTCAGGGATTGGAGCCCTAATGTCGGCTAAAGAAAATGCTCAACTCAGGGATTGGAGCCCTAATGCTAGCTAAACGGAAAAGTGCTCAACTCAGGGATTGGAGCCCTATGTTGGCTGAATGAAAAAGTGCTCAACTCATGGATTGGAGCCCTAATGTCGGCTTAACAGAAAAAACGCTCAGTTCAGGGATTGGAGCCCTAATGCTGGCTAAACGGAAAAGTGCTCAACTCAGGGATTGGAGCCCTAATGTCGGCTTAACAGAAAAACGCTCAGTTCAGGGATTGGAGCCCTAATGCTGGCTAAATGGAAAAGTGCTCAACTCAGGGATTGGAGCCCTAATGTCGACTAAAGGAAACTTGCTCAACTTAGGGATCGGAGCCCTAAATTGGAAGGATTGCCAGGTTATGCTGGAGACTTTCCGGGTTATGTCGGAAAAGGTCCGCGGGTTATGCCGGGAAGATTCATCAGGTTATGCCGGAAAAGGGAAAGAGTTCTCGGATTATGCCGGTAGGTCATCAGGTTATGCCGAAAAGGTCCACGGGTTATGCCGGGAAGATTCATCGGGTTATGCCGGTAAAGTCATCGGGTTATGCTAGTAAAGTCATCGGATTATGCCGGAAAGATTTATCGGGTTATGCCGAAAAAGGTAAGAGTCCTCGGGTTATGCCGGGCAAGTCATCGGGTTATGCCGGAAAGGTCCACGAGTTATGCCGGAAAGATTCATCGAGTTATGCCGGAAAAGGACAAGAGTCCTCGGGTTATGCCGAGGAAGTCATCGAGTTATGCCGAAAAGGTTCACGGGTTATGCCGGGAAGATTCATCGGGTTATGCCGGTAAAGTCATCGGGTTATGCCGGGAAAGGTCCATGGGTTATGCCGGAAAGATTTATCGAGTTATGCCGAAAAAGGTAAGAGTCCTCGGGTTATGCCGGGCAAGTCATCGGGTTATGCCGAAAAGGTCCACGGGTTATGACGGAAAGATTCATCGGGTTATGCCGGAAAAGGACAAGAGTCCTCGGGTTATGCCGAGGAAGTCATCGTGTTATGCCGAAAAGGTCCACGGGTTATGCCGGGAAGATTCATCGGGTTATGCCGATAAAGTCATCGGGTTATGCCGGAAAAGGTCCACGGGTTATGCCGGGAAGATTCATCGGGTTATGCAGGAAAAGTCATCGGGTTATGCCGGAAAAGGTCCACGGGTTATGCCGGGAAGATTCATCGGGTTATGCTGGGAAAGGTCCACGGGTTATGCCGGGAAGATTCATCAGGTTTTGCCGGGGAAATCATCGGGTTATGCCGGAAAAGTCATCGGGTTATGACGGAAAGATTCATCGGGTTATGCCGGAAAGGTCCACGGGTTATGCCGGGAAGATTTATCGGGTTATGCCGGTAAAATCATCGGGTTATGCCGGAAAAGTCATCGGGTTATGCCGGAAAGATATATCGGGTTATGCCAGGATTTTGATAGAAAAAGCTCCTTGGGTTATGCCAAGGAGATCCGCGGTTTAACCGGGATAGTTGGGGAATAAGGTCCTACACTACCATGATTTGTTTTTCTTTTGGGGATTTTCATTTTTCTTTCCTGTCTTTATTTTCTTTTTTATTTCTTCTTATTTATCAAAATGCATGAAAGAATTCTGGGGAAACTTACTTTTGGTTGTTCTCCCGCTGCAAAGCTGGTTCAATGCTCGCACATTTCACTTCTTTCGGGCTATACCTGTTTCTTGCACGGTTCCCTGGAGTGAGACCTGTTTCAGCAAAGAACAATTTATAAGATGAAACGGTGGCTGGTTTTGTGGTCTTGATCATCTCCATCATTTGATCCCGTCCCATTTCCATTAAGAACTGTGCTGCTTGTTGATCTTGAGGGTGAATCTCTTTCACACTGACCGAGTTCAGCCTTAGGATTACATGATGACTCGCCCGTGTGGGCTCCGTCCTTTTGCTTTATTCTGCCTTTAGGAACTTTGCCTTTGACTTTCTTTCCTTTCGAACATCTTTACTTTGGAAGCAAATCAACCACCATGGTCAGTCGGGATTGGACTGACGCACCACTGAGGCTGTGTATTTTCTTTGACTCTTGCCAGGCGGGGCCCTGTTAAACCGGTCCTGCCACCTTTTCTTTGTGGTTGTTACGGAATCAGAGTTAGACCAAAAGGGATTCAAAGAAAACTATGCAAAAGGAAAACATACGAGTTTAAAGAGAAGCGTCCCTTTCGGGGGAAAAGAAGGACTTATCTAGAGTGCATGCTGGCTTCAAACTGACATGACATGCTTCTTGGACTGGATACCCGATCCGCATCAAACTCCAGCTTCTCATGAACCTATTGATCCGTGTTTCCAAAACGGAGAACCTTTCCACGACTTTTAGTGATGAAGTATCCTCTTTTCGGCCGACAACGCCCTTTGCGGGTTTTCGCTAATCGACCTCTCTCATTTTTGATTTATCTACTCTTGTCGCCTCATGGTGCCCGAAGGTTTTCACCGATAAGACTCTCTCATTTTATTTCTTTCAATTTGACTTCCATCAGATTCCAACAATGACGTTTTCCATTTTCCTGTCTTTGCCAATTGATCAGAAGGACTTGGACAAGGTTTGGGATGAAAAGAATTTGGATTGAACTACAACTTTGGAACCTTTTGGGCGGGATCATTGCCGAACCATTATAACTTCTGCCCCAGTTTCACTTTTGGGGGACTTCTTGGATTTTTATTTTGGTGTGACTGAACCCCCGGGAGAGGTTGCCTACGTATCCTTTCGGAATTAAGTCAAACGTAGTTCAGACCACTTTTCTTTTTGTTTTTCTGTTTTGCTTTGTTTTTCACTTCCTTTCCCTTTTTCTCATTTTCATTGTCTCTCTTTTTTTTTGTATATATATTTTCTTATTTTTGTAATTCTTTCTTCTTCTTCTTCTTTTCATTTTTCTTTTTTTTTTTTTCATTTTATTTTCAATAATACTTTCAGGTTCCAAAGAGGGTAATCAAAGAAAAGTAACCAGCTCAAATGGGTTTGCAAAAGGGTTGATAGTGTTTGGGTAGCGAGAATGAAAGCCTTCGTCATCTCAAACTATGCAAAGACATCGCCGGAGCGATCTAGACATAATACTGCATCTGCTTTAATAGCGGGGTCGGCGTCATTTCTTTCGATGTCGCCCAGATACAAATGCTCCTTCTGGCAATATTTTCCAATGATGTATGGACCCTTCCTATTATGAGCAAACTTTCCTCGTGCTTCCTGGTGATGAGGAAGAATACACCTTAACACCAGTTGCCCTGCTTCAATTTTACAGGTGCGGGCCATTCTTTGTTGGTACGATTGCTCGTGAGAAACTATAATCATTAAGGTTAACATTCCATACGGGTTTAAACCCACTTACTGTCCTCAAACTCCGCTTCAGCGATGGACATTTTCCAGACCATGAACTAATTTTCTTTAGTTGTTCCCATTTAATTTTCTCAAACTCTCTATATTTCAAATTTTTGACTCATTATTTGAAGTCTGACGGAGTTCTTGGGATCTGGGCATGAAGTCCGCAAGCATGTCATGTTATTTAAAGCTGCATTATCAGAATTGAAGAGAACTAAAAAAAAGAAAATATAGCAAAACTCTGGAAAAAAAGGTGAACGATGAAACATGATTTCATTTCTTGGAATTGGGAAGATAAACGGGGTTGACATTCAGGAAATTAAAAATAGGAAACTAAAGAAAACATCTGAGTTACACCCTGGGGTGGCTCGCGATGCAGAGAAAGTGGCAGGACAGGTCCACTAGGACTCCCGCTTGATCAGGAATGGCGTAGCCTTCCAGTTTTGAAGCTTGGCGCTTGGTCCCGTGTATGATACCTCAGCGGTGCTAGTGCCCTCTCTTGGCTGGACCATGTGTGTTTCGCATAGCTTTTTCCTCATCGCCTCACATATTCCCTCACTCTCTTCAAACGTGAAAACCTCATCATTTTCCTTTTCACTGTACTTTGGCTTCTGTGGTATGCGTCCAATAACCACTGGCTCATTCAACCGAGGTGGTTTGATTGTCCCCCATACCACATAGGCCTGCTTGGATACATCAACTTTCCCCTTTTCTTGCTTCGGGGTTGCCTTGGGCTGCCTTTCTGTATTAGCAATAGCAATTATGGTTTTAAGCGCCGGATCAAATTCCTAATCTTCAATAATTATCCCAATTATCGGCCCGTTGTTGTGGGCGGGCAACAGATTATTGGTCACATTTGGGACATCCTCGTCTTTCAACACAATTTTCCCTTGCTCTAACAAATTCTCTACCGCTTGTTTCAATGTCCAACAGTTGTTTGTATTGTGCCCTTCTACCCCTGAATGGTATGCATACCTAACACCCCGCTGATATGATGGTGATTCCGGGTTTTGCCCGTTTGGTGGTATGGGCTGCAATAAATTCATCTGGACAAGCTTAGGGAATAGGGTGGAGTAGGGTTCACCGATCGGTGTATAGTTGGGTCTCCTGGGTGGTTCCCGAGGACGGAAGTTATTCTGGGAAGGCCGAGGATTGTATCGGTTTCGGTGAGGAAGCTGACTTCTAGGAGGTGGAGCTTGGCCCCGATTGGCTTGCTGCGGCGGCTGGACGTAAGCCTGGGTATTCATGACCATGTAGGGTTGAGGAGCATAGGTCACATTTTGGTGGGGGAAATAATGTTGCGGGGTTCTTTCTGAAAAACAGGGCCTAGGGTTATGATATTCTCCTGCTTCTGATGCCGCCATGGATGTCTCTTCCTTTTTCTTCCCTCTTGCCATTCCTCCGGACCCGCTTTGGACGGCTTGGGAGGTTGCCTTTATGGGTGCCTGACTCAAAATTCTACCCGTTTTCAAACCATTCTCCACCATCTCCCCGATCTTAATCGCTTCCGCGAAAGGCTTTCCCATGGCTGACATCATGTTTTGGAAGTAGTCTGATTCTTGAGCCTGGAGGAAAGTACTGACCATTTTTATCTCGTCCATGGGAGGTTTTACCCTTGATTCTTTCTCGTTCCATTTAATAGCATATTCTCTGAAACTCTCCGAGGGTTTCTTCTTCAAGTTTGACAAAGCATTTCTGCCTAGTGCGATGTCAATATTATATTGAAATTGTCCCACGAAATCTCTGGCGAGATCATCCCATATATTCCATCGAGATATGTCCTGGTCCATATACCACTCTGAGGCGATTCCTACCATACTTTCCCCGAAGTATGCCATCAACAATTCTTCTTTGCCGCCGGCTCCCCTCAATTGGTTGCAATACTTCTTGAAATGAGCAATGGGGTCGCCGTGCCCGTCATACTTTTCAAACTTTGATGTTTTGAAACCCACGGGCAGGTGCACGTGAGGGAACATGCATAGATCGGTATAGGAAACACTCTTTTGCCCACTTAAACCCTGCATGTTTTTCAAACTCTGCTCGAGGCTCCTCATTCTTTTTGTCATCTCATCTTTTTCAGCAGCTTTAGGGTTTTGATCCTGCCCAGGTGCAAGCTCGTATTGAGGTTGTTGATGATGAGCGCTGGTGGTGAACCGAGTTGGTTCCAATGAGAAGGATGGGGCTTGGAATGTGAATGAGGAAGAGTCAAAATTGGGCCTGTGTGTAGTGGGTTGTACCACGATTGGACAGGGCGGTGCGGTGAATACGCTTGTAGCTACATCCGTCGTTGACATCCAGGGGTAAGACTCAGAGGGTGATCCAGCAGAGTGGGCTGAAATGGCCGGGTAACCGAATGGGGTAGTTGGATAGCTTATGGGGATGTTGGAAGTCCCACTTGTCCTGGAGAACAACTCAGGGAACCCAGGGATTACACTCGGTGGCTCTTTTCCGTTATTCCAGTCATCCAACATCTCCAACATGCGGAGCCGCAGGATTCTGGTTTCCTCAGCAGTTGCTGACTCAGGCGTCAGGACGACCGAGATTGAACTCTCCTCAGAGACAGGAATTGTCGGCAAAAGGATTTCTGAAGACATCTCCATGCTTCCCTTTGATCTTGTGAAGTAAGTGTGAATACTCCCTCTCGACTTAACAACGGGCAACTGAACACTCCCTTTCGACCTCGTGAAGTATGAATGTGAGGCCAGACCTCCACCAAACCAACCACCTTTTTCTAAAAACCTGAAGGACTCAGCAGCAAACAAACGGTTAGTTCGAAACAAATAACAGGTAGCTAATCTCACGTTGGGGTGTGGTGCACCTATACAGTTAAGTGAATTTCTACATGTTTGCAACGAAGACTTGTGTCATTCCGGACTCTTTTTAGGCTTCCCTTTATTTATCATTTTATTATTTTTTTTATTTTTTTTATATTATTTCCTATTATTATTGTTTCATTATTTGCAGTTTAAAATGTGACCGGATCCGATGAGGATTGCCTACGTATCACGATGCCGCGTGAATCAGATCTTGCGTAGTTCGGGACATTTGCTGTTAAAAAGTGTTCATTTTGCATTGTGCCTATCCTGCACATTTATTAAGGGGATTTAAGCAAAAATGATTTGACTAAAAATGATTTGACTATATTTTAGAAAGAAAGATCCGATTTTCAAACACGACCTTTCAGCACTTCGGGGATGAAGATTTTAAGGCTGTGAGGGTCAATCGATCAAAACTTTAAAAGATGATCGAAAGTGGCCGTTTACGCAAAGTCAGTCTTCCGCCGTCCCTTTCGGGAATATTTGGCCGTTTTTGACAACAACAGCATCACTTGATTTATTTATGACTCTTTTTTTTTTCAGAATGGTGACCCGACATTGGGAATATGGCATCGTAGAGCCTTGGGGACGAGGATCCTAAGGCCATTGGGCAATTTGGTCAAAATTTTAAAAAATGACCAAAAATGGCTGTTTATGCAAAGTCAGCCTTCCGGTGTCCCTTTCGGGAACATCCGGCTATTCTTGACAAAACGGCATCACCTGACTAATAAATTAAAATTCTGACATTTTGGCTATTTCTGAAAAAGGGGAGGTTGGATCCGATGATGGTTGCCTACGTATCTCATACCCTGTGAGAATCAAACCGGCGTAGTTCGGGCATGATCAAAATAGGGGAAACAGACTAAATCCTTTTTTTTTTGAATAAAATCTTTCAAAGGAAAGGAGAAAAATATTTTTTTTTGGATTTTATATTTTTTTATTTTTTCTTTTATTATTTTTTTTTTGGAAAAGAGATGAAGACTAAAGTAATATTTTTTTTTTATATTTTTTTTGAACCCTTTTATGGAAGTATTTGGACTATTAGTCTGAATTTATAAAAGAGATACTACAAAAGAAACAACATTTGTTTTTTGAATTTTGAATTTTCCCTTATTTTTTTACTTTTAAATAAATATATATTTTTTGGCTTTTGAAAGTGATTAAAAGGAATTTTTTTATATGTTTTTTTAATAAATCAAACTAAAAGACAAACTTTGTTTTCATTTTTTTTTCTTCTCTTTTTTTTTTTTAGTTTTTTTAGAAACCGGCCAACATGCAGATCTGAAGAAAATAAATGCGCAAAACAAACGGGATGCAGCAGGATGGTCTTTTCATTTCAGGTTGCCTGTCCTAAACGGACCCAACCCCTGTGTTGAGTCCCCTATGTCAAATGCAACATGATGCAAATAAGCGTTACTACTAGGGATCCGACATGAGGTTTCGTTATACTAGGTTTATAACCTGGGTATATGTTCTAGACTGTGTACCCGAGCGGACAACTCGAGTCGAGGAGGGGGCAACTTACCAGGAACCAAAAGTCCATCCGGCTTCGTAACTTGTCCGAGCCTCTTTTTTATTTCAGGTATTGACACTAACAGAATAGGGAGTCTCGACTAGCGAGCTTCTCCCCGGAGGTAAGAAGAGAAAGGTTTCGGCACAGTTTATATATAGTTCAGATAATATCAAAGCGGTAAAAGACAACTTTTAGCGCGTTATGCCCAAAAAATGTAATAAAGATCAGATAATAAAGCCAAATATAACAATTATTCTAAGCTCGAATTCTTGAACCCTGCGAAACCAGAGATTCTGGGTTCGATCCCCAGCAGAGTCGCCAGAGCTGTCACACCTCCTTTTTATGCGCCCGCCCCGAAGGGTTAAATACGCGAGGGAGTTTTTCCAATTTAAGTGACAATATTCGAAAAGGGATTATTTATTTCAAAGTCTCCACTTAGGAAAGGTTTGGCTTTTGGTGTCCCAAGTCACCGGTTTATCTTGAATCCCAAATCGAGGAAAATATTCGACTTTCCAAATGAAGTCTGCGAACCAGAAATTCTAAGTAAGGAATTCTGTTGACCCGAGGGAAGGTGTTAGGCACCCTCGAATCCCGTGGTTCTAGCACGGTCGCTTAAATTGTTATAATGGCTAAATATCTGATTTTTATACATGTTATGACTTGTGTGCTTTTATTAGGTTTAAACTGCTTTTTTTTATGGAATTGCAACGTCGTGGAAATGTATCTCGAACCACGTCACAATCAATGCACCCGTGGTTGTTAATACATTCCGACTCCGTTGAGATTTGAATTTGGGTCACATAAATGCGCACCCTAATTTAGGAAAATAACATTATTAAAAACGTGCCTAAAGAGACTAACACGTTATTATCTTTGAGGAAGGCCGTGAAATTTGCTTAAACGACCCATCCCAAATTCTAAGTATTTTTAATATATGCATTTATGAGGGCCCCGCAGTTTGTGCATTTCATTTGGCGAGGCTCGTCTAATTTTATGAAAGGATAAACCTACAATGACTACATCTTTATTATGCTCATCTCTAAGAAATGGAAGAAAGAAAATACGTGCTAATTGAATTGCATGCTTGGCCAACTCCGGATTCTTGTTAATTATCTGATTAATTGTTTATGAGGCGGGAATTGTTTCGTGCCTTATTTCATGGGTGAACATGTTGTTAATTTGCTAAAAGAGATTACATGTAAGATTAATAACATTGCTAAACTTACACTAAATGTTCTTCAAGTTCGAATTTAAACTAACTTATTTGAACTAGATTAATGGAATCAACTACTAGAAACTGCTACTTATGGGAATCGAACGTGGTCCTATAAACTGCCTAATGGGATCCGATAAAGTTAAAACTCAAAAGATTAAAAATACATTGCATTCGGCAAGGTTAAAGCTTTCTACCCTATACATACAACATATAGCTGAAAGGAAATCTAGTTATCAATATGGCAACTACTCGTGCATTCCACAAATTGCATGATTATATCATTCGTACAACCAAACAACTGTAAATCACAATACTTAAACAGACTAAGCTTCAGTTCAGTATGAAAGCTACCTATTGTATTATGCTATTGAGTTATAACCTAGCAAGTTACACAAATCTAACAACATTTAACAAAAGCTGTAATTATTGCAGCAAATGATTAAACTTCTTCGCATCTTTCATTTCATGCTTTCACTGTTACAACAATGTGAAATTCTAGTGTGTACCTGGATGTTGAAATGCAAAGAAGAAGAAGAAGGTAGAGAAGTCAACAGCAGTAACAAAGAATAGCAGCAACAACAACAAATACAGCAGCAGTAGCACCCCCAGGCAGAATAGACCAGCAGTAACTCAATGAAACAGTACCCAATATCCAGGTAAAAGATTCAAAAAGGCTCAGTTGAGACCCAGGGAATTCCAATGTTAATCAAACAGGTAATAGGTGAATCCGACACAATAATGGAACACAGTTTCTGATTTTTAGACACTCAAAGGGAGGAACCTAAGTTTTGACAAAACAAATAGCAGTGTTAATGCTAATTTCCGACAGAGAAAATGGTGAGGAGAAAAACAGAATTTTCAGCTTTCAATGAAGCAGTCGGGATTTTCTTTTTCTCTCTTTTCTCTGAACTCCTCTCCTCTCTGCTTTCAGAACTCTCCCTTCTCTATCTTTTCTGATCTATTTTCCCTCTTTTTCTCTGAACTCCCAACTGTCCCCTCCTTTAAACTAGTGGAAACCTCCTCTTTTATACCCTAGAATCAAACTATTCACCAGCCTGTTAAACCATTGAACTCCCCCCATGTGCTCCTCCTGTTTTGTTTTTCACTCACCAACTAAAGAAAGGTAACCCTCCCATGAGATTCCCCTGACAGCCCTCAACTTTAATATTAAAAGTGGTTTACCTTTTTATTAAACTAAACAAGAGCATGGGCATCATGAATATGCCCTGACAGCACATGCTGTCCATTCTACTCTAATTCCTTAACAACTGACAAAACACATGCTGCCCAAAGCCCAAAATGAGTAAACATGTTATCAATTTAAACTAAAGTCTGAAATCTATCCTAGACTGCAGCTATAAATCAATCCTTAAACATTTTCTGATTTAGCTAACAGACTAACACACATTGACAATCAATTCTCAGCTGATTCAACAATGCCTCAGTAAATCAAATTAAATAGCATGAGTCAAATTAACTATCATTCCAGACTGAAACTAATTGACGACATATATCGAATCAACTACACGAATCACAACACATACAATCAAAGCCAATGATCAGAATCCAACAGTATCAACATGTGATTCGAATTGTACTGACCAAAACAAAAGGTTGCCCTGGAAACTAATTAATCGACCAAATTCAATTTCAGTCGATTGTATAGTTTACACATATACACCCAATCAGTAAATGAAGAGAAACTCGACCAAATAAAAGGTCCGGGCAAAGTGGACAGAAAAGTCGACACAAAATGAAAACAAATCGAAATGACATTTAAACACATGAACAAAAATTAAGCAAAACAAACAACATGAACTGGCAAGGAAAAGAAGAAGAAAATACCTTAAAGAATTGAAAATCAGATGACCATGTCTCGGATTTTGACTCGAACCTCTTTTGGGGTTGAACGGACTTTAATCGAAGTGTTCTCAACTGAGAATACTTCGAATAAAATCTATTAGACCTCAAACTTCTTGTTTAAACAGACAAAAAAAACTCGGATTCTGGACTTCTAGGGTTCCTAGGGCAGATTTGGGATTCAAGTTTTTCTGGTTAGATTCGGACCAAACCAAGCCTGCTTTGGTCATGAGGGAAGGTCAGGGGAGTGCCTGGCATGGATTTGGGGGGGGGGGTTTGGCGTGGGTTGGGGTCCAGCTCGAATCTTCAAATGAAGATTCGAGATGGTGTGGTAAGATTCGAGACCTACGATTAGTAGATCTGTGTTCAGGGGGTCGAGGTGGCCTAGGGGTGTTAGTCTGGGGGTCACCGGCGTTGTTGCCGCCGGGTTTACGGTGAGGGGAAAGGGGGCGGCGCTAGGGTTTCGTGGGGTTTGGGTCTGGTGAGGGAGACGACCTAAGGAGGGGGGTTTGGCTTAGGGCGCGGGGTGAAAAGGGGGGGGGCTTATATACGGGACGGGGGTTGGATTTTTGGCCGTTGGATCGTTGGTGATCAACGGCTTTGATCTCTTAACTTAAAGAGACGATGTCATTTGGACTAATGTCAGGCTTGACCTGGACCGTTGGATCTGTTTGACCAACGGTTCAGATGGAGGGTGCCAAAAATGGCGTCTTTTCCTTTTGCGTCTGGGGCCGGACTGGGTTAGTGAGTTTTGGCCTAATTTTTGGGTCTAAAACTGGCCCAATTCTGATTTATCCTATAAAAACCAATTCTTTTCTTCTTTTGATTTCTAATTCACACAAAATTACTAACTAAATTGTAAAAATCAAAATAAAACCATACATATATTAATTAATACTCAAACAAACAGTTATCACTCACATTAAACATTTAATTAAAATAAAATCACTCAATGACAACGAGTAGAATAAAAGATGCATATTCTGTGATTTTCCTTTTAATAACCAAATTATGGTTTGATTAATTCCTAATAGTAGAATGACATCCTAAACTCAACATGCGACGTACATATTTTTTGTATTTTGTTCGACGATACTAAACAATCACAAACAACACTACAAATAACTGCCAAAAGTGCCACGTAAACTCCAAAAATTGTACAACAAAACCATTTGTTTTATTTTTTGATTTTTTTTGGAGTAATTGTCGTGTAAACAAAAATCACGTGCTCACAAGGGCAGCGGGTCTTCTAGGGTTAGACTTGAGAGATATGAAAGAGAAGCTCATCAGGGGTCCTAGGTTGTTTTGAGGGTCTTCGGACATTTTTAAATGAGAATGGGGGAAGTCACCAGGGCCGTTGAATGAACTAAGATGAATGGCCAGGATTTTTTTTAAATTACTGGACTCAAAACGACATCGTTTGAGTTGTCTTGATACCTGAAGGGATTGGACCGGGTAGGGATCAGGTTTTGGGCCTGGAATTGAAGCGGAAATCGTTTGGGCTTTATTTAATTGGCTTTAACATCCCTTCTGATTCTCTTTTCTTTTTCTTCTCAATTTTCAATTGTTTTTCTTCCTTTTCTTCTTTAATTGATTAAAAACAAAAATTAAACACTTAAATTGAATTAATTACAAAATTAAACTAATTATCTAATATAATATTAATTACTCCTAATTCAAAAAGGGAAAATTACTAATTTAGAATTAAAAGGCTAAAAATTCAAAAGATAAACCAATTTTGATTTTCAGTTTTAATAAAACAAATAATTGACTAATTTACCTTGAAAATATAAAAATGACCTAAATGCAATGCATGATATTTTTTGGCTTTTTCATGATAAAAATATACATGCACAGAAAAATGCAAATAATTAGCACAAATTTCCACAGAATCCTATAAAATTGTAAAAATGGAAATTTGTCTTTCTTGCATTTTATGCGAGTAATTCACATAGGGCAAAAATCACGTGCTCACAGTTGCCCCTCTTTTCTAGAAACATGAAGAGTTTTCGTGCAAAGATAAAGTGAGCGGATACGAGTGATTTTTGCCCGTCTGAATACTCTATGGGAAGAATTTTTGAAAGATCTGAACGCACCTTGCTTCTGATGTTGCCTACATATCCTTGGCTATAAAGGAATCAGGTCAGTGTAGTTCAGGAAGTTTTGGTAGCTGGGACTACCAGGAAGCTGTGATTTCACTGTTGCTGCTGCTACTACTGCTTGCTGAACTCCTTATTACACCAAGACAAAATAAAAGAAGCTAGACTAAATTATGATCTGTGAATTACAAGAATCATATCTACATCTTCAACTTGATCTCACAGTTTCTGTTGCTTTGTTGACTTGTACTCTCCATGTAAAATTCCTTTGTTGCTGACTTGAATTGTATTTTGAGGTGCTTTTCCTTTGTTCTCTAGGCGGTCGCCTGATTACTGAACTTGAACCGTCTTCTTTTGAACATTGCTACTTTCCATTTGTTCTTCCACGTGGGCGCCTGATTACCAACATTTGAATTATCTTCCTTTTCTCCGACACTTGACTTGTTTTCCCTTTGTTATCCAGGTGGGTGCCTGATTGCCGAACTTGCACCGTCTTGCTTTGAACATTACTGCTTTCCCTTTGTTCTCTAGGCAGGCTCATGATTACCAAAATTTACACGATTTTTCCTCGAAACTTGAACTGCTTCCCTTTCTTCTCCAGGTGGGCTCCTGATTACCAACAGTTGAATTGCTTTTCCCTTTGTTCTCTAGGTGGGCTCCTTATTACCAACACTTAAACTGCTTTTCCCTTTGTTTTCCAGGTGGGCTCCTGATTACCAAAACTTGAACCGTTTTCCCTTTGTTCTCTAGGTGGGCTCCTGATTACTAAAAGTTTAACTGCTTTCCCTTTGTTCTCCAGGTGGGTTCCTAATTTCCAAAACTTGAATTGCTTTTTCGTTTGTTCTCCATGTGGGCTCCTGATTTCCGAAACTTGAACCGTTTTCCCTTTGTTCTCCAGGTGGGCTCCTGATTACCAAAACTTTAACTATTTTCCCTTTGTTCTCCAGGTGGGCTCCTGATTGCTGAACTTGGACTACTTCCTCTTGCAACTGCTTTTCCTTTGAACTAATTTCTCTTGTTTCTCCAGGTGGGTGCCTTGTTGCTTGAACTTGAACTGCTTTCTATTCTTGAAACTCGTGTTGTTCTTCCTTGCTCTCCAGGTAGGCGCCTTACTACAACCGAATAGACAAAACAAAGAAAATTTTCTGCCCCAGTTTGGTAGCTGGGCACACTTGTGAGTGTTAATTGAATCATGTTATCCAATATCTCTAAGAATTTGAAAGCTAGATCCCATTATCCAGGAGGGTCCTGAAAACTCCTAGTAAAATGACAGTTTTAAAGCTAAATTATATTTTCTAAAGGTAAGACTTCCGCTAAATCTTTTTATCTATGAAGGTCTCAAAACTAAATCCCATTATCCAGGAGGTTCCTAAAAGTTTCCCACTTAGTTTCATTCTAAGAATGAACACTTTAAAACCAACTTATGTTTCCTCAAAGTAAAGCTTATGCTAGATCTTCTTACTCATGAATGTTTTAAATTTAAACTAAGTCCCATTGTCTAGGAGGGTCCTGAGAATTTACGGTTGAACTTGTTCGGTACTTGCTTTCCTTACGGAGGGTTTCTCCGAAACAAATGAAACTTTTTCCCCCTGTTTCAATCAAAGAAAATTCTTGTCAGTTTAAAAATGTAGTGGTTAGTTTGTGGCATTATTGCTGAAGGTGGCCTTTTCGCCACTGTGATTTTCTTTGATTGGCTTCTTTGCACTGGCCAAGAAATGTTTGCCTTTCCATATAAATTTTAAATTGCAGGACCTTGAATGACCTGAATGCCCTACACCCAATCTGTTGTTTCATATTTCTGCCCTTCCAATTTGAACCTCGCGAAATGTACAAACCACTCGACTGCTTTAACTTTCATCAACACCATACTATCATTTTTTCATCATGCTATTTTTGCATTCTTTGGCCGCACTTTGCTTTGTGCAATTTTGGAAGTTGGTAGTAGGCTTTGCGATCCTTCCTTTTGCTTTGAAAGGATAACATTGAAAAAGCTTTAGAGGAGTAGACCCAAAAGTAAATGAAATGCAATGACTCCGAGAGTTATGAGTAGAGAAGAAAAATCAAACGGAAGGACTATTTGAGGAAGAAAAGGAAAAGGGACTTATCTGAGTGAAGCTGTTGGCATCAATGATCATGACATGCATCTCGGATTAATCAGCCCAGCATATTCAACCAATGTTCTTTCAATCTTCACACTCTTATGCCCAGGGTTCCCATAATCTGACTCCCTTACTAAGTCAACATACTTGTTCGACTTGCGGTGCCTTGAGGGTTTTCACCAGAAAACCTCTCTCATTTATTCATCTCTCAATTCATCATCGCCTTACGGTGCCAGTGAGGGTTTTCACTACTAAGACTCTCTCATTTTAATTTCTCTCAGTTTTCTATCGCCTTACGGTGCTCGTAAATGTTTTCACCAATAAGACTCTCGCATTTTTCATTTTCCGGCTTAGATTGGAGTGTTTCCCCTATTGTGAATCACACCTCTACTTGTTCGACTTGGCATCTCTCGAAGACTGGTCGGAAGGTCTTTCTTTGGACCGTAATGTGGGCTTTTGGATAGGGTTAGAAAGAAAGGAAATCAAAAGGCTCACAACAGCTTGAATGGGTTCAAAATTACAACTTTTGGAATCAGATTTCTAACAACAACCACAACTTCTGCCCCAGTTTCTTTGCTTAGGGACTTTTGAATTTTTATTTTGATGGGATTGAACTGTGAGGCTGCTTACGTATCCTTAAAAGGAATCAGGTCTATCGTAGTTCATGACATAGGAATTACTTTGTCGTTGTGATTTTTCTCTCTTCTTTTCCTTTCTCTTTTTTTCCTTTTCTTTTCTTTTCTTTTTTTTATATTTTATTTTCTTTTTTTTCACTCTTTTCCATTCTTTTCTTTCTCTTTTCTTTTCTCTTTTTTCTTCGTTACTCACCTTTTTCGCTCGTGTTTCTGAACTTTGCTACTAATTCCAAAAGAGGGGTATAAAAGGAAATAAATAAGGTTCAAAGTGGTAACAAAGGATAAAGTGTTTAGATAGCAGAACAAAATGCCTTTGTCATTCCAATCTTCAAAACATGCCAAGTACAAACAAACACAATTTAAACCAAAGAAATCATACATAATATCTTTTGACTGTATCAGAACTGATTGTCATATCTACACATTTGCCTTTTATATCTGTTAAATACAAAGCTTCATTGGACAACACTCTTGTTACAATGAACGAGCCCTGCCAATTTGGGGCGAACTTGCCTTTCGCTTCAGCCTGAAGTGGAAGAATACGTTTCAATACTTGCTGACCCACATCAAATTTTCGTGGATGCACCTTCTTGTTGTATGATCTTGCCATTCTCTTTTGATACAACTATCCATGACATACGGATGCCAATCTCTTCTAATCAATCAAACTTAATTGCTCTAGACGGGTCTTGCCCCATTCATCATCATCAATCTCGGCTTCAACATCAATCCAAACGGATGAAATTTCAACTTTTACGGGTATCACTGACTCAGTGCCATATACCAACAAGTAAGGAGTTGTACCTACTGAAGTGCGAACAGTAGTGCGATAACCCAACAATGCAAATGGCAACTTCTCATTCCATTGCCTAGAACCTTGCACCATTTTCCAAAGTATCTTTTTTTATGTTTTTGTTGGCTGCCTCCATTCGCCTTGGGGCGGTATGGGGTGGAATTGCGATGTGTAATCTTAAACTGTTGACACACTTCCTTCATCTAGATGACTGTTGATATTAGCACCATTATCTGTGATGATCACCTTTGGGATTCCGGAACGACAAATGATATTTGAATGAACAAAATCGACCACTGCCTTCTTGGTCACATATTTGAAAGTTTTAGCTTCAACCCACTTAGTAAAATAGTCAATGACCACCAGAATGAACTTGTCTCCATTTGATGTTGCTGGCTCAATTAGTCTGATGACATCTATACCCGAAGCAACAAATGGCCATGGTGCGGACATTGTGTGCAATTCAGATGGTGGAGAATGAATCAAATCTCCATGTACTTGGCATTGATGACATTTGCGCACAAAACTGATACAATCTCGCTCCATGGTGAGCCAATAATAACCTGCTCGAAGAATCTTCTTTGCCAGAACATACCCACTTGTATGCGGCCCGCAAACCCCGGAATGTACTTCGGTCATGATGGTCGTGGCTTGTCTAGCATCTATGGATCTTACAATCCAAGATCTGGAGTTCCTTTGTACAAAACTACCCCACTGAAGAAAAATCCGCTTGTCAAATGTCAAATTGTTCTCTTCGAATCCCTTGTGGCTTGTAGTGGATATGCCCCCATTCTGATATACTCCCTGATGTCATGGAACCATGGTTTACCATCATGTTCCTCCTCAACCATATTGCAGTAAGCATGCTGATCATGGACCTGAATATGCAAAGGGTCAATATAAGCCTTATCTGGATGATGTAACATCGATGCCATGGTAGCCAAAGCATCGGCAACCTCATTATGGATCCTTTGAATGTGCCTGAATTCTATTGATCGAAACCGTTGACAAAAATCATGCAAACATTGTTGATACATTATAAGCTTTAAATCTCGTGTCTCCCATTCTCCTTGAATCTGGTGCACAAGAAGGTCCAAATCCCCCGAGACCAATACTTCCTGGATTCCCATATCTATACCTAGCCTTAATCCCAGAGTGCATGCCTTGTACATCACCATGTTATTGGTATAGTAGAATCGCAGCTGGGCCATAACATGGTAATGATGCTCTGTTTTAGAAATGAGTACCGCTCCTATCCTAACGCCTTTCATGTTAGCAGCCCCACCAAAAAAAGAGTTTCCAACCGGGGTTTTCCTCCTTCTCGACCTCATCAATGTGCATTACTTCTTCATTAGAAAAATAAGTTTTCAAAGGTTCATATTCTTTGTCCACCGGGTTCTCGGCCAAGTGGTCGGCTAAAGCTTGGGCTTTCATCGCTGTCCGAGTCACATATATGATGTCAAACTCTGTGACCAAGATTTGACACTTTGCAAGCTTTCCTGTGGGCATGGGCTTCTGAAAGATATACTTTAGATGATCCATATGAGAAATGAGGTAAGTAGTATAGGATGACAAGTAATGCTTCAACTTCTGTGCTACCCAAGTCAGGGAACAACATGTCCTTTCAAGGGGAGTATACTTAACCTCATAAGATGTGAATTTCTTGCTGAGATAGCAGATGGCTTGCTCTTTCCTACCAGTGATGTCATGCTAACCCAGCACATAACCAAATGAGTTATCCAGGACTGTCAAGTAAAGAATCAAAGGTCTCCCTAGTTCTAGTGGGACCATCATGGGTGGGTTTGATAAGTACCTCTTTATCTTGTCAAATGCTTCTTGACACTCATCAGTCCACTTGACTACAACATCCTTCTACAGCAACTTAAAGATAGGCTCACAATTTGTCATGAGTTGAGCAATAATCATGCTGATGTAGTTAAATCGCCCGAGCAAACTCATCACCTCAGTCTTGTTCCTTGGAGGTGGCAATTCTTGGATAGCTTTGATCTTTGATGGATCCAATTCAACGTGCCTCCGACTGACTATGAATCCCAACAATTTCCCCTATGGAACACCAAATGCGCATATTGCAGGGTTGAGCTTAAGATTATACCTGCGGAGCCTTTGGAAGAACTTTCTCAAATCTTTGACGTGGTCAGACTGCTTCGTGGACTTTATGATCACATCATCCACGTAAACCTCAATCTCCTTGTGTATCATGTCATGTAATATAGTTGTCATTTACCTCATGTAAGTTGCCCCAGTGTTTTTCAAACCAAAAGGCATGACCCTATAGAAATATGTTCCCCATGGCGTGATGAATGCTGTCTTTTTTGCATCTTCCTCATCCATTCAAATTTGATGATAGCCCGCATAGCAATCCACAAAAGACCCAATCTCATGTTTGGCACAATTATCAATCAAAATGTGGATATTTGGTAGTGGGAAGTTGTCCTTTGGACTTGCCTTGCTGAGATCACGGTAATCAATGCACACTTCGGTCTTACCATCCTTCTTTAGCACAGGCACAACATTGGCTAACCACATGGAATACCGCGTGACCTGAATGACCTTTGCATCAAGTTGCTTTGTGACCTCTTCTTTAATCTTCACACTCATGTCAGTTTTGAAATTTCTCAACTTCTGCTTGATGGGAGGGAATGCTGGATCAATTAGCAATTTATGGACCACCAAATCGGTACTCAAGCCGGGTTGTCATCATACGACCATGCAAAAATATCTGTATACTCAAACAATGCTCTAATTATCTCTTACCTGATTTGCGGTTCTAGATGGACACTTATCTTAGTTTTTTCTTACATTATCTCGGTCCCCTAAATTGATTGCTTATGTATCATTCAGATTAGGCTTGGGTTTTTCTTCAAAATGACTTAGTTCCTTACTAATCTCTTCAAAGGCCTCATCTTCATCATATTCTAATTCATCATCATACTTTATTTCTTGGATTATTATTCCAGAATTAGATTGACTTTTAAGACTGGGCCGATGATTCCTCATGCATGTCATGTCATCGAAACCGGCATAAAAAGAACTATACAGAGAAGAAAAGAAAACAAAAAATAAAGACTATCAGGAGTAATGGAAAGGGAAATTGCATTTCATTAAAATAAAAGATAACAGGGTATGTACATCAATAAGAGAAAAATAAAAATCTAGGTTACAACCCTGCAATGACCCAAATAGAAAGGAAAAAAACAAACTACCATGACTCCTTCCTGGTAGGGAGAGGAGTAGTCTTCCAGTTGTTAATCTTTGCATTCGACCCGACGAATTGCATGTCCGTTTTACTAGAACCTTCTCCAACTTCCACCATATTCACATCATCAAATAACCTCTGGAACCTTTCAATTAACTCCTCATCAATGTCAACCGCAGAACATGGAACTGTCGTCACTGGGAGTTTCCTGCCACCGAGCTTGACAAAAGACCTGGAGAGATGTGGAACAAGCTTTGGAAGTGCCCATGCCTTCTGTTTCAACCTTTTAGCCCTTTTCACATCTGCCGCTGTAGGTTTGAATCCAAGACCAAATGTAGCCAAATTCTTAGGGAGGGACACTGCCTGTATGATACCCTACAGAGATGCACCCAGACCTTTACCAGGCACGAAGCCATTTTTTAGCATTTCAATGGCCACTATGACTGATGCGGAGGTTATCTTTGGGGTTGGAACACATTTCCCTTCTAGAACCTTCTCCACCGGCAATGTTTCAAAAACTTGATAGACCCAAGGCCCTTTATTATCTTCAACCTTAATGAACGGGACAGAGGCATCACTATGAGCACACAAATTATCCTTGCCATGCCGACGATCTCTTATCTATCCCATTTGAACTTGACCATCTTGTGCAGAGTGGATGAGACTGCTTTGGGGCATGAATTCAAGGTCGACCTAACATCAAATTGTAAGAGACGGCTACGTCCAGCACTTGAAACACCATGGTGAACTCAAGCACTATATCACCAACTGAATCTTCCCTCCACCATCAGATCCCAAACTTAGATGATGTTCTTATGAATTCTCTCATCATCCACTTTCAACTTGTTCAGAGTAGAGAGAGAGCAGATGTTTGCACTGGAACCATTTTCAACTAATACCCTGGTAACCATAGAATCTTCACATTTTACGGTAAGGTAGAGAGCTTTGTTTTGTTCAGTACCTTCCACAAGCAACTCATCATCAGATAAGGTGACCATGTTCACCTCAAATATTTTGTTGGCCATCTTTTCCAGATGGTTTACTAATTTTTGTCGGGGGCATGAGCCTCATTAAGAATTTTCATCAAGGCCCGACGATGCTCGTCTGAGTGGATTAACAATGACAATAATAAAATCAGAGCAGGCGTCTTTCTCAACTTCTCCATGATGGAATAATCTTGTACATTAATTTTTCTTAGAAACTTCTCCACCTCTTCTTCAGTCACTACTTTCTTCACTAGAACTGGGTTATCTCTGGATGTTTTAGCTTTCCTTAACTCTTCCGGGGCAAAGAATCTCCCCGAACGAGTTAATCCCTGGGCCTCATTGACTTCTTCTTTCACTTCCTTTCCCTTATAGGTCACTATCACCCGTTCATAGTTCCATGGGATGGCCTTGGTGCTGATTACCATCAACTGGGTTACAGGCTTGATGATGACATGATCCGTACGGGCACCCTCTACAATTATGATATGCTTGTTTGCCATTCCTGGCACAATCACTTTTGACTTTTCTTGCTTCACCTCAACAATACTTGGGGATCTTTTCTTGACTGCTATAGATGGTTCACCGCTTGTCATGCTTAACTTGTTCACCGATCCTTCAATCGTTGGTTTTTTGACTGACTTGACCTCATTGGACCGAATCATCATGACGGTCTGCGAAAGTTCTTAGGCTCCCCCCCTTGTGGACTATCTCGATCATGTTTGTTTCCTGATGGGTCGGCAATGGGTCCTGGTTGATGTTGGGTGCCTCTAGAGTCTGGACTTCAATCGGTTTTGTGTCAATAAACTCCTGGATGACATTTTTCGAGTGCCAACACTTCTCCGTATCATGCCCTAGAGTACCAGAACAATATTTACAGCTTATGGAGTAATCAAGATTCTTTGGAGGAGGGTTTCACAATTTCGACTTGATTGACCTCATCATATCCAACTGCCTCAATATATGGAACAAACTAGTATAGGACTCCCCAATGGGGTGAAGGTTTTCTTTCACTGCAACCTCTCATTTTTGAATGCTGGATTAAGCCAGAAACCTAGGCCGACAGGGTTTCGGTAGGCTCGTGGGGGTAGGTAAGCATTTTGTGGAGCTAGGAAGGTGTTTTGTGGGGTTGGGGCATGCCATTGTGCGTAGGTAGGGGGTTGAGTATATGTTTGGGCATGGTGGACAGAAATATGAGGGCCTAGTGATGGGAAGTAGTGTTGGGGTAGATTATATGAGGTTTGAGTGTAGGTTCGATAATGGGGTCGAGGATGGATATATTGGTGTGACGGGCCCCTGGGGCCAAACCATGATCCTGAATCGATTGTTGCCACATCCTCTTTCTTCTTCTTTCCAATAACTACCCCAGTACTGTTCTGAATGGCTTGGGTAGTTGCCTTAATAGCCGAGTAACTCATAATTTTGCTTGATTTAAGCCCTTCTTGCACCATGCCACCTATCTACACTACCTCATTGGAAGACTTGCCTATGGCCGATATCAAATGTCCAAAGTAAGTAGGATCTAGAGCCTGCAGAAAGTACTCCACCATTTCGCTTTCCTCCATTGGGAGGTTAACTCTTATCATTTGTTCTCTCCAGTGAAAACCATATTCTCTGAAACTTTCACTAGGCTTCTTCTCAATCTTAGTCAAAGACAAACGATCTGGAACAATCTCGATGTTATACTGGAAATAACGGGCGAATGCTTGGGCCAAATCATCCCAGGTATACCATATGTTGTGATATTGACGAGTGTACCACTCCAATGCCGAGCCACTCAGACTCTGGCTAAAGTATGCCATCAATAGCTCATCTTTCCTACCAGCTCCTCTCATTTTACTGCAGAATCCACTCAAGTGGGCCACTAGGTCTCCGTGCCCATCATATAGATCAAATTTAGGTATCTTGAATCCCACCGGCAGTTGAACATTGGGAAATAGACACAAATCTTTGTTGGCTACGCTTACCTGGCCTGCCAATCCTTACATGTTTCTGAATGGCTGTTCTAGGCTTCTAACCTTCCAGAACATCTCCTTATGCTCTGGGTATTTAGGTGGTTTCTCAGTCTCAACAGAGAGGTCGAAATTAGGTGTATAGGAGTGATGATTGGGGGCCTTGAAACTAGGCTCTAGGGGGTAGTATTGGTTATCCTGGGTCTGGAATAAAGGCTCACTGGAGGATCGATGTAGTATAGCGGGTGGGGGTGCCACGAAGACAGGGGTGGCTGGTGGAGGAGGGTATGGGACTGGTTTGGGTAGTGGTGCTTGTGAAGTTTGGGAAGAGGTGTCTTGGTAGTGGTGGTAAATGGGAAAACCTGGGGACGAATCAACAGTGGGAGGTTCTTGGGATTGGGCCAGCGGCGGGACGAAAGCAGGGTTGGCGGGGTATGATGGTGGTGGATGCCCTTTTACCCATGCCTGGTACATATTTTCCATCTGGTGTTTCATCTTATACAACTCCTCTTTCAGATTAACATCAGACTCTTCCCCCTCTCTTGACGGATCAATAACACTTGCATCCAGTTCTTGGTTGGCCATGATCAACTTGTCTTTGGACCTGCTATTGTATGGGTGAGTTGCCAGAATGCCAAACAAACTAACCACCTGCCTGGACTTAATGACAACAACAAACTTGTTAGCGATTAGAGCTTAACAGATAGGCAACCGCACGTTGGGGATGAAATGCACCTAAGTAGTTAACCATTTCTATTATGCATTTGAACGGCTTCTTGTGTCATCCCATATTTCACTAAGTTTCATTTTGCAACTTCTATCTCTAGTTTTCTTTTCATTCCTGCTTTTCTTTGCTTGGTTCACTCATTTTCACTCTCTCATTTTGCCATTATTTTCCTCCCCGCAATTTTCTTGGTTTCTCTCTCCCTTTTTTCTCTTTTTTTATTTTTTTTCTTCTTTTTTTCTTTTTTTCACGGTTGTGATCGAATCCTATGGGGATTGCCTACGTATCATGACACCGCATGAATCAGACCAAGTGTAGTTTTGGGGGATAAGTGTAAAAATAAAAATAAATAAAATAAGCATTTTTGGGGTTTTCAAATTTTTCATAAAAAACATCTTGATTACAACGACCCATCCTATAGAATTTAATCATAAAAACTAACAGACTCTAAAGGGGGACTAGAAAACATAGAAATACAGACTCAAAAAAGGACTAACAGACTCTGGAAGAAAAGTGAAAATACAGACTCAAAATCATGAATACATAAGCGCGTTAATTGCTCCGGGGGGCCGTGCAACATCAGTCGGTCTCGTCACGGGCCTATACGCAAGATCCCCTTGAGGACGCTCTAGGTCACTAATTATTTGGCGAACAAAGCTCATTACCGCGGCAAAGAAGGTGGTTCTAGTCATGTCTTCACATTCATGGCACTTCATGACGATGTAGTCACCAATTGCTCTAACCCTCTCCCTGATGATACCCTTTCTTGGAGCAAACGCCCTATTTACTGAGACCTAGCTTCTAGCACCAGGGCATCATGATGGTTTCAACCCTGCAATTGTTGCATATCATCCTCTAACTAGGCCATTAATGCATAGCAATGTTCCCTTTCTGCTTTAAAGTTATTAGCTTGTTTGGCCATATCATTTTCGAGGGTAGTTAGCCTTTTCTTCAAATTTGTGACTGTTCCTTCATATTTCCTTTTCAACTGCCGGACAAACTCTACTTGTCCCTCTGCATTCTTTGGTAACTGTGCCCAGGCCCTTGCCAAATTACCCTCGGATATTTCCAGATCATCCTCACACTCAGCTATTTTTCTCTTAAGCCCACTTATGAGTCTTTCATTCTTTCGGCTCCATTCCTGATTCTCAGTAGCTATTTTCATTATTTGGATATGTGCTCGAAGGTCCTTGTTTTCTTGAGCCAATTGCTTCTTTTCCCCTTCATCAGCAACGACATGTACACTTTTATCAAATTTAAGATCCCGGATTTGTCCCTCCAATTTGCTTATGGTGGCTCTGTAGCTTGCTCTTTTGCAAACCAATCCCATTGCTCTTGCGCCCCATTAATGAAATGTTGGACATGGGGCCTTTTTGTGAGCAGTTTGGGCTCTTGATGGACTGGAGACCTTTTGCCATACCAAGCTGTGTAACTAGGCTCCAACTCGTCTCTGGATAGATCTTGTACGTGAGTCTTCGGCTCTAAGAACCTACATTGATGCCAAATCCGACGCACCCTTTCTTCTGGGAAAGCAGCTTTTGGTTCCAATTCAATAACCTGCCGAATCCTCATCATTTGGGATGGTCTGGTACCTGCCTAACTGGCGTAGAACTCTGTGTGGGGCATAAGGCTGAATGCTCCGGAGACCCATCAATAGAAGAAAACACACCTCGGCCGACATGTAAATGACTTCACTGACTGAGAGCCACCCGAATGTCCATTCAATCTTGTTTGCATTCAGGGAGCTCAAGTGTGCAAACCATGCTTCCGTACCATCCGAAAACTCATAGTGGCAAAGGTGTTCCTCCATCCAGAGTTGTAGAAGCATATTGCATCCTTCAAAAAACTTTCATCCTTATCGGCAAACGGTTAGAGCTTGGTAAATCTCCGCCAAGATCATCGGTACAATGGTGCCATTTGCCTTTTTAGTCATGAAATTGGCTATTACCACAAGCCCCAATTCTATGTTTCCATCCTTTCTTGGACAAATCAAAACACCCAGGAATGCCACTATAGAAGCCAGTCTCCGTCGGGTTTCCCACTTGTCTTTGTTCCCTAAATGAGTAAGACCGGTATCTAGCATCTCAAAACCGCGGGGATTCCCGTAACGACCGTACAAGAAGTAGAATGTGCAAAATCCCTTAGGCAAATTTCTGTCTTGAACTTCCCGACTGATGATTAAAAGATCCAGAAAATTATGGGGAGTCAATGTTCTAGGTGCCACCGGGTATTGATTTCTGAGATTCCCAAAAAAACTAGTGTAGCCCTTTATTTCCTCAAGCGTATGAGTTAGCTCAAAATCAACAAAATTGAACACATTATGTGCTGGGTCCCAAAAGGGTATTAGAGCCTCAATTATATCCTTCCTCGGCTTAATATTCAGAAGACCAACAAGATCGCCAAAGCTTTTATCACGCTTTGTCTACAGACTTCCCTTACATCATTCCACCACATATGGAGCTCTAACGGGATCTCCTCGAGGACTGTGAAAGGTTCATTTTCAATCGTGCTCATCCTGCATATTTATTTTAAGTGATTGATTAAAAGACTGTGATTCACTTTCACTCAAGAGAAAAATACCAGTTTTTGAAAATTGCAATTTGAAACAAAACACTTTTGCAAATACAGCCCCTCAGCACCTCAAGAGAGAAAATTATTAGGGTTGTGTTTACTAATCAACCAAATTCGAAAAGTACCTTAGGTGGATATTCTTGCAAAAGCAGCCTTCCGACGCTCTTTTGGGGCATTTTGGCTATTTCGGACAAGAACGGTATTACCTAGCTTATTTATGACAAAATATCGACACTTCATATATTTGGGTTATTTTTTGCAAAAAAGGATTTGGATGAGGGTTTCCTACATATATCACATCCGGTGAGAATCAAACTTGCGTAGTTCGGTCAATTTTGACGTAACAGAAATAACAAACTTTTTGAAATAGCTTTTTTTTTCTTTTTCTAAAAATTTTGGCATAGTTTCAGGGTATTTTGGACACTAGGTTTTTTCACAAGCGGTTAATTTCCTCTCTCTCACCTCAATTTGGTTTTTCTCAATTTTCTCTCCCTTATTCTAGAAGCCGGTCAACATGCAATCCGAGTCAAATAAATGCGCAAGTAGCAAGTGAAATGCATCAGGATAGTCTTTTGAATTTGAGTGCACCTGTCCTAGACGGAACCAACCCCTATGTTGAGTCCCCAAAGTCAAATGCACGTGATGCAAATAAGCGTTCCTACTAGGGATCCATCATAAGGTTATGTTATACTAGGTTTGAAAACCTGGGTTCATTTGTTCTAGACTTGGCTTACCCGAGCGGACAGCTTGAGCCGAGGTGGGGAGTAGCATACCGGGAATACAGAAGCTTCACCGGCTTTGCAACTTGTCCGAACCTTGTTCTAATATTGGGATATGACTCTAACAGAAGAGAAGCTACACTAAGTACACCTTTCTCAAATGATTTAGAAGACTTAGAGAGAGGAGGGATTCGTAACAATTTATATACAGTTCAACAATATCAATGTGGTTAAAAGAAACATTTAGTACATTAGGCCGAAACATGTGAATAAAACCAAATAATAAATAAAGCTAACTATAACGATTATTCTAAGCTCGAATTCTTGAACCCTGAACCAGAAATTCTGGGTTCGATCCCCAGCAGAATCGCCAGAGCTGTCACACCTCCTTTTTCTACCCCGTAAAGGGTATATGGGGAGTTTGTCCAATTTAAGTGACAACGAAACGGGATTATTTATTTATTCAGAGTTGCCATTTGAGATAATTTATGGTGTCCCAAGTCATCGGTTTTAAATCCTGAATCGAGGAAAAATTGGCTCTGTTTTATAGTGCGAAAACACATAAATCCGGGTAAGAAATTTTGTTTACCCGGGAGAAGGTGTAATGCATTCCCGAGTTCCGTGGTTCTAGCACGGTCGCTCAACTATTATTTTGGCTCATTTATCCGATTTTAAATATTTTTAAACCTAGGTGCATTTTTAACTTTAAAACCGCTTTTATTTATATAAAGAATTGATTCAAGGTTATTTATTAAAACACATCGCAAGACACACTACATGAAATGCACTCGTGGTTCACTGCACGTTCTATTTAACATTGTTGGAAATTAGAACCGGGTCACATGAAATGCACCCCCGGATTTTAATAGCCATGATAATTATATATTCAACGTGCCTAGAGCAAACTACGAAGTTCATTTTTTTATATCTAAGTTATAATATGTATGAGGGCCATGGATAATTTAATTTGCTTATGGCACGCCTCAAATCCTCTTAAAGTGATTTCTTAGTTTAGTCTCATGAAGGCCATGGGTGATGTAGTTAAAAATGGCACACCTCAATCTATTAGGCACTTAACTAAACCTAAAGAACACTAATATTTGAAAATGGTTTGGAATTAAAGGAAGTTAATAATGGTGAGCACAATTGGGCCGTGGATCGTTTCAGAGAAAGGGCACAACGTAAAACTCCTTGAGCTCTTGGGGTTAGACGACCCAATTTTATTAAAAAGGACAAAGAAATTGGGCTTTAGAGGCGAACCCAGAATGGAAAAGAAAGGGGACCTAGAACACGAGCCTGGTTTGGTCCAGGTGGTCTTGGGCCATTTAATGGGCCTGGTTGTTTAAGGGATGAAGTTCAGCATTTCAAACATCGATTACACTTTAATTAACCCAAACACTAATCTACATTAAATTAAACTGATTTCATCAAATCAAATAAGAAATATCCACCATCTACTTTAAATCAAAATTGTAAGGCATTTGAACACTATACATTCAATGAGCACTCATGCCACGTGCATTCAGAAATCAAAGTTACTACTAATTGAGGCTGAATTCATACACATAGTGATGCTAACAGCCGAGTACCTCAAATATTTTAAACTAAATATTAAAATACAATAGCAGTCCCTAATTTTGTTCAGATACTAAGACCAACATCTAAAATAGACAAGCCATGAGAATAATTAACCTAGAACTTAACATCACCATCAAATTGAAATTACTCAATCAAAATCCAACCCAAAAGGGTGCTACCCATCTAAATTCAAACCATGTTGTAACAGTCCCAAAACCCAAACATTTGATATAAAGGATTCAACCCAATTTAAACCAACATGACAAAATTAAAGTGCAAATACACCCAAGAAGGTACTGACTACAGTAAAGCTACATGTGAAACTAGTTCAATAAGGAAAAGAAACATAAATAACTTTTGAATAACATAGACTAAATACACGATCAGCTGACATTCACCCAAGCTATCCAAACCAATTACATGGCTTCATAATATACTTCACATGTTAATGAGATTCCAAAAAATACCTGGGAAAAATCAGAGCAAAAGAAAGATAAGAGAGTCAGCAACAGGGGAAACGTGCAACTCAACAAATCAAACAGCAAAACTAGCTTCCTCATGCCATTTTTGAACCACAGACAACAAAAGTTCCTTGAAAGGTTTTTGAAAATGCTTACTAACTATGAAGATCAATATCAGAACCCAAACAAGTTTCAACCAGAGTTGCAGGAAAATTTTAGTGTTTTTTTAGAGTAATGAAAGGCTTTTTCAGAGGTTTAATGCAGAAAAATGTGGCTGGAATTTTCCAACCGTTTCTATCTTTTAGACCTCTAATCTCTGCCTTTACAATGAAGGAAACAAGCCTCTTATAGAAAGGCCTTAGGGCAGTAGAATTGATGTCTTTACTTTACCATTTACCCCTTCCTCAGATCCCCTTTTGTTCAAATAATACCCTGAATTTTAAACCCAATTTCTGAACTACCTAGTCAACTCTTTCGTGGAAACGTCCCAATCAGTTAAGAAAGATTCTTTCCATCCATTTCCCTAAACTACACTTTGAACACTTGTTATTAACCCTCCTAACCTAACCCAATGCAGGCCACCTGATACTCAAACCTGCGCCCAAACGAGTGGACTTTCAATGCCCAAGTTTGCCTTACCACTGAAAGTGATGAACCCAACACCACTGATTAATTCAGACTATGATTGGCTAAAGAAGGAAAGAGAAGAGAAGAGAGGGACCCCAACAGGACCCTAATTTAATCAAAGAGAACAAAAAGAAATCGACCTACTGACTTGAACAACATATAGCAGAAACAAATGAACAAACGCGTGGTAAAAAAATGAAAACAGAATCAAGAAGCATGTAAAACAAAGTTAAAGAGGGACTGACGAGGTATTGGGAAAAGACGAAACTGACATACAATCAAAAAAGGAAAAGCATGTACTATTTTTAGCAGAAACACATGAGTGGTTTGATGAACAACATCGCTTGACAAACTTGCTGGTCTTTGGTCTCGCATGGGGCCGGTGGGCTTCGAAACGGATCGAAATCGATGCTAATCGCTCGTTCTCAAGGAGAACAGTCGACTAGCATAAGTTTCGACCCATTAACAGCCCGGAAAACTTCTTGAACTCTGAAAAGGGAGCAAGGTTAGGGTTCCGAATTTGGCGACAGATTTGGGATTTGGAGGCAAGGGTGGGGATTTTTGGGAAATTCGTGTTAGATTTATATGCCATGGGGTGTGGGGATTGTGGAGTACAAATTTGGGGTTGATTGGGGGTCCGCCGCCGGTGGAGATGGTGGAGGGATTTAGGGCGGCGGGTCTTCTAGGGTTAGACTTGAGAGAGATGAAAGAGAAGCTCATCAGGGGTCCTAGGTTGTTCTGAGGGTATTCGGACATTTTTAAACGAGAATGGGGGAAGTCTTCAGGGCCGTTGGATGAACTAAGATGAATGGCCAGGATTTGTTTAAATTACAAAATTCAAAACGACGTCGTTTGAGTTGTCTTGATACCTGAAGGGTTTGGACCGGGTGAGGATCGGGTTTTGGGCCTTGAATTGAAGGGGAAATCGTTTGGGCTTTATTGAATTGGCTCTAACAGCCCTTCCGATTCTCTTTTCTTTTGCTTCTCAATTTTCAATGATTTTTCTTCCTTTTCTCCTTCAATTGATTATTAATAAAAATTAAACTCTTAAATTAAAATAATTTACAAAATTAAGCTAATTATATAATAAAATATCTAAAAAAATTAATTACACCTGAATCAAAAAGGGAAAATTACTAATTTAGAATTGAAAGGCTAAAAATGCAAAAGATAAACATATTTTGATTTTCAATTTTAATAAAGGAAATAATTGACTAATTGATCTTAAAAATATAAAAATGACTTAAATGCAATGCATGGTATTTTTTTGGCTTTTTTCATCATAAAAATAAACATGCATAGAAAAATGCAAATAATTCGCACAAATTTCCACAAAATCCTATAAAATTGTAAAAATGGAAAAAAATTGTCTTTCTTGCATTTTATAGGAGTAATTCACATAGGTAAAAAATCATGTGCTCACACCCAGTTCAAGATTAGGTCCTAGTTGTGGATGCACCAGCTCAGGCACCAGCTGTGCCCTTTGAGACTCTAGGTCTTTAGGAGACCTTAGCTCAGATTCTGACTGTGTGCACCAGTCTTGCTCAGGCAGTCTCTGTTTCTACTAAAACACCCACTTCCTAGGCCGGGGGAGGTACTCAGACTCCCGCCGCCCGTACACCAGAGCAGGTTGTACAGGGACTCCAGACACTAGGGGCACCACCAAACCAGTCGGTTCCACCTGCTCAAAACTGTATGTTTCCATTCATGCCCGATGATGAGTAGCGTAGATTGGAGAGTTTTGGGAGGCTTTAGCCTCTCACTTTTAGTGGTGAGAAGGGTGAGGATACCTAGGGTTTCTAAGACAAGTGTTATAGGATTCTTCGTACAACAGGTATTATAGAGACAAGTGGGGTCTCGTTCACTACATTTCAGTTTACTGGAGCTACCTTCACTTGGTGGGAGGCTTATGAGAGGCGTATGAAGGTTGGTGCAGCGCCAACTTACATGGTAGCAATTCTCCGTTCTCTTCCTGGAGATGTATGTGCCACAGTTTCGTTGAGAGAAGCTGTGCATGCATTTCGAGAGGTTGCATCAGGATAAAATGACTGTGATGATGTATGAAGGAGTTTTTGAGTTAGTTCATCATGCTATTTATTTGGTTCCTATAGACAGTGAGAGGATCAGGAGGTTTATTGATGGCCTCACATTTTAGTTGTGGGTGCTTATGACCAGATAGAGGGTGTCTGGAGCTATGTTTGATGAGATTGTTGTCATAGCCCGGGAGATAGAGTTGGTCTGCAACCAGGACATGGTTGAGAGGAAGGCCAAGAGTTCTCGTGGTTCAAGTAGCTTTGGTGGTGTTCCTTCTAGGGGTTAGTTTCACCGCGGTAGAGGTCATCTTTACAGGTATGCTTAGATGACCCACCCAGTTCACCATGGTTCATCATCTAGCCATAGTTCTCATCAGGGCCACTCAACACTCAATGCCGTACCAACGTAGAGTTCGTCATGTGTTCCATCAGTTAATGGCTCCTTTATGCCAAGCTTTTCTACAAGTTATCCCGGTGCTCAGGGCTCCCTGGAGTCCCTATCACCAGCACTAGGGAGATGTTTTTAGTGTGGGGAGTTTGGGCACGTGTGGAGGAATTTTCCTCGCCATCACGAAGGTATAGCATAGAAGAATAGTAAGGCTGCATCTTTAGCCATAGTTCCGCCAGCCCAACCAGCTCGGGGTGGAGCTTAGTGAGTTAGGGGTCGCCCTAGAGGGGAAGGTCGATCAGGCGGCGGTTAGGCCTGTTTCTATGCACTCCCTGCCAGACCAGATACTCTTGCTTTAGACACACATATCACAGTATTATCCCTGCATGCCATCGAGATGCTTCTGCATTATTTGACCCTGGTTCCACCTACTCATATGTGTTGTCATACTTTGTTCATTATCTGGACATGTACCATGAGTCTCTAGTTTCATCTGTCCTTATATCTACACTGGTGAGCGATATAATTATTGTGGAGCATGTATACTGGTCGTGTGTAGTGACTATTGGGGGATTAGAGATTAGAGTTGATCTGTTTCTGCTTAGCATCGTTGATTCTGATATGATATTGGGCATGGATTGGTTGTCTCCATGTCATTCTATTCTGGACTGTCATGTTAAGACGGTTACATTGGCTATGCTGGGGTTGCCACGAATTAAGTGGCAAGGTTAATTGGATTATGTTCCCAGTAGGGTGAATTAAATTTTGAAGGCCCAACGGATGGTTGGGAAGGTTTGACTTTCTTATTTGTCCTTTCTAAGGGATGTAAGTACAGAGAATCCTACTATTGATTCAGTTCTGGTGGTACAAGATTTTCCGGAAGTGTTTCCTAGAGACCTATCGGGCATGCCGTCGGATAGGGATATTGACTTCGGTATTGATTTGGTACTGGGCAATAAACCCATTGCTATTCCACCATATCGTATGGCACCGACGAAGTTGAAAGAATTGAAGGATTAGCTTTAGGAACTCCTTAATAAGGGGTTTATTCGGCCTAATGTGTCACCTTGGGGTGCACAAGTTCTATTTTTGAAGAAGGATGGCACTATGAGAATGTGCATTGATTATAGGCACTAGAACAAAGTCACAATCAAGAATGAGTATCCTTTGCCTAGTATAGATGATTTATTTGACCAACATTAGGGATCAAGGGTAAACTCCAATATCAACTTGAGTTAAGTGTATCACCAGTTGAAGTTTAGGGACTTGGACATTCTTAAGACAACTTTCACGACACGATATGGTCATTATGAGTTTCTTGGTGTCTTTTGGGATGACCAATGCCCCAGCAGCTTTCATGCATTTGATGAACAGCGTATTTCGGCCTTATTTAGACTCGTTTGTTATTGTATTCATTGATGATATTCCGGTATACTCTCGTAGCTAGGAGAAGCACAACGAGCACTTGAGGGTTGTATTGCAGTGGGTGAGGGGGGAGAAACTTTATGCCAAGTTCTCCAAGTGTTAGTTTTGGCTCATTTCAGTGGCATTCTTGGGACACGTGGTGTCCAGCGAGGGTATTCAGGTTGACCTGAAGAAGATAGTGGCGGTTCAAGGTTGGCCTAGACCGTCCTCAGCCATAGAGATTCAGAGCTTTCTTGGTTTGGCTTGGTATTACTGTCGATTCGTGTAGGGATTTTCATCTATTGCATTTCCCTTGACCAAATTAACCCAAAAGGGTACCCCTTTCAAGTGGTCGGATGAGTGTGAGGCGAGCTTTCATAAGCTCAAGACTGCCTTGACCATAGCTCTAGTGTTAGTTCTGCCATCAGGTTCTAGTTCTTACACTGTATATTGTGATTCTTCTCAGATCGACATTGGGTGTGTTTTTATGCAGGAGGGTAGAGTGATTGCTTATGTTTCATGTCAGTTGAAGCTACATAAGAATAACTACCATGTTCATGATTTGGAGTTCACTGCGATTGTTCACGCGTTGAAGATTTTGAGGCACTAATTCTATAGTGTGTCTTGTGAGGTGTTTAATGATCATCATAGCCTCCAGCACTTATTCAAGCATAAGGATCTCAATTTCAGACAGAGGAGATGGTTGGAGCTTCTAAAGAACTATGATATTACCATTTTGTACCTTCCGAGAAAGGCCAATATGGTGACCAATGCCTTGAGTAGAAAGGTGGGGAGTATGGTTAGTCTTGCATTCCATCCTATTGGTGAGAGTCCCCTTGCAGTTGATGTTCAGGTCTTGGCCAATCGATTTGTGAGATTGGATATTTCGGAGCCCAGTTGGGTCCTAGCTTGTGTGGTTTCCCCGTCTTCCTTATTTGATCGCATCAGAGAGCGCCAGTATGATGATCCTCATTTCCTTGTCCTCAATGTCAGGGTTCAGCATGGTGATACCAGAGATATGACTATTGGTGATGATGGGGTATTGAGGATGCATGATCGGATATGTGTGCCCAATATTGATGGGTTACGTGAGTAGATTCTCTAAGAGGCCCAAAGCTCGCGGTATTTCATCCATCCGGGTGCCGCATAGATGTATCAAGACTTGATAAAGAACTATTGGTGAAGGAGAATGAATAAAGATATATGTGGGTTTGTGGCTCGATGTCTCAACTATCAGCAGGTGAAATGCAAGCATCAGAGGCCGGGCAGCTTGCTTCTGAAGATAGAGATTCCAGAGTGGAAGTGGGAGAGGATCACTATGGATCAACTGACTGAGTTTGCAAACTTCATTCATGTGAGTACTACCTATTCTTTTGAGCGGTTGGCTGAGAGTTTACATCAGATAGATTGTTCGCCTTCATAGGGTGCCAGTTTTCATTATTTCAGACAGAGGCACGCTATTTACCTCACAATTTTGGAGGGTCGTGCACTGAGAGTTTGGCACTTAGGTTGAGTTGAGTACATCATTTTACCATTATACGGACGGATAGTCTCAACACACTATTCAGATATTGGAGAACATGCTACATGCTTGTGTCATTGGTTATGGGATTTCATGGGACCAGTTTCTGCCACTAGCTGAGTTTGCTTACAACAACAGTTATTAGTTGAGTGTTCAGATGGCTCCGTATGAGGCTTAATATGGGAGGCAGTGTAGATCTCCTGTTTTTTGGTTTAAGCCGGGTGAGGCTAGGCTTTTGGGTACAGACTTGGTTCAGGATGTATTGGACAAGGTGAAATTGATTCAGGAGCAGCTTCGCACGGCATAGTCGAGACAAAATAGTTATGCTAACAGAAAAGTCTGTGATGTGTCTTACATGTTTAGGGAAAAGGTCTTGCTAAAAGTCTCACTCATGAAGGGTGTTATGAGATTTGGAAAGAAGGGAAAGTTTAGCCCTCGGTTTATTGGGACATTTGAGGTGCTACGGAGGATTGGGTAGGTGGCCTATATGCTTCCTTTGCCACCTAGCGTATTGAGCGTGCATCTATTATTTCATGTTTCTATGCTTCAGGAGTATATCAGCGATCCATATCATGTTTTGGATTTTAGCATGGTCAGCTGGATGGTGATTTGACTTTTGATGTAGAGCCAGTGGCTATTTTGGGGCGTTAGGTTTGAAAGTTGAGGTCAAAGGATATAGCTTCGGTGAACGTGTAATGAAGAGGTCAGCCCGAGTAGGAGGCTATTTGGGAGACCGAGCGAGAGATATGGAACAGATACCCACCCATGTTTGAGGCTCCAATTATGTTTCTAAACTCATTCGTGGTTGAACGTTTGTTTATGAGGGGGATGATATAACGACCCGGCCAGTTGTTTCGAGAGTAAAAGCCATATTTCCTCATTTCCTACTTTTTTGTATTCTTAGCTACAGTATGATACACCGGATTAGTTGGTTTGGGTTCGGAGTTGTTTTGGAGTTAATTGATACACATAGTCTGTTAATTAGAAGCTTATGTCGGAAAAGTTAAGAAAATATTGACTTATGTGTAAATGACCTCGGATTTGAATTTTGATTGTTCCGTTAGCTCCGTTAGGTGATCTGAACTTTGGACCGTGTTCGAAATGTGATTTGGAGGTCCGTGGTTGAATTAGGCTTGAATTGGTACATTTTGTCGAGGCCCAGATGGCCTATGGGTGATTTCGGATGGTTAATGGCTTGAATTGAGTTGAAGAGTGCATGCTGAAGTGCTGCAGGTTTTGGTGTTTTCGCACTTGCAGTTGGGATCCCGCAAGTGCGGCTCCATTGAAGGGATTAGGAGGTCGCGGATTGTGACGACCCGGCCAGTCGTCTTAAGAACATACTCCCCGATCCCTTATTAACTGCTTTCCTTGTGTTTATTTATGCTATTTTGAATTGCTGGGATGTTCGGTTTTGAGTTTCGGAGAGTTTTAGGACACTTAGTCCCTAAATGAGAGCTTAAGTGTTGGAAAGTTGACCGTAGTTAGATCAGTGTGAAGACGGCCTCGGAATGGAATTTCAATGGCTACGTAGGGTGATTTCGCGCTTAGGGGCATGTTCAGATTGTGTTTTGTAGGTTCGTAGCTAATTTAGGCTTGAAATACCAAAAGTCGAATTTTGAAGTTTCCGGTTCGACAGTGAGATTTTGATCCGAGGGTTGGAATGTAATTCTGGAAGTTGGAGTAGCTCCATAGTGTTGAATGTGACGTGTGTGCAAACGTTTAGGTCATTCGGACAAGGTTTGATAAACTTTTGATCGAAAGTATATTTTTAGAGTTTTGAAATTTTTAGGCTTGAATCTGTGGTTGATTCGTCTTTTCGATGTTGTTTTAGGTGTTTTAAGGATTTTTATAAGTTTGGACAGTGGTATTTGACTTGTTGGTGCCTTTGGTTGAGGTCCTGGGGGCCTCGGGATGATTTCTGATGGTTGACGGAAGGATTTTGGTGTTTGGAGTTGTAGCTTCAGCTGCTAGTTTTCTGTCATAACCGCACCTGCGAGCGTGGGACCGTAGGTGCGGTGACGCAGAAGCGGCTATGTGGCCGCAAAAGTGCATTTGGCCCAGAGCTCCAGGATCCGCAAGTGCGGCTGGGTTTTGGCAAATGCGGTGCCGTAGATGCAACCAAGCGACCGCAGATGCGGACCCATCCCGTTAAGTGACTTTTTGCACCTGCGATGCATTCTTCCGCAGGTGCGGGACCGCAGGTGCGCTCCCTTGACCATATATGCGGTAATCGCTGGGCAGAAACATAGAAATACTTGCCTTCGCAAAATTTAGCCATTTTCACCTCTTTTCAAACGGAAAGAAGCTTGGGGAGCATTTTTCAAGAGGGATTTTTAGAGGAGTTCATTGGGGTAAGTTCTTTGGTCCCTAAACTCGTTATTGGAGTGATTTTTATCAATTTAAGCATGAAAAATAAAGGAAAATTAGTGCTAAATTGGGGGTTAGGGCTTGACTAATTAAAGACCATTGAGTAATGATTTGAGGAACCCTTTGAGGTCCAATTTTGGTACTTTTGGTATGACTGAACTAGTGAGATTGGTAGAATTTTGTAAATGTAAATTTTACCTGATTCCGAGATGTGGGCCCGAGGGGAATTTTGGTCATTTTATCTAATTTCGCATATTAGCTTAGAATTTCTTTATAGAATCAGTTACTTGAAGTGATATTTACATTATGAAATTGTATTGAATAGATTTGGGCCATTTGGAGTGGAGTACTCATGGCAAGAGCGTGTTTTCGGATTGATTTGAGTTGGTTCAAGGTAAGTGGCTTGCCTAACCTTGTGTGGGGGACCTTCCCCTTCGGATTTGGTATATCTGATAATTGAAATGCCTTGTACGTGAGGTGACGAGTGCGTACTTGAGCTAATAGTTGAAAATCTGGTTTTCTTTAAGTAATTTCATTTATGTTCCTTTTTCCTGTTTTATACTACTTGCAACTTAAGCCTGTTGTTCGCTTCGAAAAGGCATGTTTAGTTGATTTAATTGCTTATTTGCCCAAACTGCCTAAATTATATTATGTGAAGCATGTTAGGTTAGAATTACCTATTTTACTTGGTACGAAATTGAGCTTAATTGAGTACTCCTTGTATTGTTGCTGTGTGTTTTACTTTGGAACTACGAGACGACATCACGGGAGATCCCCTGCACGTATTTATGATTTGAGCTGAGGTGTGGGATACCGAGAGATCTCTAGCACAAATATTGAGGATAACAAGATATCGTCGGGATACCGAGAGATCCCTAGCACGTATATTGAGGATACCAAGAGATCCTCGGGATATCAAGAGATCCCTAGCACATATTGAGGATACCGAGAGATCCTCGGGATACTAAGAGATCCCCGATTATTTTCTTGTGATTTTTTTGCCTCTGTTTCAGTTATGAAATTCCTTGTTTTCCTGTATTAAATTATTATTATTAGCCTTCAACTGTATTGCTTAACTTATACTATCATACCTTATATTTTTATTTTATCTCAGTAGGGCCCTGGCCTTCCTCGTCACTACCCAACCGAGGTTAGGCTTGGAACTTACTGAGTACCGTTGTGGTGTACTCATGCCTTTTCTGCGCATGTTTTTCATGTGAAGATCAAGGTATTGCGACTCAGTCCTATTACCCTTGAGACGAGGCGACTGCTCCAGAGACTTCGAGGTATATTTGCCACGTCCGCAGACCGATGAGTCCCTTTCCATTCTATCTTGTAGTGACAACCCTTCTATCTTTTCTGTTGATGTAGACATTCCGGAGTTAGAGCATTTTTATTATATTTGTAGCTCTTGATTCATGGGTTTCCGGGTTTTGGGAAAACTTTATTAGTTTATGAGAGTTGGTACTGTGTATGCCGAGTGGCACTTTCAAATGCTATTTTATTACACTATTTCTGTTTTAAATTGTTTTCTTTTCTTTCGCAAATTTAGTTTATCTTCCGCATTTTAGTCTTACCTAATCGTAGAGACGAGGTGCCATCACGATGGTTCACGGAGGACAAACCGGGGTCGTAACACAGATGCGGGCAAAGCTGGGTTGGACTGGAATGGCAGGTTAAAGAAGGAGGCTGCATCTACGAGATCGCATATGCGAGGCTGACGATGCGCAGATGCGGAAGAGAGGATTTTTTGTGGTTCTGCAAAAGCAAAACGAAGAGCCCAGGTGCGTGTGGGGCTAGTGCTTTAAGTGAGTTTCTGCAGAAGTGGAGTTCCAACCGCAGAAGTGGCTCTGCATGTGCGGATATTGGACACCAGATGCTTTTTTGCTAGACAAAAAGTATAAGTAGAGGACTTCGGGATTTTCCCCCATTTTCACATTCTTGAACTCGGACTTTGGAGGATTTTGAGGATATTTTCTAAGGGAATTCGAGGTTATAGCTGAGGTAAGTCCTTGAGCCCGTATATCTTTGGCAATGATGTTTTTCCATGTATTTTTACACCTAGTTGGTGAGTTTTTTAGGTTAAATTTGGAAGTTAGGGCTTGAGAATTTACAGAGTGAATTTCGGGGTTTTGGATGACCAAATGATTTTGGATTTTTATAAATTTAGTATGGTTGAACTCGTGAGTGAATGGGCTTTCAGATTTTGTGGCTTTTGTTGGATTTCGAGACGTGGGCCTGGTGACGGGTTTGAGCCAATTTCAGAATTTTGAGTCTAATTTAGTAGTTATCTTGCAGAATTGATTCCTTTAGAATATATTAATTGTATTTTACCGTTTGTGGCTAGATTCGGGACGTTCAGAGGCGGATTCGATAGGCAAGGGCATTGTAGAGTATAGGTTTGTTCGTATTGAGTTAAGTAACGGTTGTAAATCTGGTGTCATGTGATTATTTTGGAGGGGATTGTGACTTTGTCTGTCTCGTAGAAACTGTAAAGTTGCACAACTTGTTGTTACCTATATGCTCCCTATGTGTTAAAGAAAATTAACTGTGAATCATACTAGATATCATGTTTAGGCTTTGTGCCAGTATGGTTGGGACCCTTAGTGGTCGTTTCTTGCTGTGATCTCTCTAATTTCATTGATATCCCTTACTTAGTTATGTCCATGCATTTGCGTATCATATCTTAGTCTCTGTTATTTTATTCGATGCATCATGCTATTGCTGTTTTGGGTTGATTTTTCCTGATTTTGAGAGCCTGAGAGACTGGAGATATTGATGACTGAGTGAGGCCTAGGGCCTGATGGTTAGGATATTATGGGATCAGGCTGCATGCCACAATATGTTTTATTGATTTATGTCAGGATTGGCTTGTTATAGCGCTTGGGCTGAAGCAGCCACTCCAGAGTCTGTAGACACCCCTAGTGAGCGCAACTACCTACTAAGTGCGAGTGTTGATTGCCGATTGCCGAATGCCAAGTGCTGAGCAATTGTGAGGACTGAGTGGCTATGAGGAATGAACGATTGTGAGTTTGGAGTGATTTGGAGGACTGAGTTATTATTTCCCGAGGGGCAGTACATGATTTCATTTTTGATGTACATAGTTGCCTTACATCCTTGTTTTGAAAACTATTGAAAGATAATTTATCTTCTTTTACTGGAACTTGACATAAACAAACTGATTTGACTTAAACTTCTGAATTGAAATCATGTCTATTCTATTTTGAATTTTATGAAATGAACTGTACTTGCATAGCTCGTCACTGCTTCTCACTTCATTATTTATTTGTTTACTTACTAAGTTGGTATACTCACGTTACTCCCTATGCCTCATGTGCAGATCCCAGAGTAGTTGGTCGTGATGAATGTTAACAGTCCTCGTTGTTGCTTATTGGACATAGCGAGGTAGATGCCCGACGTTCGCAGCCCTGCTTTCTTCTTACCTATCTTAACATTAGTTTTATTTTTGATTCCAGACTATGTTGATCTTGTTATTGTAAGACCAGATATCTTAACATTTCTATATTGAGTTTAACTCGTGTTTCTTTTTATGAAAATCCTATTATAAAAAGGCTTTTGACTTATCTTTTAATTAATTATTGAAACATTTTGAAAGTCGGCTGGCCTAGTATCATAGATAGGTGTCATCAGGACAGGTTAGAGTTTGGGTCATGATAATATTATATTAAATAAACAAATACTTCATTTGTAGATATGACTTTTTGTTCAATATTTATATAAATTATTAATAAATATTGCAGGAAAAGAAAATAAAAGAAATACGGGAGAAAAAAGAGTATTCAAGTAGAGACATCAAAAAGGTCAAGGATGCATCCCCAATCCAAGGATCTCATCCTCAATTCTAAAGATGTCATCCGTAGAAAGAGGCATGTGGAAGAAATTAACAAGATCTAAGGATGTCATCCCCCATCCAAGGATGACATCCCCGAAAAATTTACAAGCATAATTTTCTATAAATAGGCATGACTTTTCAGTGGAAAGTAGAATCATTCTTGTTAGAGAACACCAACTTTAATATTGGCTTTGTTTTAGTTTTAAGAGTTATTTCTTTTATTGTAGGATATTATTTTTCTTTTTTATCTTTTCTCCATAATGGAGTAATTTTCTTTGGTTAGAATACTAGATGAAGCTAAAAAAGTATTATAATAATTATCTTAATTTTATTATTTCTTATATTGAGATTTTCTCTTTATCATATTTATACACCAGGGTATATGATATTGATTATATTTATTAATAGATATAATTATATCCACTTCCCAAAATATTGATCTTGTTATTTTATTTCTTGTTCGGGAGAAGAGAAAGATTTTAAAAAGTTTATTGATTTAGCGAATGCTAATTGAAAGAGGTTTTTTCTCACTTGGTGCATTCAGCTAAGATAATTCTTTTTTGAAGTCATTACATTAATTGGTTAAATATATTAATCGAAAGAGGTGTTATTAGTCAATTATTGGATAATGCCACTAACTATCAATAAATTAATAACACTAAGCGCGAGCCGTGCAATTTATATATTGTTGTTATGTGGAGTAATTGTCTTAGAAATAAGTGATTTTCTTTAAATAAGGTCTATCTTTAGTTGTTAATCAATTAAATACACTAACCAAAAGAGGTATTATTAATTGGATACTTGTATGTGATTTTGTAGAATTAGAAATAAGTGATCATTTCATTAAACAGAGAAATGAATAATAAAATTTTGATTTAATTATATGTCACGACCTCAAGTTCCCTCAGTAGGATGTCATGACGGCACTTAGTCTCTATGACTAGGTAAGCCTAAAAACATGCAAAAATGGTAAATTAAAGCTTAGAATTTTAAAACTCCAACAATATTGTAAATAATATTGTAAACCCAATACGTACAATTCCTAAAACCTGGTGAGATATGAGTCACAAGCTCTAGATACAGTATCGAACAATCATATACATCACTGTCTACCGAAATAAGAAACAAGGAAGAACAGGGCAGAAGGGGACTTCGTGTCCTGCGGACCCGGGCAGATGTACCTTGATGTCTCCAAAAGCAAGCTCAGTGCGCTAGTACAGGGACTGATATGACGTACCTAGATCTGCACAAAACATGTGCAGAAGTGTAGTATGTGTACACCACAACGGTACCAAGTATGTGCCAAGAAAAATTTTGGTAGAGTAGTGATGAGGTCAGATCAAGGCCCTACTTGAGATAATAAGAAACAAGACAGAAGATATAACGATATAATAAAAATGACAAGGGAGTGAAACAATATGAATTGACGGAAACTAACAACATCAAATCAAGGAAGTGAATACCGCACGAAAGACATTAAGAATTTTACATGTTAAGGAAACAACAAACAAACAATACAACAAATAGAGAAGATCAACAAAGGGCTCCCGAGGTACCGCCTCGTAGTCTGAAGTGATAAAAGTATCGCACAACCTTTCCTTATATCACTGTGGGGGCCTTTACATTTAGTTTTGAAAATTATTTGTTTGAAATAGCACCTCGCATTTTACCCCACCTTATCACAGTGTACGACTTCTTGTAGTTCCCCTACAAGCCACGCATACCAAGCCCATCTTATCTAACCGCATGCATTTCAATACCCAGACCTTATACCACTGCACGTGTATCAATAATCACAACAGCACAGGATAAACCTTGTGCAAATAGCAACAACAGCACGACAAAAACCTAGGGTAAAAAACCAAATAATAACACAAATTCCAAAATATAACAACTCGATAAAAATGATATTTCACGACTACACGTTGCCTCAATAGAAACCACAACCTTTGCAATTCAACACCAAACTCAACAGTAAGGTATTGCAATGAGAAAAAATTTCAAGTAAATAATCGCACAGTTAAATAATGAATAACGAATTTAAGAAAGCAAGTAATTCAACCAAACATATAGTACAAGTTGCAAATAAGAGATAAGACAAGTAGACATGTGAAATTAGACTCTACGAGTTACAACATGTTAAAGAAACTCAATTAAAGGCCTTTCCCTCAACTACCAACTCTGATCGCCTCGAATCTAGCCAAACAATTAAATACTATAAATATAACTATAGGAAACTAATATCTTTAATGAAACTATTATTTTAACAAAGAATTGAAAAATCGTCCCAAAAGGTTGACCTAGGAACGCGTCTCAAGACCCGACAAAAATTATAAAATCCGAATACACATTCGATATCGAGTCCAACCATACAAGAATTATTCACATCTGACCTCTTTTCGCCCTTCAAAACTCAAAAATTTCGTCAAAGAACTTCTATAATTTCCCCAAATTTTCCATCCCAAATCCCTGATACATGATGGAATCAATGATGGATTAGTGAAATTTAATAAAAATAGAGTTAAGAACTCTTGTCGCAACAATCCCTCTGAATATCCCTCGAAATTTCGCCTCAAACCGAGCTCTGTTGGTCCAATATGTGAAATTTCAAATAAATCCTCGATTTCAAACTTAAGTTCTACTGCCTAGTGATTTGCACATAACGATCGTGGAACAGGGTTGACTTCATGCGAACGTGGATAAATGAATACCCAGGCCTACGTGATAGGGAACTTGCCCCCGTGATCATGAAGCATAACTGCGCATGACCCTGCTACCTCACTTCCTTGTATGCGAATGCGATCCTCTCTACCCGTTCGTGAAGCACAAACTTCACCACTTCCACGATCGCGACCCTCAATCTGTGTTTGCGAAGAGTTAAAACTAGCAGTCCTCACAAACCCTTTCGCAACCGCGTACCATACCTTGCGATCACATTGAACCTCAACCAAGCATACCAACCAGTCCTAAAACATCATACAAACACGCTCGAAGCATGAAATGAGATCAAACAATACAAGAATCGCGAATCACGCATCGATTCAAGCCTAAGAACTTATGAACTTCCGAATTCTGAAACCAATGCCGATTCATACCAAAACAACTCCGATTAACTCAAAATTTTCCACACAAATCATAATTGACATTACAGTCCTATTCCAACTTGTGGGATCAAAATCTGACCCCGATATCAAAAAGTTTACTCCTTGTCAAATTTTCCAAAAATCTTCTAACTTTTCAACTTTCGCCACTTTATGCTGAAATAACCTACAGACCTCCAAATCAACATCCGAATACGCTCCTAAGACCAAAATTACACTACGGAGCTATTGGAACTATCAAAACTCCATTACGGAGTCATTATCACACTTCCAACTTAGGGACTCTATATCCCATTTCACTCCGAAACTCTCCCGAACCCGACACCAAGAACCCCGACAAGTCATGTAACAATAATATAACACAGAGGAAGCATAATTTAAGGGATCAGGTCTTAAGTACTCAAAACAATCGGCTAGGTTGTTACATCCTCCCCCTCTTACAATAAACATTCGTCCTCCAATGAATATAGAGACATACCTGAAGTGGTGAAAAGATGAGGATAACGGCTAACCCCTACACTGAACCTTTACTGAAGCAATATTCTTCGAACTCAACTTTCAAACTTGTCTATCCAAAATGGCCATCGACTCCTCAACATAAGACAAATCCTTGTCGATCTAGACTAAGGGGAAGTCTAACACATGAGACGGATCACAAAGAACACTAGATGAAATGCAGCTAGACTAGGTGGTAGTGCAAGTCTATAGGCCACCTCTCTGACCCTCTCAAGAGTCTTAAAAGGTATGATATACCTACGATTGAGCTTTCCCTTCTTCACGAATCTCATAACACTATTCATGGCCGAAATCGGAAGCAAGATCTGCTCCCTATCCATGAACGCAACGTCACGAACATTCTGATCCACATAACTTTTCTGTCTACATTGGGTTGTACGAAGTAGATTCTAAATCAATTTAACCTTTTCCAAAGCATCATGAACCAAGTTTGTTTACCTTGAAAATGGTAATTACAGTTAGATTTGATTTTGTGGTTCTAAAAATATGTGATCTATTTTTATGCTAGTTGTTTAGGCAATAGATGTTAAGTACGAGATCAAAAGTTGAGATAAGAGCTTTTAGATAATATAATGACCAAACCGAATGGCTGGAGATCGAGGCCTCGAGCAGGCATATACGGGCCTCGAGGTCGAGTCGGATGCTCGGCTAGGGGCAATCGAGGGGGGGTTAACAGTTATGATAGCTTTGATAGAAACCTTTTGTGACCTATAATGAGCAATAAATGAAGAACAATCAATGGAACACAATGAATATAAGCAATAAATGTAAGTAATGAGATCAAGAGAATATGTTAAGTTAGAGAGTAGAGAGAATGTTTTTGTGTATTCAATATTGAGTATCAGCTCTCTTCCAAAATGACAAGGACCCCATTTATATATTATGGGGAATCCCCTCAAAGTACAAATGCATTTATTGCAAAGATATGGGGCTGGTACAACCATTTAATACCTTGATTCAGGTCTAACTAGCCCACTAGACTTTGCCAACTCCAGCTATGCGCCTTGGGAACTTCCCACTTTTTCCACCATAACCATCAATCTGTATTTCCCCGAGTTCGAACGTTGATCGCCCCTCGGGTGTGAATCTCAACCATAGCCTCGAGCCTTTGACAACATGCTTACGAGGCGTCGTAATGATCGAAAATTGGACCCTCCGATTTATACCGTATACATATAGTCCCTGGTTCCTAGAACGAAGTGATAGGAAATGCTTTTGAACTTTTGTACTCCTACTTCTTAAGCATTATCATCATGACGTCAGCCTATCAAAGAATTAAATGCCATAACTCAAAAGCCGCGCAAGAGTCTCTTTCAACACGACTATCCAGAAGCCCACGAACTGCTATTGGTTCGTCCTTTCCGCTGCCCATATGGCTTATATAAATACCTGAATCATTTAATAATTCACACTTTTACAACATCTTTAAGCTTTCAGGGCCAAAGCTATCCCCTTTCACATTCTTCCTTCTTCTGTTCTTTATTCCTTACTTACTTTCTCAGAAAGGCCTTTCCACCACCATGGCTAGAACCTTTAAAATAGTGCCTCGAAAAGAGGATGTTGTCTCTTCGTCTCGAACATCCAAAGTCAAACCTAAAGTGATACCCACCGCTAAATAATGTACCCCTATTGAGTTCAACACGGTGAACGATTTTTCTTTCGAGAGACCCTCGTCTACACCGGGCTGGTATGAACACGTGTCCCGGTATATTAGCATCGTGACCAACGTAGAAAAAGTGAAGGAAGACTGTCAATGGGAGGAGGCAGTACTGGTTGAGATCCCCTATTATAATGAGAGCAGAACGGACCACAAGGCTGGCTTCCTTTATGTATATACATACCCATTCACTTTGGGTCTCATCAATTCATCAAACCCTTCTTCCCTGACAATAGATCCGATTATTCTCGACTTCTGTGACAAGTACCAAGTGACGCTTGTCCAAATCTATCCATCTTTTTTGAAGATAGTATACATGCTCCGTTATTTCTCCAACAAGGTTGTGGGTACGATCTTTACCCTTGGCCATTTGATCAGATTGTATAACCCTCGACTTTATCGAGGTTTGATTAAGCTTCACCCTTGGTCCACGAAGCCGTTTTTCTCGAGCATTGATGAGAAGAAAGATCGAGGATGGATGAGAAAGTTTTGTTCGAGTGAGGACCTCGGACATCATCCCGACCGAAAGGATGCCATTCTCGGAGGAGTGGAGCGTAAGTACCTCTCCTTCGAACATGCTTTATTATCTTCTTACCTTCCTTGAACAAAATGATCTCCCCTTTGTTTATACAGCTACCGTTTGGTATCCTGAAATGGTCCAGCATCTACCAGGATAGATTAGGCAATTGGATGCTTCGTTCCCATTTCCCGAGCGGACTTAGCCCGACTTGGCTAAAACGCGATGGCCGGCTAAGAATCATGGTAAGCCTTTTTATAGTCGCCTATACCATGTTCCAATTCCTCTTTTGCAATGCCAAGTTTTGATTATTATGCCTGCGCAGGCCTTGGTGATGGAGTGCTGATGAGACTGCCTCCCAGCGGCGAGGTAGAGGCTCTAAAGCCTGATAAGGGAAAGAAGAGGAAGAACAAGGGTACTGCTGAGTTTCATATGGAAAAAAACCTAAATCACGCAGGCCTCGTGTTGCTGATAGGACCTCAGCTTCATCTTCTAGAGCAAGTCCCAGTACTGGGGTTGAAGACGCCGAAGATAATGAGTATCGTTCGGTACAAAGGACGAGGTCGGGTGCGGATGTCCCGCAGGCATCTGGGCCAAAGGGCACTGAATTGGGAACGGTCGGTTCATGTCGATCCCGTGTTGTGGAGACCCTCGAGGAGGGTGCAGACGCGGTTCGATAGCCCCTGGGCAGACGTGGTGTAGTTCCTGTCGAGGAGACCATTACTGCTGGATCCAAAGGGTCCGGGCCCGGAGCTTTTCGAAGACAGAATTTTCCACTTGGTGATATCGAAGCCCTCGAGGGCCTTAATTTGGGTCTTGGATTCTAGCCTGGGGAATTCAGGGATGCTCAGGACCAAAAGGCTACAACCATGAGGGGTCCTCTCAAGGAAGGAGATGAGCTTGACAACTTCTTCGATAGTGTTAGTGAAAACATTGATCTCGACGCTCCAAATGCTATCGAGGAGGCATAGAGGCTCCATCAGCAGGTGATAATCTTTCTATGCATACCTTTAGTGCTTTAAGTATTTCTCCCTATTTTTATGACTATTTTGTTTTGTTGTAGGCCAAAAGAATGTATGATCATGCTATCTCTAAGCTGCGAGATGAGCAAAGGAAGAAGGTCGAGGGTCTTGCCTCGGGGTTAAAGGAGTTGGAGACCTCTTCTGCCCGAAAGGAAGAGGAGCTGAGTGGACTCTAGGCGAGGTTGGAAGGAGTGTGCCGAGAAAAGGATGGCCTTGCCGAACAGGATGCTCTCGCGGGACAACTTCGGGATGAAATTGTTGCTATGAATGCAGAGATCATCGAGTTGAGGGGGCGAAACGAGGTCATAACTTCAGAGTTGACATTGGCCCAGGATCTTCTCTGAAATGCTTGAGAAGAGGCTATTGCACTATCCGCGGCAAAGTCCGAGGTCTAAGAAAATGTCGCTACATATATGAAAGATGCTGCCACTATGAATAAAGTAGACCGAGAGATATCAGAGAAGGCCGAGTAGAAGCTGGATCAGACTGTCTCTTACGCTCGTGCAAAGGCAAGGATTCAAGCCCTAGAGAAAGCCAGTACTAAAGGTGGAGATCTCTCAACTGAGATTAGGGTGTCCCGAGATTTGGAGGAAGAATTGGCACTCTCGGTCACATTGGATGAGGATCCCGAAGATGGGTCAGAGAGGAGTGGTAGTGAAGAGTAGACCTACGTCGCCTTTCCTTCTCTTTTTTCTTTTTGTGTATGTACTTTACGGGAAACAGGTCTTGTAAAGGTGCTGCTTATAAGTATATTTTTGGCAATGTAAGAAATTTTTTCTGTCTCCAACTTTGCATTCTTTATTTTCCGGTGATCACGCGGAATTTAGGCTTTGAATTTTGTTGTCGACTCTTAAGAGTCCATACCTGGGGCAATTAGGACCCTCCAGATCAGGCACTATCTTGAGATTAGGTCGATAGCTTCTTTGGGGTCGATGCTTATAATAGCAGAAATCCTCGGGGTTTCAACATCTCACGAGCATTGTGTGACAACATTATTTATGCGACACGGTCGTGAGGCGACCAACATAGTCCCACTGGTACATTTCCCAAAAAAGGTGATGCTGACATGGTCAGAATTAATTGGTCTACAGGACAGGCGAACAGTCGCCGCTCGCTCCTATATATGCATTTGCTCATTTCTTAACTAAGGATTCTGCTGTTCTGAGTAACTATCCCCCTCATAGAGCCTTTATTCTTTGTGTTAGTTTTCTCATCAGTTCAACTCAAAGCCTTCGCCCAAATTTTCATCCTCCTCTTTCTATCTTACCGTAGCCATGGCTGCTATGTCAAAATCTATTTATCAAGGAGAGGAGAGTTTTGCCTCTACTTCATGCTCGGTCGGTGGTACACCGTCGGTGTCTGGTGAGCTAACCTCAAGGTTCTTTGTCTAGAGGAGAGATTTTACATTGGAGAACCTCCCAATATTCTGGGCCACGGGGAACATGAGTTGAGATTTATTTCCTCAATAGGGGAGAAACATCCCGAGGCAGTCGGAAAAGACTGCGGATGGGGGAGAGAGGTGGTGTTACAGTCACCTTTCTTGGGGGAGAGCATCATGGCTCATGTCGAGGGATTCTTGAACGTGTATACGAACCCCTTTACATTGGGCCCTCTTGACAGGGTTGTGCTCAAATTTTGTACAAGGTATCAGGTTACCTTAGCACAGGCTCACCCGTCCTTTCGAAAGATAGTGCTAATGAAAAGGTACTTTGCAGATAAGGCTGGGCTCGAATTCACCCTTAGCCCTCTCGTATGATTATAACGGTCTTTGCATTATCGGGGCTTGATTACTCTACAACATCGATCCACCTGACCCCTTGCCGTTAACGATGAAAGAGGACGATGTCCGGGGGTGGATGAGTCGATTTGTTCAAGCATGGACAGTCGATATTATCCCTAGAGAGTTTCTTCCATTTCCTGAGAAATGGAATTTTACACGTAAGTAATACACTTGTGCTTTTACTGTTTTTGTCCATAGTGGAATCGAGCTCCATGAATATGTTCTCCTTTTTGCTTTTTGTAGCGACCCATTGGCTACCGAACGAGGTTCCCGATCTAGCGGAATAGTCTCGTAAGCTGGCATCTTGCTCGACTTATGATGAGTGCAAATGGAGAGACCTGTCCAAGGGGAGATGTGAAGCAAAATATCATGGTAGGTGCATAGTGTCTTATTTTCTTAGAAAGGTACTTTCTTTTTAGCGCACTAAATCCACCGCCGCAGGTGTTGGAGGGTTTTTCAAGATGAGGCCGTGTCCCCTAGAGGAAGAGGTAAGATTTCCAACCTCGAGATCGAGGATTGATAACAAATGGAAGGAAACCTCGAAGGGCGAATATGCTTGCAGCGAAGTGAGCCCTGCTCGGAAGGCCAAAAAAGACATGTCAGTTGATCCTGCAGCCTCTGAGTCCTCTATTTTTGGAAAGATAGTTTCTTTATTATCTCCGTCTTCCATTCCCGTTAAAGGCACTTCGAGGGGAATTCGAGGCCAATGGGCGAGCGAATCGAATCGAGCGTCGGCTGGCCGTACTCCCTTCGGGAGTAGTTTAACTAGGGCTAATGAGGCCAAGCCAGTAGATGTGTGTTCAACTTTTGACAAAGCTCAACGGCTCAGGTTCATGGTGAATTTTGGAAGCCAGTACAGGCTTTTTTAGTTTCACGTCGTCCCTTTCTTATTGAGCTCCTTTTTTCGTAGGCCTTTGACAAGCTTAAGTCCGAGCTACTTCACCGTGAGGCCAGGCTGCAGAAAGCTTTGGATGGGGATAAATCCATCAGGATTCTTTGCAAGAAAAGGGGAGATGAGCTGGTACACCTGCGTTATGAGGCGGGTCGAAGTCGGAACTATTAGGGCCTTCTCAAAAAATAGGTAACCCTTGTTCTAGGCCGATGTCTGCCCCTCTTTCTTCCTTTGTAGGCTAATATTCTCATGTTTCAGCTGCAGAGAAAAACGAAGGATCTGGAACGACTTTGGGGCGTAATTGGCCAGGTTAAGCATGAGCGTAATGAGATAGAAGCCCAAGTTGCAGCCTAGAGGGATGTTTTAGCCAAGCGTTCCGCCCTTGAAGTGCAATTCTGAAATGCTCGTGCAAATAGCCCAGTTTGAATGAGCATGATTTCGAGGCTCGAGTCTAAAATTTTAAAGATGAAGGCAGAGGTTGTAGATGTTCAGACTGAAGCCGAAGTGGTCTGAGCCAAGGCTAATAAGAAATTGGTCGTCTTTTTACAAGACACCGCCGATGCTCGAGCTAAGCTGAGAAGGGCTCTCGACCGGGAGAGTAGGAACAAAAAGTAAGTTTGATGTAAATCTCGGAGGTAAACCCTCGAGGAGATACACGCCAGAGGTTTCAACCTCTTGGAAGAGATAGAGAAGGCAAAGGCGAATTTGTATGATGCTAAGTTCCTTTTGTCCGATGCCGATGATAGCGAGGAAGAGGCCGACAGGGCATAGTCCCCGAGGGGGACGTAGATTGGATTTTCCTTTTATGATTTTGTATATAATGCCAATATTGTAAATGGAGCTTTGTACTTTTTCATATATACGTACAAAAAGAAGCCATGTAGCTTCATTTTTCATGTATTACCTTATGCTTTGATGTTTGTTAGCCATCAGCCAGATGAACTGGTCTTCGAGAGAAACCTTAGATTTATAATATGGCCCTGGGGCTCGTTGAGCTATCCCGTAGGCTCTTACGCGTTTGGTCGGTACGGCCTTTTAGTATAAGCCGACGTTTAAGCTCTTATGCTTTTTCTCTTAGGCATATTTAGTTAACTGTATCAGGTTTAGTCTCCGAGTTGGATTCCGACTCGAGCTTATTGACCCTTAAGTTTTTAAATTAAAATCTGGCCCATAGGCTCTTACACGTTTGGTCAGTACGGACTTTTACATGGGCTAGCGGCAGTGGCGCTTATGCATTGGGTCGGTACGACCTCTAATATGGGATGCCGATAGTGACTCTTACACATTGGATCGGTACAACCTCTAATATTGTCTGGCGATAGTGGCTGTTATGCATTGGGTTGGTACGACCACTAATATAGGCTTTATTTTTCCCTCGTTAAGGACTTTTGAAATTGTGTTTGTCTGACTCTTCGACGTTTTGAAAAGAACATCGATTGGGAGCCGTTATATGGCGATGTACGAGCACCTCAGGAGGTTTTGGCTCGGTGGAAAGTATCTCGAAACCTATAGTTTGGACTTAACACGGTCAAAGCTATTTTGCCTATGTCGAGGGTAGTCTGTATTAACCGGTTCTTTTTGAAGTATATTCGAAGTAATTGAAGGCCTGTTATTTTATAGCGACGGTTGGGCATCCCCGAGTCGCATTAGTTTGGATGGTACAACCTTGTGACCGTGGTCACTGTGTTTGGTCGGAGCCTTTCAGTCCCCAACTGAAATAGTTTCAGTGTCTATATCGAGGGTATGCCTTTTAGGGGTCTTACAAGTTCGATATATAGCCTTATCTTTAAGATCGGGTTTATGCCTTTTGTAAGGTCTTACAAATTTTTACATGCCTTACTTGAGGTATTATAGTTTCGGTTACTTGGTACAGGTATGATTCATGCCTCGCTTGAGGTCTTACAGATATTGTTAGTTGGTACAAGTATGGTTCATGCCTTCCTTGAGGTTTTACAAATATTGTTACTTGGTACAAGTATGGTTCATGCCTTGCTTGAGGTCTTAGAGATATTGCAGTTGCCTTATATTGGTCATACGAGACCGAGGTTGCCCACTTGGGGTCTTATGGCCTCGGGTTTTTGATAGGTCGATGGGGGTGGCTATTGGCGGCACTCCTCGAGTCATCAAAAATTTCATGGCTCGAGAGCCATTTCTTGTAAACTTGGAATTGCCTCATTGAGGGCTTACGTGTTCAAAGTTTCTGACCCGAAGGTCATGTCGCTTTGAGTTTTTGACGCCAGTCCCCGAGTGTTCAGAACATTTTCGGCTTCAGGAATCATTTTTGCAAACTTTATATTGCCTCATTGAGGTCTTAAGAGTTTGAAGTTCCGACCCGGAGGTCATGTGGCTTCGAATTGTTGACGTCAGTCCTCGATTGTTTGGGACCTTTTTTGGCTTTGGAGTCGTTTTTGCAAAAAATAGCGGACTCTTTTGAAACGTGAGATGCTTTGATGGAAAGTATTCTTCGATTACTTGGTATTAGTATAAATGTTTTCATTGTTAAGTGATCCGTTATTCTATACGGGCACGGTTCATTCGACTGTTTGGCCCGGTACATCATTTTCCTATCGAGACCCTATTTAGCGCATCTTGGCTTCTCCGAGGAGGTGTTCCTAGGGGGGAGGGGGATGTCTCCTAGTATTCGAGATTGATTGAAAAGAAGCCTTGAATACTTGTTGATTCTTCCTTAAAAAGCATATAGATGTTGCCTCGTTAAAAATCTTGCTTGTAAAACCCTTCTTGGGATAAAAACCCGATCGAAGGAAAAGAGTGCAACTTATGCTTTTGGAACCTAAGGCCTTTGAGTTGGAAAGTGCATCGTCCATTTCGATCGGATACCTACACTCAGGTTAGTACAAAATGTAAACGAAAAAAGGAGATGATCATACCTTAGTGTTGGCGGTGTTTCGAGCCCTGATATATTTCTGTCACTTGTTACGAGGACGTGGTACAGTCCTTTGCTTAGTTCAGTCGGGCTTAGCCGAGAATGTAGCTCGTTATCGCTATTTTATTGTTTGCTTATCCTTTGGCTCCTTCGATGGTGGAGGTATTGGTGTTGGTGCCACATCGTGCACCACGAACATCTCTTTTGTTGTATGATGCTCCTTGTAGACGGTTTTTATCCCATCCTTTGTCGGAAACTTCATCATTTGATGGAGGGTGGACGGTACTAGTCTCATGTAGTGTATCCATGGCCTCCCGAACAAGGCATTGTATCTCATGTCTCCTTTGATGACATGAAATTTAGCATTTTGGGTTGTGCCGCCACGTTAACCTGGAGGGTGATTTCCCCTTTTGTTGTTTCGCTCGCCATGTTGAACCCGTTGAGGACTCGAGAGGTGGGTAAAATTTGGTCAAGCAGTCCTAGCTACTCTACTACCCTGACCTAACAATATTGGCCGAGCTACTTGGATCCACAAGTATACGTTTAATTTGAAATGTATTCACAAGAAAAAGAGATTACTAGTGCGTCGTTATGGGGTTGAGATAAGGTCTCGATATCCTTGTTGCTGAATGTGAGAGCGTCTTCGGGTATGTAACCTCGAGTTTGCTTTTCACTAGTGATGAATATTTTTGTTCTTCTGATCATGGGTTCTTGTAGATCATCGATGCCTCCTAAGATCATGTGGATGACATGTTATGGCTCATCCGTTTCGTTCTTCTTGGTCACCTCTCTTTCCCGAAACTGATTTTTGGCTTGGTCGCTGAGGAATTCTCAGAGGTGACCTTTCATGAGTAGTGGAGCTACTTCTTCCCGGAGTTGTCGGAAATCTTCGGTCTTGTGACCGTGCTTGTTATGAAATTCACACACTAGTTATGGTTCCTTTTTGAAGGATCTGATTATACAGGCCTTGGCCTCCTGGTATCTCTGATTTTACTGATGGCGAACACGATGTCTGAAACATCAACATTGAAGTTGTATTCCGACAAGCGAGGTGCTTTTATTGGCCCTGCGTGCCTATTGAATCCAGCTATGCTGACAAGTCATCGAGGGTTCTAGCCTCGATCCATTCTTCGGTCATTGCGGGGTATGTTGCGCCTCGAGGCATTTGTTCTATCTTTAGTGTATGGTTGGTATATTTCCTTGTTTGGCTTTAGCTCCTTTGCCAGAAGCATGCTAGGATATACCAAGTCCAAAGGGGCTCCTAGTTGGTCATCTTCAACCCTTATCTTTAACTGGTATCGGTTGTGCTCGACTAAGTTCTGCTTCAGTTGCTTCGAAGCTACCGAGCTTCGTTCGTTCAAACCTTGAGTGATGGCCTGCACTACCTAGCCGTCGGAGACCGGTGGTAGTTCCATTCATTCCATTTGAAAGCGATATACAAACTCTCGCAGCATCTCGTTCTCCCTTTGCTTGATTTTGAAAACGTTGGATTTCCTTGTAGCTACCTTGATGGCACTGGTATGTGCCTTTTTGAAAGGATCTGCCAACATGGCAAATGAGTCTATAGAGTTAGGAGCTAGGTTGTGATACCACATCATGGCCCCTTTCGATAGTGTTTCCCCGAACTTCTTTAGCAGGACGGATTCCATCTCAGCGTCCCTCAGGTTGTTGCCCTTCACCGCACAAGTGTAAGCAGTGACATGCTCGTTGGGGTCTGAGATTCCGTTGTACTTCGGAAGGTCGGGCATTCTGAACTTCTTTGGAATGGGTTTCGGAGAAGCTTCTTGCGGGAATGGGTTTTATACAAACTTTTTCAAATCTACAGCCTTTAGGACCAGGGGTGCGCCTGGAATTTGATCGACCCTAGAATTGTAGGTGTCTACCTTCTAATCGTTGGCTTCTATGTTTTTCTCGTCCGACTCTATCCTCTTTGTGAGGTCATCGAGCATCTTTCTGAGGGCAGGGTCGGCTGCCAACCCATTGTTACTTGATCTTTTCGGTACCTGCTCAGCTGGAGGAGCCATTCCAGGTGCTACCGTGCAGGGAGTTTTCTACTGACTTTGTAACTGAGCAATCGCCAGCTATTGTGCCTGTAACATTTCAAAAAAAAACGTGAAGACTAAGCTCATGTTCTTCCATAATTGGAGTTTTCTGAGCTTCTTGTTGGTCTCCTTGGCGTACACTCCTATTAGTATAAGAGCTTATATCGACGTGTTGGGCATCGCGTGAGACCACATCTGTGGGGATTGGCTCTAGTGTGTCCCCAAGGTTTAGTAGTGGTACGCCAATACATGGAACATCTACACCATTCTCTTCGTGGTCCTCAAGACCGTTGTTTTCATATGCATTCACTAAGTTAGACATTTTAACCTGAAATCGAAGATATTGGACAAGAAAAAGTGTGAAAGATAACTTGCGTTATGGAGTGAACCGGCAAGAAAATAATCACTATTATTTTTAGCCCCACGGTGGGCGCCAAACTGTTTACCTTGAAAATGGTAATTACAACTAGATTTGATTTTGTGGTTCTAAAAATATGTGATCTATTTTTATGCTAGTTGTTTAGGAAATAGATGTTAAGTACAAGATTAGAAGTTGAGATAAGAGTTTGTCGATAATATAATGACCAAACCGAATGGTTGGATATCGGGGCCTCGAGCTTGCGTATACGGGCCTCAAGGTCCAGTCGGATGCACGGTTAGGGGAAATCGAGGGGGGCTTTGATTGAAGACTTTTATGACTAATAATGAGTAATAAATGAAGAACAATCAATGGAACACAATCAATATAAGCAATAAATGTAAGTAATGAGATCAAGAGAATATGTTAAGTTAGAGAGGATAGAGAATGTTTTTGTGTATTCAATATTGAGTATCATCTCTCTTCGAACATAGTACAAATGCATTTATTACAAAGATATGGGGCTAGTACAGCCATTTAATGCCTTGATTCGGGTCTGAACTAGCCCACTAAACTTTGCCAGCTCTAGCTACGCGCCTTGGGAACTTCTTACTTTTTCAAAAAAACCGTCGATCTGTATTGCCCCGAGTTCGGACATTGATAGCCCCTTGGGTGTGAATCTTGACCATAGCCTCAAGCCTTTGACAGCGTGCTTACGAGGCATCATAATGATCGAAAATTGGACCCTTTGATTTCTATCGTATACAAAGTCTTTACCCAATAGCTTAGCCTCACCTAGCTCAAATCAACTCACCGGAGACCGGCACTACCATACTTTGCCTCATACGGGGCCATCTAAATGCTCGACTTGTAGCTGGTGTTGTAGGCAAAGTCTTCAAGTGGCAAAAATAGATCCCATGAACCCCCAAATACATCACACACGCACGAAGCATATCCTCCAATATGAATAGTGGGCTCGGACTGTCCGCCCGTCTGAGGGTGGAATGTTGTACTAAACTCCACCTGTGTGCCCAACTCATGCTGTATGACCCTCTAGAATCGCGATGTAAACTGCGTACCCCGATCAGAGATTATAGATATAGGCACGCCATGAATCGTGACAATCTCATGAATATAAACCTGAGCTAGTTGATGTGAAGAATAAGTAGTCACCATTGGAATAGAATGAGATGACTCGGTCAACCTATCCACAATCAGCCAAACCACATCAAACTTCCTCTAAGTCAGTGGGAGCCCAACAACAAAATCCATAGTAATCCGTTCCCATTTCCACTTTGAGATCTCTTACCTATGAAGCAATTCCATTATGTCCTTCTTCACCCGCCTCCACCAATAACAAGTCCTGATACATCTTCGCGGCACTTGGATGAATGGAGAACAACAAATTGTGAACCTCCTAGAGAATCAACTCACGCAAACCATCTACATTGGGCACATATACCCTTCTCTGCATTCGCAATACACCGTCATCTCCAATAGTGACCTCCTTTAAACTGTCGTACCGAACCGTGTCCTTAAGGACACGCAGATGGGGGTCGGCATACTGAAGCTCTCAGATACAATCAAAACAAAAGTGCGAAAAAATAAAGCCCGACATCGGGGTGTCACTAAGTCATGAGCAACATAATACAACTGTTCTAAAATATAGAAAGACTAACATAGTCTAAGAGTAGCCAAAATACACTAAAGGGAAGATAAAGAAGGAGAAAAGTAGGAATACGATCGCTAGGCAGCTGCCTCGCTATCTCCTCTTAAAGTCTGTAACTTAAATAGTCAACTGCCGCTACCGTGGCTAGAGATACCTGGATCTGCAAAGAAGGTGCAGGGGGTAACATGAGTACATCACCGCAGTAAGTAACAAGTCCAAACTATGGACTGATAGGTATTGACGAAGTCAACCTCAACATGCAATAGAAATAAACTATGTAGAAAAGTAGGCATGCTTTCAATTCAAGTATTCAGCTCAAGCAGTATAGTAATTACAGATCCATACAATGTGAAGTCTAAAGCTCCATTAATCTCTATGTGCCAATGCACAAAATGCATGAAAATGTACCATGTACCTCCACTCTCAAGTGCACAACCACTCGGTACTGTATATGGCCATCCAGCCCAGGGAAGATCCATCCGGGAATATATACACATCATTGACAACATTCACTCAGTACCGAGGAAGGCCATTCTTGCCCTATAGAGAAAATCCATCTCCTGGTATAAATACTTCAGACAAGATACATGTCTAGGGAAGATCCATCCATAAATAATACCAACTGCGCTCACTAGAGGTGTTTCACAGACTCTGGAGGGGCTCCTACAACAAAAGCGCTATCATAATCATCAACTTAACCATTGCGGCATACAACGCGATCCGATAACTGTCACTCATAATCAGGCTCTCGGCCACCCTTAGTTATCACTCTCCGGTATCACACACACAGCCTCACGATGCCATAAAACTAGCCTAGAACAGTGACATGATGCACCAAATAATAACATTTGAGACAGAGACATGATATGATATGCATGAATAAGACTGATTACAAAATATCAATGAATCTAATGAGATGATAGCAAGAAACGACCACTTGGGTCCCAACAGTATCGGCATAAAGCCCTAACATGATATCTAGCATGATATACATCCCATTTACTTATTCACATGATGGAAACACATATTTCAGCAAAAAAAGAGTCACAAAACGGTGCCATGGAATGAACTAGGCCACAATTCTCATGGTGCACGCCCGTCACTTGGCATGTGCGTCACCATAATACTAGTCATATAACACATAGTTCGGGGTTTCAAACCCTTAAAAATGAGTTTGGAAGCGTTACTTTACCTCAATCAGGCAAAAATCCTACTTTGCGATGGCCTTGCCTCTCGAATCGGCCTCCAAACGTCCCGAATCTAATCAAAAGCAGTATAATGCAATCAATATAGGCCAAGGAACCAATTCCACACGAAAAACTATCACCTTAGACCAAAATCTTGAAATTAACCTAAACCCGACCCCTGGGCCCACGTCTCAGAATCCGACAAAAATCACAAACTAGAAAGCCCAATCACTTCTGAGGCATTTGGCCCGTCAAATATCATCAAAATCTGACTCCATTTGGCCCCTTAAATCCTCAAATCAAATTCTCAAAAATCCCAATCCCTAACCCCTCATTTTCACCCCTAATCTTCACTAATTACATGATTCAAAAATGGGAATCACCACATATACGAGTATTAGGTCTCAATCAACTTACCTCACTGAAAATCCCTTGAATGCCTATTCAAAATCACTCCTAAAAGCTTCAAAACCAACTCAAAATGGTGAAGAACAAACCAAAATTCGTGAAGTTCACAATTTATACTTTCTACCCAGAGATACCGCATTTGCGGTCCAAATGTCACTTCTGCGACGCTGCACCTGGGAAAATCCATTGCAGCTGCGGTTCCCACTTATTCCTTAGAATCCGCTTTTGCGGTCAAATCATTGCACCTGTGGTCTCGCAGGCGCGCTCCAAATATTGCACCTGCGCTCCCAGCCAACCTTATCCTTGGCCGCATCTGCAGCCCCTTGTCCGCTTCTACGAGGTCGCACCTACGGTTCCCACTGCGCAGGTGCGGTTATGATAGCTGAATTCAATTTCACCATTCCTCCAATTCCAAATTTGATCTATCAATCAACCGAAATCTACCCGAGGCCCTCGGTACCTCTACCAAACATACCAAATAGTCATATATCAATATACGAACTTAGTTGAACCTTTAGAACACTCAAAACAACATCAAAACACCAAATTACCCTCGAATTCAAGCCTAAGAACTTCCAAATTTCGCAAATGATGCCGAAACCTATCAAATCACCTCTGAATAACCTAAACATTTTCACACACGTAAAAAATGACACCACGAACCTACTCCAACTTCTAAAAATCTTTTCTGATCCCGATATCAAATTTTCCACTACCGACCAAAAACGTAAAATTTTCAACTTTTGCCAATTCAAGCCTAATTCTACCATTGACCTCCAAATCACATTTCGGACAAGCTCCTAAGGCCAAAAATCACCTAACGGGGCTAACGGAACCATAAACAATCACATCCGAGATAGCTTACATATAAGTCAACATCTGGTCAACTTTCTAAACTTAAGCCTTCACGAAAGAGACTAACTGTCTCAAATCCTCTCTGAAACCATTCCAGACCTGAACCAACTGACCCAGCATATCGTAATATAGCCGAAGAACACAAAAAGAAGCAGAAATGGTGAAACAAGGCTATAACTATCAAAATGACCGGTCGGGTCGTTACATCCTCCCCCTCTTAAACATACGTTCGTCCTCGAACGGTTCTAGAAACATTGCTAGAGCCTCAAATAGGTGTGGATATCTGCTCCGCATCTCCCGCTCGGTCTCCCAAGTAGCCTCTTCTATGGGCTGACCTCTCCACTGCACTTTCACTGAATCTATATCCTTTGACCTCAATTTTTGAATTTGATGCCCTAAAATAGCCACATGCTCTACATCATAAGTCAAATCACCATCCAGTTGAACCTTGCTGAAATCCAAAACATGAGATAGATCGTCGATATACTCTCGAAGCATAGAAACATGAAATACTTGATGCACACTCGATATGCTAGGTGGCAAAGCAATCTCATAGCCAACCTCTCCAATCCTACGTAGCACCTCAAATAGCCCAATAAACGATGGCTCAACTTGCCCTTCTTTCCAAATCTCATAACACCTTTCATGGGTGAGACCTTCAGCAAGAGCTTTTCTTTAATCCTGTAAGACACATCACGGACTTTTCTGTCAGCATAACTATTCTGTCTTGACTGTTCCATATGAAGCCGCTCCTGAATCACTTTCACCTTGTCCAATGCATCTTAAACCAAGTTTGTACTCAAAATCCTAGCCTTGTCCAGCTTAGAAAAACCTATTGGATATCTACACTGTCTCCCATATAAAGCCTCATATAGAGCCATCTGAATACTTGACTTATAACTGGTCCCATAAACCCCGAAATCAATGACACAAGTGTGCAACATGTCCTCCAATACCTGAATAGTGCACTCAGACTGTCCGTCCATTTGAGGGTGAAAGGTTGTGCTCAACCCAACCGGAGTACCCAACTTGTTATGCCCCATAATATTACGTCGATGTTACGTCTCTCAGTATTATATTATGATAAAGTTACATTCTGCAGTATTATATTACGATGATATTACGCCTTGTAGTATTACATTATGATTATGTTACGCTTCGCAATATTAAATTACGACAATGTTGCACCCTGTAGTATTTTACGTTGAATTTATCGTAAGGTAATTAACATCAGTCCAAGAAAAATAGTATTTGTAGATTATAAGGATTATGCTATTTCAAACAAGTGATAAGTATATTGGTGAAGGGGAGAGGGGAATCAAGTAAAATAAAATGATATTCGTCCAAGTTTGACATGTTAGGATAAAATACGGGTCAAGCGTTAATACCCGATATTTATGGACTAGCGCCATACAAGGTACCACATGGCCATGATAGTAAGGTATAAAAGGTATGTTAAAAGCGAGTATTATTTTAAGTAAGTTGAGATAATTCTTAATTATGCGAGTAATTGGTTAATTATTGGGTAATGGGACATTGCCTAGTTAATTAATAATTAGTGGTGGATCAATTGAAGTTGTTGGATAGAGATTAAATAAACCAACGTGGAAGTGCCCCCTTTACCCTTTTAATGACTCTTAAACAAATTGGTAGGTGTCACACTTATATGAAATATATGACACCAAGCACATAAAAACAATCTCTTTCTGCCAAGAATTTAACTTTGGCCAAGACATGTTATCCAATACTTTACTTTGGGAAAGAAATGTCATCCAAGAATTTTACTTGGGATAAGAAACGTTATTCAAGAGCTTCTATCAACATCACATTAGAAACATTATTTTGGGAATGGAAAGGTTTCCGCCGAGACTTTCTTTGCATAAGCAACGTGATTGCATTGAGATTTTCATACGGCTTGTTCCATATTTTGTCACAATTAACGGATGTTAGAGGGATTATCAAGAGAATCAACTCAGAAATGTTAGGGTTATCCCTTCTTTCCTTTTGGCAAGATCCATACGATAAAAATAAAACGAGAAAATGCACAACTTCCATAAATAACTCTATTCATAGAAGTATTAGAAGTACCTATGTTCTTGAAATTCCATGTGTCCTATTATTTTATCATCGGTTCATGGGTATCATAGAAATACGTAAGTTGAAAAAGTTTAATTCATGATATCATTTAAAGTCATAATGTCTTTATGACATTCCGACAGATTATATTGACGTACTTCTAATGCATTGCATTCATGTACATTGACCCATGATTAGATGGCGTTATATACGCGTATATATGTATGTGTGTGTGTGTGTGTGTCTGGGATATGAGAAAAGGTTACGGCGTTATATACGCACCACCACCTGATTAGCTGGTATACGTTGATAATTTGCCCACAGTGGCCGAGACGATATGATGGGATGCCTTCAGTGGCTTGATGACGTTATGAACACATATACCCATGCATGGTATGACATTTATATGCATATGCATGACATTTTAAAAATGAAATGATTCGCAGAGCTATGCAAACTTACATGTTGAGTCTTTTACTCCATGTTTCTCTCATGTCTATTATTTACTGATTTTCATTCCTTACATACTCGGTACATTATTTGTACTAAGGTCTCTTTTGCCTAGGGATGCTGTATTTCATGCCCGTAGGTCCCGATAGACATGTCAACATTCCTCGAAGTAGGCTATCAACTCAGTGGAAGATGTTGGTGCACTCCATTTGCTCCGGAGTTGCTTGTTTGGTTAGTATGATTTAGACATATATTGTTTGGTATGGTGGGACTCTATCCCGACCTTTATGAAAATTATGTATTCATAGAGGCTTTTAGACAAATGTCATGTACGTAAATATTTGTATTGCCTTGTCGGCCTATGTTTAGTGTACACATGGCTATTTTTGTCTTATGGGCACGTATGTCATGTGTATAAGTTGGTATCACATGCTGTATTCTACTTATCTCACGGCAGCCTTCCGGCTCAGTTATCTATAATAGTATGACATGAAAAGATATGTTATGTAGGCACTCGGTTGATTGAGGTACCGAGTGCCCGTCGCAGCCCATCGGTTTGGGTCGTGACAAAAGTGGTATCAGAGCAGTTTTGTCCTAGGGAGTCTATAAGATGTGTGTAGTAGAGTCTTATTTATGGGTGTGTCGTGCACCACACTTATAAGCAGAAGGCTACAAGGCATTTAGGACTGTAACTCTTTTTTCCTACTCTAGATCATGTGGTAGAGCTCAGTTGTAAGAGCTCAATTTCCTAAACTCTATCTTATTCATAATATGACGATACTTGCATCTAGAAAGACACTTGGTAAGAGATATAGCGGTGGAAGACTTGACTCATTGGAACTCGAGTTTTGCATCATGTTTATGATGAATAAATGTAAGGTCTTCAGTACATCATGTGTGTGTAAGCTGCTTGGTAAGGATCCCTAAGGAAAGAATACTTATCCACTTTTACGGTAAAAAGGAATAACAAAATCAGAAGGAATACACAAGTTTCAGCAAGTAAAAGAAGCAAGGTGAGGAGGGTACGAGGTACCCAGTTAATAAAGATTATCATTATTTACAATTTATGAAGGGAGATATAAGCATTTTGAATTACCTTCAATAGTAACAGAGATATGTACAATTGGTCACACCTATTCTAGTTATGCCCTATGGGGGTTAACAAAGTAGTATAAGATAAGTACGGGATATCATGATCTGGATGGGGTTAGAGTAACCCAAAATGATGGATGGATAGTTTGTGTCAGTTGACATTTCCGAAGGATATTGCAAATGTGCTAATACATCTCCTCGTGAGATACCCAAATGTTGCACTCTAAAATAGTACAGCTAGATATGAGCACTACAAAGACAGGCACTAAAAGCCTTGAAGGGATAAATATTACCTTAGTATGGCTCCCGTCCCTAGTAGAGAAAGAATTTTAGGCAATTCGAAGTGCCAATGGATGGAGCAAGGGAAGCTAAAAGTAAAAGAATGTGTTGTTCAAGTTTTCAGAATAAAGTGATAGACATATATGTTAGCGGGAAATAAGGAGATAGTTAATGAAGCATTATGAGTAAGATATGATAGTATTATAGAGTCTATAGTCAAGTGAAGGAAAATACGAGAGGTGATGAGACAACTAAAGAATATAGGCCATCAAGTCATATCCTTATTTTGATAAATAAGCTCGTGACTCCAACACAACAACCAAAAGGAAAAGTTAGACCCCAGAGTGATAGAAATCAGTATGGACTAGTGAACAAGGTAAACTAAACATGAATTAAGGGCTGAGTGATGTGATAATGGTCGGCATAATGAGAATTTCATATTGTGTTCCGACGATAATAGAATGGACAACAAAAAAATATTCATAAGAAATTCAAGAAAGGCCATTCAGGAAGATGCTTCCCTAAATTAAGCAATATGAGCAAAGTTAAGCTTAAGGGACTGAATGTGCTAGTTACACTAAGTGTCACCATTGCGAGTGAGGAATTTTGTTATCCTTGGTACAGAAGGATTACCGCAAGGCGAGTAAAGGTCATTGATGATGTGAAAGGATGCCAAAGATGAAGAGGAAAAATATTTATAAGTAGATCGTCATAGTTCCAAGACATAGTTCTCCCCTAAAGGAGGGGAATATGAAATGGTAAATGAAAAATGCGAAAAAAATAAAAAAGGGATGCGACTCCAATTTTCCAAAGCCTACATATATGCTACAATTCCAGAGCATTATGCAAAAACGACATCAAGGAGAGGAAATAAGGGTTCCTGCCCGAAATGTTATTAATAGATAACGAGCAAGTGTGAGAGGTAAGTTAAGGACAAAGGGAATAACCCAAGAAAGATTATGCGGAATATTGATATGAGAATGGGCCAACGACCAGTTAGTAGTTGACTCAGTAAGAGCCTAATTATGGCTAGACAGGAGGTTACAGACGAATCAGTAGATCGTTCAAGATAAGCATAGTAAAAATCAATATAGTAAACTCAACCTCGCAGTAATGTCATTATAATACTTAAGATATATTCAGATAGGAGTTGGGGTAGTTAAAGGTACCGTATGAATATTACGGGAATAAAAGAGAGTGCCACTAGGAAGGCAACCAAAATATTAGTTCAAAGGCAACCTTACAAGTACAAGGGCATGAAGGTAAGTAAGTAAGGATAATTACAAGTAAGAAAGAACATCAAAAATTCTGCCGGACAAATGATGTAATAAGCTCGCAGCCCTGCAAGAATAAGAGGGTCCTCCATAAGTACTACAATGAAAGACTAGCTTAGGAATTAAGGAATAAGGCTTTAACCTAAGCAAAGAGACCTAAAGAGGAAATGGTTATGTAATAACAGGTTCACAACAACATTGTATGCACTCCAAAAGAAAGTGGCACCTACCATGGCTAATGAACGGAAAGTAAAAATTAAAAGTAATATTTGAAGCCATATACACTGCACAAAATTTTTGGCATACATGGGAACTAAGATAAGCTAAGTATGCACGCAACAAGGGACAGAAAGATCAAGAAAAGTAATTGCATACGCTTAAAGAAAACTGAGATGGAACGAAAAAAATTTGGATCAATGATCCTGAGTTGGTGACGCTATGAACGCGCTTAAGAGTTTGGAGTTTTATACCTGCAATATATGCAGCCATAGAAGATTCTGGTACATGTTAAAAGAAATAATTGAGCATAAGTCATACATGAAAGATTGAATTGTAAAGGATTTTATCATGATATCCCTCAGTGCCTATGAAAGGCTAAAATAATAACTAACACCAGGAGCCGTAGATCGGACGATAGCTAAAGCCTATAAAAAGGCTGATTAGAAAGAAGAGGAAACTAAAGAGTTACATCGACTAAGTAAAACATGAGTGGACTAAGAGAATTATAGACCTCAGGATCATTCTTAAATAGTAGAGGTATAAGAGAGATAGTACAATAGCCATATTTAATAACTGCTCTATGATGAAGCCAACTGAAGAGTACCAGCCTCATAAGAAGTCAGTATGAAGCTCTCACCGGATTGTGTATGCACCATAGCTGCAAATAGTATAATAAAGACTCATGTTATTGACGTGAATTATACCAATGTGGAAAGAAAGTCATGAAAGGGATACAAGAAATGATGCAAGATTTTAGGGTAAGTAAGGTAAAGATGAACAACGTACGCGATACTCAAATGTGAAAGGTTGCGAATTGTCCATACTTCGGACAAAAAGCTAGAAACGCTGGGATTCGGTGTCCAGGAATGATACCAGCATCATCAATGGAATATATTCCAACCTATGGTTATTAAATATAGAGAGATCTTGTTAAGAAAGTAAAGAGAAGTTAGAAACGATGTGATGTCTCGCTTGATGATCTAAAATAACACAAGGAAATCTATGGTACAAGCAAGTTAAAGGAAGGTTACAAGCTAAAGTATGATAGAGAGACGAGGTTTTAGGAAGAAATGAATAAGGCTAAGAAAGGGGCGAGTGAGAAGGTGATGAGAATGGATAAGTACTCGGGATTAAGCCCATGAAAATAAGAATAGATGATGATTTCTCTAAGTTATGCAAGGCTCAGTATAGCATGAATGAACTCAAATGAGTCTAAGACTAATGACATTTAGAATAGATGGAATGCTGCCCTGGTAGGAGAATAAGGGTGTAATTGTGGTAGATAAAGGATGATATTTGGGCCTTCGATTGAGTTATAATTTTAAAAGAAAAGGGGGATTTCATGAGTTGTACAGGATTAGAATAACCCCAAAGGATGAATCACATTGGTATACTATGAAATACGGTTATGGAAGTATAGTATCACCCCCAGGTGGATCAGTCTAATCACTTCAAGTATTCCCCGATGAGACGTAAGCCTTAGTGACAATATATTTCGTAAGAGGTTTCAAGTTATCTGTAGTAGATTGCAAATCAACATTGAGGTGAATCAATAGTGTATGGATAAAGGTTATAGAGTATGAGATAAGATTAGGCGAATATTATTTAGACGAACGGTAAATAAAAAGCAATATTCATAAATTTGACAAAGTACCGAGCAAAGAACTTCAGTACATTTATATATGGCAGAGGGACATCCTGTCAAGTTCTGTATATGTTCCCAAAAGAAAAGCCTAGATATTGGCTAAAAGCTAAAGAGAAGAGTCGCATATGCACACATACAAGGAAAACATCGCACAGGTTGCATGATAGAAGATAGCGACAGATTCTGACCACAAGTCATGGTGTGAGAAAGAGGCCTAAAGGGGGGGGGGGGAATGCCTTGGCCTTTGGATTTATTCACAAAAAACTGCCTAAATGGCAAAGAGAGTATTAAGGTATTAACAAGAGCAATAAGTTATGAAAATAATAAGATCATCAACTAACATTCGAGGACGAATGTTCCAAAGGGGGGAATGATGTTACGCCCCATAATATTACGTCGATGTTACGTCCCGCAGTATTATATTAAGATAATTCTACATCCTGCAGTATTATATTACAATGATGTTACGCCTTGTAGTATTACATTACGATGATGTTACGCTTCGCATTATTAAATTACAAAAATGTTGCACCCTGTAGTATTGTACGTTGAATTTATCGTAAGGTAATTGACATCAGTCTAAGAAAAATATTATTTGGAGATTATACGGATTATGCTATTTCAAACAAATGATGAGTAAATTCGTGAAGGTGAGAGGGGAAGCAAGTCAAAGAAAATAAATTTTCGTTCAAGTTTGACATGTTGGGATAAAATACGGGCCGAACGTTAATACCTGATATTTATGGACTAGTACCATATAAGGTAACACATGGCCATGATAGTAAGGTTTAAAATGTATGTTAAAAGCGAGTAGTATTTTAAGTAAGTTGAGATAATTCTTAATTATGCGATTAATTGGTTAATTATTGGGTAATGGGACATTACCTAGTTAATTAATAATTAGTGGTGGACTATATGAAGTCGTTGCATAAAGATTAAATAAACCAATATGGAAGCACCCCCCATTACCCTTTTAGTGACTCTTATATAAATTTGGTAGGTGGCACACTTATATGAAATATATGACACCAAGCATATAAAAAAAATCTCTTTCGGCCAAGGCATGTTATCCAAGACTTTACTTTGTGAAAGAAATGTCATCCAAGAATTTTACTTGGGCTAAGAAACGTTATCCAAGAGCTTCTGTTAACATCACATAAGAAACATTATTTTGCGGAAGGAAAGGTTTCGGCCGAGACTTTCTTTGAATAAGCAACGTGATTGCGTTATGCTTTTCATATGACTTGTTCCATGTTTTGTCGCAATTAACAGGTATTAGAGGGATTATCAAGAGAATCGACTCAGGTATATTAAGGCTATCCATTCTTTCCTTTTGTAAAGATCCATACGATACAAATGAAATGAGAAAATACACAACTTCCATAAATGACTCTATACATAGACGTATTAGAAGTGCCTATGTTCTTGAAATTCCATGTGTCCTATTATTTTATCATCTGTTCATGGGTCTCATAAAAATACGTAAGTTGAAAAAGTTTACTTCATGATATTATTCAAAAGCATAATGGTCTTATGACATTCCGACAGATTTTATTGACGTACTTCTCATGCATTGCATTCATGTACATTGACCCATGACCAGATGGAGTTATTTACGCGTATGTTTATATATATATTTATATGGGATATGGGAAAAGGTTACGGTGTTATATACGCAATACCACCTGATCAGCTAGTATACGTTGATGATTTGCCCACAGTGGCCGAGATGATATGATGGGATGCCCTTAGAGGCTTGATGATGTTATGAACACATATACCCATGCATGGTATGACATTTATATGGATGCTGCATTTCACGTCCCTTTTTCCTGGGGATGCTGTGTTTCACGTCCGCAGGTCCCGATAGACAGGTCGAGAGTCCTCCAAGTAGGCTATCAGCTCAGCGGAAGATGTTGGTGCGCTTCATTTGCTCCGGAGTTGCTTGTTTGGTTAGTATGATTTAGACGTGTATTGTTTGGTGGGACTCTGTCCCGACCTTTATGAAAATTATGTATTCTTAGAGGCTTGTAAACAAATGTCATATACGTATATGGCCTTGTCAGCCTATGTTCAGTGTACAAGTGGCTATTTTGGTCTTATGGGCCTGTGTGTCATGTGTATAAGTTTGTATCACATGTTGTATTCTACTTATCTCACGGTACCCTTTCGGCTCAGTTATCTATGATAGTATGATATGAAAAGATACGTTATGTAGGTACTCGTTTGAGTAAGGTACCGGGTGCCCATCGCGGCCCATCGGTTTGGTTCATGACACAACTCTCGCTACACAACCCTCCAAAACTTCAAAGTGAACTGAGTACCTCTATCTGAAATGATAATAATTGGGATACCATGTAGGCGAACAATCTCTCGGATATGAATCTAAGCTAACCTCTCTGAAGAATAATTAGTACATATAGGAATGAAGTGTGTGGACTTGGTCAGCCAATCCATAATCACCCAAATAGCATCGAACTTTCTCATAGTCCGTGGGAGTCCAACTATGAAATCTACGGTGATCCGCTCCCACTTCCACTCTGAAATCTCCATCAGTTGAAGCAAGCCACCCTATCTCTCATGCTCATATTTCATCTGCTGACAATTGAAGCACCAAGCTAAAAACCCAACTATATCTTTTTTTATCCTCCTCCACCAATATAGTTGTCTCAAACCCTAATATATCTTCGCGGCACCTGGATGGATGGAATACCACGAGCTGTGGGCCTCCTCTAGAATCAAATCCCGAAGCCCATCTACATTGGGCACACATATTTGGCCCTACATCCTCAATACCCCGTCATTACCAATAGTCACATCTTTGGCATAATCATGAAGAAGCTTGTCCTTGAGGACAAGCAAATGAGGATATTGCCACTCTCTGATATGATCAAAAACGAAAGACCGAGAAACCACAGAAGCTAAGACCCGATTAGGATCCGAAATATCCAACCTCACAAACCGATTGGCCAAGGCCTGAACATCAACTGCGATAGGTCTCTCACCAAAAGGAAGGAACATAAGACTACCCATGCTCACTGCCTTTCTACTCAAGGCATCGTCCACCACATTGACCTTTCCCGGATGATACAAAATAGTAATATCATAGTCTTTTAGTAGCTCCAACAATCTCCGTTACCTCAAATTGAGACCCTTCTATTTGAACAAGTGTTGGAGTCTACGATGATCAGTAAACACCTTACAAGACACACCATAGAGATAATGCCTCCAAATCTTTAATGCGTGAATAATGGAATCCAACTCCAAATCATGAATAGGGTAGTTCTTCTCATGGTCCTTCAACTGATGAGAAGCATAAACAATCACTCTACCCTCTTGCATCAACACAACCCAATGCCAACCCGAGAATAATCAAAATATACCATATAAGAAACTAAAGTTGATGGCAAAATTAACACTGGAGTTGTGGTCAAGGCGGTCTTAAGCTTCTGAACGCTCACCCCACACTCATCCGACCACCTGAAAGGAGCACCTTTTTGGGTCCATTTGGTCAAGTGTGATGCAATGGATGAAAATCCCTGAACGAACTGACTGTAATAACCCGCCAAACCAAGAAAGCTATGAAGATCTGTGGCTGAGGATAATGTGGGCTAACTCTGACCGCCTTTCTCTTCTTCGGATCAACCTGAATACCCTCATTGGACACCATGTTCCCTAAGAACACCACCGAACTAAGCCAAAAATCACACTTGGAGAACATAGCATAAAGCTTCTCCTCCCTCAATTGCTATAATACAACTCACAAATGCTTGAGTGTTCCTCCTAGCTATGAGAGTATATCAGGATATCATCAATGAATACAGTAACAAATGAGTCTAGTTAAGGCCAAAACATGTTGTTCATCAAATGCATGAACGTTGATGGGGCATTGGTCAACCCAAAAGACATCACAAGGAGCTCATAATAACCATATCAGGTCTTGAAAGTTGTATTAAGAATGTCTGAGTCCCTACTCTTCAATTGGTGATACCCTAACTTTAGATCAATCTTGGAGAACACCCTCGCTCCGTGAAGCTGCTCAAATAAATCATCAATACGAGGCAAAGTATACTTGTTATTGATTGTAACATTTTTCAACTGCTTGTAATCAATGCACATCTTCATAGTGTCATCCTTCTTCTTCACAAATAGAACAGGCACACCCCAATGTGACACACTGGGCTAAATAAACCCCTTATGATGTAGTTCCTAAAGTTGCTCCTTTAATTCTTTTAACTCCGTCGGTGCCATACGATATGGTCAAATAGAAATGGGTTGAGTTCCTGGCACCAAATCAATACCTAAGTCAATATCCTTGTCCAGTGGCATGCTCGGAAGGTCTGCATGAAATATATCCGAAAAATCCCTCACCACCGGAAGTGAATCAATAGTAGGAGTCTCAGTACTCACATACCTCACAAAGGCCTAATAAGAAAGACAACCCTTCCCAACCATCCGTTGGGCCTTCAAGTATGAAATCACTCTACTGGGAACATAATCCAACGAATCTCGCCACTCAATCCGTGGAACCCCAAACATAGCCAACGTCACCGTCTTAGCGTGACAGTCCAGAATAGCATAGAGGGAGACAAGCAATCCATGTTCAATATCACATCAAAATCAATCATATTAAGCAGCAAAAGGTCTAGTAGGGTCTCCAAACCCCTAATAGGCACCATACAAAATTGATATATGCGGTCCACAATAATAGTATCGCCCACAAGAGTAAATACGTAAATAGATGAAACAAGAGACTCGCGTGGCATATCCAAATAACGAGCAAAATATGACAACACATATTAAAACGTGGAACCAGGATCAATTAATACAGAGGCATCCCTATGGAAAATAGAGATAATACCTATGATCACAGCATCTGAAGTAATAGCCTCTGGTCTAGCAGGGAGTGCATAGAAATGGGACTGACTGCCACCTGGTCGGCCTCCCCCTCTAAGGCGACCCTTAGCTAACTAACCTCCACCTCGAGCTGGCTGGACGGGTGGGGAAATAACTAGTGCTGAAGCCGAAGTCTGACTCCTCTGCTGGGATAAATCTCCCTCAAGGCGAGGATAGAACCTCTTGATATAACCCAAATCTCCACACTCAAAGAAACCTCTCCCGACAAATGGCGGTGGGTGTCACACCTCCTTTTTGCGCGCCCGGCCCCGAAGGGTAGAATGCGCGAGGAAGTTTTTCCAATTTAAGTGACAATATTCGAAATGGGATTATTTATTTAATTCAGAGTCGCCACTTGGGAAAGGTTTGGCTTTTGGTGTCCCAAGTCACCGGTTTATCTTGAATCCCGAATCGAGGAAATTTTCGACTTTTCCAAATGAAGTCTGCGAACCAGAAATTCTAAGTAAGGAATTCTGTTGACCCGAGGGAAGGTGTTAGGCACCCTCGAATCCCGTGGTTCTAGCACGGTCGCTTAAATTGTTATAATGGCTAAATATCTGATTTAAATACATGTTATGACTTATGTGCTTTTATTAAGTTTAAACTGCTTTTATTATAGAATTGCAACGTCGTGAAATGCATCTCGAACCACGTCACAGTCAATGCACCCGTGGTCGTCGACACATTTTGACTCCGTTGAGATTTGGATTTGGGTCACATGAATGTGCACCCGAATTTAAGAATATAGTTTACTTAAACCGTGCCTAAAAGTCTAAACGCGTTATTATTTTGAGGAAGGCCATAAAATTCACTAAACGGCCTGTCCTGAATTCTAAATATTTATTATGGTTAATTATTGAGGGCCCCGCAATTTACGTTTTTATTTGGCGAGGCTCGTCTCATTATTTTAGAAGGAACATCCTAAAGCGACTACATTTCTAATGTATTTGTCTCTAAAAATAGAAGAAAAGATGCATGCTAATTCAATTATATGCTTTGGCCAAATCCAGATTTTGGTTAATCGTCTGATTAATTATTTACAGAGTAAAGAAACGTTGTTCCTCATGAAACATGCTTTTAATTGAGTAGGAGAATTATACACAAGATTGATGAAACACTACACTTAGCCCCAAATTCTCCTCGAGTTAAACTTTGAATTTATTTTAACAAGATTAATAAAAAAGAGGTTACTCATTAGATGGTAACTACTAATAACATTCAGAATTTAACCTAAAACTGCCTACCGAAACTGAAGCTCCTAATCTTAAAACTGCGTTGTACTCGGCAAAACTTTTCAAAGCAACCATTCACCCTACATACTCAAAACATAACTGGAAGAAGAGTTTGAATTAACAATTCTACCAAATGATAGCACATTCCATAAATCATATGACTACATCACGTGTACTGCCAACAAACCATATCGCATTTTTAAGCCAGAATATTTTCAATTAAGTACAAACTTACTAATGTGTTTTCTATTGGGCTACAAATAAAAGAATTTATACAACTTTAACAATATTCGCAAAAGCTGTAAGTAAGGCAACAGATGATTAAACATTCTTCAGATCTTTCAATTCATGCCTTTCATGGTTACATCAGTATGAAACGTGTACCTGGATGTTGAATACAACGGAAGAAGAGGAAGAAGATAGAGAAAATCAGCAGCAACAGGAACAAAGTAACAACAGCAAACAAAGCAACACATCAGAACAGGCTCGAGTGCAAGAATGCAACTATAGCCGATAGAAAGAGTAACCAAATGACAGCAGCACACAGTGGAGTAGAATCAGAACTCCAGGCAGGCCAAAACCAGTAGTAAACCAATGAAAACACTCGACTAGTAGACTCAATTGGAACTTCAAAGAATCAGAATTGATTGAACAGGTTGAACAAATGAAACCCAAACAACAATAGGAAGAAACAGTTTATGATTGTTGACTGTATACTTTCTATCTCTTAACCTCTCTCTATCTGTGTTTTCTATATGTTCTATATGTATGTATTTCAGCTCTCTCCTCTCCCTCTTATGTCTAATCTCCTCTATCTTTTTCTTAACAATTCCCTATGTTTCTATGTATATCCTTATCTCTCAATGTGCCTCCCTTTTATAAGCCTAAACCTCAGCTCTTTAACAGCCTGTTAGACCAAAAGAAACACCCTCCCATGTGCTGCCCCTTTTCAGTTTCCACTTAGCTAATTAAGTATTAACCCCCATCACATTTCCTTGGCAGGCTTCACTTTTAGTAAGGTTTATTATTTCTGAAACTAAAGCAAAGTATGGGCAGCAGAATATATCTGACAGCATATGCTGTCAAAACATTTTTAAATCAAAAGCCCTTTATGCAGGAACCACGCTGTGCACAAATGCACCTGTGGTGCACAAATGCACATGCTGTGCACATGTGCACATGCCCTCCAATTCAGAACTTAAACAAAACATTCCTTTTACATTTCTGATTCAAATTAACCACTATAAGTAAACAAACTCAGTTCCTAATTGATTCAAACAAATGCTTAGCAGAAGTAAGTCGATTTGTTATTGTTCGGACAACTGAAACTAATTGATGACATATGTCGACTCGACTATATTAATCATAACATGTACAATCGTAGCCAAAAATCAGACATTTAACAGTATCGACACATGATTTGAATTATACTGACTAAACAAAGTGGTATTCGAGGAATCAATTAGTCAGTTCAAATTTGAAAATCAGCTAATTGCACAACACTTACATACACATTATCAGAACAAATAGAAAGACTCAATCAAACAACAGAGGTTCAGGCGAAGTGGACAGGGCACAGTTGATAAAATTCAGGGACACAAACAAAACATGAACAGACCTTTAAAACAATCAGATGAACCAAAACAAATAAAGAAAAGAAAGAACTCACCTTAAACCTCGAAAAATCAAAATCTTACTTGGATTCGAACAGACCTTTCTTAAGGCTGAACGGACTTTAATCGAAGTGTTTCTCAGATGAGAAACGCTTCGATTAAGGTCCATTAGACCTTAATCTCTTCGGCTTGAACAGATATGGACCAGTGACGAGGAACCACAAGGTTCCAAAAATCAGATCTGGGATTCATGCTTCCCTGATCAGATTCGGACCAAACCAAGCATGGTTTGGTCACGAGGGGGTCTGGGGAGTGTCTGGTGTGAAACTGGGGTTACACGGTGTAAGTCAAGTTCCGACTCGAATCTTCAAACGAAGATTCGAGAAGGTGGGAAGGGATTCGAGTTACGTGGTTAACAGATCCGTGTTCCGGATGGCAAGGGGGTTCTATGGTGTTAAGGGTGGGATCACCGGCGTCCGTGCCGCCGGTTTTCATGGTGAAGGATACAGGGGCAGCTAGGGTTTTTGGAGGGGGAATGGGATGAGGACGAAGGTGACCTAAAGCCGGGGTTCGGATAGGGGGGGCAGGGTAAGGTTATGAGTTTATATAGTTGGTGGGTAGGTGGATCCTGGCCGTTAGATGAGATGTGATGAAGTGCCAGGATCCTTCGACTAACAGGGAACAGCGTCGTTTCAAGGGTAAAGGGTTGGGGTCGGTCCGGGTGAGACGGGTCGGGTCTGTTAGTGGGTTTGGGGTGAGAGATCTTGGCCGTTGATCAATCTGAGATCAACGGCCCAGATCAGACTGGATCGAAACGGCGTCGTTTGGAACGCCTTCTGAGGTCAGCTGATCTGGACCGGGTTTACATGGGGTTTGGGCTGAATTTGTTTGGGCTTTGAAATTAAAATGAAAATCAGCCCAAACTAATTTTCAAACCCAATTTTGCACTCTCTCTTTTATTATTATTTTTTTATTTTATAACAAAACCTAAGTAAATCAAATTAAAATTAAATAAACACTTAATACAATTATTTGCACACATATATCAAAATATTTAAAACAGGTAAAATCAAACAAAACAAAAATCACGAACAAAGATGCCTATTTATGATTTTCTATTTTAACAACCGGATTACGGTTCAAATTACGCATGACACATACATTTTTTTGTATTTTGTTTTAATAAAATAAAATGGGCAAAAATCGTAAATAATTAACAAAGTGCCATGTAAAAATCCAAAAATTGTACAGCAGGACCAATTGTTATTATTTTTTATTTCTTTTGGAGCGATTGTCGCGCGAAACAAAAATCACGTGCTCACAGCTGCCCCTCTTTGTTCGGAAACACGAAGAGTTTTCGTGCAAAGATAAAGTGAGCGTGTATGAGCGATTTTTGCCTATGGACTACTCCGTGTGAAGCATGTTTTTGAAAGATCTGACCGAATCTTGCTTCAAAGATTTCCTACATATCCTGGGCTAAACAGGAATCAGGTCAATGTAGTTCGGGAAGCTTTGGTAGCTGGGACTACCATGGGATTGCAATGCTTGCTGTTACTGTTGTTGTTGTTGTCACTGCTGCGTCACTGACCGCCTTATTACAACCAAAGGAAAATTGGAACTGAACTAACTACTTATATGCATGTCAACTGCGAGTTACAAGATTCCTATCTATGATTCTTCTGCGACTTGATCTTGGGTCTTAGCTGATTGTGCTTGGAGACTTTGATCCGAATATTGATGCTTGCGAGTTGCGGCGACTTGTTCAATCTTTGGGATACAGAGTGAAACGCGACTGGCAGAGTTCAGGACCTTAGTCAAATTTTGGAGCCGATCCGCCTTCCATTTACTCTGATATTCTCGGGACATCTTTTTTTTTGTCTTTTTTCTTCTTTGATTCTGAGTTGAGACTCATCTCGTGGGTCATTTTGAATCGCGTGGCTCGAGGTTAGACCTGCGGGAGAAAACAAACAGACGAACGAAATTTTCTGCCCCAGTTTCACTAGGAAAAATTCGTGAATTATTCGCCAGGAAGTTCATAAAATTGATGAAGGAAGATAAAAATGTTCAGTTCAGGGTTGGAGCCCTAATACCGACTAGCTGGGGAGAAGTTCAGTTTTAGAGTTGAAACTCTAATACTGACCAACTGGGGAAAAGTTCAGCTTAAGGGTTTAAAACCCTAATGCTGATTACAGGAAACAGTTCAGTTTAGGGTTTAAAACCCTAATGCTGGCTGAAGGAAAAATTCAGTTTAGGGTTTAAAACCCTAATGCTGACTAAAGGAAAAATTCAGTTTAGGGTTTAAAACCCTAATGCTGATTGCATGGAAAAGCTCAGTTTAGGGTTTAAAACCCTAATGCTGACTAAAGGAAAAATTCAGTTTAGGGTTTAAAACCCTAATGCTGATTGCATGGAAAAGCTCAGTTTAGGGTTTAAAACCCTAATGCTGGCTAAAGGAAAAATTCAGTTTAGGGTTTAAAACCCTAATGCTGATTGCATGGAAAAGCTCAGTTTAGGGTTTAAAACCCTAATGTTGGCTGAATGGAAAAAAGTTCAGTTTAGGGTTTAAAACCCTAATGCTGACTAAAGAAAAATTCAGTTTAGGGTTTAAAACCCTAATGCTGATTGCATGGAAAAGCTCAGTTTAGGGTTTAAAACCCTAATGCTGGCTGAATGGAAAAAAGTTCAGTTTAGGGTTTAAAACCCTAATGCTGACTAAAGGGAAAATTCAGTTTAGGGTTTAAAACCCTAATGCTGACTGCATGGAAAAGCTCAGTTTAGGGTTTAAAACCCTAATGCTGGCTGAATGGAAAAAAAGTTCAGTTTAGGGTTTAAAACCCTAATGCTGACTAAAGGGAAAATTCAGTTTAGGGTTTAAAACCCTAATGCTGATTGCATGGAAAAGCTCAGTTTAGGGTTTAAAACCCTAATGCTGGCTGAATGGAAAAAAGTTCAGTTTAGGGTTTAAAACCCTAATGCTGACTAAAGGAAAAATTCAGTTTAGAGTTTAAAACCCTAATGCTGATTGCATGGAAAAGCTCAGTTTAGGGTTTAAAACCCTAATGCTGGCTGAATGGAAAAAAGTTCAGTTTAGGGTTTAAAACCCTAATGCTGACTAAAGGGAAAATTCAGTTTAGGGTTTAAAACCCTAATGCTGACTGCATGGAAAAGCTCAGTTTAGGGTTTAAAACCCTAATGCTGGCTGAATGGAAAAAAGTTTAGTTTAGGGTTTAAAACCCTAATGCTGACTAAAGGAAAAATTCAGTTTAGGGTTTAAAACCCTAATGCTGATTGCATGGAAAAGCTCAGTTTAGGGTTTAAAACCCTAATGCTGGCTGAATGGAAAAAAGTTCAGTTTAGGGTTTAAAACCCTAATGCTGGCTGAATGGAAAAAAGTTCAGTTTAGGGTTTAAAACCCTAATGCTGGCTAAAGGAAAAATTCAGTTTAGGGTTTAAAACCTTAATGCTGACTAGCTGGAAGAGCTTAGTTTAGGGTTTAAAACCCTAATGCTGGCTAAAGGAAAAAATTCAGTTTAGGGTTTAAAACCCTAATGCTGACTAAAGGGAAAATTCAGTTTAGGGTTTAAACCCCTAATGCTGAATGCATGGAAAAGCTCAGTTTAGGGTTTAAAACCCTAATGCTGGCTGAATGGAAAAAAAGTTCAGTTTAGGGTTTAAAACCCTAATGCTGGCTAAAGGAAAAATTTAGTTTAGGGTTTAAAACCCTAATGCTGACTAGTTGGAAGAGCTCAGTTTAGGGTTTAAAACCCTAATGCTGGCTAAAGGAAAAAATTCAGTTTAGGGTTTAAAACTCTAATGCTGACTAGCTGGGGGCAAAATTCGAGAACAAACAACTGATTTTTTTTTTTTTTTGAATTTTCTTATTTTAGTAAAAACAAAAAGAGAGTTTCGCGGAAACTTACCTTTCGAGTGATTTCCTTATTGCCAAGATATTTCTTGTACCCATGTACCTTCTCCTATGGGCGACACCTGCCTCTTGCACGGTTGTCTTGGATTAAACCTGTTTCAACTTTTCAGACAAAGAACATTTGTTAGTTCGAAAATGACGGTCGGTTTGGTGACCTTGATCGTTCCCGGTTGCTTTGTTGCGTCTTCATTTATGTTGCGAAGTCCCGCCATTGATTTGATTCATATGTCGAAAACCTTTAGACCGCTCAAGCTTGCATTTCCAGGTTCTGTGATGATTTGCCTCGTAAGGCCCCCTTTTTTTCTCTTTTTTTTGTGTGTCCCGTTTTGCTTGGAGTTTCTCAACGGGGATTTTATTGGGGGTATTCTGTACAAAAGGAAGTCCTATGGGGGAATATTTACAAAGTGTATTCTTTGTGTGGATCTTTGTACAATGGGGCATGCTGGGTAATTGTTTCGCAGTGGGCTTGCTAGGCTTGGTTGGGGTAAGATCTTCGGGGAATTTTTACAAAGGGACTCGCTGGAATGTGCTGGGGAAATTCCAACGGGGATTTTTTTTTTTTTATATATTGGGGAGACTCTGTGGGAGATTGTACAAGGAGGGACTCTGTGGGGATTTGCACAGAGGGAGACTCTGTGGGGATTCGTCCGAAGGCGGACTTGCTGGGGGAGATTTCTCTCTTTCCTCTTTACTTTAAACACCATCGAACATCATGATTCATCAGGCTTGGGCAATCGTACCAACGAAATGAGGCGTTTTCCTTCATGAGACGGGATTCCGTGCAGACAAACCTGCCACCTGCCCTTTCCGGTGTATCCTAAACTTGGGGTCAAAACATAAAAGAGATTCGAAGAGAAGCAAATAAAGGAGAAAACAAATTTCAGGAAGGGAATGTCCCTTTTGGGACGAGAAAGACTTATCTGAGGAAGATAACGCTGGCTTTAAATGACGTGACATGCTCTTTGGACTGGACGCCTGACCTTCCATAAACTTGCGTTTCCCTGAACCAGAACGGGTCTGTGATTCCAAACCGGTGGAGCTTTGCCGAGACCTTCTTGGGGTGGAGTCATTGTTTTTCGGCCAACAGCGCCCTTTGCGGGTTTTCGCCAGCTGACCTCTCTCATTTCTCTTCCTGTCATCGCTTGATAGCACTCTTTGCGAGTTTTTACTAAACAAGCTCTCTCATTTTGGTTTCTCTACTCCCGTCGCCTCGTGGTGCCCGAAGGTTTTCACCGACGAGACTCTCTCATTTTATCTCTCTCAATTCAGAGTGTGCCGGTCTCCATTTGTGACGCTTATTGGTTTCCCACTATCTTTGGTAATTGATCTGAAGGCTTGTGCTTGGTAAAGAGAGGTAGATGATACTAACTTCTAAACTGCTCGACGTGCCCCGGTTTCAATTTCAGGGTGAATGGGATTTTATTGTTGGTGTGACTGAACCTCAGGGAGAGGCTGCCTACGTATCCTTTCGGAATCAAGTCAAACGTAGTTCAGGCCTCAATCAATGTTTTTTTTTTTTTTTTTTGTAAGCGGCTCAAAGGTTTGTAGAGAGAATTGGGTAGTGTTTGGGGAGTAGTGGGGAATAAAACCTTCGTCATTTCAAATGCGTCAAGACTACTGGAGTATAATTCAGACGTAGTATCTCTTGACTGCATCCACATTTACTGCTGTGTCGGGGTCATTTCCTTCGATATCACCTAAATACAATGCTCCTCTTGGCAATATCTTCCTTATGATGTATGGGCCTTTCCAATTTGGAGCAAACTTCCCTCTTGCTTCCTCATGATGCGGCAGAATACGCCTCAGTACCAGCTGACCTATTTCGAAATTCCTAGGTCGGACCTTTTTGTTGTAAGCACGAGCCATCCTTCGTTGGTACAACTGTCCGTGACAAACCGCGGCCATTCGCTTTTCATCAATCAAAGTCAATTGCTCTAACCGAGTCTTGACCCACTCGCTGTCTTCGATTTCTGCTTCGACAATGGTTCGAAGCGAAGGAATTTCTACCTCTGCCGGTATTACAGCCTCGGTCCCATAAACCAAAAGATAAGGAGTCGCTCCTACTGATGTGCGTACCGTAGTGCGATACCCCAACAATGCAAATGGTAACTGCTCATGCCACTGTCGGGAACTTTGGATCGTTTTCCTCAAAATCTTCTTGATGTTTTTGTTCGCCGCTTCCACAGCACCATTGGCTTTCGGCCGATAAGGAGTAGAATTCCTATGCGTTATCTTGAATTGCTCGCATACATCTCCCATCAAGTGACTGTTCAAGTTTGCTGCGTTATCTGTAATGATAGTCGCAGGAATACCGAAACGACAGATAAGATTTGAGTGTACAAAATCCACTACAGCTTTTTTAGTGACCGACTTGAGAGTGACAGCTTCTACCCATTTTGTGAAGTAATCGATGGCAACCAGTATAAACCTGTGTCCATTCGAAGCCTTCGGTTCGATTGGTCCAATGACGTCCATGCCCCAGGCGACAAATGGCCAAGGTGCAGACATGGGATGCAGCTCCGTGGGAGGTGCATGAATCAAATCACCGTGCACCTGACATTGATGACACTTCCGAACGAAGCTAAAGCAATCCTTTTCCATGGTCATCCAGTAATAACCTGCTCGAAGGATTTTCTTTGCTAAGACATACCCGTTCATGTGAGGTCCGCACACACCTGCGTGTACTTCGTGCATGATCTTTCTTGCCTCCTCGATATCGACACATCTTAGAAGATTGAGGTCCGGGGTCCTCTTATACAACAATTCACCGCTTAGAAAGAAACCACTTGCATGTCGCCTAATGGTCCTCTTTTGATCTCCAGTAGCGTGCTCGGGGTATTCTTGTGTCTTTAGGAACCTCTTGATGTCATGGTACCACGGCTGCGTATTTGATCCTTCCTCGATTATATTGTAGTAACCGTGTCTTTCCTTGATTTGGATTTCCAAAGGATCGACGTGGGCGTTGCCCGGGTAGGGTAGCATTGAAGCCAAAGTAGCAAGCGCATCTGCCAGTTCATTGTGACACCTCGGGATATACCTAAACTCTATTGAGGTAAAGCGCTTGCTGAGGTCCTCCACATGTTGTCGGTAAGGGATAAGTTTGACATCCCGAGTTTCCCATTCGCCTTGAGCTTGCCGGATAATCAGGTCAGAATCTCTCATAATCAGTAAGTCTTCGACATCCTGATCGATTGCCATATGCATGCCCATGATGCAGGCTTCATACTCAGCTGTATTATTTGTGCAAAAGAAACGAAGTCTAGCTGTGGCGGGATAATGCTGACCAGAAGGCGAGATCAAAATTGCCCCAATCCCTACACCCTTGGCGTTCACGGCTCCATCAAAGAACATCTTCCAAACATGAGCTTCCTCCGAGACCACTTCTACGGTGTTTACTTCTTCATCTGGAAAGTAGGTATCCAATGGCTGGTATTCCTCATCGACCGGATTTTCGGCCAAATGATCTGCTAACGCCTGGGCTTTCATTGCCGTGCGAGTGACATAGACTATGTCGAATTCCGTAAGCAAGATTTGCCATTTAGCCAGTCTCCCAGTAGGCATTGGTTTCTGAAATATATACTTCAAAGGATCCAACCTGCTTATGAGGAGCGTAGTGTGGGCTTGGAGATAATGTCTCAACTTTTGAGCAACCCATGTGAGAGCGCAGCATGTCCTTTCCAGCAGAGTGTATTTGGCCTCGTAGCCGGTGAATTTCTTACTCAAGTAGTAGATTGCTTGCTCTTTCTTTCCGGTTACGTCGTGTTGCCCGAGGACGCAACCGAAAGAGTTCTCCAAGACTGTCAGATACAAGAAAAGTGGCCTTCCCGATTCTAGAGGGACCAAGACCGGGGGATTCGAAAGGTATTCTTTGACTTTATCAAAAGCTTCTTGACATTCAATGGTCCATTTAATCACTGCATCTTTCCTTAACAGCTTGAATATGGGATCACACGTGCTTGTCAGCTGGGCAATAAACCGACTGATGTAATTCAACCTGCCCAACAGACTCATCACGTCTTTCTTTGTTCTCGAGGGAGGTAGATCTCTGATGGATTTTATCTTAGTTGGATCTAGCTCGATTCATCTCCTGCCTACGATGAAGCCCAAAAGTTTGCCTGACGGAACTCCGAAAGCGCATTTGGCTGGGTTCAGCTTCAAGTCATACTTCCTTAATCTCTCAAAGAATTTCCTCAAGTCTTGGATGTGATTATCCTGCGTCCTCGACTTGACTATCAAATCGTCCACGTACACCTCTATTTCCTGATGCATCATGTCATGGAAAATGGCAGTCATGGCCCTCATGAAAGTAGCCCCACCATTCTTCAAACCAAATGGCATGACCCGGTAACAGTAGGTGCCCCAAGGCGTGGTGAAGGCAGTTTTCTCGGCGTCCTCTTCATCCATCAATACCTGATGATACCCAGCGTAACAATCTACGAAAGACTGTATCTCGTGTTTGGCGCAATTATCAACGAGGATGTGGATGTTGGGCAGCGGGAAATTATCTTTAGGACTTGCTCTGTTCAGATCTCGGTAATCTACACATACCCGAGTTTTCCCGTCCTTTTTTGGTACTGGAACCACATTCGCCAACCATGTTGTATATTGGACTACCCGAATCACTCCCGTTTTCAGTTGTTTGGTGATCTCCTCTTTAATCTTGTCACTGACCTCAGTTTTGAATTTTCGTTGCTTTTGTTGAACTGGAGGACAATCAGGATGAATCGGCAATTTATGAACCACTAGGTCAACACCTAGTCCCGGCATGTCATCATATGACCAAGCAAACACGTCTTTAAATTCAAAAAGAAGTTGAATTATTGCCTCTCGCATTTTCTTGTCCGTGTGAATGCTTATCTTGGTCTCCCGGATTTCTTCCGGGGTTCCTAAATTACCGGTTCAATGTCATTCAGATTCAGCTTAGGTTTATTCTCGAAATATTCCAACTCTCGGTTTATCTCCCTAAAAGCTTCTTCCGCATCATATTCTGATTCTGGGTTCATTAATTCGCAGTTAAATAGCTCATTGTGACCTGGGCGTGAAGTCCGCGAGCATGTCATATTTAAAGCCGCATTATTATAACTAAAAAGAAAGGTAAAAGGAAAAATAACAAAAATCAGAACAAAAGAAAGAATGGGAAAACAATGATGATTTTTGTTTTCTCTGGAAAGTTGGAAGACAACAATGTTTACAACTTAGGAATTCAAAACAACAATTGAAAGGAAGAAAACGCTCAAGTTATGTCTTGGAGATAACTTGTGACACAGGAAAGGTGGCAGGACAGGTCTACCCGGACTTCCGTCTAGTCGGGAATGGCGTGGCCTCCCAGTTTTTAAGTTGGGCGTTCGGCCCCATGTACAGCATTGCAGCAGCGCTTGTGCCTTCACCTGGTTGAACCATGTGGACCTCGTAGAGCATTTCCCTCATCGCCCCACATATCTCCTCGATTTCCTCGGCTGTGAAGACCTCATCATCTTCTTCTTCAACGTACCTTGGCCTGATGAAAGTTGCATATAAATCCGGCAGTGGTTGAGGTAACTTCCAAACCTCAATTTTCCTTTTGTTTGCCCACTCTTCGTCTGCTGGAGTAGGTTTGAAACCTAGTCCAAAAGGTTTCTTGGTGACTGGCAAAGTAATGGGTTCTGTTATTCCCTGAAGGGTTCGTCCAAGCCCCTTCCCTGTGGCCTAAATCCATGCCGGATCATCTCTTTGGCCACCATAACCGAGGCGTTAGACAAGAAAGGCTGGGGGCAGGGTATTCCCTCTTCGTGCTGCTCTGCCAGTACAATCTCAAAAGCTTGATAGACCGTATGTTCGCTCCCTTCTCTCGGTTCCAGATATGGGGTGGATGGGTCCCGATAAATAGCATGCTCATCTTCCCCATGGACCACGATCTCTCTGTCTTCGTACTCGAACTTCACCATCTGGTGAAGAGTGGAAGGCACGGCTCCTGCCGCATGGATCCAAGGTCTGCCAAGGAGAAAATTGTAGGATGTATCCATGTCGAGCACCTGGAAGGTTACTTGAAATTCGACTGGTCCTATGACCAACAACAGGTCTATTTCTCCCATGGTATCTCTCTTGATGCCGTCGAAAGCCCTTACGCAGACATTGTTGGGTCGGATTCTTCCGGTCCCAATTTCCATTCTTTGTAGCGTGGAGAGCGGGCAAATGTCAACACCCGAACCCCCATCCAACATCACCCGCTTGAAATAATAGTCTTCGCATTTAACTGTTAGATGCAAAGGCTTGTTGTGTGTCGCTCCTTCCGGGGGTAAATCATTCTTGCTGAAAGAGATTTGGTTGACGGCGAAGAATCTTTCTGTCATCCGCTCTAGTTGTTCAACCGAGGTTTCAACTGGCACATATGCTTCATTCAGGGTCTTCAGTAAGATCTTTTGATGCTCGGCCGACCTCATCAATAATGATAGCATGGACACTTGCTCAGGGTACTTGCGCAGTTGATCTATCACTTCGTAATCCGGCATTTTCATTTGTTGGAAGAACACTTCCGCTTCTTCAACACTTACGGGCTTCTTTGGCGGGAAGCGCCTTTGTGTGGCGTTGTTCAGTTCTTGGGTATTTGAATACCTTCCAATGAAAGTATTTTCTGGAAGTTCTCCCATGACCTCTTTACCTTTGTACATTACCAAAGTCTTTTGATAATTCCACGGCACTGTGGACGGGTTGGTCATTGGCTTTTGTGGCACGCGTCCGATAACCACTGGCTCATTCAGCCGAGGTGGTTGAATCGTCCCCCGGACCACATAGGCCCCTTTCGGCACGTACATAGGTTTTGTCTTTTTGATTCCGAAGTTCTGCGTCTTCTCAGCTCGACCTCGTGGTATGTAAAGAATTCCACCCTTTACCGGTACCACTTTCTTCTCCACCTTCTTTTCAGGCACTTTCTTTATAGCTTTGGCCTCCTCCCCCTTTTCTGGTTTCTGGTCTACTTCGGGCCTCTTCCCCGTGTCGACAATGGCAATTATGGCTTTCAGAGCGGGGTCGAACTCTTTGTCTTCACAAATCATTCCGATCAGCGGCCCATTATTGTGAGCAGGCAATGGATTGTTAGTCACATTCGGGATCTCCTCGTCCCTTAGCACTATTTTCCCTTGCTCTATCAAGTTTTCGACCACTCTTTTCAACGACCAGCAGTCATTTGTATCATGTCCCTCGGCCCCTGAATGATAGGCGCATCTGACTCCAGCTTTGTAAGAAGGTGACGTCGGGTTTTGCCTTGTTTGAGGGATTGGTTGCAAGAAACCCAACTGGACCAGCTTTGGGAACAAAGTTGAGTATGGTTCACCGATGGGCGTGAAAGTCCGCCTTCTGGGTGGCTCCTGAGGGCGGAAGTTATTCTGCGGGGGTTGTGGGTTATAGTGGTTGCGGTAAGGAGGCTGATTTCTGGGAGGTGGAGCTGGGCCTCGGTTGGCTTGTTGTGGTGGATGGGCATAAGGTTGGGCATTCATGACCATATAAGGTTGATGAGCATATGCCAGATTTGAGTGGGGGTAGTAGCGTTGCGGGGTTCTTTCTGGAAAACGGGGCCTGGGATGACGATACTCCCTTGTTTCCGAGGCTGCCATAGTCGTTTCTTCCTTCTTCTTCCCTCTTGTCATTCCTCCAGACCCGCTTTGGACGGCCTGGGAGGTCGCCCTTATGGCTGCTTGACTCAGAATCCTACCTGTTTTCAGACCATTTTCCACCATCTCTCCAATCTTGATCGCTTCCGCGAATGGCTTACCCATGGCTGACATCATGTTTTGGAAGTAGTCAGACTCTTGAGCCTGGAGAAAAGTAGTGACCATTTCCACTTCATCCATGGGAGGCTTTACTCTTGACGCCTGTTCGCGCCACTTAATAGCATATTCTCTGAAGCTTTCTGAAGGTTTCTTCTTCAAATTCGACAGAGAATTTCGGTCTGGCGCAATGTCGATGTTATACTGGAATTGTTTCACAAAATCTCTGGCGAGATCATCCCATATATGCCATCGGGACATTTCCTGGTCCATATACCATTCCGAGGCTATCCCTACTAGACTTTCCCCAAAATATGCCATTAGCAGTTCTTCTTTTCCGCCGGCTCCCCGCAATTGGTTGCAGTATTTCTTAAGATGTGCAATGGGGTCACCGTGCCCATCGTATTTCTCGAACTTCGGGGTCTTGAAACCCGCTGGCAGGTGCACGTGAGGGAACATGCATAGGTCGGCGTAAGAGACGCTCTTCTGTCCGCTCAATCCTTGCATATTCTTCAAACTTTGTTCAAGGCTTCTCATTCTCTTGGCAATCTCATTTTGTTCTGCAATTCTGGGGTTCTGATCCTGCCCGGGTGCAAGTTCGCACTGAGGCGGTAGAGGATTAGTGCTGGTAGCGAACCTAGTTGGTTCTATTGAGAACGATGGTGCTTGGAATGTAAAAGAGGATGAGTCAAAGCTTGGCTTGTACGTGGTAGGCTGTGCCGTAATCGGGCAAGGCGATGCAGTAAAGATGTTCATGCTTGCATCAGTGGATGACATTCGGGGATGAGGCTCAGAAGGCGATCCAGCAGAGAAGGCTGAGGTGGCTGGGTACCCGAATGGGGTAGCAGGATAATTTATGGGGACATTAGAAGTCCCACTTGACCTGGAGAATAATTCAGGGAATCCGGGGACGACACTTGGCGGCTCTTTCCCATTATTCCAATCGTCCAGCATTTCCAACATGCGGAGCCGTAGGATTCTATTTTCCTCCGCAGTTGCGGATTCAGGTGTGAGGACGGCTGAGATCGAGCTTTCCTCAGAAACAGGGATTGTTTGCAATGGAATTTCTGAAGACATTTCCACACTTCCTTTTGACCTGGTGAAGTAAGTGTGAGTACTGCTTCTGGTCCTAACAACAGGTAGTTGAACACTTCTCCTTGACCTCGTGAAGTATGAGTGCGAGGCCAGACTTTCACCAAACCAACCGTCTTCCCAAAAACCCTGAAATACTCAACGACAAACGCACGGTTAATTTGTAGCAAATAACAGATAGTTAATCTTACGTTGGGCATGATGCACCTATACAGTTAAGTGGATTACTATATGTTTGCTACGAGAGCATGCGTCATTCCGGCATTTTTCCTCTTATTAGTTTTTCCCCTTCTTTTCTTTTTTTTCTTTTTTTTTTGTTTTTTCTTTTATTTTTTTTCTTTTATTTTGCAGTAAAAGAAATGCGACCGGATCCGATGAGGATTGCCTACGTATCACGATGCCTACGTGAATCAGATCATTACGTAGTTCGAAAAACACAAATGAGCGTAAAAGAAGCAACCTCTTTATTGTTGAAATGGTCTATTACAAACTACATTTTGCAAAAGAAAAAGCGAACTTTGAAAATAAACCTAGACTCAAAATAGACTAAAAATCACCCTGATGGGAAAAACAAGCAGAAGATGCTAAGATACAAATTTGACCTATGAGTGCATTATGGTTTTGAAAATTGGTGTCCGCAGGGCATCGTTCGGCCTCGCCGCGGTCCTAGGCGTGAGATCCCTCTCAAGTTGCTCCAGCTCGTGCATAGTCTGCTTGACATGACCCATTATTGCCGAGAGGATGGTAACGCTGGACATGTTCTCACATCGTAGACATCGTCTGGTGATGGCATGGGCAATGGCCTTGATCCTATCTCTGGCTTGCTTCTTCTCTACGAGTAGGCGTTTTATCTGATCGCTGCATATCTTGAAGACTTGAGCATCTTGTATATGCTGATGCTTCAGTCGCCGTACTTCCAACTTCATCTGGGCTATTGAGTTGTACCAGTATCTGCTCTCAATTTGGAAATCCTTGGCCTGATTAACTGCTTTGATCTCAAGTGTAGCCATCTCTCTCTTTATTTTAGCAACAGTTTTCTCGTGGTCGCCTTCCAATTGATTTAGGTATCGACGATGCTTATCTGTTCTTGTATCCCACTGTGCCCTGAGCTCCTCTATGACATTTTCAGATTTCTCCAAACCATCTTGCCATTCCCTGATTTCACTTTTTAACCTTTTTATCAGCTGCTCGTCTGATCGACGCCTTGGCTGTTTATCTGCATCCACCCTTATCTGTTTGATCTGGGCTCTGAGCATTTCGTTTTCCTGAATTAACCTGTTCCGCTCTCCCAGATTGGTAGCAGCTTGCACGTTGTGCTCATATTTCAAGCCTTCTACTTGTTGCTTTAACCTGCTGATTTCGGCGCAATAGCCTCTTTCCTTTGCTAACCAATCCCACTGCCTTTGCGATGATTCGGTGAAATTCCGGATGTGGGGTCTCTTAGCCGGCCTTTCATGCTCAAATTCCCTTCTATACCATGCAAGGTAACCTGGCGCCGTATCTCCTTTGGCTCGATCCCGCACGCAAGTATCTGATTTCAAATATTGACACTCACTCCAGATTTGGCGAATCTTCGCTTCTGGGAATTGTCCGTTAGGACTTATCTCAACTGCTTGAGTGCTAAGATCTTCCTCATGAGGTACTGTCTGGCATCTTCCGAACTGTCTCAAAACTCGGCAGGGTGCGTAAGGTTGAATGCTCTTAAGCCCCATCAGTAAGAAATGAGTTTTAGCTGCAGACATATATAGGATCTCATCAACAGGCAACCATCCCAACGTCCATTGTATTTGGCTGGCAGTAAGAGCTTGAAAGAACGAGGTCCATGCCAGGACTCCTTTGGGCAAACTGATCTCTTTGGTTCTCGTGTAAGATTCTTCTATGCAGGTCTTTTCCGGGGAACCATGGCTCAAAATCTCGGAATGATGGCAGAGGTGCTCGGTCATCCATATCTGTAGGAGCAAGTTACAACCTTCGAAGAAATTTCCCCCAGCTTTACAAGCTGTAAGAGCTCGAAAGATGTCAGATACCACCATAGGCGCGAGAGTACTGTCACTTTGCGTGAGTAAAGTGCTGACGACCCCGGATATCTTCAAATCAATGTTTCCGTCTTTCCTTGGAAATACCAGAAGGCCCAGGAACATCATCATGAACGCTACCCGTCTGTGCTTGTCCCACTTCTGACGAACTCCTTTGCTGCACAGTTTGTTGATTGGATTATTGAATCCCCCCTCATGACCGTACCTATCATATATGAAGCATGGAGTACAAAATCCGGCTGCCAGATCCGGGTTGTGGACTGTTCTAGGTATCTTCAATGAATCTAGGAACCGATGTACCGTGACGACTCTTGGGGCGACCAAGTATTTTTCCCTCAAGGGAAGTTCAGTATTCCCGATGTATCCGGCCATTTCTTCCAAAGTCGGGGTGAGTTCAAAATCAGAGAAATGGAAAACATTATGCGCCGGGTCCCAATAGGTAACCAAAGCTCTTATGATATCTCCCCGAGGCTGGATTTCCAACAAACCCACAAGACCTTTCAGATATTTCTTAACCTCATTTTGTCCTTCAACACCTAGATCATTCCACCATAGCCGTAACTTGACAGGGATTTTGGTCATTATTGAAAAATGTTCATTTCGCATCGTGCTCATCCTGCACATTTATTAAGGTGATTTTAACAAAAAATGACTTGACTCAAAATATTTTACAGAGGGGATCAAGTTTTGAACACGGCCTTTAAACACTTCGGAGACGAAGATTTTAAGGCTGTGTGGGTCAACTGGACAAAAATGCTAAACAAGACCCAAAGGTGGCTATTTATGCAAAGTCAGCCTTCCGGCGTCCCTTTTCAGAATCATTCGACTATTTATGTCAAAACAGCGTCACCTGACTTATTTATGACTCTTTAAAAATTTGACACATCTCTTTTATTTATTTATTTATTTATTGATTTTGGCTATTTTAGCAAAATGGGGTTGAACCCGACGAGGGTTGCCTACGTATCTCACATCCGGTGAGAATCAAACCGGCGTAGTTCGGGCATATCATGAAAATCAAATAAACCTAGAAATCAAGAATACGTATTTTTATTATTTTTGAAAAGAGATAAAGACTAAAGAAAATATTTATTATTATTTTTTTTTAGGAAATATTTGGATTATTAGTCTGAATTTATAAAAGGGGTACTACAAAAGAAACAACATTTTTTTTTGAATTATGAATTTTCCGTTTTTTTTTTACTTTTAAATAAATACCTTCTCTTTTTTTTTGATTTTGAAAATAATAAAAAAGAAAATTTTTATATATTTTTTTTAAAAAAAATCAAACTGGAAGACAATCCTTTTTTTTTATATATATTTTTAGAAGAAATTCCGGCGAGATTTCGACACTACTCGGACATTGGTTCTATTTTTCCAAAATCAGTAATTATCTCCCTACGCTGCTATTTTCTTTTTTTTTAGGAACCGGTCAGCATGCGGAACCGAAGCAAATAAATGCGCAAAACAAATAGGATGCAGCAGGGTGGTCTTTTCATTTCAGGTTGTCTGTCCTAGACGGACCCAACCCCTGTGTTGAGCCCCCTAAGTCAAATGCAACATGATGCAAATAAACGTTCCTACTAGGGATCCGGCATGAAGTTTCGTTATACTAGGTTTATACCCTGGGTATTTGCTCTAAACTGTGTACCCGAGCGGACAACTCGAGTCGAGGAGGGGGCTACGTACCGGGGACCCGCGAGATCGTCCGGCTTTGTAACTTGTCCGACCTCTTTCTTATTTCAGGTATCGACACTAACAGAATAGGGAGTCTCGACCAGCGAGCTTCTCCCCGGAGGTAAGAAGAGAAGGGTTTTGGCACAGTTTATATACACTTCAGATAATATCAAAGCGGTAAAAGACAACATTTAGCACGTTATGCAAGAACATGTAATAAAGATCAGATAATAAAGCCAAATATAACAATTATTCTAAGCTCGAATTCTTGAACCCTGAACCAGTGGTTCTGAGTTAATTCCCCAGCAGAGTCGCCAGAGCTGTCACACCTCCTTTTTGCGCGCCCGGCCCCGAAGGGTAGAATGCGCGAGGGGGTTTTTCCAATTTAAGTGACAATATTCGAAATGGGATTATTTATTTAATTCAGAGTCGCCACTTGGGAAAGGTTTGGCTTTTGGTGTCCCAAGTCACCGGTTTATCTTGAATCCCGAATCGAGGAAATTTTCGACTTTTCCAAATGAAGTCTGCGAACCAGAAATTCTAAGTAAGGAATTCTGTTGACCCGAGGGAAGGTGTTAGGCACCCTCGAATCCCGTGGTTCTAGCACGGTCGCTTAAATTGTTATAATGGTTAAATATCTGATTTAAATACATGTTATGACTTATGTGCTTTTATTAAATTTACAACCGCTTTTATTATTATCTTTTATTTTTTTATAGAATTGCAACGTCGTAAAATGCATCTCGAACCACTTCACAGTCAATGCACCCGTGGTCGTCGACACATTTTGACTCCGTTGAGATTTGAATTTGGGTCACATCAATGTGCACCCGAATTTAAGAATATAGTTTACTTAAACCGTGCCTAAAAGTCTAAACGCGTTATTATTTTGAGGAAGGCCATGAAATTCACTAAACGGCCTGTCCTGAATTCTAAATATTTATTATGGTTAATTATTGAGGGCCTCGCAATTTACGTTTTTATTTGGCGAGGCTCGTCTCATTATTTTAGAAGGAACATCCTAAAGCGACTACATTTCTAATGTATTTGTCTCTAAAACTAGAAGAAAAGATGCATGCTAATTCAATTATATGCTTTGGCCAAATCCAGATTTTGGTTAATCGTCTGATTAATTATTTACAGAGTAAAGAAACGTTGTTCCTCATGAAACATGCTTTTAATTGAGTAGGAGAATTATACACGAGATTGATGAAACACTACACTTAGCCCCAAATACTCCTCGAGTTAAACTTTGAATTTATTTTAACAAGATTAATAAAAAAGAGGTTACTCATTAGATGGTAACTACTAATAACATTCAGAATTTAACCTAAAACTGCCTACCGAAACTGAAGCTCCTAATCTTAAAACTGCGTTGTACTCGGCAAAACTTTTCAAAGCAACCATTCACCCTACATACTCAAAACATAACTGGAAGAAGAGTTTGAATTAACAATTCTACCAAATGATAGCACATTCCATAAATCATATGACTACATCACGTGTACTGCCAACAAACCATATCGCATTTTTAAGCCAGAATATGTTCAATTAAGTACAAACTTACTAATGTGTTTTCTATTGGGCTACAAATAAAAGAATTTATACAACTTTAACAATATTCGCAAAAGTTGTAAGGCAACAGATGATTAAACATTCTTCAGATCTTTCAATTCATGCCTTTCATGGTTACATCAATATGAAACGTGTACCTGGATGTTGAATACAACAGAAGAAGAGGAAGAAGATAGAGAAAATCAGCAGCAGCAGGAACAAAGTAACAACAGCAAACAAAGCAACACATCAGAACAGGCTCGAGTGCAAGAATGCAACTATAGCCGATAGAAAGAGTAACCAAATGACAGCAGCACACACTGGAGTAGAATCAGAACTCCAGGCAGGCCAAAACCAGTAGTAAACCAATGAAAACACTCGACTAGTAGACTCAATTGGAACTTCAAAGAATCAGAATTGATTGAACAGGTTGAACAAATGAAACCCAAACAACAATAGGAAGAAACAGTTTCTGATTGTTGACTGTATACTTTTTATCTCTTAACCTCTCTCTATCTGTGTTTTCTATATGTTCTATATGTATGTATTTCAGCTCTCTCCTCTCCCTCTTATGTCTGATCTCCTCTATCTTTTTCTTAACAATTCCCTCTGTCTCTATGTATATCCTTATCTCTCAATGTGCCTCCCTTTTATAAGCCTAAACCTCAGCCCTTTAACAGCCTGTTAGACCAAAAGAAACACCCTCCCATGTGCTGCCCCTTTTCAGTTTCCACTTAGCTAATTAAGTATTAACCCCCATCACATTTCCTTGGCAGGCTTCACTTTTAGTAAGGTTTATTATTTCTGAAACTAAAGCAAAGTATGGGCAGCAGAATATATCTGACAGCATATGCTGTCAAAACATTTTTAAATCAAAAGCCGTTTATGCAGGAACCACGCTGTGCACAAATGCACTTGTGGTGCTCAAATGCACATGCTGTGCACAAGTGCACATGCCCTCCAATTCAGAACTTAAACAAAACATTCCTTTTACATTTCTGATTCAAATTAACCACTATAAGTAAACAAACTCAGTTCCTAATTGATTCAAACAAATGCTTAGCAGAAGTAAGTCGATTTGTTATTGTTTGGACAACTGAAACTAATTGACGACATATGTCGACTCGACTATATTAATCATAACATGTACAATCTAGCCAAAAATCAGACATTTAACAGTATCGACACATGATTTGAATTATACTGACTAAACAAAGCGGTATTCGAGGAATCAATTAGTCAGTTCAAATTTGAAAATCAGCTAATTGCACAACACTTACATACACATTATCAGAACAAATAGAAAGACTCAATCAAACAACAGAGGTTCAGGCGAAGTGGACAGGGCACAATTGATAAAATTCAGGGACACAAACAAAACATGAACAGACCTTTACCACAATCAGATGAACCAAAACAAATAAAGAAAAGAAAGAACTCACCTTAAACCTCGAAAAATCAAAATCTTACTTGGATTCGAACAGACCTTTCTTAAGGTTGAACGGACTTTAATCAAAGTGTTTCTCATATGAGAAACACTTCGATTAAGGTCCATTAGACCTTAATCTCTTCGGCTTGAACGGATATGGACCAGTGATGAGGAACCACAAGGTTCTAAAAATCAGATCTGGGATTCATGCTTCCCTGATCAGATTCGGACCAAACCAAGCATGGTTTGGTCACGAGGGGGTCTGGGGAGTGTCTGGTGTGAAACTGGGGTTACACGGTGTAAGTCAAGTTCCGACTCGAATCTTCAAACGAAGATTCGAGAAGGTGGGAAGGGATTCGAGTTATGTGGTTAACAGATTCGTATTCCGGATGGCAAGGGGGTTCTATGGTGTTAAGGGTGGGATCACCGGCGTCCGTGCCGCCGGTTTTCATGGTGAAGGATACAGGGGCGGCTAGGGTTTTTGGAGGGGGAATGGGATGAGGACGAAGGTGACCTAAAGCCGGGGTTCGGATAGGGGGGCAGGGTAAGGTTATGAGTTTATATAGTTGGTGGGTAGGTGGATCCTGGCTGTTAGATGAGATGTGATGAAGGGCCAGGATCCTTCGACTAACAGGGAACAGCGTCATTTCAAGGGGAAAGGGTTGGGGTCGGTCCGGGTGAGACGGGTCGGGTCTGTTAGTGGGTTTGGGGTGAGAGATCTTGGCCGTTGATCAATCTGAGATCAACGGCCCAGATCAGACTGGATCAAAACGGCGTCGTTTGGAACGCCTCCTGAGGTCAGCTGATCTGGACCGGGTTTACATGGGGTTTGGGCTGAATTTGTTTGGGCTTTGAAATTAAAATGAAAATCAGCCCAAACTAATTTTCAAACCCAATTTTGCACTCTCTCTTTTATTATTATTTTTTTATTTTATAACAAAACCTAAGTAAATCAAATTAAAATTAAATAAACACTTAATACAATTATTTGCACACATATATCAAAATATTTAAAACAGGTAAAATCAAACAAAACAAAAATCACGAACAAAGATGCCTATTTATGATTTTCTATTTTAACAACCGGATTACGGTTCAAATTACGCATGACACATACATTTTTTTGTATTTTGTTTTAATAAAATAAAATGGGCAAAAATCGTAAATAATTAACAAAGTGCCATGTAAAAATCCAAAAATTGTACAGCAGGACCAATTGTTATTACTTTTTATTTCTTTTGGAGCGATTGTCGCGCGAAACAAAAATCACGTGCTCACAGTGGGAACTAAAGGGAAACCCAAGCACCAGGATACCCACTAGAAGAACCAGGCATAGAGGAGCCCTAAACTGATAGTGGATAAGTCGAACTCTAAGCTAGAGGGCCACTGAGAGATGAGTAGCTCTGATGTGAACTGTGAGAACCATGGCCCGAGACCAAGGTGAACTACACGAGCTGACTGAGCATGTCTAAATGGACAACCTTTACCGTGCTGGAACTGACCTTCAGAAGGAACACCACCAAAATTACCAGATCCCTGAGGCCTCTTGGCCTCCCACTTAACTCGCTCTTGATGGAGAAGCGACTATATCTCTCGGTCAATGTCAACCACCTCATCAAAAGAAGGACCAAACACCCTCTCTCTGGTCATAAGAATCTATAGCTAAAATGTGAGGCCATCCACGAACCTCCTGATCCTCTCCCTGTCTGTAGGAATGAACCAAACAACATGACGGGCTAACTCAAAAAACCACATCTCATACTGTGTCATAGTCATATCATCCTGACGCAATTGCTCGAACTGTCTGTGCAACTCCTCTTTGTGTGATTGTGGCACATACTTCTCAAGAAAGATAACAGAGAATTACTGCAAGGTAAGGGGCGTTGCATCAATAGGCCTATGCCTCTCATAATCCTTCCACCATGTAAAGGTATCTCCCGCAAACTGAAAGGTAGTGAAAAAGACCCTAATGGTCTCTAGAATACCCGTTGTATGGAGAATCCGCTAATACTTATCCAAGAAACCCTGGGCATCCTCGCCCTCTACGCAACTAAAATTCGGAGGATAAATTCTACCAAATCTCTCCAATCTACGCTGCTCGTCATCATGTATGACTGAACCACAAAATCCTTAGAAGGTGCAACCGACTAGGCTGGTGGTACCCCTAGTGCCTGAAGTCCTTCAACAACCTGCTCGGGTGTACGGGCGACGGGAGTCTGAGTGCCTCCCCCAGCCGGGGAAGTGGATATTGTAGTAGTAATAGAGACTGTCTGAGTAAGACTAGTGCACATGGTAAGAATCTGAGCTAAGGTCTCCTGATGACCTGGGATAACAATAGGCTTAACCGGTGCCAGAGCTGGTCTCGCTGGTGCATCAACAACTGGGACCTGATCATGAACTAGGAAAGCTAGTGGATCTGCAGGTGTTGTCATATCTAGCATACGTGCTACTACCCTACCCCTACAACGACCTCGATTGCGACCTCGGCCTCTCGCGGCCCCAACTGGTGGTACTGGTGGCTGTTTGTTCTGAACAGTGGCACGTGTCCTCGCTATCTATGAGAGAATAGATTAATAGAAGTTTAGTTACCAGAATCAATAGATTCGCACGACAAGAAATCATGAATGTGATGATTTTCCTAAAGGTTTTGCAACCTCTAAAAGATAAGTGCAGACGTCTCTGTACCAATCCACGAGACTCTACTAAACTTGCTTATAACTCGCGAAACCTATGTAACCTAGGCGTTGATACCAACTTGTCACGATACAAACTAACCCTGTGGTGATGGCGCCTATCGTGGTACAAGACAAGCCGACACATTTAAAAAAATGATATTTCATTTTCAAGACAAATTCTAAGCTATATAATATAAAAACATAAATAAGGAATTCAAATCAAAACAAAAGTGCAGAAAAAGAATGCCCAACATCGAGGCGTCACTAAGTCATGAGCAACAACTATAACTGTTCTGAAATATAGTAAGAGTAATATAGTCTTAGAGTAGCCAAAATACACTAGAGGGAAGATAAAGAAGGAGAAAAGTAGGACATCGATCGCCATGCAACTACCTTGCTAGCTCTGATTAAAGTCTACAACTGGAATAGTCAATAGCCGCTACCGTGGCTAGAGATACCTAGATCTGCGCACAAGGTGTAAGGGGTAATGTGAGTACACCAAAACTATTGACTGATAGGTAGTGACTAACTCAATCTCAACAGGTAATAAAAATAAACTGTGTAGAAAAGTAGGCAAGCTTGCAATTCAAGTATTCAACGCAAGAAGTACAGTAATTACAAACCCAGACAACCACTCGGCACTGTATATGGCAATCTGGCGTAGGGAAGATCTATCGTGCCCCCTTTTTTCCCTTTGCTGAGAGGAGTACAGGATTCGACATTCCATGGGGTGTAATGACTCATTTCCTTTTGGGAATTGGGTATTTAAAGAGTCGCCACCTAATGGATTATGGTGCGTTGGGGCACCTAGAGCGATTAACTCATGTAACTAGTTTGCATTACTAGAGATTAGGTTCAGGGCTCGAACTAACCTCGAGGGTAAGGTGTTAGGAACCCCTCTTGGTCCACAACTGTGGGTCCCGACCGAACTTATATTTAACAATTAGTCCATACAAATAGCTGAATCAAATAAGTTGCAAGTAAATCACGTTGGATAATTCAAGTATAAGATAAGGTTTAAACAAGTCGTGGAAGATAAAAGTTTTGAATAGAGAAAGGATTAGGTAAAGAGGGGTCCTAGGTTGTTTGTCCTATAGGATCACCCCACGCAATGTCCGGTAAACACTCCTCGAGGTTCTAGAGGGAATTAGGACCTCTACCTATAGGTGGTTCTAGACGTACCCCTAAGGTTTTAAAGGCAAAAATCTAAGGCGACAATCAAAAAATATTTAGGACTTCCACATAATAGTAGCAATTAAAAGGCTCACAATTCCTCCTCAAACAAACATACATGTAGCACGACTCAAACACAAGTAAGGTCTTTATTAATCAAAGTCCTAAAGCAGGATTTCTAAGTGATAATGCAGAAATAGACCACTCTCAGATCCAGAAGTTATAACCTAGTAGTTTCCTAAAGACTCCTATTTAAAAGCTTATCAGAACCAAAAAAGTTGAACGACAAAAACATTTTCAGGAAAATGCAGATTTTGAAAATGCCCTAAGGCTTGCCTATATACAGTATACTATGTCTATATTAATGCAGAAACGAACAGGTTTTCAAAATACACCCTTGTGATACATATAGGCAGGATATCTAATGAGACTAAAGCAATTTTGAAAGAGCTAGTTTCAGGAAATGTCATTTCTTAATAAGACCAGTTTTAAGAAGATGAACTAGGCGCGTTGACATTGACCTATCAGGCTAATTAGATTATCAGACATAATTGTGAATAGAAATCCTTATAGCATGGTATCTAGGCATATTACTAGTTTTGGTCAATTTGTAGTAACATATGAAAGACTTATTAGAACTGAATCGGAATTAGATCCTATAGCCATGGTATCTATACTTGAATTGATTTAAGACACGATTGTTTGAAAACCTATGAACATGACTTCAAAAACGCAGAACCTTAAGAACATAATTTCTACTTGATGCAAATGACATTGGAAGTGGAAACCTATAGGCATGATGTCTATTATGCAAATGAAATCAGATTCAACAAGAGTAAAATCCTATGAACATATTTTCTATAGAGTAAAGCAGGCAGATTTGAAAGTAAAGCCATGATAGCAGGATTTCTACCCCTATTACCCTACAATGTACACATCTACCCACCCTTTTTATTAAATACCTCAAATATCTTTTGACAAATTATTACAGGCCAATAACTTAATTACATAAGTGAAATGGAAAATCAATAAGGTATTCTATAGAGAGCCTGCAATCAGGCCAAAGTTTCCCAAAGCCTCAAATGGTCTTACAAGCCTCATTTCCATAGACAAATTAGAGTCTAGGTGCATCAAAGTTCCCTAAGGGTCTCAGGGATCCCGGGCAATTCTTATACCTAGAGTTAGTAACCAAGCATTGAACCAGTGCATTATGGAAAGGCTAGCCTCAGTATGCCAGAGTTCAGAGGGTTCTCAAGATGATCCCAAGGCAGTAAACATACTATCGGGGGCAGAACATATTAACTAAGAGTAAAGTGGAAGTGCAGGACACAAGTTGAAAGAAGTCTGTTTTGAAAGCAACTAGTAAAGTAATAGAGGTTGTTTGAAAGATGTTGGAGTTGAAAAAAAAATCAAGCACTACACAGAATCCAAATGAACTCAGTAGTCACGTAGGGGTCAAAGGGTTTGGGGATACATAGACATTTGACTGCAAACACATAACCCCATAAAGGGGCTTAGGACTGGTTCAAACATGCTAAGAGATAGTTGACACTGGCATAATCACAAACCAGTCATGAGGAGCATAAACACATAGAGGGGGATAAGGATTTGGGATTCACAAAAATTGTAAGTACATAGTAGGTAAAACAGTTGTCCAGGCATGCTTTGATTCATATAAGGGAATACATTTATTTAAATGGAGGGGAGTCATACTAGCATGTTGGTAATATAACCTAACTACATACTTCACAACAGAACCACAAGTAAAAGCAAGCTAGAAATAAAAGAAAGTGAAACAAGAAAAGAAGCATGTTGTTGTTGAGGCTTGAAATTAAACTAGGACATACCCGTGAAGATAGTAAGTAAACAGAATGAAAAAACCAAAGAGCACAGAGGATTATCCTTGGCTTGTAGCCGGCTAATAGTAGCAAATAGTACAAGAGAGGGGGGAAGAATAGAGATTTTTAATAAGAGAGGAGTTTTTGAAAAACCAAGTGTCCATGTTGTTTATAAAAGACTTAGAGTATTTATAGTTGAAAGTAGGTAGTGGAATAAGGTAAAAGTCATAGCAGTATGCTAATTTAAGAACTCAAAATCAATCAATTAGACAATCAAGTAAGCTTTCCCTTAAGTTAAGGGAATAAAGATCAAACGGAAAGATGCAGTACCATATAAGGCAGGAAGAAGAATCAGTGCATGATTAAATAAGGAAGGTGTCAAGGTTCAGTAGGCATAAAGTAGTTAATTAGCACCAAATTCAGAAAGACCCAATTAAGGAAAGACTAAGTAAAATAAAGTACCATAGTAAATAAGGTAATGAAATCAGTCAATTTAAACAGATGAGTAGAATTCTAGGGCTTTGAAAGAAAATCATTCAATTACCATCAATTAAGGAGAATCAGAGTCAATCATGGGGAGTCGTGGTTCTATCTTCTCAACATATAAATAGATACGAATGAATAGGAGTAGAAAACAAACAAGGTCATCTATATATAGAGAAATAAACAAGAGATGAGCAAACACAATCAAATAGAGGTGATATAAGTAGGCTTAAGATTCAGCAGAACATATGCGAGGTATGGTGAGAAATTAACAAGAATCAGGTAAACAAGCTAACACACAGAAACAAGGCAAAGAAAATCATGCTAACACACAGAACTAAAGCAAAGAAAATCATGCCAACACACAGAATCAAGGCAAAGAAAATCATGCTAACACACTGAAACAAGTAAAGAAAAATCTTTAAAAATTAGGTCTTTTAACAGAGTCGAGTTAAAAAGCAGTAGGAACATAAAATCGGTCAAAATAAGCAAGGAAAATGGTTTAATCATGAAGAAATCGGTTGGAATAGGTATAGAAAGAACTCCGAGAAAACCCTAGTTTTTAAAGAAAGTAAAACGGTTTAAAAAGGAGGATCTTTCAGAAGAAGTTCAAAAATAGGCTTAAAGCATGAAGATAACACAGATCTGAGAGATTCAGAAGAGGGTTAGGGTTTGAAAAGGAAACCCAAATAGAAATCTAAAGAACCTGTTGTAACTTCACAAATCGTACCACATATGTTGTGATTTTTCCCAAAATCACACCAGAGAAACCTCGAACAACAGAGTCGGAACCCTAGGTTCAAATCGACATGGACAAGGCCCTTGACGGCCTTAGAGATGATGACCAAGGTGATGACAGACCCATTGGAGGCTTGTGGTTGAAGGAGGTAGCCGGAGATGACCGGAGAATGAGGGGATTGACAGAGTTTTAGGGTTAGGTTTGAGAGAGGAGAAAATATGAGAGCATCTGAAGGCGGCGCCTTTGGAAAAATGACTTAGGGTTAGGGGTCGTTCGGAAATTAAAAAGGAAGGGAGGAATAAGGGTTGTTGATCTAAAAGATCAACGACCAGGATTTATGATGGCTTGGGTCGGGTAGACGTGTATAGGGTCTGGGTCGGGTGATTGGGTGTGAAATTGGGCTGGAGAGGGGTCCGATTTAGGCTATAATTGAAAGCCAGATTTGGTTATAATTTGAATAGCCAATGTTCCCCTATTTAATTTATAAAAATAATAGGTAATTTTTGGAAAATAATTTAAAGTGACAAAATGATTAAAAATACATATTGAAATTTTAAAAATATTGGGACCGATTTTATGCATAGAAAATATAACTATACCTTAAAATGGGCTAACATTGCAATTATATGCAATTTAGCTTAAAAAATACTAAATATAATTATAAAAATTTATAAAAATCATACTAGCTATATTTTTACATGAGTATAGAAATTAAATAAATTAATTATCAAAAAAATATTTTGGAAATAATTATTGGGGATTTTATGGATAAAAGGGGAGAAAATAAATCAATTTAAACCCTTACAATTATGGGAAAATTAATAAAAGTCTTGTGCATTCTTATATATGCATATATATACTATTTTGAAGGTATTTATGCATATCTAAAATATATAGGAAAAAATTGGGTATCAACAGCTGCCCCTCTTTACCCGAGAAGGATGAAAAGAGTTTTCAGGGGAAAAAAAATGATGGCCAATTTTGACTGGATGGGATGTGCTGAAAGACAAAGGCCGAGTTCCGGTTTCCGAGTTTCCTACATATCCATGGTTTTATAGGAATCAGGCCATGTGTAGTTCAGGATTCACCTGCGGAGTATGCTGATGAAAATATTGTAAGAACAAACATGAGATGTGCAAGCAGCTACGATCGGGACGGTCAGAGGGAACTGGAGCGAGATCGCTCCTGCTATGATAGCGGTCGCTTATTGGTTTCCTGCAGATAAAAGATGCTACAAACATATTTGCGAAAATTTAAATATGATGCAAATTCCTTTCGGACCATGAAGGTTGTCTTCGAACGGTTAGAGATAATGTCCTTGGACCATGACGTCCTGGGCCATGAATTGTTTAATAAGGGATTCACAAGCCATGAATGATGTTCTCGGGCCATGAAAATGGTGCCTCCGATCCATGACACCTTTGAATAATGATATGCAAGTTCGAGAGATCCTTAGTCCATGGCATGGTGTCTTCCGGCTATGAGAATGGTGCCTTTAGACTATGACGCCTTTGGACATATCGGCGATATTTCAGCCCATGAGATGCAATAATATGATGTAACAAGACAAGGGTTAGTCTTGTGAAATGAAGGGCAGAGCTTAGTCCGATCGAAAAGAAAGTAGATGGTAGTAGAAAAATGGAGCCACATTGGTGCAAAGGAGGGACATTGCTTAGTCCCGTTCAAGTGGGGAGGCAGGGATTAGTATTATGGAAAATGAGAGGTAAGGATTAGCCTCATGCAAGTATTAGACTCATGCAAGATTGGAGACAGGTCTTAGTCTCATGCAAGAGTGGAGTCAAAGATAAGACTCATGCAAATATGGAGTCAGAGATTAGACTCATGCAAATATGGAGTCAAGGATTAGACTCATGCAAGATTGGAGATAGAGCTTAGTCTCATGCAAAAAGAAAGCATTGCTTATGCAAATATGAAGTCAAGGCTTAGACTCATGCAGGTATGGAGGCAAGGATCAGCCTCATGCAAATATGGAGTCAGGGATTAGACTTATGCAAGATACGGGATATGGCTTAGTCCCATGCAAATGGAAGGCAGTGTTTAGCCTTATGCAAAATGGAGGTAAGGCTTAACCTCATGCAAGATTCGGGATAGGGCTTAGTCCCATGCAAATATAGAGTCAAGGATTAGATTCCTGCAAGATGCGGGACATGGCTTAGTCCCATGCAAATGGAAGGCAGCGCTTAGCCTTATGCAAAATGGAGGTAAGGCTTAACCTCATGCAAGATTCAGGACAGGGCTTAGTCCCATGCAAATGTGGAGTCAGGGATTAGACTCATGCAAAGTGCGCGACAGGGCTTAGTCCCATCAAATAGAAGGCAGCGCTTAGCCTTATGCAAAATGGAGGTAAGGCTTAACCTTATGAAAGATTCGGGACAGGGCTTAGTCCAATGTAGATGGAGTCAAGGGTTAGACTTATGTGAATGTGGAGTCAAGGCTTAGACTCATGCAAATATGGAGCTAGAGATTAGACTCATGCAGATATGGAGTCAAGGATTAGACTCATGCAAAGAGAAAATAACAGATAAGGGTAGAACGTATCTTAGCTAGGATATGTTCAGCGTCTGATGGCGGGATGGATGGTGAATTTGCTTTGTGTATGAATTGTTACACCCCATGTTTTCGTATGTAAGTGTACGTCATAAGTCAATTAATGTAAGCTCAAAAATGGAATCATCTTTGAAAATTTTACAAAGTTAGTTCATCATGTTAACATGGAGGTTACAAATATTTAAGATCATTAATACCAAGTAGCAAGAGGGTTTGAAGGCTTAGAAGCTAAATGAATTGAAGAAAATAAGTTTCGTCGAAAGTTGACAAGTTGGATTGTTTTACCATGTACTTTTGGGTGAGCCTAGGGTGATTAATATTACAAGGAGATTTTATTATGAGTTTTTTTGTCGTATGATAGTTGTTGTTATTTTTTTAACTCAAGCGAGTTGTGGAACAAAAGCTGGAAAAGGTCATCAGAAGTTCCATTCATAAATGTGCTGAAAATCAGGTCAAATGTAACTAAGCTTTTCTCCCAAGATACTTGGAATTGGGGGATTATCTACTTACTAAATTTATAGGTCTACTTTCTAAATCATTAAACCATTTGTCGATACGAAGTCGGAGTATAGAGATACTCGTATTTTTGGGAGACTGCACAGGCTAGTAGGTGACAAGTAGGTGCATCACCTACTTGCCAAAAAGAGGAGGGCTCAATCAAGTCGGCCAAGAGGGCACTTTTAAGGGATAATTAACTCATTTATTTCATTCATGTTTGAAACTATTAAAAACAGAGTGAACCCCTGCAACTCCTCCTCAAAAATCCCACACAAACCCAATGTTAGTTCGGATGTTACGATGTGATTCTAGTGCCGAAAATCCTGGACAGCTTGCTAGTTTATCTTTCTCCTTCATGTAGCTGCATTGGGGGACTGATTTTTGATGGAGAAGGACTAGGTATCGTTTTTCTACTCATTCCAAGGAAAGTTTATGCTTCTCCTTCCATTATCTATGCTTGTACGAGTTGTAACTCGACCGTAAAGACTAGACCTACCGAGTTTCGAATGAGTGGTATGCTGTTTGTTGTTGCATCACTGTTCGCTGGTTGTGAACATATTTTAAAGTTGAATTGATGGCTGGTTTATAGGATAAGAGGCTTAATTATGTATTGTTGGATTTGTTGCTCAATTTTAAAGAAAAGACAAGTCGAAACATGTTTTAGTAAACCGAAAAATCAGATTTGAGTTGTTGAACTTGTGGGACTGTTTTGTGGGCTGTTTTGTGTTGTTGTTGGGTTGTCTATTTTGCTAATGTTTTTATGGAGTTTGGGATTAGAAAGAGTGTGTATAAACACCACATAATGGCAGGGTGGTTGGATGATCGTTCATCGTTACAATTTTTCGGTTGTTGGAAACTACTTTGGTTGTCGTTTTATGTATGAAGTGATTAGGATGTGTGGGCTATTTTGTGGTATATTGTGATGGATATAAGGTTGGAACGTGATGCATACTTGTTTTTATTGTTGTATTCTTGCTGTTGTTGGTATATGGTATTGGAGAAAGGCCTTGTTATAGGGGAGATGCTGCCAAATTTTATATAAACAAGCTACTAGTTTAAGTTGCGGACTTAGCCTTTACTCAACACTGATTTTGAATCTCCTTATGTTCTAGCAGATTAAATTGAGTTGTTTGAAGAATTGCTTGGAAGGCATTAAGGACTCAACGGAGTTAAGGTATGTTAAGGCACTTCTTTCTCTCTTTTGGCATGATCTAAAATGAAACGAACATAAACGATATGCTATTTCATAACGGATCTACTCCTAGCAACTAAGATTGTCCATATTGTTCTTTCTTTATAAATTTATTCTAAGCAAGTGTGTATAATTCTTGAATCTAAATGAGGTTCATATTGATGGTATGGATGTCTATAATGTTAATCTAAGGTGCAACGACCTTAAGTAACTCCGAAAGGTTTAGAACGTGATTCCATGAGTCTAGCATGCATTATATATAGTATCTATTTTACTCTACCGACTCACGCTATAGTCGGTCGGGTACGACACCTATTGTACAACCACTTATCAGTTGGGTTTACTGAGCTCCACGTGGCCTGGTACGATTCTACCGAGCCTTATGATGGCCGGGTACATTTTTACCTAGTCTTCTTTGAGGTCGGGTACGATATGATGATGATGATGCCCACAGAGGCATATGTTTTTAAAATTTTATGTATATATGTATTACACATTTAATGTCAATAGCCACCAAAGGCACACAGATGTTATAGGCTGTATCTCCTCTATCTTTCTTTACATTACTATTATTGTTTATGCTTTTTTGCCTTACATACTCGGTACTTTATTCGTACTGACATCCCTTTTTCCTGGAGACGCTGTATTTTATGCCCGTATGTCCCGATTGATAGGTTGACAGTCCTCCTAGTAGGCTATCAGCTCAGTGGAATGTGTTGGTGCACTCTACTTGCCGGAGTTGCCTATTTGGTCAGTATGATTTGGACATGTATTGATTGGTATGGCGGGGCCCTGTCCCGACCATTATGGTTTTATGTACTCTTAGAGGGTTGTAGACAGATGTCAGGTGTATGGATACTTGTATGGCCTTGTCGGCCTACGTTTTGAGTTTACAAATGGTCATGTCGACCTTATAGGCCCATATGTCACATGTATAAGTTTGTATATCATGTTGGGTCATTATATGTTAAGTATTCCCTTATGTTTATTCTTGTTATCTCATGACGGGTTTTCTAGCTCATTTACCCATGATAGTATGATAAGAAAGATATGTTACGTTGCTATTTGGTTGAGTAAGGCACTGGGTGCCTGTCGTGGCCCTTCGGTTTGGGTCGTAACAAAAGTGGTATCAAAGCAGTTCTGTCCTAGGGAGTCTACAAGCCGTTTCTTGTAGAGTGTTATTTATGGGTATGTTGTGCACCACACTTATAAGAAGGAGACTACATGGAATTTAGGAATGTCACTCTTTCTTCTTACTCTAGCTCGTGTGGTAGAGCTTAATTGTAAGAATTCAAACTCCTAAATTCGTCTTTAGTCGTAATACAATGATAACTACATCCACGAAGACAGTTGGTGAGAGATTGAATGTGGCTCTGGAAGAGCTGAGTTAGAGGAACTCAATTTTGCATCATGCTTATGATGAGTAAATGTAAAGTCTTCAGCAGATCATGTGTGTACTAAGATGTGTGAGCTTCTTGATAAGGAGCCCAGGGCATGAATATCTATCCACCCATATGGTAAAGAGAGACGAGAGAATCAGGAGGTGGATACAAGTTGCAATAAGTAAAAGAAGCAACTTGAAAAAGAGTACGAGGTACCCAGCTAATGAATATTATATGTATTTGTAATTCAAGCAGAGAAATATAAGTATTTTGAGTTACCTTCAATAGTAATAGAGGTATGCACAATTGGCCACACCTATCTCAGTTCTGCCTTATGGGAGTTGACAAATATCATTTAAACGAAGAAGGGGATAGCAAGATCCAGTTGGGGTTAGAGTAACCCACAATGGTAGATGGATTATTATCATTAGATAACATTTCCGAAGGATATTGCAAATGCGGTAATAGTTCTCCTTGTGAGACACCCCGATGGTGCAATCTAGAATAGTACATTTAGATATGAATAGTAGAATCTCTGGAAAAAATTAGAAGATTGGCACTGGAATCCTATAAGGGATAAATATTTACCTTTGTATGGCTCCCGTTCCTAGTAAAGAGAGAATTCTAGGTGACCTGAAGAGCCAGTGAGATGAAGCAAGGGGAGCTAAAAGTGAAAGAATATTTTGTTGAAGTTATCAGAATAAAGTGAAAGGCAGAAATATTAGCCGAAGAATAAGAAGAGAGTAAATGAAGCATTATGAGTAAGATGTGATAAATGGGTTATAACGGTAAATCACAATATGATAGGATGATAGACTCTACAGTCAAATGAAGGCAAACACAAGAGGAGACATGCCTTGAAACTATAAACGAGTATAAGCCATAAAGTCATATCCTTATTTCGAGAAATAAGTTGGTGACCCAAATGTGATTACCAAAAGGCTAAGTTAGACCCTTGAAGTAATAAAAATCAGTATGGGCTGGAGAACAAGATAAAATCGAACATGATTTAGGGATCGAAGGAGTTGGTAATAGTCAGCATCGTGAGAATTTCAGAGATCGTGTTTCAATAATAATAGAATAGACAACAGACGAATAACCTTTAAAGGTCATTTAGGAAGACGCTTCCCTAAAGCAAGCACTTTGAGCAGAGTTAATCTTAAGGGACTAAGTGTGCCAGTTGCACTAGGTGTCACTTTCGTGCGTAAGAAATTTAGTTATCCTTGGTACAAAAAGGTTACCATAAGGTGAGTAAGGGTCATTAATGATGTGGAAAGACGCCGAAGATGAAGAGGTAAAATATCTATAGGTAGATTTTCGTAGCACTAGTACTCTCCTAAAAGGGGGAAGATGGTGTGATATGGTATTAAATCAGAGTTATTAGTTCAGGTAACTATGGAATAATAAAGAAAGAATGTGGTAGAAAGGCGAAAGGAATGAGATTGCATTTATTCAAACCCTACAGATATGTTACAACTCCAGAACATTATGCAAGCACGCCACCAGGGAGAGGCAGTAAGGGTTCCCACACCAGATGCTATTGATAAATAAGTGCGAATGAATACTTGATATATAAGAAGACAGTACGAGTGGTTAGTTAAGACAGAGAAAATAACCCAAGAGTGATTATGCGGAATATAGATATGAAAATAGACCAACGAGTAGTTAGTAGTTGATTCGAGAAAAGACTAGTTATGGCTAGACAAGAGGATGCAGACAAATCATGCAGATTGTGCAAGGTAAACGTACTGAACCCTAACATAGTGAATTTGGTCTTGTAGATATAATGACATCGTGATCCTTGAGAAATATTCAGATAGGAGTCAGGGTTGTTAAAAGTACCGTATAAGTGTTACAAAAATAAAAGACGGTGCCACTAGGAAGACAGTCAAAAATTTCAGTTCAGAAGCAACCCTACGAGCACAAAGGCGCAGAGGTAAGTAATTAATTTGTAGGTGAGTGACAATATCAAAAATTTCTTCAGGTATACGGTGTAATAATCTTGTAGGTTTACAGGAGTTAGAGGATCTCCCCTAAGTACTACCACAAAAGACTAGCTCGGGAAATAAGGAAGGGGGCTTCAACCTAAGCATATTAACTTGAAGAAGACTTGGTCTGGTAACAATAGTCTCACTACAACATTGGATGCACTCTATCAAAAACAATGGTGTTTATAGTGGCTAATGAATGAAAAAAATCAATCAAAGGTGATGTTTGAGCTCATATGAGGTACAAGAAATTATAGTATTCGTGGGCAATAAGACAAGCCAAGTATTTATGAAACAAGTGGCAGAAGGACCAGGAAAAGTAATTGCTTACATTTAAAGACAACTGAGAAGGCACAAAAGGAAATTTGTGGTGCTAGAAAGTTAAAGAAAGGATGTGAGTAGTATAATGGATATGTGTAGGTCAATATCTAAAGTATGGTAGAGTGACAAGATTTTACGTATATGGGAGTAAGGATAAAAAAAGGTGAGTTAGAAACTGATAAGAATAGGTAAGACCTCGGTATTAAGCCCATCAAACAAGAGAGTTGATGGTTTATGTATGTTATAAAAAGCTTAGTATAGCTTGAATTAACACGGAGGAGTCTAAGACTAGGAGCATTTAGAAGAGATGGAATGTTGCTCTGGTCATAATTTAAGGGTGTAATTGTGGTAAATTATAAAAGGACGATATTAGGCCTTCAATGGAGCAATGATTCAAAGAAAGAGATTTCATGGATGGAACGAGATTAGAATACCCCTATAAGACGAATTACATTGGAATGCTATGAAATATGGTTATTGAAGTATAGCATCATCCCTAGGTGGATAAGAAAAGCCACTTCAGATGTTCCACGATGAGACGTGAGCCCTAGTGACAATATATTACGTAATAGGTTTCAAATTATCAGTGGTGGATTATAGATCAACATAAAGGTGAATCAACAATAGATGGATAATTGTTCCAAAGAATGAGAGGAGATTATGATGCCATTATTTAGATGAACAGTAATAAGGAAGCATTAAATGACTTAGATTTATACATATAAAATAAGCGGTGAGAGAGTAACCTGGAGTTGGGTAGCAGACCTCGGTAATAATAAACTGAAGTAAGAGCTAGGATATAGTATGACCTACCTAGATGTAGTAAAACCATAAGCATAGATAACCAAGGCTATGAAGCAAGGTATAGCAATAGTCGTAAGTTCAACAAAGTACCAAGCGAAGAACTTTAGTACACCTATAGATGCCTAGAGGGATATCTTGTCATAGTTCTGTATATGTTCACAAAGTGAGGCCTAGTGGTTGGCTAAAAGCTAGAGGAAAGAGGAGAGAAGAGTCGCATATGCACACATACAAGTAGACAGTTGTAAATGATGCATGTCAAAAGGTAACAACAGTTACGAGATTGGAAGAATTTCGGCCATAGGTGGTGGTATGAGAAAGATTCCTAAAGGGGGGAATACCCTGGCCTTTAGATTTATTTACAGAATAGTTTCCTATACGTCAAGGACAATATTAAAGTATTTGTAAGAGCTACAGGTTATGAGAGTAATACGCGCATTAGTCAACATTCGAGTATGAATGTTCCAAAGGGGGGAATGATGTTACACCCCATGTTTTCACATGTAAGAGTACGTCATAAGTTAATTAATGTAAGCTCAGAAATGGAATCATCTTTGAAAAGCTTACACAGTTAGTTCCTCATGTGAACGTGGAGGTTAAAATATTTTAGATCATTAATACCAAGTAGCAAGAGGGTTTGAAGTTGAAAAAAATAAGTTTCGTCGAAAATCGACAAGTTGGATTGGTTTACCATGTACTTTTGGGGAGAGACTAGAGTGATTAACATTATAAGGAGATTATATTATTAGTTTTTTTTGTCGTATGATAGTTGGTGTTATGTTTTGAAGTCAAGCGAGTTGTGGAAAAAAAGCTAGAAAAGGTCATCACAAGTTCCATTCATAAATGTGCTGAAAATTAGGTCAAATGTAAGTAAGCTTTTCTCCCAATATACTTGGAATTATGGGATGATCTACTTACCAAATTGAATATCTATAAGTTTAGTTTCTAAATCATTAAATCGTTTGTCGATAAGAAGTTGAAGTAGAGAGATACCCGTATTTTTGGGAGACTGCACAGGCTAGTAGGTGACAAGTAGGTGCATCACCTACTTGCCAAAAGGAAAGGGCTCAATAAAGTCTGCCAAGAGGGCACTTTTAAGGGATAATTAACTCATTTATTTCACTCATGTTTAAGACCATTAAAACCAGAGTGATCCCCTGCAAATCCTCCTCAAAAATCCCAAACAAACCCAAGGTTATTTTGGATGTTACGATGTGATTCCAGTGCCGAAAACCTCGGACAACTTGCTAGTTTCTCTTTCTCCTTCATGTAGCTGCGTTGGGGGACTGATGTTTGATAGAGAAGGACTAGGTATCGTTATTCTACTCAGTCCAAGGTAATTTTATGCTTCTCCTTCCATTATCTATGCTTGTACAAGTTGTAACTCGACCGTAAAGACTAGACCTACCGAGTTTGGAATCAGTGGTATGCTGTTTGTTGTTGCATCACTGTTCGCAGGTTGTGAACATATTTCAAAGTTGAACTGATGGCTGGGTTATAGGATAAGAGTTATGTATTGTTGATTTTGTTGCTCAATTTTAAAGAAAAGACAAGTCGAAACATGTTTTAGTAAACCGAAAAATCAGATTTGAGTTGTTGAACTTGTGGGGCTATTTTGTGGGTTGTTTCGTGTTACTGTTGGGTTGTTGATTTTGCTAATGTTTTTATGTAGTTTGGGAGGAGAAAGAGTGTGGATAAACACCACATAATGGCAGGGTGGTTGGCTGGCCGTTCGTCGTTACAATGTTTAGGTTGTTGGACACTACTTTGGTTGTTGTTTTATGTATGAAGTGATTAGGATGTGTGGGCTGTTTTGTGGTATATTGTGATGGAGATAAGGTTGGAACGTGGTGCATACATTTTGTTATTATTGTGTTCATGTTGTTGTTAGTATAGGGTATTGGAGTATGGCCTTGTCTTAGGGGAGATGCTGCCAAATTTTACATAAACAAGCTACTAGTTTAAGTTGCGGACTTAGCCTTTACTCAACACTGATTTTGAATCTCCTTATGTTCTAGCAGATTAAATTGAGTTGTTTGAAGAATTGCTTAGAAGGCATTAAGGACTCAACGGAGTTAAGGTATGTTAAGGCACTTCTTTCTCTCTTTTGGCATTATCTAAAATGAAACAAACATAAACGAGATGCTATTTCATAACGGATCTACTCCTAGCAACTAAGATTGTCCATATTGTTCTTTCTTTATAAAGTTATTCTAAGCAAGTGTATATGATCCATGAATCTTACTGAGGTTCATATTGATGGTATGGATGTCTATAACGTTAATCTAAGGTGCAACGACCTTAAGTAACTCCGAAAGGTTTAAGACGTGATTCCATGAGTCTAGCATGCATTATATATAGTATCTATTTTACTCTACCGAGCCACGCTATAGTCGGTCGGGTACGACATCTATTGTGCAACCACTGATCAGTTGGGTTTACCGAGCTCCACGTGGCCGGGTACGATTCTACTAAGCCTTGTGATGGCCGGGTACGTTTTTATCGAGTCCTCTTTGAGGCCGGGTACGATATGATTATGATGCCCACAGAGGCGTGTGTTTTTAAATTTTTGTATATATGTATTATGCATTTCATGTCAGTAGCCCATAGAGTATTTATGCTTTCCTGCCTTAAATACTCGGTACTTTATTTGTACTGACATCCCTTTTGCCAGGGGATGCTACTTTTCATGCCCGCAGGTCCCGATTGATAGGTTGACAGTCCTCCTAGTATTCTATCAGCTCAGTGGAAGGTGTTGGTGCACTCCATTTGCTCTGAAGTTGCCTATTTGGTCAGTATGATTTAGACATGTATTGATTGGTATGGCGGGGCCCTGTCCCCGCCATTATGGTTTTATGTACTCTTAGATGCTTATAGATAGATGTCAGGTGTATGGATAATTGTATGGCCTTGTCGGCCTATGTTTTGAGTTTACAAATGGTCATGTCGACCTTATAGGCCCGTATGTCACATGTATATTTTTGTATATCATGTTGGGTCATCATATGTTGAGTATTCCCTTATATTTTATTCTTGTTATCTCATGATGGGTTTTCTAGATCATTTACCCATGATAGTATGATAAGAATGATATGTTACGTTTGTACTCGGTTGAGTAAGGCATTGAGTGCACATTGCGGCCCTTCGGTTTGGGTCGTGACATGAATGCTATCATCAAATGTGCCTGCATTCGAAGAAAAATAGTAAGTTTCATGAGGGGAGGTTGGTTCTTGCTTCGTCTTCCGGTCTTTCTTTACTCCGCCCTCGAAGCCCCTCTCGAGTCCCCCTAGGTAGCACCTGACTGTTATGAAATACAATTTTCGAAAATTATGCATTCACTAATAATATAGGATTGTTTTGGAAGTGTAATGGTATATCAAGTAACTTTTGATGAACTAGCGACTGTGACACATTTCAAAAGCATTGCAGCTCTCATATGTTGGAATTTTGAGGGTCCTCCTCAAAATTCTGCCCTAGTCTAGTAGATGATTTCTAACCATTTACGGATGGCAGACCTTGCTGAATCTTCTTCAGAATGTTGAGAATCCTTCTCAGAATTTTGCCCCAGTTCTTGACTGATGACTGACTTCCTAGCATGTGATGGCGCTAGCTGGACTTGCTCCGGAATTTTGAGGACCCTCCTAAAAAATCTGCCCCAGTTTCTGATTCTGGGGAATATGAAAATTTATTATGATATGACCGAACCCATAAGGCTGCCTACGTATCCCCACTTAAACAGGAATCAGGTCAAGTGTAGTTTAATTACATCAGAAAAGAAATGCAAAATGATTCTAGGCATAGTATCTCTTGACTGCGTCTGAATTGGTTTTGACCAGATCTCTCAATCCATCTCTACAAGTATGAGTGCTCCTCTTGTTAGTACTCTGTGAACCATATACGGACTTTTCCAGTTGGGAGAGAATTTCTCTTTGGCTTCATCTTGGTGTGGGAAAATCTTCTTTAATACCAGTTGTCCTGGTGCGAACTGTCTTGGTTTGACCCTTTTGTTGAAGGGTTTGGACATTCTGTTCTGATACAGTTGGCCGTGACATATTGCATCCATCCCCTTTCCATCGCTAAGGGCAATTGTTCATAGCGACTTCTTACCCATTCTACATCACTGAGTTCAGCTTCCTGTATGACTCTTAAAGAAGGAATCTCTACCTTGGCTGGGATAATAGCCTCGGTACCATAAATCAGCATGTAGGGGGTTGCCCCGATTGACGTGCGAACTGTGGTGCGGTACCCTAACAGCGTAATGGGTAACTTCTCATGACATTGCTTGTGATTCTATACCATTTTCCTTAGTATCTTCTTAATGTTCTTGTTGACAGCTTCTACGGCTCCATTCATCTTAGGTCGGTAGGCAGTGAAATTCTTGTGCTTGATTTTGAAAGTTTCACATATAGATTTCATCAGGTCACTATTGATATTGGCGGCATTGTGAATGATAATGGACTCAGGAACTCCGAATCGGTAGACAATACGATTCTTGATGAAATTTGCGACGACTTTATTGGTTACAGCTTTGCAAGAAGCAGCTTCTACCTATTTTGTGGGCTTAATCGGACCAATAACATCCATTCCCCAAGCGGCGAATGGCTAAGGTGAGCTTGTTGCATTGAGCTCGTTTGGTGGCACTTTTATCATGTCGGCATGCACTTGACATTGAAAGCATTTGCGAACATACTTAATACAATCCGTCTCCATGGTCATCCAAAAGTAACATGCCCTGAGTATCTTCTTGTCCATAATGAAACCATTCATGTGCGGGCCACATGTCCCAGCATACACATCCTCAAGTAGCTTAGAAGATTCCTTTGCATCGACACACCTTAGCAAACCCAAATTCGGAGTTCTTCTGTACAAGTTCCCTCCACTGTGGAAGAAGTGATTTTATAATCTCCGGAGCGTATGTTTCTGAATGTGATATCCATGCTTCGGGTATTCTCCTTTTAATAAGTACTCTTCGATGTCATGGAACCAAAGCTTTCCATCTGCTTCTTCCTCGACATGAGCACAATATGCCGGCTGATTATGGATCCTCACTAGGATGTGATCAATATAGTTCTTATCTGGATGTTGTATCATGGATGACAAGGTGGCTAATGCGTCGGCAAACTCATTCTGAATTTTGGGCACATGTCGAAATTCTATCTTTGTGAACCTTCTTTTCAATTCCTGCACATGGTGCAGATATGGCAATATCTTGGAATTCTTGGTGGCTCACTCTCATTGTACATGGTGCACAAGCAAATCTGAATCGCCAATCACCAATAACTCGTGAATGTTCATATTGACTGCCATGTTGAGCCCTAATATGCAGGCTTCATATTTCTCCATGTTGTTAGTACAGGGAAATTTGAGTTTAGCAGATACGGGATAATTCTGACCCATTTCTGACACTAAAACCGCTCCAACGCCTACTCCTTTGAAATTTGTGGCTCCATCAAAGAGCATCTTCCAACTGTCATATGCTTCCGTAATGTCTTCTCCCACGAATGATATTTCTTCATCAGGAAAATACGTTTTCAAGGGTTCATATTCTCCTCCCACTGGATTCTCAACGAGGTGATCTGCCAAAGCTTGTCCCTTGACTGCCTTTTATGTCACATAGACGATGTTGAACTCACTCATTAGTATCTGCCATTTAGCTAACTTCCCAATAGGCATGGGCTTCTAAAATATGTACTTTAGAGTATTTATCCTGGATATGAGGTATGTAGTGTAGGCACAGAAATAATGCCTCAACTTGTGGGTTGTCCAGGCCAAAGTATAGCAAGTGCATTCAAGCATATCGTGCTTCATAAGGTGTGAATTTCTTGCTCAGATAGTTATGGCTTGCTCTTTTCTTTCTGTCTCATCATGTTGCCCCAAAACACATCCGAAGTCTCTATCTAACATGGATAGATAAAGTCGCAAAGGTCGTCCTGGTTCTGGCGGGAGCAGAATTGGCGATGTGGATAGGTATTCCTTGATCTTGTAAAAAGCTCTCTGACAATCCTCGGTCCAACTTGTCTTGTCATCTTTCCTCAGAATCTTGAAGATGGGTTCGCATATTGCTATGGACTGTGCTATGAATCGGCTGATGTTGTTTAGCCATCCCGGGAGGATCATCACGTCCTTTTTGCTTTTAGGTGGTGGTAACTCCTGAATGGCTTTGACTTTAGTCGGATCTAGCTCGATCCCTCGGCGACTGACAATGAATCCCAGTAACATTCCTGTAGGAACCCCGAATTCACACTTTGCGGGGTTCAACTTCAAATTGTACCTCGTGAGCCTCTCGATGAATTTTTTCAAGTATGCTATGTTATCTACGGCCCTTTTGGATTTGATAATGACGTTGTCCACATATACCTCTATTTCTTTATGTATCATATCATGGAAGATGGTCGTCATGGCCCTCATGTAAGTAGCCTCAGCATTCTTTAGACCGAAGGACATCATCTTTTAACAGTATACACCCCAATGTGTAATAAAAGTTGTCTTCTCGGCATCTTCTTCATCCATCCAGATCCGGTGATAACATGCGAATCAATCTACAAAGGATTGAAGTTCAAGCTTAGCGGAGTTATCGATCATGATGTGTATATTTGCAATGGGAAGTCGTCTTTGGGACTTGCTCTATTTAAATCCCAATAATCAACACATACCCTAACCTTCTCGTCCTTCTTCGGAACTGGAACGATGTTAGCTAAACAGGTTGGGTATTCAACCACCATGAGAACTTTGGCTTTGATTTGCTTGGTAACTTCCTCCTTGATCTTTAAACTCATGTCTGGTTTAAATTTTCTGAGTTTCTGCTTGATTGGCGGGCACATGGGATTGGTAGGCAATTTGTGAGCTACTATAGATGTGCTCAAACCAGTCATATCGTCATACGACCATGAGAAGATATCCTCATATTCCTTTAGGAAACGGATGTACTCTTTCTTCTCTGTTGGTGACAAATGAATGCTGATACGGGTCTCTTTGACGGTCTCTATGTCTCCAAACTTTTCTACTTCTGTTTCATCCAAGTTGGATTTAGGCTTGTTCTCAAAATTCTCAACTTCTCTGACAATTTCCTCGGGGATCTCATCTTCTTCCTCTGAGCCACTATTCTCATGTTGCATTGCCTCATTACATGTCACAGTCACTGGTTTATCAGAAAAAGTAATAATAACACTGTAGAAGGGAAAATTATAAAAAATAATAATGAATAATGATAAAGGACGAATGCATTCGATTAAAACTGAGAAAATTGTTCAAACAAAGCTTGGCTCGACGGATGGAGCATTTATTTTAAAACAAAATTACTAAAAAATTTAAATGCCTAGAACAATTGTAAATTTTGCCAAGCTACCTAGGGACTCGACGGGCTCGGGATGGTGTGGCGGTCCAGTTTCTGAGAACAGCTCCCTTTGCCATGGTCTGAATGGAGAGGCCTTCTTCCTCCTCCTTCTCAATTATGGCACTACAGTCCATATCCACATCATCCAAGAACAGATCCTTCAGCCCAGCTAGTGCTTCTTGTTTGGCAGTTCCCCATATTATGTTTGCCTGATGGAAAGCCTGTTCCAAATGGGGTATAAGTTGTTCAAGAGGGTAATACGGTCCATGCCATGGAGGTGACCATTCCTTGTACTCTTGCCATGTATACTGGTATCGAAGCCCAAAGGTTGTTCAGGAGGGTAATATGGTCCGCACCATGCTAGTATGCTTTCTATTTTATTACTCCACCACTTATATTTCTCGATGGAATTGACCCGTTCAATGTGATGGTAGGTTTCCCCATCTCCATGAATGATTACCTACTGGCAGTTCCATTTGAGCTTTACGACTTGATATAGTGTGAAGGGCACAGTTCCAGTAGCATGGATCCATGGGCAGCCCAAAAAAAGGTTATATGAGGCTAGTATGTCAAGCACATGGAATTCAACATCGAACCATGTTGGCCCCATCTGCAAGCAAAGGTTGATTTCCCCGATCATGGCCCTCTAGGACCCATCGAAAGCTTTCACATTCATGCTTCCGGTCCGTATTTCATGGAAACCTTTTTCCAATCTTTTCAAGGTATCCAGTGGACAAATATTCAGACTAGAACCTCCATCAACCATGACCCTAGTAATGAACTTATCTTCAAATTGTACCATGATTTGCAATGCTCGATTGTGATTTAGACCTTCGGGCGGTAGCTCATCTTCATGGAAGATAATCTTAGGCTCTCCATTACCTGACTGACCATGTTGGCCATTTCCCCACCAGTGATGTTATTGGGTACATAAGCCCCGCTCAATACTTTCATTAAGGAGTTCTTGTGTGCTTCTAAATTCTGTAGTAGTGACAAGATAGATATCTGAGCAGGGACTTTGTTCAGGTGATCAACAACAGATTACTCTTTCGCTTGTACTTTTCTCCATAGATCATCCAGCCCGGTCTCAATGATAGGCTGCCTAGCAGTGGCATCCTTACTTGAACCTCCCGGATGTTCAGGAGTGTAGACTCATCCCTTGTGCGGTGTCAGATTCCTCTATCTTAGTCTTCCATTTTCGTCAAGCCTCGGCGACATAATCTCAAGGTATCGCATATTGAGTTAAATGGGGGTGTGGTTTAGACCATCACAGTAAAAGGTATGACCATTTCTACCTCAATGGAACGGAGGTGGCTGCGGGTAAAGCTACTTTAACCTCGAATGGAACTGATGCAGTTACCTCAACGTCAATAGGTTCCTAAGTGTGAACCATGATATGAGTAAGAGTGACTGCAACCTTAAAGTCATCGCCTTCTCGGATAAGCCTGATTGACCCCTCAGGGTCCCATTCCTCATTTGTTTCTACAACATGTACACCGTCTCCTCTACGATCAGGGAGGGGATTGTTGCAGATATTAGGTGCGTCTTCCTTCGCCTGTATGACCTTGTTGTCAATGAGTGTCTGGATCTAATCCTTCAATGTTAGGCACTCACCAGTGGTGTGCCCTTTCATACAGGAGTGGTATGCAAAAGTTTTGTTCGGATTTAGCCATTGGGAAAATTTTTCTAGCGCCACAGCAGGAACATGAGTGACGTAGCCTACGACCTTTAACCTTTCATACAATTGGTCGATCGGATCAGCAATGGCGGCTCATTGTCTGGATGGCTTGCGGTCGAAGTTGGGTCTTAGTCTTGGATAATTTTCGCGAGTTGGTGGTGACAGGAAGTGGGATGGTTGGGAATTATAGGTATGATAGACAGCGGCTGGTTGGGAATATCTAGGAGATAAGGTTGATATGTAGGTGGTGATTCTTGGTATATAGGTGGAGGTGTTTGATAGGTAAGTGGAGATGCTTGATATGTAGGTTGAGGTGTCTGGTATGTGGGTAGGGGTGTTTGGTATGTGAGTAGAGTTTTTGGGCCCTAGGCCACCATCACTGCCCCAACATCTTTTTTCTTCGATATGCCACCTGATTGGAATGCCTTATTCGTGGCTTGCAGTGCCTCAAAATTTGATACCATCCCACTCTTGATTCCTTCCACAATAATTTCCCCAAGCTTGATGATGTTAAAGAATTTGTGATTTTCGATGACCATTAGTCTCTCATAATATTGTGGATCCTGTGCTCTGATGAAGAATTTATTTATCTGTTCTTCGTCCAAAGCGAGCCTGACCTTGGTGGTTTCCGACCTCCAATGAGTAGCATATTCGCGGAAAGTCTTTGTAGGATTCTTCTTGAGATTCTGGATGTAGAAGACATCAGGTGCATTTTCTATATTGAACCTAAACTGGTCCATAAAATCTGACACCATGCTTACCTAATTTGACCATTTCTTGGGATTCTGGCCGATATACCAAGACAATGCATCCCTAGTAAGGCTCCTCATAAAAAGCTTCATTCGAATTTTTTCATCTTTTCCAACCCCGACAAGCTTATCACAGTAAGTCTTTAGGTGAACCTTGGGATCACCTGTACCATCGAACATTTCAAACTTGGGATGTTTGTACCCCTCTGGCACTTCCACACCGGGCTGTATGCACAGATCTTCGTAGTTCAAACCTTTTATTCCTTTATCGCCTTCAATACCTTGAAATTGGCTTGTTAGCTTCTTGAGTTCTTCGGCCATGTTCTTATTGAGCATGTCCTTTTTAGAGGATTACGGTGCACAGGAGATTGGCTGGGTAGAATGGGGTATAGTTTCCATGTATATGGGGTTGCTCTGATGGGCGCCAGGAACTTGGGTATGGTGATGGTCATTGGTGGAGTTTTGTGGATAGGGAATAAGTGGTGGTGTATTTTGGGGAGTTTGGTAAGTGGTGGTTGGTGTGTATGGAATTGGTTGATGATGTTGTGGTGGTGGAGTTGGTGTCGGCAGTGCAGTTGCATATTGTTTTGGTGCAGGAGGATTTTGTGGCTGTTGGTTTTGTGCGTTCTGAGGAGGTGTTGGGTTCTTTGTGTTTTGTTGGTGGATATCGGGGACATTGAAGGTAAGTGACAGGTTTGCCAAATTGCGGACCTCCTCAAGTTCTCCTTGTAGTTCTAGTATCTTTTGTTCCAACCTTAAAACTAGGTCATTTGAGGCCGGAGTACTACGGCCATCGAAATTCTCTACGTTCTCAATGTTTTCCTTTCGGATTCCACTTAAGTCGTCCATCTTTGATTTCCCTCTACATTTTGTGTTGCCTGGAGGAGGAGGAGGTGTAGGGCCTATGGATCTGGTATAATATGCTGACGAGGCCAGTATGGATGAAGCAACCTATGGGGATGAGAATAATAATAATAATAATAATAAACAAAACAAAAGGTAACAAGTTAGTGGGGATCCTAAAATGTTTGCAGTATTTAAACATATAGTTCGAGATATAAACTCGTATCCTAATTTGGGAGCCTCGTTGTGCCTGAGGTAGGACTAGCGAGAAATAAATTCTGAGAACTTCAAATGCCAATAAATACTTCATTTCATAATATAAAAGTAGATGAATCCAAAACGACACTAACAAAATAATAAAATAAGTCACTACTGGAACTTGGCCTTACTACATTTTAAGAAAAGCAAGTAAATCTAATCTATTTGGTCCCAAAAGGACCTTCCTCAGGTTGAATGTTCTCATTGATTAAATCTCCAGTTCGCGTAAGTTCACAAGTAAAAATGCCTTTGCAAAATGTTCTCCTTCATTTCCCTCAGCGTTCTGACAATTGGTGACTCTCTTCCTCACCTTTCCTTCCGATTCCAATAGGCTATATTCCAGATATTCCAGCTTCGCTGGATTTGGCGGCCCTCTCTTTCCATTCGTTGATTTGGTCATTTGACGGAAGATTCCTCCACCAGTCTAGCAAGAGTGAGGGTGTTCTAACCATACCGAATATGGGGACTTCGTTCCTCATTTTCTGCAAAAAAAAGGGTTAGACCTTACCCCCACCAGACTCGACTATTTATACATTTATGATCAACATATCGTCATTTAGTCCTCCAAATTAATGCACAAAATGTGTTTGCGTCCGTTGGGATTATGGAAAACACGATAGACTTTGGATAAGTCTTATCTTAAAGGATCATTATCTGGACAACATAACTGATCCAACTAGGTTTGACCATGATGCATGCACAATTTAATAGATTAAGGTTTCTATGGGGTTTTAGACCGGTAACATCAAGCGAACAACTTGAGGGGGAAGGCACGGAACCATCGACTGCACCGTTGATCGACTGGTTTAACCGCAAATAAGCCTTTACGAATTTAAGGGTAATAAATAGATAGAGCGCAACCACTCATTAAAGCGTTGCTATAGGAGTTGAGACGCATGAGTGGAATATGATGTGGAGCATGATTTATGTAGCAGTTAATAACATGTAGGCAAGTATTTTCATGTTGGAAAATAAATACAACATTTAAATAATTGAAAAGATAGTTACATAAAAAAGGAAAACAAAAAGACAAGTCAGTTTTCAAAATCATAAATGCTTAAAAGATACAACAGTTAAATCAAGATAAGGGAGCAGGGTATGGGATAAGCATGCTTGTACTAATTTATGAAAACAAGTTCGTTATGGTAAGAGCCGAAAAGATTTCCCCAGTAGAGTCGCCATGTTGTCGCGCCCCCTTTTTTGCCTCCGCAGAGAGGAGTCCAGGTTTCGACATTCCATGGGGTGTGATGACTCATTTTCTTTTGGGAATTGGCTATTTGAAGAGTCGCCACCTAACGGATTATGGTAAGTTAGGGCTCCTAGAGCGATTACCTCATGTAACTAGTTTGCATTACCAGAGATTAGGGTAAGGGCTCGAAGTAACCTCAAGGGGAAGGTGTTAGGCACCCCTCTTGGTCCACGACTGTGGGTCTCGACCGAACTTATATTTACAAATTAGTCCATACAAATAGCTGAATCAAATAAGTTGCAAGTAAACCACGTTAGATAATTCAAGTATTAAGATAAGGTTTAAACAAGTTGTAGAAGATAAAAGTTTTGAATAGAGAAAGGATTAGGTAAAGGCGGGTCCTAGGTTGTTTGTCCTATAGGATCACCCCACGCAAGTACGCTAAACACTCCTCGACGAGGGGCTACACATGACATTAATGCGTTGTCATCATATCCCATATCTACCCTTCCCATCCCCTATTGGTCATGCAAAGCGACTGTTTGGTCACTGACTCCTATTATGTGCTGCTACCCGTCCCTTCTTAATAGTCCTGGAGGGAATTAGGACCTCTACCTATAGGTGATCTAGACGTACCACTAAGACTTTAAAGGCAAAAATCTAAGGTGACGGTCAAAAAACATTTAGGACTTCAACATAATGGGAGCAATTAAGAGGCTCACAATTCTTCCTCAAACAAACACACATGCAACACGACTCAGACACAAGTAAGGTCTTTATTAATCAAAGTCCTAAAGCAGTATTTCTAAGTGATTATGCAAAAATATACCACTTTAAGATCCAGAAGTTATTACCTAGTAGTTGCCTAGAGACTCCTCTTTAAAAGCTTATCAGAATCAAAAAAGTTGAACGACAAAAACAGTGTCAGGAAAATGCAGATTTTGAAAATTCCCTAAGGCTTGCCTATATGCAGTATATTGTGTGTATAATGCAAAAATGAACAGGTTTTCAAAATAGACCCTTGTGATACCTATAGGCAGGATATCTAATGAGATTAAAGCAATTTTGAAAGAGCTAGTTTCAGGAAATGTCATTGCTTAATAAGACCAGTTTCAAGAAGATGAACTAAGCATAATGACATTGATCTATCAGGCTAATTAGATTATCAGACATAATTGCGAATAGAAATCCTTATAGGCATGGTATCTAGGCGTATTACTAGTTTTAGTCAATTTGCAGTAACATATGAAAGACTTATCAGAGCTGAATCGGAATTAGATCCTATAGGCATGGTATATATACTTGAATTGATATAAGACATGATTGTTTGAAAACCTATGAACATGACTTCGAAAATGCATAACCTTAAGAAAATAATTTCTACTTGATGCAAACAACATTGGAAGTGGAAACCTATAGGCATGGTGTCTATTATGCAAAAGAAATCAGATTTAACAAGAGTAAAGTCTTATGAACATGTTATCTATAGAGTAAAGCAGGCAGATTTTAAAGTAAAGCCCTAAGAGCAGGATTTCTAACCCTTTTACCCCACAAAGTACACATCTACCCACCCTTTTTACTAAATACCACAAATATCTATTCACAAATTATTACAGGCCAATAACTAAATTACATAAGAGAAATGGAAAATCAAGAAGCTATTCTATACAGAGCCTGCAATGAGGCCGAAGTTTCCCAAAGCCTCCAATGGTTTTACAAGCCTAATTTCCATAGACAAATTAGATTCTAGGTGCATCAATGTTCCCTAAGGGTCTCAAGGACCCGGGGCAATGCTTACACCTAGACTTAGTAACCAAGCATTGAACCAGTGCAGTGTGGAAAGGCCAGCCTCAGTATGCCAGAGTTCAGAGGGTTCTCAAGAGGATCCCGAGGCAGTACACATACTAGAAAGGGCAGAACTTATTAACTAAGAGTAAAGTGGAAGTGTAGGACACAGGTTGAAAGAAGTCTGTTTTGAAAGCAACTAGTAAAGTAATATAGGTTGTTTGAAAGAGGTTGGAATGGTAAATAAAATCAAGCACTACACAGAATCCAAATGAACTCAGTAGTCACACAGGGGTCAAAGGATTTGGGGGTACACAGACATTTGACTGTAGATACATAACCCCAAAAAGAGGTCTTAGGACTGGTTCAGACATGCTAAGAGATAGTTGACGCTGGCAGAATCACAAACCAGTCACGAGGAGCATAAACACATAGAGGGGGATAAGGATTTGGGATTCACAAAAATGGTAAGTACACAGTAGGTAAAACAGTTGTCCAGGCATGCTTTGAATCATATAAGGGAATACATTGATTTAAAGGGAGGGGAGTCATACTAACATATTGATAATATAACCTAACTATAGACTTCACTACAGAACCACAAGTAAAAGCAAGCTAGAAATAAAAAAAACAGAAACAAGAAGAGAAGCATGTTGTTGTTAAGGCTTTAAATTAAACTAGGACATACCAGTGAAGATAAAAGTAAGCAGAATAAAAGAACCAAAGAGCACAGAGGATTAGTCTTGGCTTGCAGCCGGCTAATAGTAGCAAATAGAACAAAAGGGGGGAAGAACATGGATTTTTAATAAGAGAGGAGATTTTCAAAAACCAAATGTCCGTGTTGATTGTAAAAGACTTAGAATATTTATAGTTGAAAGTAGGTAGTGGAATAAGGTAAAAATCATAGCAGTATGCTAATTTAAGAACTCAGAATCAATCAATTAGAGAATCAAGCAAGCTCTCCCTTAAGATAAGGGAATCAAGATCAAATGGAAAGATGCAGTACCATATAAGGCAGGAAGAAGAATTAGTGCATGATTAAATAAGGAAGGATTCAAGGTTCAGTGGGCATAAAATAGTCAATTAGGACCAAATTTAGAAAGACTCAAATAAGGAAAGACTAAGTAAAACAAAGTACCATAGTAAATAAGGTAATAAAATCAGTCAATTTAAATAGACGAGTAGAATTCTAGGGCTTTGAAAGAAAATCTTTCAATTACAATCAATTAAGGAGAATCAGAGTCAATCATGGTGAGTCATGATTGTAATAACTTGAATTTTTATATACCTATAAATTGTGAAACTAGAGAAATTAATTTTATTTATAGCTATTGAGTCAAATATTAAGCTAGTGAAATAAATACATATGTTTGATATATAAATTACTTTGCGAAATAAATTGTTAGTGGACCTAATTTATAATTCACATACTAATAAGCGATTTAGTAATTTTGGATAGGTATAGAGATTAAAGAAGTGGGCCTAAAGCCCATATCTCGTGATGTTATACGTGTTTGGACTTAGGGTTTGGAGTATATGATTTTATGGCTTAATTCCCTGATAAAAATATAGTAACCCACACTGTGTCAGTCAGGAGACAATACAAGACTTGCTTGATTATCATCAATGCAGAGGAAAATTATAGAGGAAAACTCAAGTTACAAGGTATGTAGATATATCCAAACTTTACCTATGTACGTGGCTTTGGATTATAAAGAGATTATGGATTATACCTAATAACTAATTAATGATTGAGGGGAGGGGCAAAGTATTGTTTTAACAGATACTATGAAAATTAAACTATTTCACTGATATATCGATTTCTGCCTCTTTGAATTTAGGGATACAATGATTAATCAATCATTACGCAATGATGAGAGGAATTGTGATGACAATTTAGTGTATTGTGTACATGATGGATACAAAAATGGGTTTCAACGTGACTATTCGATAACATGATTAGCCAGTTCGAATCTGTAGGATTATGTATAAACTTGTGGCTTCGGTTTCAAGTGCAAATACATATTTTTCCTTATGAATATTATTTTGGGACTCGAATTTTCATATATTGGACTTGGATATTAAATATTGAGTTTAGATTGAGATATTGGAATATGTCTTTATCTTTTAAAAAAATAATATTTAATAGGTAGAATATTAAAATATTGCTCTAGGTTTGAAAGTTAGGAATATTGAGATTACCTCGACTAGAATCATTTATATTGTTATTCTATATTTTGGATAGATTGAGGTCATTGAAGGCCGTTTGGTTGATGTTATAGACATCGCAAGGTTGGGAAACTTCTCATTCGCGAGGTAAGTGAGACTTTAAGCTTTGGATGCTTGCTTTTCCAAAATCCCTTTTGAAAGTATGTTTTTTTCTGCCCGGTCCATGTGTTGGGACAAGTGTGCGCTTGGCAGAATCGGTGGTCGTCGACCAGCCGCAAATATATATTATTTTGTAAAAAGCTAAAAAAATTTAATGAGTGATTTGTGATGTGGTGTGATGTGGCGTAGCCTCGTGCAATGTCGTTGGGGCGTTAGAATTTATTCCTTCACTGCTGTAACATATTTTGGGGAATTGTGTATACCGCCGTTATAAATTTGGGGCATTGTGTATGTCGCCGATATAAAATTTGGGGAATTGTGTAAGCCGCCGTTATAAAATTTGGGGCATTGTGTATGCCGCCGTTATAAAATTGGGGCATTCTGTATGCTGCCGTGGACTCGTCGGGGTGTTTGGTTAATTTCCTGCACTACCGTTAATGACAAATCCTTAATGTAGATTGTGTTGAGATATAAATAGTGTTGTTGTTGAATAATTGTTTGGACCTTAGAGAGTAATTATACGGTGAAAGAATTTCTGTGCATATTTGTGTGTTTGTATTTTCTAACACTTGTTCCTGAGGTATTCAGAGTGGCGGGTCGATGATTTTACTGGGTTATATTTACGTATAACTCACTCCTTACCTGCATATCCATGCAGATACTATTGGTGAAGACGGAGCTTGTAGCTGACGAGTTCGCTAGAGTTGATTCAGTCATTGAGGTGAGCCACCGCATTGTTCATGGAGGCTGCCCAAAGAGTCTTTATCATTTATTCATATGAGGTCTTTTGTAATTCTCTTAGATACTCCATGGTCTAGTGTGGGATTTGAGTTAGAGTGTTAATTTTATATTTTGAGATATTAATTGTTCATAATAGTAATCAGATTATTTGGATACTCATTTAATTAATCAAATGTTGTCAATTTATGGTTAAGGTAAGAAAGTATGGTGCGCCCGGCATGTGGTGTTAGCTGGGTTCCAGTCACGTCTAGGGGGTAGTTTGGGACGTGACAATGATTCCGAGAAAACCCTAGTTTTAAAAGAAAGTAAACTGGTTTAAAAATAAGGATCTTTCAGAAGAAGTTTAAAATTAGGCAAATCATAGAAGGTAATAGGCTTAAAGCATGAAAATAATACCGATCTGAGAGATTCAGAAGAGGGTTAGAGTTTCAAAAGGAAACCCAAATAGAAATCGAAAGAACCTGTTGTAACTTGACAAATCGTAACACATATGGTGTGATTTTGACCAAAATCACACCAGAGAAACATCGAACAACAGAGTCAGAAACCCTAGGTCCAAATCGGCATAGCCCAGGGCCCTTGACGGCCTTAGAGATGATAAACAAGGTGATGAGAGACCCATTGGAGGCTAGGGGTTGAAGGAGGTAGCCGAAGATGACCGGAGAAGGAGGGGATTGACTGAGTTTTAGGATTAGGTTTGAGACAGGAGAAAAGATGAGGGCATCTGAGGGTGGCGCCTTTGGAAAAATGACTTAGGGTTAGGGTCGTTTGGAAATTAAAAAGGAAAGGAGGAATAAGGGTCGTTGATATAAAAGATCAACGACCAGGATTTATGATGGCTTGGGTCGGGTAGACGTGTATAGGGTCTGGGTCTGGTGATTGGGTGTGAAATTGGGCCGGAGAGGGGTCCGATTTAGGCTATAATTGAAAGCCAGATTTGGCTATAATTTAAATAGCCAATTTTCTCCCTATTTAATTTATAAAAATAATAGGTAATTTCTGGAAAATAATTTAAAGTTCAAAAATTATTTAAAATACATAATTGACATTTTAAAAATATGTGGACTAATTTTATGCATATAAAATATAATTATACCTTAAAATGGGCTAACATTGCAAATATATGCAATTTAGCTTAAAAAATACTAAATGTAATTATAAAAATGCATAAATATTATACTAGCTATATATTTGTCATGAGTATAGAAATTTAATAAATGAATTATCAAAACAATAATTTTGAAAATAATTATTGGGTATTTTATGAATAAAAGGGGAGAAAATAAATCAATTTAAACCCTTAAAATTATGGGAAAAATAATAAAAGCCTTTTGCATGCTTATATATGCATATATATGCTATTTTGAAGGTATTTATGCATATTTAAAATATATAGGAAAAATTGGGTATCAACAAGATCCATTCCGAAATATATACACATCACTAGCAACAGTCACTCAACACCGAGGAAGGTCATTCCAGCCCTATGTAGATGATCCATCTCCAGGTATAAATACTCGGACAAGATCCATGTCCAGGGAACATCCATCCCTCAATAATATCAACTGAGCTCACTGGGGGTGTGTTACAGACTCCGTAAGGGCTCCTAAAACACAAGCGTTATCATAATCATCAACATAACACCTGCGGCGTGCAACTCGATCCCATAACAGTCACTGATAATCAGGATCTTGGCCTCACTTAGTCATCACTCTCCGGTCTCACGATGCCATGAAACTAGTTCCGAACAATGACATGATGTGCCAAATAATAACAACTGAGACTAAGTCATGATATGATATACATGAATAAGACTGAGTACAGAATATCAATGAAACTAATGAGATGACATCAAGAAACGACCATTTAGGTCCCAACAGTATCGGCATAAAGCCCTAACATGATATCTAGCATGATTTACAGCATATTTACTTATTCACATGATGGAAACATAGATATCAGGAAGAAACAAGCACTAAATGGTGCCACGGAATGAACCAGGCCTTATTCTCACGGTGCACGCCCATTACTTGGCATGTGCGTCACCTCAATACTAATCACATAACACATAGTTCGGGATTTCGAACTCTCATAACCATGTTTGAAAGCATTACTTACCTCAATCAGGCCAAAGTCCTACTCTACGATGCCCTTGCCTCACGAATCAGCCTCAAAACATCCCAAATTTAACCAAACACAATTCAATGCAATCAATACAGGCCTAGGAACCAATTGCACATGAAAAATTATCAATTTAGACCAAAATCCCAAAATTCACCCAAATCCCGCCCCTAGGCCCATGTCTCAAATTCCGACAAATATCATAAACTAGAAATCCCAATCACTCACGAGCCCATACCGTGGCTAAAGATACCTGGATCTGCATACAAGGTGCAGGGGTAACGTGAGTACATCAACTCAGTAAGCAACAAGTCCAAACTATGGACTAATAGGTAGTGACGAACTCAACCTCAATATGTAATAGAATTAAACTGTGTAGAAAAGTAGACATGCTTTCAATTCAAGTATTCAACTCAAGCAGTACAGTAATTACAGATCCGTACAATGTGAAGTCTAAAGCTCCACTAATCTCTATGTGTCAATGCATATAATGTATGAAAATGTACCATGTACCTCCACTCTCAAGTGAGCAACCACTCGGAACTATATATGGCCATCCGGCCCAGGAAAGATCCATCCCGGTATATATACACATCATTGACAACACTCACTCAGTACCGATGAAGGTCATTCCAGCCATATGGAGAAGATCCATCTCTAGGTATAAATACTTCAGACAAGATACATGTCTAGGGAAGATCCATCCTTAAATAATAACAATTTCGCTCATTAGGGGTATTTTACAGACTCCGAAGGGGCTCCTACAACACAAGCGCTATCATAATCATCAACATAACCATTGCAGCGTGCAACCTGATCCCATAACTGTCACTCATAATCAGGCTCTCGGCCACCCTCAGTCATCACTCTCCAGTATCACACACACGGGCTCACGATGCTATGAAACTAGCCCAGAACAGTGACATGATGCGCCAAATAATAATATCTGAGATAGAGGCATGATATGATATTCATGAATAAGACTGATTACAGAATATCAATGAAACTAATGAGATGACAACAAGAAACGACCACTTGGGTCCCAATAGTATCGGCATAAAGCCCTAACATGATATCTAGCATGATTTACACCACATTTACTTATTCACATAATGGAAACACATATATCAGCAAAAATGAGTCACTAAACGGTGCCATGGAATGAACCAAGCCATAATTTTCACGGTGCACGCCTGCACTCCCATCACTTGGCATGTGCGTCACCTCAATAATAATCATATAACACATAGTTCGGGGGTTCGAAACCTTTGAACCGAATTTGGAAGCATTACTTACCTCAATCAGGAAAAAATCCTACTTCGCGATGCCCTTGCCTCTCGAATCGGACTCCAAACGTCCAGAATCTAACCAAAAGCAATACAATGCAATCAATATAGGAAAAGGAACCAATTCCACAGGAAAAACTATCAACTTAGACCAAAATCTTGAAATTCACCCAAACCCGGGCCCCCAGACCCACGTCTCAAAATCCGACAAAAATCAAAAACTAGAAAGCCCAATCACTCACGAGCCATTTAGCCCATCAAATCTCATCAAAATCTGACTCTATTTGGCCCCTCAAATCCTCAAATCAATTTCTCCAAAATCCCAAACCCTAACCCATTATTTTCACCCCTACTCTTCACTAATTACATGATTAAACAATGGGAAATCACCACATATACGAGTATCAGGGCTAAAGCAACTTACCTCACTAAAAATCCCTTAAATCCCTCTTCTAAATCGCTCCCAAAAGCTTCAAAACTAACTGAAAATGGTGAAGAATGGACCAAATATCGCGAACTCCACAATTTATATTTTCTACCAAGTGATACCGCATATGCGGTCCTAATATTGCTTTTGCAATGCCGCACCTGCAGAAAATCCATCACAGGTGCGATTCCCACTTATTCCTCAGAATCCACTTTTGTGGTCCAATCATCGCACCTGTAGTCTCACACCTGCACTACAAATATTGCACCTCTTCTCCCAGCCAACCTCGCATATATGCCCCCTTCTCCGCTTGTGCGGGCTCGCACTGTGGTTCCCACTCTGCAGGTGCGGTTATGAAAGCTGAGTTCAACTTCAGCATTCCTCAAATTCCAAACTTGTTCGTCAATAACCGGAAATAAACTCGATACCCTCGGGACCTCTACCAATGTACCAACAAGTTATATATAAACATTCAAACTTAATCAGACCTTTGAAATAGTCAAAACAATATCAAAACACCAATTTACCCTCGGATTTAAGCCTAAGAAGTTCTAAACTTTCAAATTCCGCAAACGGCTCGAAACCTATAAAATCACCTCCGAATGACCTGAAATTTTGTACACATATCAAAAATGATACCACAAACCTACTCCAACTTCTGGAATTCCATTCCGACCCCTATATCAATTTTTTCACTGCAGACAAAAATTGCCAAATTTCCAACTTTCGCCAATTCAAGCCTAATTCTACCACGGACCTCCAAATCACACTTCGAATGCGCTCTCAAGTCCAAAATGACTAACGGAGCTAACGGAACCATCAGAATTCACATCCGATATCATCTACACATAAGTCAATATCCGGTTAACTTGTCAAACTTAAACCTCCACGAAAGAGATTAAGTGCCTCAAATCCTCTCAAAACATCTCCAAACCCCAACCAACTGATCCAACATATCATAATATAGCTGAAGGACACAAAAGAAGCATATATGGGAAAATGGGGCTATAACTCTCAAAACGACCGGCCAAGTCATTATAGAAGAGTTCTGGTTTCATTTCGAGCAGCTCTAACAAGGACAGATGTCGGTGACCAACTATGAGGCAAGATTCTCTAAGTTGTCTTGCCATGAACTTATGATACTTCACACTGATGTAGAGAGAGTGTAGAGGTTTATTTCAGGTTTTCACTTTGGTATCCATGCCACTATGGCCCGAAAGGTTGAGGTAGGGACCTCTTACGATCTAGTTGTGGAGATAGCTTGGAGGATCAAGGGTGTTCGTCAATAGATATGAGAGCAGGTGGTGAGGGACAAGCAGTTTCGTTATTCTAGAGGGTTCAATGGTGCTTCGGCCGGGGGCAGATGTTAGTTTGTGAGGGGTCAGTCTAGCAAGCCCACATATCTAGCATCGCCACCTCCTCGAGGTGCTCTAGTGTGACCCTATTTTAGTGACATTATAGAGATTTCCTACCATCCACTAGCTATACAATGTTCCTCCACTACGCTTTTAGACCATCATGGTCAGACTTCATGTCAACAGTCCACTGAATCGAGGGGTTGTTTTGAGTACGGGGATCTTGGTGATGTGAGGAGTTTCTACCCTAAGATTTCGGGCAGGGTAGTGCAGTAGGGTCAGGAGCCTATGATTACAGAAGCAGCTGCCACACCAGCAGTCTAGCTGCCCAGAGGCACAGGGAAAGTGGGTAAAGGCCATCCTAGAGGTAGAGGCCAATCAAGTGGAGTAGTGACGAGATACATGTCAAATAACCTATGTAAATTATCATAGAAACTAACAAAGGAAATCATAACAGAACAATATAACAATCTCAGAGAATATGTAACAATAACAAAGGAACACCCCAATATACTTGTATCTTATAACATCCCCGACAAAGGTACCCTTATGTCATCGCATGCACATAAATAATTGAATGCGTCCCTTATGTTGCCGCATGCGCATCTCATTCGCACAAAAACAATCAACCCGCACAACTCATACACAAGTTCCACAATGTCACCAAATCAACAACACCAAAGTCATATCAAGATCTATCCCATGGATCAACAATAATGTACATAAGAACCATAACAATAACATAAGAGTGTGGGGGAGTATTCAACAATAAAGCATGTCACTTATAGCAAACATGTAATGACCCGACCGGTTCTTTTGTGCATTTGTACTTTGCTAGGTAGTTTGAGGGTTTGAGTAGCTCCATATGATGTATTATGACTTTTGTGTATCGTAAGTTTCATTTTTGGGTGATTTAGAATTAGTTTGGAAGGATGAATTTCATGTTTGAACCTTTAAGTTGGAAGAGTTGACCAACTTTGACTTTTGAGTATTTGATCTTGGATCAAAGTTATGTTAGTTCCGATAGATCCAGATGGCAATTTTCGATTTGGGTGTATGCCCGAAATTGTATTCAGGTGTTTCTAGAAGGTTTCGACACTATTTTGAAAAGGATGGAAGTTTCAAGGTTTGAAATGTTCATAAGTTTGACCGGGAGTTGACTTTGATGATATCAGGTTCGGATTGTGGTTCCGGGAATTGGAATAGCTTCGTTATGTATGTGTAAAATTTGAGTTCATTCCAAGTTATTTGATATGGTTCGGCACGAGTTCTGGAAGTTGAAAGTTCATTAAATTCAATTTGAGGTGCGATTCGTGGTTTTGATGTTTTTATATGTAATTTGAAGCCTTGAGTAGGTCTGTGTTATATTATGGGACTTGTTGGTATGTTTGGACAGGGGCTCAGGAGTGTTTCAGATTGATTATGGACCATTTTGTTTCAAATTTTCATTGTTGGTTTCTACTGGTGTCTTGTGCCCCAATTGTTTTTCGCGATCGCGAAGATGGAGGTGCAATTGCATAGAGGAAAAACTGGAGTTGGTGATTCCTTATCCGCATTCACATGAGCTATGGAGCTCGGATTGATGCAATGTTCACCACACGTAATAGGGGTAAGTGGTTCATACTCGGTATTGATTTTATTTCGTGATTCCATCTTCATTTTTGACATTTGATTGATAATTTCAAAAGAGAAATTGGGAGTTTTTATCAAAAGTTTGATAAGTTGAATTTTTGAGTTTTGAACATCGATTCAAAGTCCGATTTGAGTGAAACTAGTATTGATGGACTCATAATTGAATGAGTTGTCAGATTTTATGAGTTTTTTGGGTTCCGAGGTGAAATCCTAGGTTTGACATTTTGGTTGATTTTGGGCTTTTGGTTAAAGATTCGACCGTTATCGATTGGGTTTGTTTCCTTTGGCATTATTTGATGTTTTTGAGTTGCTTTTCCCCAATATATATGGAATTACGGGACAATCCATATATCAAATTAAAAATCTACGAGTTTAGTTTCTAACACATTAAATCGTTTGTTGATTCGATGTCGAAGTAGAGAGATATTAGTGTTGTCGTAAGACTGCACAGACTGCTAGGTGACAAGTAAGTGCATCACCTGCTTGCTCAAATGAAGGGACCAAAATTATCCCAAAAAGGGGAGGCCAAAGGTACTTTTAAGGGAATAATTTACCCAATTATTTCACACATATTCAAGGCCAAGAACATCAGATTAAACCCCTGCACCTCCACTGCCGAAAATTACCACACAAACCCTAGGTGATTTCGGGTGATACGAAGTGATTCTAGTGCCAAAAAACCTGGATAGCTTGCTAGTTTTCCCTTCTCCTTCTTGTAGCTGCATTGGGGAACTTTTTTTGGATGTAAAAGGACTAGGATTCATGTTTTCTAGTCACTACAAGGTAAGTTTATTCTTTTCTTCTCCTATATAAACTTCTACGAGTTTTAGCTCGATCATAAAGACTACAACTTGCGAGTTTCAAAAGAGTAGTATGTTATTTGTGGTTGTATCACTTTTTGTTGGTTGTGAACTTATTTTTAAGTGTAATTCATGGCTGGTAGAGACAAGTTTGAAATGTGTTTTAGTAATCTATTGGTTGTGTTGCTTGATTTGAAATAAAAGACAAGTTGGAAACGTGTTTTAGTATTCTGAAAAATAAGTTTTGAGTTGCTGAACTTGTGGGACTGTTATAAAGTCATTTTAATGTTTTATTGTGGCTGAAAATTAGTAAGTATAATTGAATATGTGGCGGTTAATGTTGTTGATAAATTCTGGAAGGAAAAAGGGGTTTAAAACTATAGTTGTTTAGTGACAAACCGAGCTTGTCGCTCGTCGGGATTGTTAAACTATTTTGTAAGGCATATTATAAGTATTGTTGAAATTGATTGGGCTGTTGTACATTGTTATAATTTGTGGAATGTCATATAAACAAGGAAAGGTGTTGTCCATTTTATCGTAGGATAAAGTGTGTCGTTCAAATGAGATAAGTCATGACATCCGTATTGTGACGAAAGTAGTGTTCATTGCTTGTAGATGTAGGAGATTAAGGTTAAGTTTGCTTGGGGATTGGACGGTATATTTTAAGGTATGTAGGTCTTCCTTTCTTTTCGTTGGCATGATTTCGTAAATTATGTTACCCTTATAAATAATTCAAGGGGACGAGGCTTTTTATGCCTACTATACCGACAATTAAGGTCCGTTCAAGAGTTTAGTCATACGAATGTTGAGATGAATTGTGTTGATCGCATTTTCATGTATTCTTAAGGAGTCAATAGAGCTTTCAAAAAGGTCCTTGTCTGTGATGAACCAAAGGGTCATCTTTTATTTTAGAATCTAAATGCGGGTTCTGAGGCCTTGAAAACCTCATTTTTTTCTCATCGGTTTGCGTGCACATTTTCTGAAAAGATGTGAAATTTAAGAAAAATATTAAAATTTGCCTTTAAAATTGATTAAGGTTGACTTTGGTTAATGTTTTTGGTAAACAGACTCGGACCCGTGATTTGACGATCCCATAGGGTCCCTAGAAAAATATGGGTCTTGGGCGTATGCCAGGAATTGAATTCCGAGGTCCCTAGCCCGAGAAATGAATTTTTGAAGAAAATTATTTTCTAGAAAATATAAGAATTTTTAGAAATGAAATAGTGTGTAATCCCGTTGGTATCAAGCCGTATTTTGGTTTTGGAGCCTGGTACAGGTTTGATATAGTATTTGAGTCTTATCTGTGAAATTTGGTGAAAAACGGAAGAGAATTGATATAAATCGGACCCTTGGTTGAGAAAATAGAAATTTTGAACTATCATGAAAATTTCATGAGTTTTGGTGTTAAATTCATTTGTTTAAGATGTTATTTTGGCGATTTGATCGCCCGAGCAAGTCCGTAATATGTTTTTAGACTTGTGTGTATATTTGGGTTGGAGCACTGAGGGCTCGGGTGTGTTTTGAATAGACCCCGAAGTGAGTTTGGACATAGAAAAACTTCTGTTGCATTTGGTATTTTGTTGTAGTCTCTGATCTCACAATTGCGAGCCTCACAGGATTGGCAATTGCGAGTGCTTTATCGCAATTGCGAAGTAGCTTTTTCCAGCATAGTTCGCATTTGCGAAATCAACATGGAGGGTCAGCCTTCACAATTGCGACAAATTGCTCGCATATGCAGCAGAAGCAGATATTGCAGTGGGTTCGCATTTGCGAAGCCTGTCTTACAATTGTGAGTCGCCAATGCGACATCAGCAACTGATCAAAACATCAGTTGGGCAGGATTTTGAACTCATTTCTCAAATTTTTAAACCCTAAGATCCCATAGGCGATTTTCCAAAGGAGAGTTCTTTCCCAAATATTAGGTAATCGATTTCTAACTCATTTTCTTCAATCTATTTCATCTTTTTACATGATTTCATCTCAAAATTTATGGGTTTTCATGGGAAATTGGGTTTTCTTGGGTAGAATTTAGCGATTTGGATCTCAAATTGGGGTTGGATTTCAAAACCAATTACATATTTGGGTTCGTGGGTGAATGGGTAGTCGGGTTTTGGTTCGAACTTCATGTTTTACCAAGCGGGCCCGGGGTCGGTTTTTGACTTTTTGGCGAAAACATTGGGAAATCTATACTCATGTATTAGAATTGGTTTATTTAGCATTAATTGATGTTAATTAGTTAATTATGCATAGATTCAGGCAGTTTAGAAGTGGAAATCAAAGGAAAAGCGGTAATTGAGGCTTGATTTTTGATCGTGGAATCGAGTTAAGTGTTTGGTCTAACCTTAGCTTGAGGGACTACGTTTTGTTGTCTTATTTGCTACGTGCTAGTGTTGAGTTTGGTGTATAGGTGTGGTGACGAGTATCTATACATTGATGTTGAGCATGCAAGTGAGTCTTATATTGTGACAGTTGTATCTCGTATCACGTATTGTTCATGATTAAATTGATGATTCTCTATGTTGAGTAAGTTTTATGATATTGTTGGGTATTTGATCATTGTGGAGTATTGACTCAAGTTGAGATTTACTTCATGAAGTTAACTATCGAAATGAAATTCGTTATTGCTGATTCCCTTGTCGGGATGTTATTGTTTCTTTATTTGGGAAGGAAGTGTGTAAAGCACGAAGGGTGATGCCATGTATGATATTATGAGTTGGTGTTAATGCACGAAGGGTGATGTCGTGCCGATATTGTGAGTGTTAATGCATGAAGGGTGATGTCGTGCTATGATTTTAGAGTTAATGCATGAAGGGTGATGTCGTGCCATGATTATGAGAGTTAATGCACAAAGGGTGATGTCGTGCACATGTTACTATTTCTTAATTCCTGATGATTCAAATATGGTGTTTATTATGCTCCTCTGTCGAATTATTTTTAGAATTTGATATTCCCCACAGTATGTTTCCCCTTCCCATCTTTATCTGCTACTTTTTGGTAATTATTGTTTTGCTCGTATATGATTTAACTGCATAGGTTTATATGGTTGTCGTGTCCAAGCCTCGTCACTACTTCAACGAGGTTAGGTTCAACACTTATCAGTACATGGGGTCGGTTGTACTGATACTGCACAAGGCACTTTTTGTGCAGATTTTAGTGTCGGGCCTTGTGAGTAGAGTTGAGGTTGCTTCCATTAATCCACGAGAGACCCAAGTTACATCTGCCGGCGTCCGCGGACCCTAGAGTCTCCCTTCCCTCTATTTTTGATATTCTTTCTCTTTCTATTTTAAGAACAGTTGTAATTCTTTTAAACCATTATTTGTAGAACTTCTTAGATGTTTGTGGATTGTGACACCAGATCATTGGGGTAGTTATGTATTAGAGTTGTTGAATTGTTATATCACTTCCGCACTTTATCTCTATTTGGTTTTAGCTATTATCTAATTCTGTTTTGATTAATAGTAAATGTGGAAAAAATAGTAACTATAGGCTTTCCTAGATTTCAAGAGTAGGCGCTATCACGATTCTTGACGGTGGACAATCCGGGTCGTGACAATTTGGTATCAGAGCACTAGGTTGCATAGGTCTCATAATTCACGAACAAGCTAGGTAGAGTCTGAGGGATCGACATAGAGACGTTTGTGCTTATCCCCTAGAGGCTATAGAGTTTAGGAAACTTCACATCTATTCTTTCCTATCGTGCGACTTGATTTCTCAATATTGACTGAACTTCCACTCTGTTCTTTCACAGATGGTAAGAACATGTACCGCTTCATTAGTTGACCAGCAGCTCGAGCCCCCAGTGGCAGCTCCTACGAGGGGTAGAGGCTGAGGCCGTGCTAGAGGCCGAGGCAGAGGCAGGGCTCAGCCCAAAGCTTGAGTAGCAGCACCAGCGGTGGAGCCTCAAGTAGAGTTTGAGGATGAGGTTCTGGCCCAGACCATTCTAGCAGGGCCAACACAGGTTCCAGAGGGGTTCATCGCCACCCTGGTACTCCAGGATGCTCTGGTCTGTCTAGTGAGCCTTATGGAGAGTGTCACCCAGGCAGGCATACTTCCTATAGCACCAACCGTATCTCAGGCTAGAGGAGGAGCATAGACTCTTGCTACTCGCACTCTAGAGCAGATAACTCCCTAGTTTTAGACTCCAGCAGCTCAGCCACTCGGGGTAATTCAGTCGGGTGTTGTGGCATAGACCGGTGATGGTTAACTATGTCTTTTGATGCCTTGTGGAGGCTGGATAGGTTCACCAAGATTTTTACTACTACCTATGGTGGTACATCTTCAGAGGATCCTCAGGATTATTTGGACAGTTTTCACGAGGTTATACGGAACATGGGGGTAATGGAGACCAATAGGGTCGACTTTGCTGTTTTTCGTCAAACAGGTTCCGCTAAGAAGTGGTGGAGGGATTATTGTTTGGCTAGACTAGGTGGGTCCCCAGCTCTGACTTGGGACCAGTTCTCTCGGCTATTTCTCGAGAAGTTTCCTCTGATCACTTAGAGAGAGGACTACCACAGGCGGTTCGAGCATCTTTAGTAGGGTTCTATGACTGTCACCCAGTACGAGACTAGGTTTGTTGATTTAACTCGTCATGCTCTTCTTATACTCCCCACCGAGAGAGAGAGAGAGAGAGAGAGAGGAGGAGGTTCATGTCACGCCCCGATCCTGGGGGCAAGACCGGCACCTAGTGCCTCATCTATCCTTATGTACCACTGCGACTAAGAGACTCTGAACATGTGATGTCATACTTTGGCTATGGGCCACATTACAAGATAATGTGTGATGTAAAATAAAAAAATTAATGGAGACTAACACCGACTAATGTCAACGTAAAGCTGGGCCGGCAAGGCCATCATAATTACTACAACTGACAATCCAACAAAATATACGTACAGGGCCTACAAGCCCAACGTACTGCACTGACTGATAGGATATGTCTACAATCCTCTACTGATAGATGTACTGTGATCGAAACAGGACCCCGAACTACACATAAGCTATCTACATATATACACATGATATACACCACACTAATAGACCCAACAACTCCGAAAGAAGGGGATCTTACTGATAAAGCTGAACTTGGGCAACACCTACTGAGGAGGTCTACCCGTCTTTCTGTCTGAACTTACACGCATGAAATACAGCACCGCCAGAAAGGGACGTCAGTAAGAAATAATGTGCTAAATATGTAAGGCAATATACTGAAGCTGAAACTGAACTAAAAATATAATAGCTGAAAACAACTGGGAGTCAAAGAAAATCTGAAGGTATGCTCATCTGTTGATACTGACTCAACTCTCTTAATATAGTAAGTAAAAAGTTGTCCGACCCTATAAGGGTCGGTATATATATATATATATATATATATATATATATATATATATATATATATATATAACTGCTCTGCCGTAGTAGGCTCACTCATAGGTGCTCGGTCATACTAGGCTATATATGTCGACCAACTGGGCTCGCTCATAGGCCATCGACCATAGTAGGATCGGTATATAACTTACCATCTGATTAGAGGTTTCCCAATAGGGGCCTGCCCATCGATTATAGCTTGATGGTAATGAAAATACTTTTAATACTGTATATATGTAAATTCTCTTCTCTGTTGACTGGAAGAAGAAAATACTGAATTGAATATGAAGTCCCAATAAGGAGAATCCTGTAACTTACAAAACTAGGAAAATATACGTAATTTGCGAGACTAGCCAAATATACGTAAATTTTGGGATATGAATTTTTCTTTATGTTTGATTAACAAAATCATGTCATGAAAAGATCATGAAAAATGAAATAAGGGCTTAGCCTAAACATAACTGGAGTAGGAAAAATACGTATGATATTCTTGGAACAGGTTGCACCGTACTCCGCTAGAATCTCAAAACGTCATTATGTTGCTAAGATTTTAATAATTCTTATTGGGTTTTTTTTGTAGGAAGTGATTTCAAGGAAAAATGGCTAACACCTACTTCATCCAGCAAAAAATGTGAGGTCCTACGTCTCTGTTCTTGGTTTTGGAACATTTCAAATGAAATTAGTATAGTTTGTGTAGTCTTTAAGTGAAAGACTTTGATTAGTCAAAGTCATGGAAATGAAATACATTGTATCTTCATGACACCTTAGCAAGGAATGACTTAGTCATTTCTCATAACATGGCAAGCTGCCACGTGGGGTTGGGGATGGGATATTTAATCTTTATTCACTTATTAGTTAACTGTGTAATATTCTGTTACTCGATAATTAATCAATTACCCGCATAATTTAAAAATTGCCTCAAATTACTTAAAATTCTACTTATTTTTAATATACTTTATATATACTTTATACATTATACTACCGTGGTCATATGGTACTTTGCATTGTACTAGTTTATGATTATCGGGTATTATCACTTGATCCGTACTTTATCCCAAAACTGGCCATTTTCAACGAAACTCGTTTTCTCTAATTCGTGCATCCTTTATCTTCATGACACTTATTTATCACTTGTTATAAATAGCATAAATACATTAACGTCAAGATGATCTCACCACCGAGTCTACGTCAATTAACTAAAGATGAAATTTTAACGTACGAAACACGCGAGATGTAACATCCTTCCCCCCTTTGAAACATTTGTCCTCGAATGTCTATTCTTAGATACTTTGGGAACACTTTTGCCGGAGTCTCTTCTGTACATCTAACTGAAACCAATTTGTACACAGCTAGAAAACTTACTATACATAACACATGGCAACTGTCTATAAATAGCAATACTTGGCTCCACACAACTGTCCATTATAAATTCTGAGAGTTAAAAATGAGAGCTTACATGATGACTTACTGGCCTGAGAGTTTATACCCTCGAGTCATATCTTCAGTTTGAAATAGGTGGGGGTATTTAGACTTTATTTCTTCCTCTACTTCCCACGTCATCTCTTCCACATTCTTACTTCTCTATAAAACCTTCATGGATGATAACTCCTTATTTTGTAGCTTGAGAATTTGTTGGTCTAGGATGGCAACCGGAATTTCCTCATATGACAAGTCCTCTGTAATTTGTACATCATCTGTGGGCACCACTTCGGTAGGATCGCCAATGCACTTTCGTAACATAGATATGTGAAAAATTTGATGAACAGAATCCAATTCTGAGGGCAATTCTAACTCATAAGCTACTTGGACCTTTCTCCGAATGATCCTATAAGGCCCAATATACCGTGGGCTAAACTTGCCTTTCTTGACAAACCTCATCACACCTTTCATAGGTGACACCTTTAAGAATACCCAGTCATTAACCCCGAACACTAAATCTCTTTGCCGCACGTCAGAATATGACTTTTGGCGACTCTGAGCTATCAACGGTCGCTCCCGGATAAGCTTTACTTTTTTTATGGCCTGCTGAATGAGGTCTGGCCCATGTAACCTAGATTCTCCAACATCAAACCACCCTATGGGAGATCTGCACCTGCGTCCAAGCCTCGTGCGGAGCCATCTTGATAATGGAGTGGTAACTATTATTAAATGCAAACTCAATAAGAGGTAGATGTTCATCCTAACGTTTTTTAAAATCCAGCACACATGCTCGCAACATATCCTCGAGCGTCTAAATAGTGCGCTCAGCTTGTCAATCCATTTGTTGATAAAAAGTTGTGTTGAGATTCACCTGAGTTCCTAGACCTTTCGGAAATGACCTCCAAAAAAGTGCTGTAGACCGGGCCCCACGGTCAGATATAATAGATATTGGTACTCCGTGTAGTCGCACTATCTCTTTAATATATAATTTTGCATAATCTTCTGTTTTATATGTAAATCTGACCGGAAGAAAATGAGATGATTTCGTGAGCCTGTCGACTATCACCCATATGGAATCAAACTTACGATGGGAACGAGGTAAACCTACGATAAAGTCCATGTTTATCGCCTCCCATATCCATATCGGGATCTCTATAGTCTGCATTAGCCCTCTAGGATTCTGGTGCTCTATTTTCACCTGCTGGCAACTAGGACATTGAGTGACATACTCAGCAATGTTCTTCTTCATATCGTTCCACCAATACACATCCTTAATGTCATGATACATCTTTGTCGACCCTGGGTTAATAGAATACCATGAATAATGTGACTCTGACATAATCCTATCCCGTAGCCCTGCTACATCTGGAACACAAAACGACACTTGTATCTGAGAACCCCATCTCCTTTGAGTTCTAACAACGGCTTCTTCTGTTGTGGAACCCGCTCTCTCAACTTGACTAACTCTGGATCCTCGTACTGCCTCTCCTTTACTTCAGCTATAGAGATGATTTTGCAGAATTTTGGAGTACAACTCCTCCATTTCCAAAGTCTACTAACCGAACCCCAAACAAGCCAATTGATGAATCTCTCTTGTTAATTGTCTTTTCTCAGCCTATACATGTGCTAAGCTACCCAAAGATCGACGACTTAAGGCATCTGCTACAATATTAGCTTTCCCTAGATGGTAGAGAATGTTAACATCATAATCTTTCAATAACTCAAGCCACTCCTCTGTCGCAAATTCAACTCTTTTTGCTTGAAGATATAATGCAGGCTTTTATGATCTCTGAATATATTAACATGAACACCATATAAATAATGCCGCCAAATATTAAGTGCATGGACAACTGCAGCTTAATTTGATGTCGCGGGTCGGATAATTCCGTGCGTGCTTCCTTAACTTCCTTTAAACAAATGCAATTCCTTTCCCATGTTGCATCAAGACACATCCTAACCTGACACCTGAGACAGCACAATACATGGCATAACCGTTTGGAGTTTCTGGAAGTGATAGAACTGGCACTGAGGTCCACTTGTTCTTAAGCTCTTGGAAACTCTGCTCGTAGGCCTCTATCCACTAAAACTTAGTTGCTTTCTTCATCAGCTTTGTTAATGATGCTAAAAGAGAAGAAAATCCCTCTACAAACCTCCGGTAGTATCCTGCTAAGCCTAAAAAGCTATGAATCTCTATCAAAGTGGTAGGTCTAGGCCAGGATTTCACAGCCTCAATCATCTGAGTGTCTACTTTTATCGGATACAATATGCCCCAAGAATGCAACGGACTTTAACCGTAACTCACACTTAGAAAGCTTAGCATACAATTTATTATTGTGGAGGGTTTGGAGTACTGCTCGCAGGTGATCCACATACTTATCCTCTAAACGTGAATAAACCAGAATATCATCAATAAAGACTATCACAAACAGATCCAAATATGGCCAAAATAGGATATTCATCAAGTCCATAAATATGGCAGGTGCATTCTTCAACCCGAAGGACATAATAAGGAACTCAAAGTGGCCATATCGGGTCCTAAAGGTTGTCTTGGGAATATCTTTCTCCCGAACTCTGACATGGTGGTACCCCGACCTCAAATCTGTCTTTGAAAAGCATCTAGCTCCCTGCAACTGATCAAACAAGTCGTCTATCCTTGGAAGGGGATAATTATTCTTAATAGTTACCTTGTTCAGTTGCCTATAATCGATACACATCCTTAGCGAGCCATCTTTCTTCCGTACAAACAATACCTGTGCACCCCAGGCAAGGTGATGGGTCTGATGAAACCTTTCTCCAGTAAATCTTTTAACTTCTCCTTCAACTCATTTAATTCGGTAGGTGCCATTCTATACAGAGGGATGGATATTGGTTGCGTTCCTGGAAGCAAAACGATGCCAAAATCAATCTCTTGCTCTGGAGGAATACCTAAAAGTTCATTTGGAAACACATCCGCGTACTCTTTGACTAATGGAATAGACTAAAGTGTAGGTATCTTAGCATTCACATCTTTAACTCACACAATATGATAAATGCACCATTTTGCGATCATTTTCCTCGACTTCAGATAGGAAATAAACCTACCTCTGGGTGTCTTTGTATTACCTACCCATTCAAGGACTGGCTCATTCGAAAAATGAAACCTAGCTGTCTTTGCTCGATAATCAACTTTGGTATAACAAGCTGCCAACCAGTCCATGCCAATAATAGCATCAAAATCCATCATCTCTAGCTCAACTAGGTCGGCTGAGGTCCGATGACCACAAACTGATATCGTACAACCTCTGTAAACGCGTCTAGCGATAATTAATTCTCCGACCGGTGTAGATACCGCAAAAGGATCACGTAGTATTTCAGGCACTATACCAAATTTCCGCGCAACAAATGGGGTAATACATGATAAAGTAGATCCTGGGTCTATCAAGGCATAAACATAGTGAGAACAAATGGTCAACATACCTGTCACAACGTCTGGTGAGGACTCTTGGTCTTATAGAACTGCTAGCGCATAGACCCAGGATCTGCTGGTGGAGCGAGTGAAGACGGAATCACCACTTCAACAGTGATAATTGTCGGAATAGTGGTGTCGGAGGAGGAAAACGAGCAACGGGATCATAGGTCTATTCTCGCCGGAAAATTCGACAACCTTGACGACCTGAGCTCGACTTAAAAGACCATCAACAGTTAAAGAAGCTGAAGCTGCTACGTTTTATAGTATGAACAAACTGGTCAAAGATGGTGAAACTCCGGCGAAACACGGGAAAAAGCAGTGATGTTTACATCAACGTCGAGTTTCAGCAGCTCGAGCTCGACGGGAAAAAATGGACAGCGATAACCATAGATCGGAACCAACGTACGACAACTTCCACACGACTCAAACTTGCAAATGACTCCAGACCTCAGCTAAACATCCATGTTTCGGAAACTAAGAAGCAAACCAAGGATGAGGAAGATGAAACATTTTTTGTACTGTTTTTCGACTTTCTGAAATCTCAAACCTACCTTACGCTCGTTCCCTCACTCCATTCATGTATGTGACTCTGTGTGTGTGAAGGTGAAGCTCGCCGGATATGGTGTCACTGGCGGAAGGTCCGGCGGTTCAAAGTCGACGAGATGGGTAGTGGGGAGCTGGGTGTTGGGTCGTTATTTGAGGTGTTACGGCAAGTTCGCTGCTGTTGAGGAGAGTATAAGTTGAGGGGTCGTTTGGGTGAGGAGGAAGACGAGATTATAGGGGGGTGCTTGAAGAAGATAGATGCGAGGGGGGTGGGGGGTCGTTCTCTGGTGTTGAGTTGTGAAGAAGACGATGCGCAGCCATCAGCTTATTTTGTTCAGCCTTTTTCGTTCTTTTTCTTCTCTTAGGATTTTTTTTTATATTGTAGGTTTTTTGGTAGGGTTTTTACGTTAAGGGGTATGGGCCTAAGAATTATGGGCTTGGCAATTGTGGGCTAGGTCCAAAATTAGGCCTAAAAATGGGTTGCTTGAGCCCAAATTCTATTCTTTTGCTGCGAACGAGATTAAAATACGGGCCCATTTATTAATTATTACTACCATTCAAACAATTATTAAAATTAAACTAACCATTAAAATAAATCTATTTTTGGTATTTTCGAATATCATATTAAAATAAAAATACGATACTATTGCTGTATATATATATATAAGATTAAAAATGACTACAAAACATTAATGAACGTATTTTTGTTTTCTTGAAATAAAATAAAGTAAAAGAGTCAAGATTACTTAAAATATCTATATTATGCCTAAATTAAATATTTACGCGCTATAATATGAAAAATCTTGGGGAGGGTCAAAAATCACATGTCTACAGCTGCCCCTCTTTTACTGGAAACGTACAGAGTTTTCAGACAAAGACTGACTAGACAGGTTTTTGACCCGACCCTTATTTGGAGAGACTAAAACTAAGAGAAAAGGGGAATGTGACCGAGCCCTGGTATCTGGGTTGCCTACATATCCTTGGCTATAAAGGATTCAGGCCACGTGTAGTTACATCAAGAATCAAATCATGAAAAAGACTAACTAAGCCTACCAACTACGAGTTACAAAATTCCTATCTATAAGTCTTCTGAAGCTTGATCTTGAGTCTTGAATGGTTCTTCATGCAGACTTTAGATTTGAACCTTGGCGCTTGTTAGCTGCAGGTACTAGCTCGTTCTTCTTCAGCTTTTTGGGTCAAGACCGGACCTGTAGTGCTTGTCACTTCCACCATGTCTTAAGCAGTTCACATCCTCCATCAACTTCTGCATTTGGATTGACTTGCTGCCTTTCTCTCTTTTTCCTTTATTGTGGCAAACTTCGGTTGATCATCTAGGACTGCTGACTCGCATTCTTGACACGAGCTTCTCCTGTTACTGACCTGCATTGCATTCTGAATTGAATTACATTTTTTTTCAATGTGGGCGCCTAACTGCTGAACTTGAACCGTCTTCTCTTGTTACTTGACACTGTTTTCCCTTGCACCTTGAACCATTTTCCCCTAAAACTTGAACTATCTTCCTTCGAAACTGCTTTCCCTAGAAACTTGAGTTGTCTTCCCTTGTTTTCCAGGTGGGCGCCTGATTACAACAAAACAGACAAAATAAAGAAATCTTTTTGCCCCAGTTTGTACTAAGAAAATTTGTGAGCCACTTGTACTATTGGTGCAATGATGAAAGTAAACTAAAGAATAGACTAGGAAAACTGTAAACTGAGCTTGACTAAAGTAAAAACTAACCCTATTCTCCAGGCGGGGCCCCTGACTGCTAACTTGAAATGTATTCCCTGCTCTCCAGGCGGGCTCTTGACTGTTGACTTGAAATGTATTCCCTGCTCTCCAGGCGGGCTTCTGACTGCTAAACTTGAATTTATTCCCTGTTTTCCAGGCGGGTTCCTGACTGCTAAACTTGAATGTATTCCCTGCTCTCCAGGCGGGCTCCTGACTTCAACAAAATATACAAAACCAAGATAATTTTCTGCCCCCATTTGGGTATCCGGCATATATGTAAGTGTAAAACGAATGACATTACCAAATATCAATAAGAACTTGAAAACTAAATCTTGAATTGTACTCCCTTGTTCTCCAGGTGGGCTCCTGATTGCTGACTTGAAATGTATTCCCTGCTCTCCAGGCGGGCTCCTGACTGCTGAACTTGAAATGTATTCCCTGCTCTCCAGGCAGGCTCCTGACTGCTAACTTGAAATGTATTCCCCGCTCTCCAGGCGGGCTCCTGACTGATGAACTCAAAATGTATTCCCTGCTCTCTAGGCGGGCTCCTGACTGCTGACTTGAAATTCTTCTCCCTGTTCTCCAAGCGGGTACCTGATTTCAACAAAATAGACAAAACAAAGAAAACTTTCTGCCCCAGTTTGGTAGTTGGGCACATATGTGAGTGTTAAACTGAATCATATTACCAAATATTACTAAGAATTTGAAATCTAGGTCCCATTATCCAGGGGGGTCCTGACAACTCTTAACTAAACGACAATTTTAAATTTAAACTATATCTTTTAAAGGCATGACTTCCGCTACATCTTGTTATCTAAGAAGGTCTTAAACTACTCCCCATTATCCAGGAGGGTCCTGAAAATCAAAGGTCAAGTTTTATCTTAAGGGTGACAACTTTCATGGCTGAATTATACTACCCTACAAAATAGTCTACGCTAAATGTTGTTATCTAATCGAAATCTTAAAGCTAAGTCCCATTATTCAGGAGGGTCCTGGAAACTCCTAATTGAATCATATCTCGAACATGCAAACTTCTAAGCTAACTTATATTCCTTTGGGATACATTTATGCTGGATTATGGTATTTCTGTACATTAAACTAGGTCCCATTTTCCAGGAGGGTCCTGAGAATCAAAAATCAAACCTGTTTGGTGACTGCCTTTCTTTACGGAGGGTTTCTCCGAAACAAACAAAATATTCTGCCCCTGTTTCAAATCAAAGAAAAATCTTGTCAGTTTAAAAATATGGTGGTTGGTTTGTGGCCTTGACTTTTAGGATGGTTGCTCCTTCACTTCCCATGATAACTTTGATTTCCACTCGAAGACCTTGCTTGTTTATTGATTAACCACTTTCTCTGTCACCCTTATCACGGAAAATACTTCTAATTCGTTCCAACCCAATACCCTTCATCTATTGCATTGTGCTCTTGCATGTACTAAACCTTTGTGTTTCTCATGAATCTCAAAGCACGACAATTGCCACCCACTCATCGCACATGTTGTTTTTTCTTGACTTAAACCACTGGCCCTGGCCTTGATGCCTGTTTCTCCTTCACTTGGCATGATAACTTTGATTTCTGCTCGGAGGACCTCGCTTATCACTGATTAAACACCTTTTGTCAGTCTTACCATAGAAAATACCATTGATCCATTCACCAAGCCCCTCCATCTTGTTGCATTGTTCATGAATTGATATGCACCAAACCCTCGTGTTTCACCAGAAATACCTTTGATTCGTTTACCTAGCACCCTCCATCTGTTGCATTGTTCCTGAATTGATGTGTACCAAACCTTTGTATTTCACAAGGGTCCCAAAGCATGTTTATTGTTACCAACTCAATTCTCTTGTTGTTCTTTCCTGACTTATGACACTTTGATGTACTGGCCAGATCCCGTTTTGTGCAATTGGAAAAAAGATGATTCCTAACAAGAAAACTACAAAGTAGAAACCTATCAGATGTGGACACCAACTCTAATGACCGTGACATGCACCTGTGGCCTATTCTGTCAAGCAGGTCTAATGTTAAACTCCTATTATACCCCAAACCGTGAAATTGGGCTTCCATGTTTCGATTATCCAATCTGATTCACAATCCTTATTCGACATGTAGTGCTTGAGTGGTTTTCGCCATCAAGCCTATCTCATTTTGTTCTTTTTCTCAACTTACTGTCGCCTTACGGTGCCCGCAAGGGTTTTCACCAATAAGACTCTCTCATTTTTTGATTTCTCTCAGCTCCCGTCGCCCTATAGCGCCCATGAGGATTTTCACCAATAAGACTCTCGTTTTCATTATTTTTCTGCTTGGACTAGAGTGTTACCCCTGATATGAATTACCTCTCCTTGCTTGACTTTGCATCTCTTGAAGACTGATCGGAAAGTCTTTCTTTGGACCGTAACGTGGGCTTTTGGATAGGGTTGAAAAGAAAGGATATCAAAGGCTCAAAATAATTCGCATGGGTTCAAAATTACTACTTTCGACTCATATTTCTTACAACAACCACAACTTATGCCCCACTTTCTTGCTTGAGGACTTTTGGACTTTTATTTTGATGAGACCGAACCGTGAGGCTGCCTACGTATCCTTAAAAGGAATCAGGTCGAACGTAGTTCATGTCATAGAAATTACTTTGTTGTTGTGTTTTTTCTTTTCTCTTTCTTCTCTTTTTTTCTTTTTTTTTCTCTTTTGCTTTTTCTCTTTTTCTTTTTATTGTTTTTCTTCTTCTTTTCTATTTTATTCTTTTTTCTCTTTTTTTTCTCTTTCTTTCTCTTTCCTTTTCTTTCTCTTTTTCTTTCTTCCTTTTCTTATCTTTCACGCTTGTGTTTCTGATATTCGCTACTAATTCCGAAAGAGGGATATGAAAGAAAATAAATAAGGCTCAAAAGGGGTGACGAGGGATAAAGTGTTTAGATAGCAGAACAAAATGCCTTCGTCATTCCAATCTTCAAAACATGCCAGGTACAAACAACACAATTAAACAAACCAAGGAAAACATTTGTAACATCTTTTAATTGCGCCAGACTTGATGACCGTATCCGCACATTCGCCTTCTACATCTGTTATATACGAAGAACCACTGGACAACACTCTCACTCTCATTACCACGAATGGCCCCCTACAAATTTGGGGCAAACTTGCATTTATCTTCAAATTGATGTGGCAGGATGCATTTCAATAGGGATTCTTTATGTTCTATCTGCCCCAGTTTCACACAATTCGGGCTTGAAGTGATCTCAAAATGCCTTTACTTATTTCCCTCAAATGTCCCTACATCTTTAACATTGTTTTATTGCTTCGTGATTAAACTGACTTTTAAAATCAGGCTGAGAATTACGCGTGCATGTCACGTCACTAGAGTCAACAAGAAAAGAACTATAAAAAGAAAAGAGGGCTAAACAAAAATGACTAGAAATCACGAAAAACAGAAAATGACATTAGACAGATGGTGAAAGGGTTTAGACAATGACACAAACAAACTAAACTGGGTTACAAACCTAGAACAAACCTAGACAACACTAAACGGGCTATTATGACTAAACAAACTAAGCAAACTAAAAGGATAGAAGGGTTTGAGTCACAAGACAGTATTTGGATTACAACCCTGAAATAACCCGGACAATAGAAATGACAACAAAATAAACCACCAAAACTCCTTCCTGGCTAACCAAGACGGAAATGTCTTTCCAATTGCCAGGCTCAGCATCTTAACCACTGAATTCCGCATCAACATTACTAGGACCTTCACAAACTTCCATCACATTGTTCTTAACAAATTGCTTTTGGGTTCCCTTTGCTGGCTCATTCTTAAGATCAACCTCTAATAGCACTGAACACTTCGCAATGCGTGGACCTTCGAGGATCTCAGAAGAATTTCCATATTCCTTTTCAAAACAAATCATACTCACCATATGCGTCTCATTACGAACAGGCGATGGACTTTGGCTAGTGTTTGCTACATCTGGATTTTGAATGACAATGTCACCTGCATCAATAAGATTCTGAATTGCTTTCTTTAGATTCCAACACTTCTCTATGTCATGCCCCAGGGCATCTGAGCAATATGCGCACCTTTGAGAAAAATCAAACTTCTTTGACAGAGGGTTTGGCATTTTTATATGAATCGGCTTCAACATGTCCAATTGCTTCAACTTTTGGAACAAACTGGCGTATGACACTCCTAATGGGGTGAAAGCCTTTTCTTTTTTCAGCAACCTCTCATTCTTAAATGCTTGATTGGGCCGGAAACCTGATCCAGGGGGTTTTCAATAGGCTCGTGGGGTGGATAGGCATTTTGTGGAGCTGGGTACTGAGAGAGTGATGTACGATTTTGGGAGTTCTGTTGAGAGAAGTGGCATTGGGGAGGATCATTTGGTACATCAGGATATCCATGGGGACGATGTCGAGGCTGGAAGTGTTGATCGGGAAAGCCCATCAGATCATCTTTTCTGTTTCTCTTATTTCCACCCAAGCTTACTGGGATGTTCTGAATGTCTTTCGAACAACTCATGATTTTACCTGATTTGATTCCCTCTTCTACCATCTCCCCCATTTTTAACACATCATTGAAAGGCTTTCCCAAGGCCGGGATCAAATGACTGAAGTAGGTGGGCCCTGGGCTTTTAGGAAGAGCTCAACCATTTCTTCTTCCCCAATCGGGGTATTGACTCGAGCAACCTGCTCCTTCCATCTGAGTCCAAATTCTTTGAAGCTTTCCTCCGGCTTCTTTTCTAGTTTAGATAGGGAGGAGCAGTCTGGGGTAACGCTTGATCTGTACTGAAAGTATCGAACAAAATCTTGAGCCATGTCACCCAATGTAGGCCACTTACCAACATCTTGACAAATATACCAGTCCAAAGCTGCCCCAGTCAGGCTCTTACTGAAATATGCCATCAATATGTCATCTTTCTCTCCAACGCTTCTCACTTCACTACAATAAACCCTCAGGTGGGCTACCGGATCTCCACACCCATCATATAAGTTAAATGTTGGCACTTTGAACCCCGAGGGCAGGCGAACATCAGGGGACACAAACAGTTCTTTGTAAGTCATGCTACCTTGGTCTTCCCTTCCTTGTTTATTTTTCATGGATTTTTCTATGCCTTTCAGCCTCCTGGGTATCCCATCTTTTCTTTCTTTTCCTGTGAACCTTTCATTTTCAACATGCGACTTATCCCGAGGGCTCTGTTTGTATGAGTTGGGAACTTTGTGGGCAACCTCTAAGGGGTAATATTGGGCATCGTGAGCTTTGAGTGGGTGTTCATTGTTGGCGATGGTGGATAAGACAGGAGGGCAATCTTTGGGGAAGGTAATTGGAAAATGAGTGACGGAGCTACTAGGGTGGTTGGGAAAGCCATGGTAAGCAGGTGAATCTGGAGAGTATGGGGAATCATCTGGCACTATGACGGTGTTCGGGTAAAGGTAGTATTTAGGAAGCTAGGTGGTGGCGGGGGTGGTGCCTTCCCAGTCATCCAAGCCTGATACATGTCTGCCATGTGTTGTCTTAACATCCTCACCTCTTCAACCAACCCATTGTCCTGTTCAACCAACTGCTTTCGAGCGCCAGTATCAACCAACTCAGTTCCGTTATTGTCTGCCATTGCCTTTTGACTTTATGTTGCAGAGAAGCATTACCACTTCGAGAACCACAAACCAACCACTCTTCTGCTATGAATATAACAAAAATGAATCCATCACGTTAGCGTTAAGGCATTTAACATAAGATAGTCTCACTTTATGTGCAATGCACCTAGCCACAGTTGTCGGTTCTAAAATGACTTCGAGGGTACAAAGGTCTGTTGGCATCATCCCAATTTGTTCATTTCAATCCTCTCTTTTCTTTGCTTTTCCAGCACTTGCTTGATCATTTTCCTTCCTCTTTTCTTTCTGATTATCGATCTTTTCTTGCCTATCATTTCTTACATCTCATGATCTCATCTTATTTTTTCTTTCTTTCTCTTTTCCCTTTTTTCACATTATTTTAATAAAAAAATGATTCGATCGAACCCTATGTAGGTTGCCTACGTATCATGACCCCGCATGAATCAGATCTTTGCGTAGTTCTTCAAGATCGGGAGTAAAGCAAACAAACTAATGTTCTCTTTTTCATTTTCTTTTTACCTTAGTGACTACTCTGATGAGAAAAAGAAATAAAAGAAATAAATCTCTTTTTTGAAATTTCTAGACTTAATGTTCTATAACCTATTCTAAACTCAAGCTTAACGAATTTTTCTTTTTCTTTTTTTTTTGAAACAAATACTCTATTAAAGAAAAATCCTAGAAGAGAGAAGGATATTTTTTGTCTCTTTTTTTTTGAATTTTCATTTGATATCCCTGAAGAAAAATTCATAATGAGAAATAAAAAAGACAAAAATTGTTTTTGGATTTCAAAAGTCTAATGATAAACAAAAGATAAAGTATACTTTTTTTTTCTATGTACAATATCCTAAAGTTCTAATGAAAATAAAAGGAATTTTTTTTTCATCTTTCAATAATTTCCCAAAGAAGCACCTCACAAGAAAATCTTTTTGGATTTTGGAATTAATGCCTTAAAGAAAACTTTTAAAGAGGTACTAAAAGAAAATTTTCTTTTTTTTGAATTTTGGTCCTAATATAGTAAAGGAAATATAAAAACAATTTTTATTTTGATATTAATTGCCTAAAGGAAACACAATCTCAAAGAAAAAAAATTCTCATTTCTAGAATTAATATTCTAAAGAAAACTTATAACGAAGATATAAAAACGCAAAATTTCTTTCTTTTTTTTGGATTTTTGACTTGTAACATATTTCCAAATGCAAAATAAGAAATACAATAACAAAAGACTATGCAAGCTTAACTAGGCAATACAACTTTAACATCACCTAAAAGACTAAATACTACTATACAGGACTAGAAATTAAAACAAAAATAATTGACTCAAAAACATAAAACGGCTCCTCGAGCAGCTTCTGAATGCAGTGGTCCTCGGGTATCTGTCATGCTCAAACTCCATTAAGTAGATCCACACCTGTATGAGAAAACTTAAACCAACACTATGTGAGACAATAACATTCCCTAAGACACATGCAAGACATGATTGAGACTATTTTTGCAAAATGGCTTATTTGGCCAAAAGGTGGCTAAAAGTGCAAAATTTGGCTAAAACCCTGCAAAGCCAAAAACCTAAGATTTATTAGGACGACCGGACCCTATGTGGGTTGCCTACGTATCACGCCCCGAAAGACAAGAATCAGGTATACGTAGTTCGGGCAGATTGGATACGGGCGAGAATAATAAATAAAAAAAATAACTGACATACAGAAAACACATTTTTTCTTCTTTTTTTCGAAAAATGATGAAACATATAAAATCTTTTTGGATTTTCTTTTCTTTTTCGATTTTTTTTTTTGCTTTTTGAAAAATGATAAAAAGTGCAAAATCTTTTTGAAGCTTCCATGCTCTTTTTTCTTTTTCTTAATAGAATGTAACAAAAAAACATAACTGGGCCCTACTTGCTTTATTTTCACACTTCCCCTTCTCTTTTTTCTTTTTTTTCTTTGTTCTTTCTTTTTCATTGTTTTTTTTCCTTTTTTTTTCATTTCTTCATTTACCCTCAGTTATCATTGGTCCTCCAAATGACCCTTTTACCCTTGACTAAATGCAACATGTAGCACATAAGATGCATCAGGATGGTCTTTTTCATTTTTGGTATACCTATCCTAGACAGACCCAACCCCTGTGTTGAGTCTCCAAAGTTAAATGCACATGATGCAAGCAAACATTCCTACTAGGGATTCGGCATGAGGTCTTGTTGTACTAGGTTCAAAACCTGGGTTTATTGTTCTAGACATGGCTTACCCGAGCGGACAGCTCGAGCCGAGGGGGCAGCGTACCGGGAATACAGAAGCTTCACCGGCTTTGCAACTTGTCCGAACCTCGTTCTAAATTTGGGATATGACTCTAACAGAAAAGAAGTCACACGAAGTGCACACTTCTTCATGAATTAGAAGACTCAGAGAGAAGAGAGATTTTGCAACAATTTATATACAGTTCACGGAATATCAAAGCGGTTAAAAGCAATCAATTAGCACATTAGGCTCAAATCATGTAACAAAATAAAATAATGAATAAAGCCAACTATAACAATTATTCTAAGCTCGAATTGTTGAACCCTAAACCAAAGATTCTGGGTTCGAGTCCCCAAAAGAGTCGCCAGAGTTGTCACACCTCCTTTTTACTACACCCCGTAAAGGGTATAAATACAAGGAAGTTTTTCCAATTAAAGGACAATCGAAACGGGATTTGTTTATTTAAAGATTCAGAGTCGCCACTTGGGATAATTTATGGTATCCCAAGTCACCGGTTGAATCCCGAATCGAGGAAAATATAACTCTGTTTAACAGTCCGCGAACCAGAAATCTGAGTAAGGAATTCTATTAACCCGGGAGAAGGTATTAGGCATTACCGAGTTTCGCGGTTCTAGCACGGTCGCTCAACTATCATATTTGGCTTAATTATCTGATTTTAATCAATTATGAACCTATGTACCGATTTTAAAATTTTTAGCCGCTTTTATTTATTTAAAGAATTAATTCAAGGTTATGTAAAACATATCACAAGCCACGCTACATGAAATGCACCCGTGGTTCACGACACGCTCTATTAAACCTTGTCGGAAATTAGAACCGGGTCACATGAAATGCACCCCCGGATTTTAACATGCTTATTTTATTATCATTATCCAAACTCATGGCAGGGCCACGTGAAATGTACACTCGAGCCCTTTTAATCTACTTGACATAGTTCAATTGATGAATAGCACACAGTTTCTATACTGTGACAAAATCATGTTCAACTATAACCAATTCGAACAAACATGCTAGAAAATTCAAAACTACGAAAAAACTACACAAACAACGGGACCATATCACCAAACAAACATTTAATATTAAACTTGAATAAAGCGGATAGAGGATGATAGAATTGGACCTCAATATAGCCGGAAAATTTGTGTTTCAATGTACACTCAAAAATGTGACGAACCGCAGACAGAACCCAAACTAGCACCGGAAACTCAACCAAACTCGGATTCAAACTCAAATCTTAACCAAAATTCGTCCTCGAAACCCAAACAAACGGAGTCAAAAAAGTGAACAAAGCTGTATTTTTAGTTTCCTTTTTATTTTTATTTCTTGTGGAAAAAGATTGTGTTTCTCGACTGTGTAAGTGCAGTCGCCGGTGGAGCGAGTGAAGACGGAATCACCACTTCAACGGTGATTATTATCGGAACAACGGTGTCGGAGGAGGAAAACGAGCAACGGGATCATAGGTCTATTCTCGCCGGAAACTTTGACAACCTTGACGACCTGAGCTCGACTTAAGAGACCAGCAGCAGTTAAAGAAGCTGAAGCTGCTACGTTTTATAGTAAGAACAAACTGGTTGGAGATGGTGAAACTCTGGCGAAACGCCGAAAAAAGTAGTGACGTTTACAGCAACGTCGAGTTTCAGCAACTCGAGCTCGATGGGAAAAAATGGACAGCGATAACCATAGACCAGAACCAACATACGACAACTTCCACACGACTCAAACTCGCAAACGACTCCAGACCTCAGCTAAACATCCATGTTTCGAAAACTAAGAATCAAAATAAGGATGAGGAAGACGAAACATTTTTGTATTGTTTTTTGACTTTCTGAAATCTCAAACCTGCCTTACGCTCGTTACCTCACTCCGTTCATGTGCGTGACTGTGTATGTGTGAAGGTGAAGCTCGCCGGATATGGTGTCGCTGGCGGAAGGTCTGGCGGGTCAAAGTTGACGAGATGGGTGTTGGGGAGCTGGGTGTTGGGTCGTTATTTGAGGTGTTACGGCGAGCTCGCCGCTGGTGAGGAGAGGAGAAGTCGAGGGGTCGTTTGGGTGAGGAGGAACACGAGATTGGGGGGGGGGGTGCTTGAATAAGATAGACGCGAGGGGGCTGGGGTGTCGTTCTCTAGTGTTGATTTGTGAAGAAGACGATGCGCAACCTTCAGCTTATTTTGTTCAGCCTTTTTCGTTCTTCTTCTTCTCTTAGGCTTTTTTTTATATTTTAGGTTTTTTGGTAGGGTTTTTAGGTTAAGGGGTATAGTCCTAGGAATTATGGGCTTGACAATTGTGGGCTAGGTCCAAAATTAGGCCTAAAAATAGGTTGCTTGAGCCCAAGTTCTATTCTTTCGCTGTGAACGAGATTAAAAATACAGGCCCATTTATTAATTATTACTACTATTCAAACAATTATTAAAATAAAACTAACCATTAAAACGAATCTATTTTTGGTATTTTCAAATATCATATTAAAATAAAAATACGATACTATTGTTGTATATATATATATATATATATATATATTTTAAAGATATATTTTAAGATTAAAAATGACTACAAAACATTAATGAATCTATTTTTGTTTTCTTGTAATAAAATAAAGTAAAAGAGTCAAGATTACTTAAAATATATATATTATGCCTCAATTAAATATTTACGCGCTAAAATATGAAAAATCTTGGGGAAGGTCAAAAATCACATGTCTACACTTTTATCATGGACGAAGTTTATATCCATCTGAGGATTGGCAAAGCTCCATTCCATCTGGAGTGCAGCCGAGTCTAGAGGTTATCAAACAGTCCTATGTATATATATACTTATGGGTAGGTTGGTGTCCTGTCCTAATCATATTTTGTTGTCAGATATTCTTAGAGGCTTTGTAGACACATGTTCAGTATGTATAGCATGTCAAAGGCCTCGATGGCCCATGTGTATTAATATTTTGAGTATAATGGCTGGTCGATACAACATTTGCCCACTTACAGTTACACAGTATGAGTTGCAGCTATGTTGGTCCATTATAGTACAAAGACAATGAGGTCATCCAAGTCAGACTATATATGTACTAGTTTTTGTTCAACGATCATGAGTTACTGAGTGGTTCGCTCAGGCTAGTACGACATTGGGTGCCAGCCACGCCTTCCCAGGTTAGGGCATGACGTATAGTTCTTGGATCGAGTTGCGCACCGTAATGGACTGTTATTTGGTTATTGCATTTCACCCTTAATTGAAATTCTCCTTATTGTTGCATGTTGTTCTTGCATACCTTCCTTATATGATGGATTGTTGATTGAGCAATACACTTTAAAACAAAGAATTCTTAGCATCAAAGCGGTTATACATGAGATTTTCCTGATTTGATCATATATCTATTATACACTTGATGAAATTATAAATTGTACAGGCGTTGGTGAGTATCATTTATAGTTCTTGCTTCTAGTACCTCGCCGAGGTTAGTTAGAATACTTATTTCGTACATGGGATCGGTGGTACTCATACTACACTTCTATACCTTGCATGCAGATCTTAGTGTTGATGCTATTGTGTATGGCGAGGGCTGGCATTAAATATGAACATGTGTTCCAGTTATGGCTATCACTTGTCCTTGGTAGCTTTAGATACCAATACCTCTCATGCACATCTCAAACATATGTTGTATTTGTCATTTCTATTTTGTAAATCTAAGTCTTATTGGCTCATGACTTGTACTACCAGTCTATGGGGAGTTGTATAAAGATTTAGTTATTTCATTTTTGATTAGTATCATTACCACTATATATGTTTTATTGTTATTTAACTTACCTAGCGGGTTGGGTTAGGTGCCATCACGACGGGTTAGATTTTGGGCAGTGAAAATTTGGTATCAGAGTACTAGGTTCATAAGTTCCACGAGTCATGAGCAAGTTCTTAGTAGGTTCGGATCGTTATGATGATGTCCATACCTATCTTCGAGATGCTACAGGGCATTAAGGATAAACTCCCCATCTTTCTTTCCTTATCGTGTGGCATTGATTAAGCTTGAAGCATATCTCCTTGAATTCCTTCCACTCACCCATGTGCGTATATGAGCGCTCGATATCAGTTGTGCATCAACAGCTTGTGATTTCAATGATGAGTTACGAGATGTGTTTTCTGGGTTTTGGTGATGGGCCAGTCTAGAGGACTTCAGGCCAAGATTAGACTGCGGCTTCGGATTGGTAGTTTCAGTTGTGTGAGCATGTGCTTTGGGGCTTATATATCTGGTAGTATCTGTCACGCCCCAACTTCAGGAGGCCCGACCGGCGCTCAATCGAGTGAACCCAACTGAGCAAGCCTTATCAACCGCTATCTACCCAACTCGATAGGAATAAGGAAGCCATGCTTACCTTTATTTAAACTAGAAAAGATAGTACATTCAACATCTTAATTCATTTTGTATCACAACATTTAAAAAGTGGTTAAACTTCCAAGGTTCCATACAAGTTATAGTGTAGAAGAAAGAAAGAGTACAAGGTTACAACATGGTCCATTGACCTATCCAATACCCATACATAACCCACACAAACGTCTACGGAGCCTCTAAGAGTACAAAAGACGTGATAACACTACCGGCAACAAGGCCCCAGCTATACCTCAAAAGTGAAAGTCCAAAATAAGAAGATGTACAATATAACCCCTTGAAGGAGAAGGGGGCTCACCAAGACTTTGAGAAGAAGGTACTCCGCTATGCGCGATCAGCACTATCTGCAATGGATCCACCTACATTCATAAAAAAAATATAGCGCCACTGGAAAAAAGGACGTTAGTGCCATCGAATAGCACTAGTATGTATAACTAAACACCATTTTACTAGAAAGAACTATCAAGCAAGTACAAGTAAATCACATGAGTAAATCAAATATGCAATTCATTCAATCCTTCATATAATTTCCAAAACTTAGTTTGGGGTACTTCTTTCATATCTTCATCACTATTCTCAATACCACCGCTATCTTGAGCGGGGTCTTGTCACGACCCAACCGGCTAGGTTGTCTCATTGGAGGCATATATCCCAATCACTATATCATTTACCTTATCCGGAATTCAATATCAGCACATTACCACCATATGTACGGCAGGGTGTCCGATCACGACCCGATCGGCTAGGCCGCCTTATCTAGGCATTGTTCCTTTCTCATTAGTCATCACATCTGAATCTTTATTTCATATATATATCATATCAATTCCTTGGCACTCAGGGACACCATTATCACATCGTTTTCCATTTTCAGTATTCATCTTGCAGGTTGTGATCATAGGCATATACAAAAGTAATTCAAGTTGCAGTACAGGTAAGTGGGCACATAGCTAGCATGAATAATTCTCAGTTTTTATCTTGGCTTATAGCCTAAGCATTTCAACACATAATTGTATTCTTCATACTTCTCTAATTATCAAGAATGGTACATTACTCACATTGAGCCACATCCTTCACGTATATGTGTAGTTAATTGCAAATCAATTAATGCGCAATAACAATCAATACATTAACAAATTCAAATCTTACCACACTTTTATAAACGCCAACGGAGCTCAATTTCTAATAAAAATGGGGTTTTAGCCATAGATACCTCGTTTAAGCTTTCCTTAAATTACTACGATGTTCCGGAAATTCTAGCAATCCCAATCTACTTGAGACATAACAAAATTGAACACAATTTAGGAAGGTATTCATGGTTTCAGCTCATTTGAGCATTTTATAAAGAACTAGTTGAGCATCTTGATTTCAAATCTCATTTACAAGGTTTCCTTCATTGCCCAACCCAATCTTTACGTATTTATGTTCAACAGTCTTCCCACAAACGTAATTCGTACATGCATGCATACATAATACTATTACACCCAAGAATCATACCCCAATGTCCCATCTCACAATCTCTACAACACCAACACAACCTAGGTAAGGCACCTATGGCTTCCAATCACCATCCCATGAGTTCTAATGTATATATCATACATAAATAATCACCATAGAGTAGTTAGAGATGATAGACATACCTGTTGTAGTATGAATTTTGTGAATCCCCACTTGTAGAGTTCTTGATCAATTTAGGGATTTGAATGAGAATCTATGGATTTTCAAGATTAATCCCCGTTAATATAAGTATTTAGGAGTAGTAATCAATCAAATTACTCCAAAAACATTACCTTGGATCGTAGGAGGGAAGTATGGGACGGATTCCCCTTGATAAAACAAGCCCTAGCTCAAAAAAATGACTTAGAGATGCTCCAAACCCGGTCTTGGGATATTTATAGGGCTGTTGGGCGTGCGGCCGTGGTTTGCCGCGCTCGGAGACAGAAACACCCAGTTTTCCCGCGGTTTGCCACGGTCGCGCATCTGACACAGGTCTGGATAAAATGGTCATAACGTTCTGTATACACCTCCAAATGACGAACGGTTTAATGTGTTAGAACTAGACTCAAAGAGATTTAATTTGATAGCCTGGGCATCACTCAACACTTTATATAACTATAGATATGCTTGTCCAAAGAAAGGTCTTGTGCGCATTCACTTACAACTTTAGCCTATTATGGAATTTTTTCCAACTTGGCTTAGACTTAGGCCTCTCCTTAGACCCCAAATCACTTATAATATGACTTATACACTTATTAACTTATCTAATTGATATCCATTATATCATAAACCCTCACTTGCACTCAAGATAATTAGCCTATCTTGGCACCACAAAATCTTAGATTACTTAGCAAAAATTTCTGGGGCTTTACATTCTCCCCCACTTAGGATCATTCGTCCTCGAATGAGGATCAAGGTTCATTCACTAGCCATCCTTATGTAACATCAGCTTGTTCACATCATGAAATATATCAACAACCCCGAATTTGGCTAACTCCTTAAATTTCCGAAAATTTCGCCAGAGTTTCCTTTGTAACTAGACCTATCCACCTGTCAGAGGGCCGCAGATACATATCCTAACAGCATATACATGTTTCATAGACATAACATAACTTGTACAACACCAACCATGGCCGCATAGGCAACACATATAATCAAAATGGAATAGTTTAACATGGATCAAATCAAAAGATAAGAGTTCATAGGAACCAAATGCATAAAAGCTATTACATGACTATTCAAACAAATGTGGGTACTTCTTTCTCATTTCTTCCTCGGCTTCCCAAGTGGCTTCCTCAACCTACTGGTTCCGTCATAACACTTTTATGGAGACAATTTCCTTATTTCTCAATTTCCGGACTTGCCTATCAAGAATGGAAACTTGAATTTCTTCATAAGATAGTTTTTTATTAACCTCAATAGTTTCAACTGGCACAATAGTAGACGAATCTCCCACTACCTTCTTCAACATAGACACATGGAAGACTGGATGTACCAACGACATCTCGGGAGGCAGCTCGAGCTTGTATGCCACCTGAACAACCCTCTGAATGATTATGTATGGTCTGACATACCTCGGACTTAATTTCCCTTTCTTCCCAAATCGCATAGTGCCCTTCATGGGGGAAACTTTTAAAAATATCCAATCATCTTCTTTGAACTCCAAATCTCTGTGACGAATGTCTGAATAAGACTTTTGGAAACTCTGAGCAGTTTTCAACCTCTCCTTAATAATCTTGACTTTCTCCATGGCTTGATGCACGAGGTTTGGCCCTATCAATTCTGCTTCTCCAACCTCGAACCACCTAATGGGAGACTTGCATCTCCTACCATACAGTGCCTCGAATGGTGTCATATGGATACTAGCATGGAAGCTGTTGTTGTAAGCAAATTCTATGAGTGGCAAATGGTCATCCCAACTACCCTTGAAATCAATAGTACAGTCACGCAACATGTCTTCAAGCGTCTGAATAGTCCGCTCTGCTTGCCCATCGGTTTGTGGATGAAAAGTTGTGCTAAGGTTTAGCTGCGTACCCAAACCTTGCTGAAATTTCTTCCAAAAGTTGGTCGTGAACTGAGCCCCTCGATCTGAAATGATTGAGACTGGAGTGCCATGCAACCTGACTATTTCTTTGATATACAACTGAGCATATTGTTCCGCTTTGTCGGTAGATTTAACTTGCAAGAAGTGCACTGATTTTGTGAGTCGGTCAACGATCACCCAAATTGAGTCGAACCTGCACGGAGTGTGTGGCAGCCCTATTACAAAATCCATATTGATCATCTCCCATTTACACATTGGAATTTCTATGCTTTGAGTCAATCCACCGGGCCTTTGATGTTCGGCCTTCACTTGTTGACAATTTGGACATTTTGCTACAAAATCTGCCACATCCCTCTTCATGTTGTTCCACCAATAAATTTCCTTGAGAACATGATACATTTTTGTAGAACCAGGGTGCACGAAATACCTGGATGTGTGAGCTTCTGCCATAATCCTTTCCCGAAGACCGTCGATATCAGGAACACATAGGCGGTCTTGGTACCGTAGAGTACCATCATTCATGCCAAAGGAAAAAGTTGTGGTATTGTATTTGTGAATCGCCTCTTTCAATTCTGATAACAATGGATCGTTGAATTGTTTTTCCTTCACCACCGCTACAAGCGATGATTCAGCCCTATTCTATATAATTACCCCTCTTTCACTAGAGTCCGCAAGGCGACTCCCAAACTAGCCAACTATTAAACCTCCCTGGCTAACGGCCTTTGATATGCCCCCAAATGAGCCAAACTCCCCATAGATTGTTGACTAAGTGCATCTACCACCACATTAGCCTTTCCCGGGTGATAGAGAATGTCGATGTCATAGTCCTTGTGTAATCCGAGCCATCCTCTCTGACTTAAATTCAACTCCTTTTGTTTAAATAGAATATACTGAAGGCTCTTGTAGTTCATAAATACATCAACGTGGACCCCATACACATAATGTCGCCGAATCTTTATACAAAACTACCGCCGCAAGTTCTAAGTCATGTGTCGAATAGTTCCTTTCATGATTCTTGGGTTGCCTTGAAGCATAAGCGATCACCTAACTATGTTGCATCAATAGTGGACCATCTATGTCACATTTCTCTTACATACGACCTCCTAGGATTTGAGTTCTTCAATAATTTTCTTGATATGGTTACAATCTTATGTGAGTACTTGCAACTTGCTCTTCCAAATTCTCAACAAAGACATTACTGGATGAGTTTTCTTATAGAACCCTCTATTTCAAAGGAATACATCTTCTAGCCTGTGCACACACCTTAATATCAACATGCACGACATCACATCAAATGTAATGTAACATTGTGCTCAGACCTTTCCTGGTCAACCTCTTTCCTCCTTGTGTGCCTTATAAGATTTAAGAAACCACTCCACTTCCTTTGTGAACAATCTCATGATCCCTCCATACTGTTAAACACTTCCCAAAACACGTATAAACAACCGTAGTACACATTCAACTTAGAAAGAGCACTAGCCCGAACAATAACTTGAAATCTTCCTAAATTCTTCAACAAAAACATCTTGTTTTCCTTCTAAGTGTAAGAATTACCCCATCCTCAACAAGTAATTCACCTTATTCCGAATATTGTCGCTACCAATAGTGTTTGTTGGTATTGTGGCTTAAGAGCTATCATGTTAAACATATTTGATTCGTAACAAGTGTTCATCCTCTCTCACTACATTTCAAACATTTCCCTTTGTTCTTTGGGTAGATTGTGTTGTTTTGCCTTTTTTTTTATTCTCCCTTTCGGTCTAGCCAATACATTAGTACTATCCTTTATTTGTGATTGGGACATTCATTCCCATTCCATTTTGCTATAATACATGGTAGATAGCCTCATTGTGCCACACACTTGTCTACACCCCATGGACTCATGGTATCATTGTGTCTGGTTAATTGAGTTTATCACGCCACTATTTCACCACCAGTAGTTTCACTTTCCATTGTAATATGTAGACATGAACTCCCTCTAAATATTTTAGTTGATATTCTGTGTTACCCAAGTCGGTAACATTACGGTTAGTCCTTTATACCTTCTATTAACACTTGTGCTCCAGGCGAGTCCACCATTCTGATACGAACTATTTTGCGATAACCATGGACATCTCAATTTATAGATTTTCATCTTATTTCTTCTCACCTCATTATTCCTAGATAGTGAATAGCCACGCACTCTTCCACATGTTACGTGGTCTTTTTCCTTAATTTTTTTTAACCTGCTCACCTCTTAACTCTTGTTAGGATATTTGTGGGAAAGTATGTTCATCGTCATATCACTTAACACTTCTTTGCTTGTAAGATTATTTAGAGGCTCTCCATCAAGCCCAAATACCCTCTTGTGTTATTATAGCATCACATTTATTTCTCCCACTCGTTTCACCTTTCTTAACACCTTGGTACTTTGGTTAAATCACAGATCTATGATTAACCCATTCTAAAAACTCGCAACCTTCCATATTTGGCCTATAGTACTTCCTTAGGTTCCATTGTTCCTAACCCTCTAACAAGTATAAAATCCCTTTACAAACATACTCTTAGTTTCTAGGATCGTTGACCCTATCATTCACATTGCCATGTATGAAGTATTTACCTTCCTTAACCTTCCATTTTTTTTGGGGGGGGGGGTACTAGTGGTCTATCATTAGCATATCCTTTCAGATAATCACGTTATCCCTTATCACCTTTCTAGACTACGCATGTCTTTAACAAAATATTCAAACATCATAGCTACATGGTCTTACTCTTGTTTCATTTTATTTAAGTGGCCTTACTATGGCCCTTCCTCCCCCACTTAGGGCGAATGCCCCAGATTTTGACACAAGTCTTGAATTTAGCAACTTCATGGACATATGTTTCATATCTCTACCCCTCACATATATGTTCGACTATTAGGGAGATTGAAGTCAGCATTGTATTAACCTCATATGTTCTCTACTCTTATTCAGCCACACATACTTGGGATTCCAATTCCTCATGTCAATATCCTTTAGGAGTGTAACATAATTTCATACACTTATGGGATTCTTTTAACATTCATAGCGTAAGGCTCTTCTCATTATGGGTTCAATTGACTCTCATTTCATGACTTCTTGTCTCCCGTGAGAGACCTACATGTTTGTCATTACTCTCCTGGTCATGCCTTACATATATCACATGCTTATATAACAAATTTTTCTTTTACACCTTAGGATCATATACATTCTTCCTACACTATCAACACGTGCTATACAAGCTCGCATCTCACTTATCAAGTCAATATGTCTTTGGAGGTGGGTGATCAATTTAAACATTTTTCTCATATAAAGTATGTTTCTGGTACTATGTACGTATCTCATATATTCGTACAATTTGTTCAACATGATACGCGTGCCATCTCATTAATATTCATGCCTTTCCCATTGGTCATTCCATATGACAAAATTACTTGAAATAGATGAAAGAGTGTTTAAACTTATCTCGAATATCAACGCACGAGTTAGAAGACAATCTTATAGTCAAACATTATCGCACGATCTGGAGTGTTGAAGAAGGGTAACATTCCTAAATGTCCATGTAGCCTCCAAATTATAGATGTGGTCGACAACACACCGATAAGAAGGACTCTACTAGACACGGCTTCGAGACATCCTAGGACACTTTAAAACCTTAGGCTCTGATACTAAGTTTGTCACGCCCCAACTTTGGGAGGCACGACCGGCGCTCAATCGAGTGAACCCAACTGAGCAAGACTTATCAACCGCTATCTACATAACTCAATAGGAATACGGAAGCTATGCTTACCTTTATTTAAACTAGAAAAATAGTACATTCAACATCTTAGTTCGTTTTATATCACAACATTTAAAACGTGGTTAAACTTCCAAGGTTCCATACAAGTTATAGTGTATAAGAAAGTAAGAGTACAAGGTTACAACATGGTACATTGACCTATCCAATACCCATACATAACCCACACAAACGTCTACGGAGCCTCTAAGAATACAAAAGACATGATAACAATGCTGGCAACAAGGCCCAGGCTATACCTCTAAAGTGAAAGTCCAAAATAAGAAGATGTACAATATAACCCCTTGAAGGAGAAAGAGGCTCACCAAGACTTTGAGAAGAAGGTACTCCGCTATGCGCGATTCGCATTATCCGCAATGGAGCCACCGGCATTCATAAAAAAATATAGCGCCCCCGGCAAAAGGGACATTAGTGCCATCGAATAGCACTAGTACGCATAACTAAACACCATTTTACTAGAAAGAACTATCAAGCAAGTAGAAGTAAATCACATGAGTAAATAAAATATGCAATTCATTCAATCCTTCATATAATTTCCAAAACTTAGTTTGGGGCATTTCTTTCATATCTTCATCACTGTTCTCAATACCACTGCTATCTTGAGCAGAGTCCGGTCACGACCCGACCAGCTAGGTCGCCTCATTGGAGGCATATATCTCAATCATTTATTTCCCTTATCCGAAATTCAATATCAGCACATTACCACCATGTGTGCGGCATGGTGTCCGATCATGACCCGATCGGCTAGGCCGCCTTATCTAGGCGTTGTTCCTTTCTCATTAGTCATCACATCTGAATCTTTATTTCATATATATATATCATATCAATTCCTTGGCACTCAGGGCCACCATTATCACATCGTTTTCCATTTTCAGTATTCATCTTGCAGGTTGTGATCATAGGCATATACAAAAGTAATTCAAGTTGCAGTACAGGTAAGTGGGCACATAGCTAGCATGAATAATTCTCAGTTTTTATCTTGGCTTATAGCCTAAGCATTTCAACACATAATTGTATTATTCATACTTCTCTAATTATCAAGAATGATACATTACTCACATTGAGGCACATCCTTCACGTATATGTGTAGTTACTTGCAAATGAATTAATGCGCAATAACAATCAATACATTAACAAATTCAAATCTTACCACACTTTTGTAAATGCCAACGGAGCTCAATTTCTAATAAAAAGGGGGTTTTAGCCATAGATACTTCGTTTAAGCTTTCCTTAAATTACTGCGATGTTCCGGAAATTCTAGCAATCCCAATCTACTTGAGACATAAAAAAATTGAACACAATTTAGGAAGGTATTCATGGTTTCAGCTCATTTGAGCATTTTATAAAGAACTAGTTGAGCATATTGATTTCAAATCTCATTTACAAGGTTTACTTCATTCCCCAACCCGATCTTTACGTATTTATGTTCAACAATCTTCCCACAAACATAATTCGTACATGCATGTATACATAATACTATTACACCCAAGAATCATACCCCAATGTCCCATCTCACAATCTCTACAACACCAACACAACCTAGGTTAGCCACCTATGGCTTCCAATCACCATCCCATGAGTTCTAATGTATATATCATACATAAATAATCACCACAGAGTAGTTAGAGATGATAGACATACCTCTTGTAGTATGAATTTTGAGAATCCCCACTTGTAGAGTTCTTGATCAATTTAGGGATTTGAATGGGAATCTATGGATTTTCAAGATTAATCCTTGTTAATATAAGTGTTTAGGAGTAGTAATCAACTCAAATTACTCCAAAAACATTACCTTGGATCGTAGGAGGGAAGTATGGGACGGATTCCCCTTGGTAAAACAAGCCCTAGCTCAAAAAAATGACTTAGGGACGCTCCATACACTGTCTTGGGGTATTTATAGGGATATTAGGTGCGCGGCCGCAGTTTTCCATGCTCGGAGACAGAAACACTCAGTTTTCCCGCGGTTTGTCGCGGTCGCGCATCTAACGCAGGTCCAATAAAATGGTCATAACCTTTTGTATACACCTCAAAATGATGAACGGTTTAATGTGTTGGAAACTAGACTCAAAGAGATTTGATTTGATAGGTTGTGCATCATGCAACACTTTATATAACTAGAGATATTCTTGTCCAAAGTGAGGTCTTGTGCGCATTTACTTACAACTTTAGCCTATTATGAAATTCTTTCCAACTTAGCTTAGACTTAGGCCTCTCGTTAGACCCCAAATCACTTATAATATGACTTATACACTTATTAACTTATCTAATTAATATACATTATATCATGAACCCTAACTTGCACTCAAGATAAAATAATTAGCCTATCTTGGCACTACGAAATCTTAGATTACTTAGCAAAATTTTCTGGGGCTTTACAATATCCCTAGGAGCGAGATTTTTGGCTCAATGAGTAGTTAGATGATTACATGATGAGTATGATGCGACTGCAGGGTGGGTTCAGATGGCTTTAGTATGATGATAAAGGTTTCTTGGAATGCAAACAGAACTATTGGGTGCTTGATTTCTATGGTGTGTTATACAATTTTGAGTGAGTGTTTTCATGGATTCTTTCATGTTGTTCATTTGTGGAATGAAGTAGATTCTCATATCTTGTTAACAAGTTTAGACTCGAGAAGAATAAGTGATTGCATAGTAATTCTGGCTGTGAAAGGGTATACAAAGATGTTAGTTTGAGGCTAATCGTGTGGGTTTCTGTGGGGTAACAAATGTGTGATCCTTATGATATTGTGTGGAGAGCTTCGTTCTATCAATGGGTTATATGTTTTGCGATTTGAGTTTCAATCGGTGGTGAAAGTTTACCTGATCGTGACAAGGATGCATGTGAGCTTAGCAAGTGATTTGAGGAATTTTATGGTTTGTCTTGCATGAGCTTGTAAAGAATTTAGTTGATAACTGTGGGATTATGACAGTAATAGAGTATGGGTATTGTGAATTATCGGATGATTTATTCTATGTCTTTGGGCCAAGTGGGGGAGTTTACCATCGGCGATTTGATTGCATGGTTATGTGTTGTATTGGTTTCGGCCTGAGGCATACTTGTGGATCAGTTATGACTCACAGAGGTTAGTATTGAGGATGACTTGAGTAAGGAATTTCTGGATGCATGGTGTATTACACCTTATGGATATATGGGAGTCTTGGAAATGGTCTAGGTTTACTATTTATGATGGATGTTATGTACCAAGAAAAAGGATTCACTAGGTTACTTAGAGGTGTTCCTACTGGGGCACAGATCGCTCGGCCCGTTAGGTCAGTGCAATTGAAATTTGAGTAGAGCGGATGACTATCGAGAAGGTTCCAATGGCTTCAAGATTTATATGTGGCAATTGAGAATTTTTTTTCCCGGATTTATATATGGCTAAGATCTGAGATTTGCATTAGATGGTGCCGGGACTTGCGGTATTTCTGTATCACTATGGAATCTATGTTTCAGTATTAGGAAGGTAAAAGGAGCAACTTTAATTCATATAAAGTCTCTTCAGAGTAGGTGTCTTGATTGTGGTACTTTTGGGGTGCTAAGAGGGTACAATGCTTATGGGCCTTAGAGCAGTGTGGTTTTATGCTAGGATCTCTTGTGGTGAGCTTTAGATAAGGATCGTGGTGTTCTAGCCAGGAAAAATGTCAACTTGAGGGTTCACAAGGAACTTAGAGAAATAGGACAACTTGGTTATACGTTGAATTAGCAGGGTAATGGATACAATCTGTTCTTTGGGTACTTATGATGTGGTGAGTCTCTACAGGTGCTTTGTGGCAAAACTCGTAGTCTTGGCAACCTGCATGGCTTTATTGAGTTAGAGAGATTCAGTCTTGATGGCACGATTATGTGCAAGTGGGCTTTAATGTATTCTCGATGATTTCTGCCACAACTTGAGATGGATATTATCTACAGGTATGACGGGTATATGGTGTGTTATGATTTTCTCTTGGACAAGATCGAGTGGAAAGTTTTGATTGATTGGGTATGTATTCTACCTTTGACTCAAAATTGGTTATGAGATTCTCGTTCTTTTCATATGATGGCATGATAGATTCGGTGCATCCTGTAGGATTGAGATTTGCATGTACAAGGTGGCAGTTTAGTTTTGAAGGGATGGACATGAATTCTTAGACAACGTGGACGATTTTCGATGATAAGATGCATGCTATTACTACTTGGTATTGTCTGAGAAAGGAATGTATTTTAGAAAGAGCATTGTATTTTGACTTACGGACGCTTCATTGGTATTGTGATACTCGCCTGGTTGGTCTACTTCTGATGTTCATATTTCTGCTATGTGGCAGTGAAGAATTATGGAAGTATTCCTCGTGAGATGATTGTGTATGAGAGATGTTTTATATATTCAAGTGGTAGAGTTGGTATCAGCTATGGTGATTCATATGTTTTATGGATTTCGAGACTGGGAGTTCTCAGAAGCAGATTATTTCGTGGTTATGGACTGATAAAATTTGGCCAATGTTAGCCAGCTGGTACTATGTGTTATAGTGAGGTCATTGTGGACTTTCGGAGGGTTATTTATCTATTTGTGGATGACCAGGGTTGATTTGGGGGCTCATTGGTAGGCTTAATGAGGATATGTATTCTATACCGGGGCGGGTTGGTTCACTCTGTACTACTATTATTGAGGGATGTGCCATTCGATGAGAATTGATCTTATTCGCATCTAATATGTTCTATGTTTTACTCGTCTATGCTATGAAGGGGTTGTGATTCGTTGGTTAAATGCACACATGGTGCTATTGGGTTTAGGCCCAGTAGCAGAATTCGAACGAGATGGTAATTGTAGTCTGGAATGGTTGATTGCGCCTTGGTTATGGTCTTTCTAGCTTGTAGTGTATTATGGTATTTGCTTCTCTATGGATATGGTCATGCATTTAGTGTATTTTTTAATTATAGTTGTTGATTTTGAGCATTATGGCTCGAGATATTTCATATGGATCGGTGTTTGGATTGGGTCATGCACAGCAGCGGGGTTATGTTGGGATATGATCCTTTGTAATGATTTCGATGTGTTTTGGTTCTCCCTTGTGTGATAGGTGCATAGCATTGTGCTTGTGGTGGTATCTATTGAGCTTGCGGAACAGTTCTCTCGTTTGAGTCATTTTCATGTTTGAGTACATTTGAATTGTTGCTTATTGGTGCACGGATTGCACGGTTTGTGACTTTAGGATGTGTTGGTGTGGCAGGTCAATAGAATGGTTCTGTTTGATGACATGAGGTCATTGGACCTAGAATGGGTATTATCTAATTTGATTACAGTTTGTATGGAGGAATAATTTTAGAAGTCGGCTTAGAATTTGGTTTTGGTACTTGTCGGATGAGAGAGAGCTTCATCACTTGTTGATCTGATGAGTGGTTATGAGTTTCTAGGTGTTTCTTTCATCATTGGTAGTGTACGAAGGTTTTTAGTGGGGCTTTATTTAATATGAGGCTTAATACCGGCATCAAGTTTGTTCTGAACAGCTACTATGAGCAGAAATATTTCTACGAGTATGCGAGTTATGTGGTATCATGTGATTACATCTAGGGTTATGGTTATGACTCGATATAGCTTGATCAGACTTATATAGTGTGTAGGTGTGAGATTCGGGTCATGTGAGGAATTTCAGATGTTGGAAATCGGGTTCAAAGGTTTATGGGCTAAGGTTGAAGGAAGAATCTTCGGTTATGTTGAGTTGACGAGCCTTTATGGGTTGGGGTGATGTGGGATCACCCCCAGGTATGTGCATGGTAAGGTTACATGGCGATTTGATGGATTTGTAACGTCTCTGGGCACGTTTGAGGATGAACGTATGTTTAAGTGGGGGAAAATGTAATGACCCGACCGGTCGTCCTTAGTAGTTGCAGTTTACTCGGTGGTTTAAGGGCATGAGTAACTCCGTATGATGTATTATGACTTGTGTGTATCCTCATTTTCAATTTTTGGCTGATTTTGAATTAGTTTGGAAGGATGAATTTCATGTTTGAAGCTTTAAGTTGGAAGAGTTGACCAACATTGACTTTTGCGTATTTCACCTTGGATCGGAGTTTTGTGGGATCTGATGGATTCGGATGGCGATTTTGGAATTGGGTGTGTGCCCCGAATTTCATACGGGTGTTTCTAGAAGGTTTCAGCAAGATTAAAGGTTTGGAATGTTCATAAGTTTTACCGGGAGTTCACTTTGATGATATCAGGTTCAGATTGTGGTTGGGGGAATTGGAATATGTTCATTATGTCATTTGAGACTTGTATGCAATATTTGAGTTCATTCCGAGTTAATTTGATATGGTTCGGCACTTGTTTTGGAAGTTAAAAGTTCAATAAGTTCAATTTGAGGTGAGATTCATGGTTTTGACTTTGTTATATGGGATTTGAGGCCTCGAGTAGGTCCGAGTTATGTTATGGGGCTTGTTGGTATGTTCGGACGGGGTCTCGAGGGGCTCAGGCGTGTTTCAGATTGATTTCAGACCATTTTTCTTCAAAGTTTCATTGTTGGTTTCTGGTGGTGTTTGGTGCACCAACTAATTTTCGCGATTGCGAAGATGGAGGTGTTATCGCATAGAGGAAAATCTAGAGCTGGGCACTTTCTTCATCAATGTCGCAATTGGAAGACTACATTAGCTTTTTGTTGGTTACAATACGCGTTTGCATATGAGTCATCGCGTTCGCATAGATCTGAGCTGAGCGCTGGGCGCTAGTGATTCCTCTTCTGCGTTCGGTGGGTCAGTATGAATTCGCAGAGAGTACGCATCTGTGGGCACCGCGTTCTCATGTAGAGGCTTGCGAAAGCGTTGAGTATTTTAGGGGCAGGGCATTTTTTCTTCTTCGCGATCGTAATGGTAATTCCGCGATCGCGATTCATTAATTTTTCCAATGATTATAAGTACTCTATTTTTGGAGGTTTTGGCCATTTTAGCATATTTGGAGCAATGGAGGTCAGATTGAGATGATTTAAACCATACAAAATGGGGTAAGGGTTTTCTACTCAATATTGATTTTATTCCGTGATTCCATCTTCGTTTTTGGCATTTGATTGATGATTTCAAAAGAGAAATTTGGGGTTGTTGTTAAAAGTTTCATAAGGTGATTTTTTGAGTTTTAAACATTGATGCAGTGTCGGATTCGAGTGAAACTAGTATGGTTGGACTCGTAATTGAATGGGTTGTCATATTTTGTGAGTTTTGTTGGGTTCCGAGGTGCGGTCCTGTGTTTTACTTTCGGTTGACTTTGGGACTTTGATTAAAGATTCGACCTTTATCGATTAGGTTTGTTTCCTATTGCATTATTTGATATTCTTGAGTTGCTTTTGGTTAGTTTTGAGCCGTTCAAAGGTAAGTACACGCGGGATGGCATTTCTAGAGTGTTGTTTGGCTTGCTTGGTATTTATCTTGGATTGTTTGAGGTAAGTATCCTATCTATACATGGTTGAGGCACTAGTTTCCTGAATTATTTATGGTAGCAACGTGGTATGGGTGCGCATATGTGTGGGGTTTGAGACCATGTGACAACACCAAGGTATTTATCCATGCTCGTGGTAGTGCTTAGGCTATGATATGCTTAGAGTTGACTGTAAATCTTTAAGCTATGTTGTTTCTCATATTTATCCATCACATACATGTATTTTTATATACCTGCTTCTGTGTGATATGACTTGGACTGGGTGCCTGTGATCACGCCAGGTGGATTGTGTTGTTATGCATGTGACCATGCCGGGTGGATTATAATATTGTGCATGTGGCCATGCCAGGCAGATTGATATTTTTAGCACGTGAGTTGCCCGTGCGGATGTATTGATATTATAGCACGTGAGTTGTTCGTGCAGCGTGTGGATACAGATCTATCCCCTTGGGATCACCCTCTCTCGTTTCTCTCTTGATGGTATCCACGCGAGTTGTGAGAAATCAACGAGTTTCTAGTTGATGTGAGCTCTGCAAGAGCTGGTTACTGTTATTGGATCGGGTTGCACGTTGCAACAGTCCTCAATGGCTTATAGTTATTGGATCAGGTTTCGCGTTACAACAGACTATTATTTGGTTATTGCAGTTCACCCTTATTTAAAATTCCCTTGATTGTTGCCTGATGTACTTGCATACCTTCATTATATGTTTGATTGTTGACTGAGTAAAACTATTTAAAACAAAGAGTTCTGAGCATCAAAGCAGTTATACCCGATATTTTCATGATTTGACAATATATTAGTTCTATACTTGTTAAAATTATGAACTGTACAAGCGCTTGTGAATATCATTTATAGTTCATGCTTCTTGAAGCTCGCCGAGGTTAGTTAGGATGCTTATTGAGTACATGGGGCCGATTGTACTCATACTATACTTCTGTACCTTGCGTGTAAATCCTGGTATTGATGCTATTGTGTAAGACGAGGGATAGCATTGCAGATGAACCTACGTTCTAGTTATGGCTATAACTTGTCTTTGGTAGCTTTAGATTCGAACACCCTTCATGGACATCTCAGACATATGTTGTCTTTTTCATTTCAGTTTTGTAAATCTAAATCTTAATGGCTCATGACTTGTACTACCAATCCTTTGGGAGTAGTATAAAAATTCACTTATTTCATTTTTGACTCTTATCATTATCACTATATTGTGTTTTATTGTTATTTGGCTTAGCTAGCAGGCTGGGTTAGGTGCCGTCACAACGGGTTGGATTTTGGATCGTGACAAAACAACCCCAAGGTCTAATCCGGTCATAAATCACATACACGCTCATGTACACACTCGTCACTTCATGTACACATAGTTTCACATAGCGCAAATAATACAAATTAGATTAAACCCTAAGGTATAATTTCCTCACACAAAGTTACGCAAGCTACTTACCTTAAATAGCCCCAATGAATACTCTTAAATGCCTTTCCTGTAAAATTAACCTCCGCTCAACTCAAATCTAGCAAAAAACGACATAATAATATTAAACTGTCACGACCCTAACCCAGACCCGGTCGTGATGGCGCCTCTCGTGAAGACAAAGCCAGCCAACTACTCCTATTTCAATCTTTAAGCAGTTAAACATTAAGAAATAGTAATAAGCATAATCAGTTAAACCAAGGTTTAAGTAGTTAAAAACATAATTTGTGGAAAATAACCCCTACACAGCCCGAAACCAGGGTGTCACTAGTCATGAGAATCTATAAATCCTACTACAAGTCTGATAAGTCTATAACTACTACAAATGTCTGAAAAGACATAGAAATGATAAAGAGGGAGAAACACAGGACTGCGGGCGCCAAACAGCTACCTCGTGAACTCCGAATGTCTGCCGGGAGCCCTCAACTCGCACTGGCAGGATCAGCAACGCCTGAATCTACACACGGGGTGCAGGGAGTAAAGTGAGTACTCCAACTCAGTTAGTAACAAATGTAAATAAAGACTGAAAGTAGGAAATCATGTAAGGCACAAAAGCATGCTATAATGAAGCAATAAAACCATTAAAACAGTAAACCAGTGAAAGATAGGTAAAATCCTTTAACTCAAAATTTACTTCATGAAAAACCTTTTTCAACAATTAAGAAAGTAATTGACAGTCAATTATGAAAAGTAAACACATAAAGGTTCGCCCCTCGAGCACAATATCAACAAATCCACCCCTCGGGCAAAATCTGAGAACAATACAAGTCCCTCGAGCTATCACATAGAACAATACCAGCCACTTGGGCTCAATTTCACATCACAAGCGCTCACTAGGGGTGTACAGACTCCTGGTAGGGCCCCTTATGGCCCAAGCGCAATATCAAGCCACCTCATGGCATCATCATTAGGACCTCAGCCTTATATCAATCAATCCACCTCGTGGCATACATATCTCAGGCCCTCGGCCTCTTAATCAGTATCAAATGTTTCCTCACAACATAGGCCCTCGCCTTACTCTGTCAAAATCCTCACAAGCCACTCGGGGAATAGTAAAACATGATTCTCAGCCCAAAAAACATCATTTAAAAGATTATGTAAATGTTAAAATAGGGTAAACATGGCTGAGTACGAAAAGTAGTGAAATATAACATGACTGAGTTCAGTAAAAAGTCAAAATAGTGAGGAAATACAAGTAAAAATCGCCGAAGAGTTCAAATAATTGGCACAAGGCCCAAAATATGGCATTCAGCCCAAATCATGATGATAGCAAATAGATTTTAGTTAAATACGCGGTAAAATAGTCATTCGGGATGGACTAAGTCATAGTCCCCAATAGTGCACAAGCCCACGCTCGTCATCAAGCGTGTGCGTCACTTCGATATAGTACAACGATGTGCAAGTCCGGGGTTTCATACCCTCAGAACATCATTTACAATCATTAGTCACCTCGAACTGGTCAAATCTCTAGCTCGCAACACCTTTTCCCCTCGAATCGGCCTCCACTCGCATCGAATCTATCCAAAATCAAAACGAGGATGTCAAAATATGCTAAAGGAACGAAGCCCAAGAGAAAATAATCAATTTACAACATAAATTCCGAAATTACGAAAACCCGACCCCCGGGCGCACGTCTCGGAATTTGATAATTTTTACATCAATAGATTCCTTATTTCCCCACGAGTTCATACATATCAAAAGTTCTGAAATCCGGCCTCAAATGGTCCTTCAAATCCTCAATCAAAGGTCTAAATTTCCAAGACCTAGTTCTTCAATTTTTGGCTTAATTTCCTTGATTATTTAGGTGGAATTCACATTAGAATCGAGTTTTAAGTCCGAGAATCTTACATCCAAGTGATTCTCCTTGAATCACTCTTCAATCCCCTTCAAAAAGCTCCCAAAACAACCAACAATGGAGGAAATAAACCCGAAAATCGCGGACAAGACGAGTATTTAAACATTCTGCGCAGGCCTTAATTCCTTCATCGCGAACGCGGTCAACGTCTCGCATTCACAAAATACAAAAATTTTGTTGATCCAACTCTTCTTCGCGAACGCGATACCTCAGCTTCACCAACCTACGCGAACGCGACCAAGCCTCTCACGAACGCGATGCTTACCATTCCGGCCCTTCGCGAATGCGGGACTCTCCTTCGCGAACGCGAAGGCCAAACCTGACACGCGAGGGTCCACTCGCGAACGCGAAGACCAAAATGTCTACAACAGCTGAACCCAAAATCTGCAATTTTCTTAACTTAAAAATGATCCGTTCAACCCCTCGAAACTTACCCGAGGACCCCGAAACCTCAACCAAAGGCACCAACATATCCTAAAACCATATTATGCTTTTGATAAAAAACCTAAGTTTCCAAAATCTTCTAAATTATGCTTTTGATAAAAAACCCAACCAAATCACATCCGAATGACCTGAAATTTTGCACACACATCCCAAATGACACAACGAAACTACTGCAACTCTCGGAATTCTATTCTGACCCCTATATCAAAATCGCGCCTACCAACCGGAAATCGCCAAAATATCAACTTCACCAATTCAAGCCTAAATCTACTCTAAACCTCCAAAACTCATTCTGATCGCGATCCTAAGACCCAAATCACTTTACAAAGCTAACAAAACCATTGGAACTCACATCTGAGCCCTCTAACAAATAAGTCAACATCCAGTTGACTTTTTCAACTTAAGCATTCCTCAAAAGAGACTAAGTGTCTCAAACCTTACGAAATTCATTCCGGATTCGATCCAACCAACCCGATATCACATAATCATGGATAAACAAATCATAAAGAAGCAGAAATGGGGAAAATGGAGTGGTAACTCATGAGAGGACTGGCCGGGTCATCACATAAACAATGCAAAAGAAACCAATTTCGATTAACAATGTAAAGATCTTTACAAAATTCTCAAAAAGTCAACAAAAGTCAACTCTGGCCCTGTACTATCAAATTTGAGCCAGGGGATAGATCTCAACAACTCTTAACTCCACGAGTCTAATTATGTGATTGGTTTTAAAATACAAGTCCAATTCGACTCTCAAATCTCGAATTTTTATTTTTCATAACATAGTAAAAAAATCTCCAAAAATTTCTTTCAAATCTCATGATTTATATGTTAAAATTCATAAATATCTTGTTATATTATCAAAATTAAATGGAAAAATACTTACCCAATAACTATGTGTGAAAATCCCCTCCAAGAATCGCCTCCAATTGTGTCTAGGGCTCAAAATGTAAAAAAATGAGACTATTCCCCAAATCCCATCTTTTAACCCAGCTGTAGATGTTGCATTTGCAACCTGAGATTCGCAAATGCGACCTCCACAAATGTGACATAGGCGCTGCAAATGCGAAGTCCACCCATCCTTGTGAATATGGCAAATGAAATTAAAGTTCAGCAAATGCGAATCCAACAAGCATCGCAAATGTGGACTGCTCTACGTCAGCAAATGTGAATCCGTGACTGAATGCATTTTGGCTCATTATGTGAAAATTTGAAATTTTTTATTGTAAACTTAAAAATCTTGAGTTTTAATGATCGAATTATGATTTTAAATGTTATTTTGATGATTTGAGGCAGCGAGCAAATTTGTATTTTGTTATTACACTTGTGTGCATGTTTTGTTTGGAGCCCGAGGGACTTGGTTGAGTTTCAGATGTGCTACGAAATGATTTTAAATTGTTGAGGAATGTTGGTGCATTAGGTTTGTCGATCTCGCATTTGCGAGGACTTGATCGCAAATGCGAGCCTCGCATTTACGAGACAAAGCTCGTTATTGCGATACCGGAGGGGGCAAGAGACTTTGCAAATGCGAAGTCTGAGGAGCATTCACGATAGGTGGGTTGATCGCATTTGAGATACTTTTGTTGCATTTACGACACAGGCAAGATTGTGGAAGCTTCACAAAAACCGAAGCATGGATCGCATTTGCAAAGGTTGGAACTTTGCAAATGAAGGTACTTTTTAATTTGCGATATTTGTAATGCTCATGCACTATTCGTAGTTGCAAACAGTGATTCACTCGCAATTGCGAACAAGAGTTCACAATTGCGACATCTGCAGTAGGGTAAAATATGGGGATTCGGGACTTAGCTTATTTTACATTATTTTCAACCCTAAAATCCTTATGGGAAATTTTTTAAGAGAATTTTCTTCCCATATTCTTTGGTAAGCAAATTGAATTTATTTTCAATCAATCTCAATTACTTTTTTATGAATTTTATCATCAAGACTATTAATTTCAAACTAGACTTTGGGGGTTTTGAGTATAATTTAGGGATTTTGTAAAATTGAAATTTAGACCTCAAATTGAGGTAGAATTTCAAATAAAATCACATATCCATGCTCGGGGGTGAATGGATAATCAGGATTTGGTCTTAATTTTGGATTTCAGCCATGAGAGCTCAAGTTTATTTTTTGTTGACTTTTGGAAATTTGGAAAATATTGAACCTTTATTCATTGGGGATGTTTCCTTTAGTATTGTTTGACTTTCTCAGATGATATATGACTAGGTTTTGATCGTTATGATGAGTAATTCTAAAGGAGACAGTATTGGATTATGGAAATTGTTTCGACATTAGGTAAATGTCTTGCCTAGCTTTTTTGACGGAAATTTTTCTACTAAATGATATTGTTTGCTACATGGAGGGGGTGATGCATATACGAGGTGACAAACGTATATGCATGTGACAGGGTTTCCATGCTCGGGAGGTGGAATTATATGCTTCTTTGTGCCTTGCTGAGCTTGATGATACCTTGACGTATGCTTTATTTAATTCGATGACTAATAGACTCAATTAACGGTGTTAGAAATCATGTAATAATGTACAATATCTTAAAAGGATTAAATGTGTTATTTTATAGACTGTTTACATACTTAATTTGACCGTAGCATCATGAACTCTCATCTATACCTGTTATTGTCATACTACTTGAGCTTCTTTTTTGTAATAAGATATGATGATTGGTGCATTAGGGCTATGTGTGGCACGATGGTTATTTTCGTGCAGTTGATATGATGTTGGCATGTATTATCGTGCGGCGTGAAATAAGATTAGTCGGTTGGTTGTTACCGTGTGAGAAAAATGAGAATTAGATTTTCTTATTATGATTACTCCTTCGTTAAATACCTACATACCCGCTACTTTGGTTCCTATTAATGTTTGTTTTCTTGTATGTTACTTTAATGTTTGTGTTCCTCATATAGATACCTCTGTGTTTTTCCTTTTTGAGTTATTACTATTATATCTATTTGATCTGTTACTGTTACTCCTACGCTTTTACTTGAGTTACTTATGCTGCATATTCCCCTTTCGACTTTATGCATTTGATTGTTATCAGCCTATACGTGTTACATGCCTCTATTTGTTACGTGATTTATTTATTAGATGTCTTGACCTATTACCTGCTTTCACTTATTACCTCTCTTCACTTGCTATATATCTTTACTTGCTATATGGATCCACTTGTTACATGATCTCACTTATTACATACCTATACTTGATACCTACTTTTACTTAACGTACATCCTTCCTCGTTTCACGCTCTGCACTTCTTTTCTTATCTGGATTAGGTGAATTTTAGATTGTTGTGTCATTATGCCTTGTGGAAGCTTTGTCTTTATATGTGGAGACTACATATGGAGTGTTGTGCTACTCATCTTATTCTATTTGAGTTTGTATTCCTACTTGAATTTCATATGTTAATTTTCTGTGTGTCACATTGTGAATTTCTCGTGCTTGGTTTTTATAGAATAGTTTCATATGAACTTTTTGTATAATATATGGAATTGGGTTGTACGCCACAACAATATTGATATTATATACATAGGATCGGGTTGCACGCTACTACAGTATTGATATAATATATGGGATCGGGTTGCACGCCGCAACAATATTGATATTATATATGGGATCGGGTCGCACGCTGCAACTGAGAAAATGTATTATGGTTATTCTCAACAGTTCATTATATTATCGTATTGTGTTGTGAGACTAAGAAATGATGATATTAAGGGGCCCTTTGTCATTTGTGTTCTTGTTTTATTTATTAGGTGGTTATTCATGTCTCTTTCTCGTATTTCTCTTTATGTTTATCATATGCATAGGTAAAATAATGAGTGATTATCCTTTTACTTAAAACCTCGTCATTACTTCATCAAGGTTAGTCAAGATACTTACTGAGTACATTGGGTTGGTTGTACTCATACTAAACTTTTGCAGCTTGCATGCAGATCTTGGAGCACCGTCGTTGTGGAAGATGAATCCTTGCATAAAGATATACCCGTGTTTCAGATTCGAGCTACATCTTATTCATGGTAGTTTAGGATTTCAAATTTTGTTTATGTAAACTTCAAACATATATTATATTTATTCTTTGTATTGTCTTTGTAAATCTAGATCATAGTGGCTCATGACTTGTACTACCAGTCCTTAAAAAGTTGTATAGAATTCAGTCATTTTATTCCTTGTTATTAATAATCTATCAATTGAGTTACCTTGTTCTTATTAGATCTAGATTTCAATGATGAAAAAAACATATTGTTGTTTGTAGGGTCACTCAAGATGCAGAGAAGGATGCTAGCAACTCTATAAATGATGTAGGAAAGAAGCCAAAAAAGAAAGGAGTAAAAGAAAGGAAGAATGCAAAGATCTATCAATAGAAACAAGAAAAGAAGGCCCAAGATTAAAGAAATTTGTAAAAGGTACGACAACCGAGATGATGAAGTAGAAAGAAAGAAAGACCAAGATTTGAGAATATCTAGATTGCTGAAATTACTCCTGCTCTGATTGCTGAAGATATGTGTCGCAAAGGAAAGTTGTTAATCCTTTCGATCAAGGAACAATTTAAGGACCACATACATAGGAGATTCTCTTTCAATAAGGAAAGATCGGTAATCATGAACCAACTAAGGATGCTCCGCACTTATTCTTGGAATGAATGATAACATATTCAACTCCAAGGATCAATTCCCTTAGGATCGCAAATATCTCAACGATCTGCTTAAATCAGACAAGCCAAAGTTCAAGTATATATTGCAATTCATCAAAAGGAAGAATCATATACTTTGATTAAACCAACTTCATGCTCTTTCTTCTACTCTAACAAGCATTGTAATGTAACTGTAGTTTACTGTGTAATCAGTAGAGAGAAGAAAGGGATAAAAACCTTTGTGAGGCATTTTATCAAAATTATCACGACTGTACTAACAACCAAGAGTGAGTTGGTGTTTGGATATAACATCAACACAATTGTACGAAGTTATTTAAGGAGGTTTGAAGAGAGAACACCCTTGCAATCCAAGGGGACTGGAGTAGGATTCACATTGAATAAGAACAAGTATAAAAAATTGGGTGTCTTTAATTCCTGCACTTTACTTCTATCTTTAGTTTTATTCTGCCTTTACATTTAGTCGACTATTTGGTAAACTAGTCAACTACTTAGCATATAAAAAGAAAAATCGATGATTCAACTCTCACCTCACACATGAAACATGACTCACTAAGGACGGTCTCATTCTTACACTCAAACTATGCAAGTATTTATAGAGCTACAAGATATCAAGCATTAAGCACAAAGTAAAAAATAGTCAAACAAAAGAGATAGGCGTCACAAAACATGCTATCTAATTTCATCAAGGCATCATGATCAATTTCAAAACATAGGGAAGATATTCCACTTGCCAAAGCTCAAATACGCTAACATCCAATAAGTCAAAGGAGCGTAAGTTCATTAATCTTCCTTCTTTTATTTCCAAAATTCTAATCTACTCAAAAAAACTACTACCTGGTTCAATGTGGGAAAAAGATCGCAAATGTAGCCTGCTCTAGTCCGAGCTCCCCATCGCAATTGTGAATTGTGAAGCCTATCACCCCCTGCCAACATCCACAAATGCGATATTGGCTCCACAATTGCGAAGCCATTCCACTAAGGAAAGAATTACAAATGTGATTCACACCTCTCAAATGCGAGGTCTGCAAATGCGAATAGGATCTTGCATTTATGAGACCTGCAGCACTAGCAAAGAACCAGCTAATCTGAAACTAACTTAACTCAAATGATCTGAAACGCGTCTGATACTCACCCGAGCCCCCGGGGTTCCACACCAAATATTCACACTATCCAAGAAATATCATAAGAACTCGCTCGTGAGCTCAAAATACCAAAATAAAATTTGGAAGCATGAATCAAACCAAACCACATAGAAATCACAATGAAACTCAAGAATCACTAGAATCGCAACCAACCATTTGATTACAATCAAACTAACTCGGAATGATGTCAAAATTTGCATACTAATCCCAAATGACAATAAACCTATTCTAAGTCTCGGAAAAAAAAATTGAACCTGACAGCCTTAATGTTAACCCATGGTCAAGCTTAGAAAATTTCAACCCCTTCAAATTGCCAACTTTCGGCAAAGAGAGCCAATTTAACCTGGGAACCTAAGAATTTAATTTCAAACATATGTCTGAATGCAAAATTATCGTACGAACCTATTAGGACCATCAAAATACCATTTTAAGGTCATTTTCACAAAACTCAAACCTGAGTCAACACTTCTAACATAAGCTTCCAAACCAAGAACCAAGTGTTCCAATACCTTCCCGAAACAAAATCAACCAACCTCGTAAGTCACATAACTAGAAATACACATACATGAAGCTTTAAAAGAGGAAACAAGGCTCGAATACACAAAACAACCAGTCAGGTCGTTACAGGTTTCCATTGTCTTCAACAAGTTTTATGTCTTATCGATATCATGTGCCTCAACTATTAGGGAAATGATTAAGGGAAGAGTTCTATAACGACCCAACCGGTCGTTTTAAGTACTAGATTTCTTTTTGTATCTCGAGACTTTTCATAGATCTATTTGATGATTCATGACTTGTGTGTGTCGTCCTTTTTGATTTTCCAAAAAAATGTGAATTTTTGAAAAAAATATGATTTTTGACTTAAAAATGACTAGAGTTGGCCACAATCACATTTTTTATTAAACAAACATGGATCGGTGTTTTGACGATTTCAAAAAGTTCGCATGTTAATTTTGTACTTGCATGTATGTTTGGTTGTGATCCAGTGACTTAATGCATTTTGGCTCATTATGTGAAAATTTAAAATTTTTGATTGTAAACTTGAAAATGTTGAGTTTTAATGATCGAATTGTGATTTTAAATGTTATTTTGTTATTACAATTGTGTTCATGTTCGGTTTGGAGCCCGAGGGACTTGGTTGAGTTTCAGATGTGTTACGAAATGATTTTAAATTGTTGAGGAATGTTGGTGCATCAGGTTTGCCGATCTTGCATTTGCGAGGACTTGATCGCAAATGCGAGCCTCGCATTTGTGAGACAATGCTCGTTATTGCGATACTGGAGGGGGAAAGAGACTTTACAAATGCGAAGTCTAAGGAGAATTCACGACAGGTGGGTTGATCGTATTTGACTTGCTTTTGTCGCATTTGCGACACTGGTAAGATTGTGGAAGCTTCATAAAAACCGAAGCTTGGACCGCATTTGCAAAGGTGGGAACTTTGCAAATGCAAGGTTCTTTTTTAATTTGCGATATTTGTGATGCTCATACACTATTCGCAGTTGCAAACACTGATTCTCTCGCAATTGCGAACAAGAGTTCACAATTGCGACATCTTTAGCTTGGTAAAATGTGGGAATTCGACACTTAGCTCATTTTACACTATTTTCAACCCTAAAATCCTTATGGGAAATTTTTTAAGAGAATTTTCTTCCCTAATTCTTTGGTAAGCAACTTTAATTTATTTTCAATCAATCTCAATTACTTTTCATGAATTTTATCATCTAATCTATTAATTTCAAACTATACTTTGGGGGTTTGAGTATAATTTAGGGATTTTGTAAAATTAAAATTTAGACCTTAAATTGAGGTCAAATTTCAAATCAAATCACATAACCATGCTCGGGGTTGAATGGATAATCAGGATTTGGTCTTAATTTTGGATTTCGGCCATGTGAGCTTGGGTTGATTTTTGGTTGACTTTTGGAAATTTAGAAAATATTGAACCTTTATTAATTGGGGATGTTTCTTATATTATTGTTTGACTTTCTTAGATGACATAGGACTAGGTTTTGATCGTTATGATGAGTAATTCTAACGGAGACAGTATTGGATTGTGGAAATTGTTCCAACATGAGGTAAATGTCTTGTCTAGCTTCTTTGAGGGAAATTTTTCTACTAAATGATATTGTTTGCTACATGGAGGGAGGGTTATGCATATACGAGGTGACAAACGTATATGCATGTGACAGGGTTTCCATGATCGCGAGGGGGAATTATATGCTTCTTTGTGCCTTGTTAAGCTTGATGATCCCTTGACGTATGCTTTATTTAATTCGATGACTAATAGACTCAATTAACGGTGTTAGAATCATGTCATAAAGTACAATATCTCAAAAGGATTTAATGTGTTATTTTTTAGATTGTTTACATACTTAATTTGACTGTAGCATCATGTACTCTCATCTATACCTGTTATTGTCATGGTACTTGAGCATCTTTTTCGTAATAAGAGATGATGATTTGTGCCTTATGGCTATGCGTGGAACGATGGTTATTTTTGTGCAGTTGATATGATGTTGGCACGATAAGTATTATCGTGCAGTGTGAAATAAGCTTAGCCAGTTGGTTGTTACTGTGTGAGAAGAATGGAAATTCGATTTTCTTATTATGATTACTCGTTCGTTAATCACCTACATACCCGCTACTTTGGTTCCTATTAATGTTTGTTTTCTTGTATGTTACTTTCACGTTTGTGTTCCTCATATAGATACCTCTGTGTTTTTCCTTTTTGAGTTGTTACTATTATATCTATTTGAGTTGTTACTGTTACTCCTACGCTTTTACTTGAGTTACTTATGTTGCATATTCCCCTTTCGACTTTATGCATTTGATTGTTATTAGCCTATACGTGTTACATGCCTCTATTTGTTACGTGATTTACTTATTAGATGTCTTGACCTATTACCTGCTTTCACTTATTACCTCTCTTCACTTGCTATATGTCTTTACTTGCTACATGCCTTCACTTGTAACATGATCTCACTTATTACATACCTATACTTGATACCTACTTTTACTTAATGTACATCCTTCCTCGTTTCACGCTCTACACTTCTTTTCTTAGCTTGATTAGGTGAATTTTAGATTGTTGTGTCATTATGCCTTGTGGAAGCTTTATCTTTATATGTGGGAGACTACATATGGAGTGTTTTGCTACACATCTTATTCTATTTGAGTTTGTATTCCTACTTGAATTTCAGATGTTAATTTTTTGTGTGTCACATTTTGAATTTTCCGTGCTTGGTTTTTATAAAATAGTTTCATATGAACTTTTGTATTACATATGGAATTGGGTTGCACGCCGCAACAATATTGATATTATATATATAGGATCGGATTACACGCTACAACGGTATTGATATAATATATAGGATCGGGTTGTACGCCGCAACGATATTGATATTATATATGGGATCGGGTCGCATGCTGCAATAGAGAAAATGTATTATGGTTATTCTTAACTGTTGATTCTATTTCCGTATTGTGTTGTGAGACCAAGAAATGATGATATTAAGGGACCCTCTGTCATTTGTATTCTTGTTTTATTTATTATGTGGTTATTCATGTCTCTTTCTCGTATTTCTCTTTCTGTTTATCATCTGCACAGGTAAAATAATAAGTGATTATCCTTTAACTTAAAACCTCGTCATTACTTCATCGAGTTTAGTCAAGATACTTACTGAGTTCCTTGGGTCGGTTGTACTCATACTACACTTCTGCAGCTTGCGTGCAGATCTTGGAGCACCGTAGTTGTGGAAGATGAAGCCTTGTATAAAGATATACCCGTGTTTCAGATTCGAGCTACATCTTATTAATGGTAGTTTAGGATTTCAAATTTTGTTTATGTAAACTTCAAACATATATTTTATTTATTCTTTGTATTGTCTTTGTAAATCTAGATCATAGTGGCTCATGACTTGTACTACCAGTCCTTGGAAGGTTGTATAGAATTCAGTCATTTTATTCCTTGTGATTAATAATCTATCAATTGAGTTACCTTGTTCTTATTAGATCTTGATTTCAATGAAGAAAAAAATATATTGTTGTTTGCAGGATCACTCAAGACGCAAAGAAGGATGCGAGTAACTCTATCAATGATGTAGGAAAGAAGCTAAGAAAGAAAGGAGTAAAAGAAAGGAATAATGCAAAGATCTATCAATAGAAAAAATAAACGAAGGCCCAAGATTAAAGAAATTTGTAAAAGATACGACAACCAAGATGATGAAGTAGAAAGAAAGAAGGACCAAGATTTGAGGAGATCTAGATTGCTGAAATTGCGCCTACTCTGATTGTTGAAGATATGTGTCGCAAAGGAAAGTTGTTAATCCTTTCGATCAAGGAACAATCTAAGTACCACATATTCAACTCCAAGGATCAATTTCCTTGGGATCGCAAATGTCTCAACAATCTGCTTAAATTAGACAAGCCAAAGTTCATGTATATAGTGCAATTCGTCAAAAGAAAAAAACATATACTTTGATTAAACCAACTTCATGCTCTTTCTTCTACTCTAACAAGCATTGTAATGTAACTATAGTTTACTATGTAATCAGTAGAGAGAAGAAAGAGAGAAAAACCTTTGTGAGGCATTGTATCAAAATTATCACGACTGTACTGACAACCAAGAGTGAGTTGGTGTTTGGATATAACATCAACATAATTGTACGAAGTTATTCAAGAAGGTTTAAAGAGAGAACACCCTTGCAATCCAAGGGGACTGGAGTAGGATTCACATTGAATAAGAACAAGCATAAAATTATTGGGTGTCTTAAATATCTGCACTTTACTTCTATCTTTAGTTTTATTCTGCCTTTACATTTAGTCGACTATTTGGTAAATTAGTCAACTACTTAGCATATAAAAAGAAAAATCGATGATTCAACCCTCAACTCACACATGTAACATGACTCACTAAGGACGGTCACATTCTTACTCTCAAACAGTGCAAGTATTTATAGATCCACAAGATATCAAGCATTAATGTCACGACCCAAACTGGAGGGCCATGACTAGCACCCGACCATACTTGCCGAACACCAACGTACATTTCCTCTAACCTTCATTATTATCTTTTAGGGCGGACAAGATCAATATAAATGATAGACCTGGATCATGGACAACCAGCAATAAAATATGACGGCATGAACATACATAGCAGGGGATGACCAGACAATCAAGAAACTACATATAAGGTATGAGCTACCACGCTACCATGAAAGACTATATAACAAAAACCAGCCGACAAGGCATACCAAACTATACATGAGTCGACACTTGTCTATGAGCCTCTAAATGAACATAAGTGCTGCAACATAGCCGGAACAGGGCCTCGACATACCCATAATGTCTATAACAAAAATGCATACCAATACCAAGGCAAGTACGGAGAAGGGATCTCGCCAATCTCCGCTGAACTGGACAGCCTACTGTGGTGGGGGAGCTGCACCTGCCTGTCTATCAGGACCTGCAGCACGACATGCAGCGTCCACAAATAAAAGGACGTCAGTACGAATAAAGTACTGAGTATGTAAGGCAAGGAACCATAAATACGATCAGTAATGTAAGCAAGGATAGAGAATATACAACCTGTAACATCTTAGTACCTCTGAGGGCTACTTACATGAAATGCATGATACATATGTATAAATACATAAACCTTTAAAGCATTCGCCTCTGTGGGCATCATCATCATCATATCGTACCCGGCCATAATAGGCTCGGTAGAATCGTACCCGGCCACGTGGAGCTCGGTAAAACCCAACTGATCAGTGGTTGCACAATAGGTGCCGTACCCGGCCAACTATAGCGTGGCTCGGTAGAGTAAAATAGATACATATATATAATGCATGCTCGACTCATGGAATCACATTCTAAACCTTTCGGAGTGACGTAAGGTCGGTATCCTCTGTACACGTTATTAGGACTAACTCTTCACTATGAACCTTATAAGAATCAGGAAGTACCAACAACATTGATAACATAAGAATAAGAGAAGCAACATTAACATCAATCGTTCCATAAGAGGGAAAACAATGTAAGTACTGCTAGCTTCTAAGAGTAGAGTATCTTGGAAGCTCGTTCATTACATTATGTACAATCGGAGTCGTGCAAAAGAAGGAAAGGGATAGCCTCACATACCTTGTATATACTTCCCCAATCTCAAGCTATGCAATTGTCAAAACTCCTTAGTCTACAATAAGAGAAACGATACTATCGTTATCATTTAAGCGTCATAACTATTATGTATCGACCACAACCTATTTTACGATGAAACGGACAGCACCTCCCCTATATATATGACTTCACACCATTCAAAACAATCACCAAACAGCCCAAACAACATCAATAATAAACATATTGAGCCTCCCAAAATAGTCCACGCACAGCCTAATCACTCCATACATACGACGACCACCGTAGTCGTGTCAAACGATCCGGAAATGTTACGAATAACTATCATCCCACAACCCTACATATATATGGTGTTTCTCCACACCCTTCCTCCTCCAAAACTCCACAAAACAGTAGTAAAATACGCAGCCCAACAGCAACGCAAAACAGTCCACAAAACAATAACATTACTACCAAGCCTTTCGATATATATTTCACAAGTTCTAGCTTCAATGGCTTAGCCGCAACTTGGATAATCTTAAATACATATAGAGTAAGAGGTTCCTTACCTTTATAAAGAAAGAACAACTCCAATTTGACCTTAAATTTCCATGAAATATCCCTCCAATGCTGCCACAACAACAAAAAAGCGAAACTAGCGATCAATTAGTGTTTTTCGGCATTAGAATCACTTTAGAAGGCTTGAAATCACCTAGGATTGATATTAAGAACATGAGGGAGTATTTAGAGAACATAAACCCTTTAAAACAACCTCCCACACGAGCTGGAACGACACAAAAATGAGCAACAACAAGAAGAACAAGAGACTTACTAGCGCCACGGAATTCCCGACACTTGATTTGTGTTGTTTGCCCTTTTTTGGGTCTTGAATCTTGAGAGAACCTTGAGAGGATGTTCCTAGGGTTCTAAGGTCTGAAAATAGTGAGAAGAAATGACTTAAAACGGGTTGGAGGCATCCTATATAGGTCCAAATATCTTAAACCGCCTTAGTGGGCCCCATAGAGAGGTGCTTGGCGCAGTCTCGCAAAAATGCGAATATCTCTCTACTCCGAGATCGTATCGATGAACGGTTTAATGCATTGGAAACTAGACTTATAGATATTTAATGTGGTTGGTAGATCACCCTGTAATTCCTTGTAAATTAGAAGAAAATATTAGAAACATTTGACCTAATGTTTAAGTAAAATTATGAACCTAAGTTGCGACAACTTTTGTCGACTTTTGTTTCGTAACTCGTTTGACTTCAAGACTTATGATACGGATATTATATGATTAAAATACCTTAATACATTACCTCTTGAGTGTATTAAGAACCGCTAGATTTACCAGAAAACACGAGTTACAACATCCTTGATTCATTTAACTTCTAATACTTGTTAATCACCCTTATACACTCTTGTATCACTTAATACCAATAGGATTGACTTCTTATCATCTCAAAGATAATTCCTTCTTGGATTTATGTTAACTAATATATGACATGAACTAACACATGTGGATATGGGTTGTAACACCCCCCCCCCTTAGGAACATTCGTCCTCGAATGTAAGGGTTCATGGGGAGTTTAAATCATCGTGGATTCCAATGGAAATTTCCGATCAATTTTCCCCTATAAAATGGTCACTAGCAAAACTTGCAAGCAATTAAGCCCAACATATGGCTTCACAAGGCTACACAAAGCATTATGCATATTTACATTATCTACATATCACCATTTTGTATTAAGGAGGAGTATTCTCAAATTATTGCTTACCTCATAGAGCCGTTTCACCTTCCAATGTATCCTGTCTTCCACCAGCATCCTTGTTATCTTCATTCTGGAATAGGTAAGGGTATTTAGACTTCATCTCCTCTTCTGCTTCCCATGTCATTTCTTCCATATTTTTGTTCCTCCACAATACTTTGACGGAAGCTACATCTTTTGTTCTCAGCTTGCGGACTTGTCGATCTAATATCGCCACTGGCACTTCTTCATATGATAGGTCCTATGTAACTTGTACATCTTTGATAGGGACGACTCGAGAAGGGTCTCCAATACATTTCCTCAACATAGATACATGGAATACCAGGTGGACAAATTCAATTCGGATGGAAATTCTAACTCATAAGCAACCTGTCCAATCCGTCGAAGAATTTTATATGGCCCGATATACCTTGGACTCAGCTTACCTTTCTTCCCAAAATGCATAATACCCTTTATTGGTGAGATCCTCAAGAAAACCCAATCACCAACCTCAAACTCCAGATCACGACGTCGGACATCGGAATAAGATTTTTGCCTGCTTTGTGTCGTCCTCAATCGCTCCTGTATCACCTTCACCTTCTCAATAGCTTGGTGAATCAAATCTGGCCCATATAATTCTGTTTCACCGACTTCGAACCATCCAACTGGTGATCTACATCTTCTCCCGTATAGTTCCTCGTATGGGGCCATTTTAATACTAGAATGGTAGCTATTATTGTAGTCGAATTCTATGAGTGGAAGATGGTCATCCCAATTTCCCTTAAAATCTAGAACATATGCTCGTAGCATATCTTCCAGTGTCTGAATGGTATGTTCAGCCTGTCCGTCAGTCTGCGGATGAAATGCAGTGCTGAGATTCACTTGTGTGCCTAAACCCTTCTGAAAAGACCTCCAAAAGTTAGCTGTAAATTGAGCTCCTCGGTCTGATATAATAGATACCGGCACACCATGAAGCCTAACAATCTCCTTGATATACAACTTCGCATAATCTTCAGCCGTGTAAGTTGTCTTAACTGGCAGAAAATGGGCACATTTTGTAAGTCGATCAATTATCACCCAGATGGAGTCAAACTTATGATAAGAGCGAGGTAATCCAATAATGAAGTCCATATTAATCACCTCCCATTTCCAGGTCGGAATCTCTATATTCTGAAGCAATCCACCGGGTTTCTGATGTTCTATCTTTACTTGTTGACAATTGGGACACTGGGCTACAAATTCTGCAATAGACTTCTTCATGTTATCCCACCAATACTGCTCCTTGACATCATGATACATCTTTGTCGAGCCGGGATGGATGGAATATCGGGATTGATGAATCTCATTCATAATCTTCTCTCGCAACCCTGCCACATTAGGCACACACAATCGGCTCTGGTATCTCAGTGCCCCATCTTTTCCGATCCCAAAAGCCATACTTTTACACTGTTGAATGCTTTCTCTTAATCGTACTAAGATAGGATCTTCATATTGTCGTGCTTTTACCTCGGCTACCAAAGATGATTCTGATGTATTCTGTACAGTAACACCTCCATCATCAGAGTCTAACAATCTGATTCTCATATTGGCTAGCTGATGAAGCTCTTTAATCAACCCCCATCTACCTGCCTCAATATGTACTAAGCTTCCCATTGATTTACGGCTGAGAGCGTCTGCCACAACATTGGCTTTACCGGGATGATACAATATCTCGACGTCGTAGTCTTTCAATAATTCAAGCCACCTACGCTGCCTCAAATTCAACTCTTTCTGCTTGAAGATGTATTGTAAACTCTTGTGATCTGTGTAGATGTCAACATGGACGCCGTATAAGTAGTGCCGCCATATCTTCAAAGCATATATTACTGCAGCCAATTCCAAATCATGGGTTGGATAATTCTTTTCATGCTTCTTCAATTGTCTTGATGCATAAGCAATCACCTTCCCACGCTGCATCAATACGCACCCCAAACCTATACCTGAGGCATCACAATATACCACATAACCTTCTGTTCCTTCAGGAAGAGTGAGCACTGGTGCGGATGTCAATCGATTCTTCAGCTCCTGAAAACTACGTTCACAAGTGTCAGACCACTGGAACTTGGTAGCTTTCTGTGTTAACTTAGTCAATGGTGATGATATAGAGGAAAACCCTTCCACAAACCGCCTATAATATCCTGCTAGCCCTAGGAAGCTGCGGACTTCTGATGGTGTTGTAGGTCTCGGCCAATTCTTTACTGCATCGATCTTCTGAGTGTCGACACTAATACCCTCGTCAGATATCACATGGCCAAGGAACGCTACTGAGTTCAGCCAAAATTCACATTTGGAGAGCTTAGCATATAACTTACGATCCTGAAGCGTCTGTAATACTATCCGCAAGTGGCCCGCATGTTCTTGCCTCCGAACGAGAATATACTAGAATGTCATCAATGAATACAATCACGAACACATCAAGATAGGGCCTAAATATAGTATTCATGAGATCCATAAAAGCTGCTGGGGAATTTGTTAGCCCGAACGACATCACCAAGAACTCAAAGTGCCCGTATCTTGTCCGGAAGGTCGTCTTTGGAATATTCTTCTCCTTAACCCTCACCTGATGATACCCTGAACGTAAATCAATCTTGGAGAAATACTTGGCACCCTGGAGTTGGTCAAACAGGTCATCAATTCTTGGAAGTGGATACTTGTTCTTTATAGTAGACTTATTCAACTGTCGATAGTCGATACACATCCGTAACGACCCGTCTTTCTTCCGCACGAATAGGACTGGTGCACCCCAAGGTGAAGTGCTAGGCCTAATAAAGCCCTTATCCAGCAAGTCCTTCAACTGCACCTTCAACTCTCGCAACTCTGCCGGGGCCATTCTGTATGGAGGAATAGAGATCGGTTGAGTGTCAGGCAACACATCAATGCTAAACTCAATCTCCCTTTCAGGAGGAAGGCCTGGGAGTTCATCTGGGAAAACATCTGGAAATTTGTTGACCATGGGGATTGATTGTAGAGTAGGCGGCTTCGCCTCCGCATCCCTAACGTGAACGAGATGATAAATGTAACCTTTTGAGATCATTTTCCTTGCCTTAAGATAGGAAATAAACCTACCTTTCGGTGTAGCAATGTTCCCTTTCCATTCAATGACGGGTTCACCCGGAAATTGGAACCTAACCATCTTCGTACGACAGTCAACATTTGCATAGCATGAGGCCAACCAGTCCATTCCCATTATCACATCAAAATCAACCATTTCTAACTCAAATAAATTTGCCGAGGTTTGACGACTACAAATCATCACAGTGCAACCTCTATATACCCTTCTAGCAATCACAGAATCTCCTATCGGAGTAGATACCGCAAGGGGTTTACTTATCAATTCAGGTTCAATGCCAAACTTATTAGCCACAAAGGGTGTAACATATGATAATGTAGATCCCGGATCAATCAGCGCATATACATCATAAGAAAACACAGATATAATACCTGTAACAACATCTGGAGATGACTCGAGATCCTGTCGACCTACTAGAGCATAGATTCGATTTTGAGCACCACTCGAACTCGGCACTGCAACTCTACCCCTACCACGACCTGTCGACTGCTGAAAACCCCGTGCTGGAGGTCGAACTGATGAGGAAGAACCAGACACAGATCCAGTCGGCTGAGCCATACCATCACCTCCTCTATTAGGACAATCCCGCATCATATGGCCAGGCTGCCCGCACGAATAGCATGCATCAGAACCTCGACGACACAGTCCAAAGTGGGCCTTGCCGCACTGATCACAATGTGGTGTTGGGGGTCTCATCTGACTAGTATCCCTGTGATGTTGCGAGCCAGATGCCCGCGAACTCTGACCTGGACCAGAATAGGATCGATCATATCGAGGCCTCTGAAACTGTGGAGGAGCACTAGCTACAGGTGGCGCCGAACTCCTCGAAAACTGTGGCCTGATGCGGCCTCTGAAGTCATCAGAATACCCTGCAAATCTCGCCCTCTTATGCTGGCCCCTATCCTGCTCCCTAACTGCCCTCTGCTGGCGCTTACGATCCTCTAGGGTCTGGGCATAAGCTTGAATACGGGAAATATCCATGCCCTCCACCAAGGAGGCTGTCGTACACTCATTTATCAGATGTGGTCCCAACCCATTCACGAACATATGCACCCTATCACTCATCTCGGCCACCATATGGGGAGCATACCTTGCCAAAGAATCAAACTGCATACTATACTCTCGCACACTCATATTACCTTGTCTAAGGTTCAAGAACTTATCAGCTCTAGCTCGTCGTATCTCAACTGGCAAGTAGTGACGAAAAAAGGCCTCAGAAAATTCCTTCCACAATGCTGGAGGAGTAGTCGGACCCCTGGATCTCTCCCAACTATCATACCAGAGAACTGCTAAATCCCGTAGCCGATAAGAAGTCAACTCTACTGCCTCTGTATCACTAACATGCATAACCCGAAGTGTACGATGAACCTGGTCAATAAAAGTCTGCGGGTCCTCCTTGGGGTCTGATCCGGTAAACACTGGAGGGTCTAAATTAATAAAATCACGAACTCTCGTACTAACTGGTTTCTCAAAAGCACCTGTATTCTGCCTCTGAGCCTGAGCAGCTACCAAGCTAGTCAATAACTGCAAAGCACTCCACATATCCTAGTCTGTAGTGCCAGACGGAGGAACTGGAGGTGCTGGGTGCCTCCTAATATCCTCTGGAGGAGACGGGGTAGATGAGGTATGAGACGGCATCTCACTCTAAGCCTCGCTTTGGCCTGCTCTGGCTTGGGGCACCTGACTGGTACCCCTCCCGCAGCTGTATCAAGCTGTCTACTAATTGTTTGCTTCCTAGTCGAAGGTATCGCTGAAAGAAAACAATGTGAATATTAGAGACAAACACTTACGACTCAACTCTACGCACGATCTAGATTTAGGAAGAAGGTAACAACCCTAGATGTCATGTAGCCTCCTGATTATAAATGTGGCGCGCTACACATCCATAATCAAGACTCTACTAGACATAGCTCATAGACAATCCCTAGGACAGACTTGCTCTGATACCAAGTTTGTCACGACCCAAACTGGAGGGCCATGACTAGCACCCGACCATACTTGCCGAGCACCAACGTACATTTCATCTAACCTTCATTATTATCTTTTAGGGCTGACGAGATCAATATAAATGGTAGACCTGGATCATGGACAACCAGCAATAAAATATGATGGCATGAACATACATAGCAGGGGATGACCAGACAATCAAGAAACTACATATAAGGTATGAGCTACCACGCTACCATGAAAGACTATATAACAAAAACCAGCCGACAAGGCATACCAAACTATACATGAGTCGACACTTGTCTATGAGCCTCTAAATGAACATAAGTGCTGCAACATAGCCGGAACAGGGCCCCGACATACCCATAATGTCTATAACAAAAATGCATACCAAGACCAAGGCAAGTCCGGAGAAGGGATCTCGCCAATCACCGCTGAACTGGACAGCCTACTGTGGTGGGGGAGCTGCACCTGCCTGTCTATCAGGACCTGCAGCACGACATGCAGCGTCCACAAATAAAAGGACGTCAGTACGAATAAAGTACTGAGTATGTAAGGCAGGGAACCATAAATACGATCAGTAATGTAAGCAAGGATAGAGAATATACAACCTGTAACATCTTAGTACCTCTGAGGGCTACTGACATGAAATGCATGATACATATGTATAAATACATAAACCTTTAAAACATTCACCTTTGTGGGCATCATCATCATCATATCGTGCCCGGCCATAATAGGCTCAATAAAAACGTATCCGACCATCATAAGGCTCGGTAGAATCGTACCCGACCACGTGGAGCTCGGTAAAACCCAACTGATCAGTGGTTGCACAATAGGTGTCGTACCCGGCCAACTATAGCATGGCGCGGTAGAGTAAAATAGATACATATATATAATGCATGCTCGACTCATGGAATCACATTCTAAACCTTTCGGAGTGACGTAAGGTCGGTATCCTTTGTACACGTTATTAGGACTAACTCTTCACTATGAACCTTATAAGAATCAGGAAGTACCAACAACATTGATAACATAAGAATAAGAGAAGCAACATTAACATCAATCGTTCCATAAGAGGGAAAACAATGTAAGTACTGCTAGCTTCTAAGAGTAGAGTATCTTGGAAGCTCGTTCATTACATTATGTACAATCGGAGTCGTGCAAAAGAAGGAAAGGGATAGCCTCACATACCTTGTATATACTGCCCCAATCTCAAGCTATGCAATTGTCAAAACTCCTTAGTCTACAATAAGAGAAACGATACTATCGTTATCATTTAAGCGTCATAACTATTATGTATCGACCACAACCTATTTTACGATGAAACGGACAGCACCTCCCCTATATATATGACCTCACACCATTCAAAACAGTCACCAAACAGCCCAAACAACATCAATAATAAACATATTGAGCCTCCCAAAATAGTCCACACACAGCCTAATCACTCCATACATACGACGACCACCGTAGTCGTGTCAAACAACCTGGAAATGTTACGAATAACTATCAGCCCATAACCCTACATATATATGGTGTTTCTCCACACCCTTCCTCCTCCAAAACTCCACAAGATAGTAGTAAAATACGCAGCCCAACAACAACGCAAAACAGTCCACAAAACAATAACATTACTACCAAGCCTTTCGATATATATCTCACAAGTTCTAGCTTCAATGGCTTAGCCGCAACTTGGATAATCTTAAATACATATAGAGTAAGAGGTTCCTTACCTTTATACAGAAAGAACAACTCCAATTTGACCTTAAATTTCCATGAAATATCCCTCCAATGCTGCCACAACAACAAAAAAGCGAAACTAGCGATCAATTAGTGTTTTTCGGCACTAGAATTACTTTAGAAGGCTTGAAATCATCTAGGATTGATATTAAGAACATGAGGGAGTATTTAAAGAACATAAACTCTTTAAAACAACCTCCCACACGAGCTGGAACGACACAAAAATGAGCAACAACAAGAAGAACAAGAGACTTACTAGCGCCACGGAATTCCAAACACTTGATTTGTGTTGTTTTCCCTTTTTTGGGGTCTTGAATCTTAAGAGAACCTTGAGAGGATGTTCCTAGGGTTCTAAGGTCTGAAAATAGTGAGAATAAATGACTTAAAACGGGTTGGAGGCATCTTATATAGGTCCAAATATCTTAAACCGCCTTAGTGGGTCCCATAGAGAGGTGCTTGGCGCAGTCTCGCGAAAATGCGAATATCTCTCTACGCCGAGATCATATCAATAAACGGTTTAATGTGTTGGAAACTAAACGCATAGATATTTAATTTGGTTGGTAGATCACCCCGTAATTCCTTGAAACATTTGACCTAATGTTTAAGTAAAATTATGAACCTAAGTTGAGACAACTTTTGTCGACTTTTGTTTCATAACTCGTTTGACTTCAAGACTTATGATACGGATATTATATGATTAAAATACCTTAATACATGACCTCTTGAGTGTATTAAGCACCGCTAGATTTACCTGAAAATACGAGTTACAACATCCTTGATTCATTTAACTTCTAATACTTGTTAATCACCCTTATACACTCTTGTATCACTTAAGACCAATATGATTGACTTCTTATCATCTCAAAGATAATTCCTTCTTGGATTTATGTTAACTAATATATGGCATGAACTAACACATGTGGATATGGGTTGTAACAATTAAGCACAAAGTGAAAAATAGTCAATCAAAAGAGATATAGGCATCACAAAACATGCTATCTAATTTCATCAAGGCATCATGATCAATTTTAAAACATAGGGAAGATATTCCACATGCTATAGCTTCAATACTCTAACATTCCAATAAGTCAAAGGAGCCGAAGTTCATTAATCTTCCTCCTTTTATTTCATAAACTATAATCTACTCAAAAAAACTACTACCTGGTTCAATGTGGGAAAAAGATCGCAAATGTGGCCTGCTCTAGTCCGAGCTCCCCATCGCAATTGTAAATTGTGAAGCCTGTCACCCCCTACCAACATCCACAAATGCGATATTGGCTCCACAATTGCGAAGCCATTCCACTAAGGAAAGAATTACAAATGCGATTCATACCTCTCAAATGCGAGGTCTGCAAATGCGAACAGGATCTTGTATTTATGAGACCTGCAGCACTAGCAAAGAACCAGATAATCTGAAACTTAACTCAAATGATCTGAAATGCATCTGATACTCACCCGAGCCCCCAAGGTTCCACACCAAATATTCACACTAGCCAATAAATATCATACGAACTCACTCGTGAGTTCAAAATACCAAAATAAAATTCAGAAGCACGAATCAAAAACCAAACCACATAGAAATCACAATGAAACTCAAGAATCACTAGAATCACAACCAATCATTTTGTTCCAATCAAACTAACTCAGAATGATGTCAAATTTTGCACACTAATCCCAAATGACAAAAAAAAACTTATTCTAAGTCCCGGAAAAAAAATTCGAACCCGATAGCCTTAAAGTTAACCTATGGTCAAACTTAGAAAATTTCTACACCTTCAAATTGCCAACTTTTGGCAAAGAGAGCCAATTTAACCTAGTAAATTACAAATTTAATTTCAAGCATATGCGTGAATGCAAAATTACCTCATTAACCTATTAGGACCATCAAAATACCATTACAAGGTCATTTTCACAAAACTCAAACCCGAGTCAACACTTCTAACATAAGCTTCCAAACCAAGAACCAAGTGTTCCAAAACCTTCCCGATACAACATCAACCAACCTCGTAAGTCGCATAACCAGAAATACACATACATGAAGCTTTAAAAGAGGAAACAAGGCCTAAATACACAAAACAACTAGTCAGGTAGTTACAGGTTTCCATTGTCTTCAACAAGTTTTATGTCTTATCGATATCATGTGCATTAACTGTTGGGTAAATGATTAAGGGACGAGTTCTATAACAACCCAACCGGTCGTTTTGAGTACTAGATTTCTTTTTTTATTTCGAGACTTTTCATAGCTCTATTTCCTGATTCATGATTTGTGTGTGTCGTCCTTTTCGATTTTCAAAAAAAATGTGAATTTTTGAAGAAAATATGATTTTTGACTTAAAAATGACTAGAGTTGGCAACGATCACGTTTTTTTGGTAAAAAAATATGGATCAATGTTTTGACGATTTCAGAAAGTTCGTATGTTAATTTTGTACTTGCATGTATATTTGGCTGGGATCCCGTGACTTAATGCATTTTGGCTCATTATGTGAAAATTTGAAATTTTTGAATTGTGATTTGAGGCAGCGAGAAAATTTGTATGTTGTTATTACACTTGTGTGCATGTTCGGTTTGGAGCCCGATGGACTTAATTGAGTTTCAGATGAGTTTCGAAATGATTTTAAATTATTGAGGAATGTTGGTACATCAGGTGTGTTGATCTAGCATTTGTAAGGACTTGATTGCAAATGTGAGCCTCGCATTTGCGAGACAATGCTCGTTATTGAGATACTGGAGGGGCAAGATACTTTGCAAATGCGAAGTCTGAGGAGCATTCACGATAGGTGGGTTGATCATTTTTGAGATGCTTTCGTCGCATTTGCAACACTGGAAAGATTGTGGAAGCTTTATAAAAACCAAAGCTTGTACCGCATTTTCAAAGGTGGGAACTTTCAAAATGCAAGGTACTTTTTTAATTTGCGATATTTGTGATGCTCATACATAATTCGCAGTTGCAAACAGTGATTCACTCACAATTGCGAACAAAAGTTCACAATTGTGACATCTGCAAATGGGTAAAATGTGGGGATTCGGGACTTGGCTCATTTTACACTGTTTTCAACCCTTAAATCCTTATGGGATATTTTTAAGAGAATTTTCTTCCCAAATTCTTTGGTATGCAACTTTAATTTATTTTCAATCAATCTCAATTACTTTTTCATGAATTTTATCATCAATGCTATTAATTTCAAACTAGACTTTGGGGGTTTTGAGTATAATTTAGGGATTTTGTAAAATTGAAATTTAGACCTCAAGTTGAGGTCGAATTTAAAATCAAATCACACATCCATGCTTGAGGGTGAATGAATAACCAGGGTTTGGTCTTAATTTTGTATTTCGGCCATGTGAGCTCAGGTTTATTTTTGGTTGACTTTTGGAAATTTGGAAAATATTGAACCTTTATTCATTGGGGTTGTTTCCTTTAGTATTGTTTGACTTTCTCAGATGATATATGACTAGGTTTTGATCGTTATGATGAGTAATTCAAAAGGAGACAATATTGGATTGTAAAAATAGTTCCTACATGAGGTAAATATCTTGCCTAGATTTTTTTAGGGAAAGTTTTATACTAAATGATATTGTTTGCTACATGGGGGGGGGGGTTGTGAAAACCCGGTCAGTCGTCTCATGAATTACCACTCCATTTTCCCCATTTCAGCTTCTTTACGCTTCGTTATTTGTGTTTTATGTGATCGGGTTGATTAGTTCGAGTTCGGAGAGGATTTGGTAAGAAATGAGACACTTAGTCACTTTTAAGAAGGCTTAAGTTGGAAAATTCAACCGGATGTTGACTTATGCGTTAGAAGGCTCAGAAGTGAGTTTCTATGGTTCGGTTAGCTTCGGGAGGTGATTTGTGACTTAGGAGCGCGATCGGAATGGGTTTTGGAGTTGTAGAGAAGATTTAGGCTTGAATTGGCGAAATTGATATTTTGGCAAATTCCGGTTGATAGGCGAGATTTTGATATAGGGGTCGGAATGGAATTCCGAGAGTTGCAGTAGCTTCATTGTGTCATTTGGGATGTGTGTGCAAAATTTCAGGTCATTCGGACGAGATTTGATAGACCTTTTGATCGAAAGCATAATTTAAGAGTTCTTGGAGTTCTTAGGCCTGAATCCTATGTTAAATTGGTGATTTGATGTTGTTGTGAGCGTTCCGAAGTTTTGAACAAGTTTGAACGATGTCATGAGATGTGTTGGTACAATTATTTTGATGTTTCGGGGGTTCCGGGATGTTTTAGTGCGAAAATCATAGTCGTAGCAGGTCCAGAAGGGTTGCAGGCCCCGGAACTCACCCACACGCTCAGCACAAAAATGAGTGCGCCCGCGGTGAGTGCTGTGCGGACCGCACAAAAGCGGCCGCGGCCGCGTTAGGTGTCGCACGGACCGCACAAAAGGGGCCGCGGCCGCGGTGAAGAACCTTCCCGCTGGTCCAACTTCGGAAGCTCATATCTTTTGATCTACAAGGAATTTTGAGATGATTCAAAAACGAAATTTGCAGCCCTTCATGTCTAGTTTACAGAAATGTAAAGTTATCACAATGTGGACATATGTAGTGAAAGTTATGGCCAAAATACTAAAGCCTGTTACTGTAGATGAAGGCATGTGCGGCCGTGGTTGTTTTTGCGCAGACCGCACTGGCTTGTGCGGCCCGCGGAGGCTGAAATCTGAGGGGTACCCTATAAATATGAGGTTTTGGGTTTTATTTAATATTTTGACCTAAGGAGCTCGGATTTTGGCAATTTTTCGAAGGTTTTTCAAGAAATCCATCGGGGTAAAGGATTTTAACTCAGATTTGGCTAGAATACATGAATTTATTACTAAATTCATCATTTAATTCGTTATTTGGGATGGAATTTGGGAAGAAAGTTGTGAAACCTTTCAAAAATTTAAAATGATGTTTTGAAGGACCAAATGGTATCGGAATTGGATAATTTTGGTATGGTTAGATTCGTGAGGGTATGAGGATTCTGAAAATGTAAATTTTACCCGATTCCGAGACGTGGGCCCGAGGCTCGGGTTTTGCTAATTTCGGGATTTTGATATTTTTCGAATGTTTTCGCTTGGGCTTTGTTCCCTTAGCATATTGTGACGTATTTGTTCTGATTTTGGATAGATTCGACGCACGTGGAGGCCAATTCGAGGGGCAAAGGCATTGCGAGCTAGAGAATTAGCTAGTTCGAGGTGAGTAATGGTTGTAAATGATGTCCTGAGGGTTTGAAACCCCGGATTGCACATCGTAGTGCTATATTGAGGCAAGATACGCGTTGGATGATGTGTGTGGGGTCTTTTACTACTGGGATTCTGACTTGGTCCGTCCCGATTGATGATTTTACCGCGTATTTGACTGAAGTTCATTTGTTATCATCATGATTTGGGCTGGTTGCCATATTTGGGCTTCATGCCAACTATTTGAACCCTTCAGGGATTTTTATCACTGTTTCCTCACTGCTTGACTTATTATTTGAACTCAGTCCTGTTGATATCTACTATTTTATAAACTCAGCCACTTTTACTCAGATTTGAAACTTAAATGATATTTCTACATCATGTTTTGGGCTGAGAACTACTGTTTTACTAATGCCCAAGGGGCTTGTGATGATTTTTGGACTGAGTGAGGCTGAGGGCCATAAGTGAGGATATGGTGAGTGATATGAGGCTGAGGCCCTGAGATACTTTATATGCCATGAGGTGGATTGAGTGATGTGAGGACGAGTGCCGAGTGATGTGAGGCTGAGTGCGAAGTGATGATGCCACGAGGTGGCTTGATATAGCGCTTTGGTCGTAAGGGGTCCTCCGTAGTCTGCACACCCACAGTGAGCGCGGGTACCCATTATGATCGAGAGTGAGCCCGAGGGGCTGATACTATTTTGAGTGATTAATACGGAGCCTGAGGGGCTGATACTATGCTGAGAGTGAGCCCAAGGGGCTGATATTGTTCTGAGCGATTGATATTGTGCATGAGGGGCGGATTTCTACTTGTTATTTACCTGTTAAATTACCTGTTTTACTTGTTTTAAAAAGGAATATCATTTGATTTCTTCACTGATTTACTGCTTTAAGTGATTTTACTACTTGATATGGAATTGCCTTGTGCCTTTACGTGTTTTCATACTTTCAGCCATTATTTATAATTATTAATCACTGAGTCGGAGTACTCACATTACTCCCTACACCGTGTGTGCAGATTCGGGCATAGCAGAGTCCGCACTTGAGCGTTGATTCCTTCCAGGCTAGGCAGTGATTTGGAGTTACGAGGTAGTTGTTGACGTCCGCAACCCCTTGTCTCTCTTATCCTCTCTCATTTATGTTTTCTTCAGACTATTGTATCGGATTCCGTACTTTGTAGACCTATAGCAAATTCTGTAGTAGCTCATGACTTGTGACACCCCGGTTTGGGTTGTGTCGGGATGGTTTCCATTGTTGTTATCGTTAAAGTTTTTGCAACCTATGGATATTATATTATGTTTATTACTGTTTATCATAATTAACTGCTTAAAGAGGTGTCCCATTTTGGTCTGGCTGGCCTTGTCTTCACGAGAGGCGCCATCATGACCGGGTTCGGGAATTGGGTCAGGACAAGTTGGTATCAAAGCCTAGGTTACATAGGTCTCACGAGTCATGAGCAGGTTTAGTAGAGTCTCGCGGATCGGTATGGAGACGTCTATGTTTATCCTCGAGAGGCTGCAGAACCTTTAGGAAAAACTTCATATTCTTGAAACTCTTATCGTGCAAACTTGTTGGTACGAGTACTAAACTTTTGTTATTCCATTGTCTCACAGATGGTGAGGACGCGAGCTACCAGACAAGGTGGGTGACCACCAGTGCCACCAGCGGAGGCCACCAGAGACCATGGACACGGTCGTGGTCGTGGCAGAGGTAGAGCAGCGAGGACAGCAACTGTAGATCCTCCAGCTGCCCTAGTTCCGGATCCGACTCCAGCTATGGATGCTCTAGCAGCACCAGTTCAGGCACCAGTTGTGCCTATCATGGTTCCGAGTCTTCAGGAGGCCTTGGCATAGATCTTATCAGTTTGCACTAGCCTGGCTCAGGCAGTTTCAGCCACTACAGCAGCAGCTACTTCACAGGCCGGGGAAGGCAATCAGACCCCCGCTGCTCGCACACCTGAGCAGGTAGTGCAGGGACTACAGACACTGGGGGCACCTCTAGCTCAGCCGGTTGCACCAGCTTAGGAGTTTGTTGTGCTAGTTATACTGAATGATGAGCAGCGTCATCTTGAGAGGTTTGGTAGACTCCAACTTTCGTCATTCAGTGGTGCTGAGGGCGAGGATGTCCAGGGTTTTCTTGATAAATGTCAGCGGATGCTCCATACAGTAGGGATTCTTGAGACTAGCGGTGTGGCGTTTACCACCTTTCAGTTTACTGGGGCTACCTTCACATGGTGGGAGGCGTATGAGAGGCGTAGGCCGGTTGGAGCAGCGCCCCTTACTTGGCAGCAGTTCTCCACTCTCTTCTTGGAGAAGTATGTGTCGCAGTCCCGCCGAGGGGAGCTACGTAGATATTTTGAGTGGTTGCGATAGGGGGATATGATTGTGTCACAGTATAAGTCGAGGTTTTTGTAAGTTGGCTCGTCGTGCCCTTTGGATAGTTCCGACAGATCGTGAGAGGATCAGAAGATTTGTTGATGGCCATAACTATCATCTCTGTATTCTTATAACCCGAGAGAGGGTGTTGGGTGCTACATTCGAGGAGGTGGTCGATATCGCTCGCGAGATTGAGACGGTTCACCATCAGGATCGAGAGGAGAGGGAGGCCAAGAGGCCTCAAGGATATGGCAGTTATAGTGGTGCTTTTTTGAGGGGCCAGTTTTAGCATGGTAGAGGCCGTTCTTTTAGGCCTGCTCAGTCAGTTTGCCCAAGTTATCGTGGGGCATCTTCAGGTCATAGTTATCATGGGTCACAGCAGGGTCAACCTTCACTCAGCGCCCTCCCAGCCCAGAGTTCATCTTGTGCCCTGTCAGCTCAGGGTTCTTCTATGCCGAGTGCATCAGTTGGTCACTCCGGTGCGAGGGGTTCCCTTAGGTCCCCTTCTCCAGCACCTGGGAGTTTTTTTGAGTGTGGAGAGTTTGGACATGTGTGGAGGCAGTGTCCTCGTCATATTGCTAGTTCATCTCAGCAGAGGGCTCAGCCCTCGACTTCTGCTCCAGTTACCTCACCACCTGCCCAGCAAGCTATGGGTGGAGGTCAGGCAGCCAGGGGTCGCCCCAGAGGAGGAGGTCTATCAGGGGGCAGTCAGGCCCGTTTTTATGCACTTCCAGGCAGGCCAGATGTTATTGCTTCAGATGTTGTCATTACAGGTATTGTTTCAGTCTGCCATAGAGATGCCTCTGTATTATTTGATCCTGGTTCCACCTTTTCTTATGTGTCATCATACTTTGCTCGTTATTTGGGTACGCCCTATGAGTTTCTTGCTTTACCTGTTCATGTATCTACCCCGATGGGCGATACTATTATTTTAGACCATGTGAACTGGTCATGTGTCGTGACTATTGGGGGTCTGGAGACCCGATTAGACCTATTGCTATTGAGAATGGTGGATTTTGATGTTATTTTGGGAATGGATTAGCTATCTCCGTGTCGTGCTATTCTAGACAGCCATTCTAAGACAGTCACTTTGGCTATGCCGGGTGCACCGCGGATCGAGTGGCATAGTGTGACTGATTATGTTCCTAGTAGATTGATATCTTTCTTGAAGGCCCAACATATGGTTGGTAAGGGTTGTCTTTCATATCTAACGTTCGTGAGGGATGTTGGAGCTGAGACTCCTAGTATCGATTATGTCCCAACAGTGAGGGATTTTTCCGATGTGTTTCCTGTAGACCTGCCGGGCATGCCACCGGACATGGATATTGATTTTGGTATTGACCTGGTGCTGGGCACTCAATCCATTTCTAGTCCGCCATATCGTATGGCACCAGCAGAGTTAAAGTAACTAAAAGAACAGCTTCTGGAACTCCTAGATAAGGGGTTCATTCGGCCTAGTATGTCCCCTTGGGGTGCACCAGTTTTGTTTGTGAAGAAGAAGGATGGAACGATGAGAATGTGCATTTATTATAGGCAATTGAACAAAGTAACAATTAAGAACAAGTATCTTTTGCCTCGCATTGATGATTTATTTGATCAACTTCAGGGAGCAAGGGTGTTCTCCAAGATTGATCTTCGTTCGGGTTATCACTGGTTGAAGATCAGTAATTCAGATATTCTTAAGACTGCTTTCAGGACTAGATATGGTGATTATGAGTTTCTTGTCATGTCTTTTGGGCTAACCAATGCCCCAACAGCGTTCATGCATTTGACGAACAGTGTATTTCGACCTTATCTGGATTCGTTCATTATTGTATTCATTGACGATATTCTGGTGTACTCGCGTATTCAGGAGGAGCACGCGGAGCATTTGAGAGTTGTGTTGCAGAGATTAAAGGAGGAGAAGCTTTATGCAAAATTCTCCAAGTGTGAGTTTTGGCTCAGTACAGTGGCTTTCTTGGGGCACGTGGTGTCCAGCGAGGGTATTCAGGTTGATCCGAAGATGACAGAGGTGGTTCAGAGTTGGCCCAGACCGTCCTCAACCATAGAGATTCATAGCTTTTTTGGGTTGGTAGTCTATTATCGCCGGTTTGTTCAGGGATTCTCATCTATCACATCGCCCTTGACCAAGTTTACTCAGAAGGGTGTTTCATTTGTATGGTCAGACGAGTGTGAGGAGAGCTTTTAGAAACTCAAGACAGCCTTGACCACAGCTCCAGTGTTGGTTTTACCATCAGTTTCAGGTTCATATACCGTGTATTGTGATGCTTCGAGAGTTGGGATTGGTTGTATATTGATGCAGGAGGGTAGAGTTATTGCTTATGCTTCTCGTCAGTTGAAGCCCCATGAAAAGAACTACCTTATTCATGATTTGGAGTTGGCTGCCATAGTTCATGCATTGAAGATTTAGAGGCATTATTTGTGTGGTGTATCTTGTGAGGTATTCATCGATCATCGTAGTCTTCAGCATTTATTCAAGCAAAAGGATCTTAATTTGAGGCAGCGGAGATGGTTGGAATTGCTTAAGTACTATGATATCACTATATTGTACCATCCAGGAAAGGCCAATGTAGTGGCCGACGCGTTGAGCTGAAAGGCAGTGAGTATGGGGAGTTTGGCGTATATTCCAGTTGGGGAGAGACCCCTTGCAGTTGATGTTCAGGACTTGGCCAATCAGTTCGTGAGATTGGATATTTCGGAGCCTAGTCGGGTGTTGGCATGTGTGGTTTCTCGGTCTTCCTTATATGATTGCATCAAAGAGTGCTAGTATGATGATCCGCATTTGCTTGTTCTTAAGGACAGAGTTCAGCATGGTAATGCCAGAGATATGACCATTGGTGATGATGGTGTGTTGAGGATGCAGGGCCGGATTTGTGTGCCCAATGTGGATGGGCTTAGAGCATGGATTCTGGAAGAGGCCCATAGCTCGCGGTATTCTATCCATCTGGGTGCCGCGAAAATGTATCAGGATTTGAGGCAGCACTATTGGTGGAGAATAGTGAAGAAAGATATTGTGGAATTTGTAGCTCGGTGTCTCAATTGTCAGCGGGTTAAATATGAGCATCAGAGATCGGGTGGCTTGCTTCAGCAGATGGTTATTCCCGAGTGGAAGTGGAAGAGAGTCACCATGGATTTTGTGAGTGGTCTTCCTCAGACTTTGAAGAAGTTCGATGCTATTTGGGTGATTGTGGATCGACTGACCAAGTCCGCGCATTTCATCCTTGTGTGTACTACCTATTCTTCAGAGCGGTTGGTAGGGATTTATATCCGGGAGATTGTTCGGTTGCATGGTGTTCCAGTCTCCATCATCGCAGATAGAGTTAATCAGTTTACTTCCCAGTTTTGGAAATCTGTTCAGCGAGAGTTGGGTACTGAGGTGGAGTTGAGCACAGCTTTTCATCCTCAGACGGACGGACAGTCCGAGCGTACGATTCAGATATTGGAGGACATGTTACGTGCTTGTGTTATTGACTTTGGAGGTTCATAGGATGCGTTTCTACCGCTTGTAGAGTTTGCTTACAATAACAGCTACCAGTCGAGTATTCAGATGGCTCCGTATGAGGATTTGTACGGGAGGCGGTGTAGATCTCCGGTTGGTTGGTTCGAGCCCGGCGAGGCTAGACTATTGCGGACAGATTTAGTTCAAGATGCCTTAGAGAAGGTTAAGGTGATTCAGGAGAGACTTCGTACAGCGCAGTCACGTTAGAAGAGTTATGCGGACTGGAAGGTTCGAGATATGTCCAACATGGTTGGTGAGAAGGTCTTGCTGAAGGTTTCGCCCATGAAGGGTGTTATGAGGTTTGGGAAGAAAGGAAAGTTGAGTATGCGGTTCATTGGGTCTTTTGAGGTGCTTCGGAGGATTGGGGAGGTGGCTTATGAGCTTGCGTTGCCACCCAGTTTGTCGAGTATGCATCCGGTGTTTCATGTTTCTATACTCTGGAAGTATATCGGAGATCCGTCTCATGATTTGATGACCCAGTTGGATGATGATTTGACCTTTGATGTGGAGCCAGTAGCTATTTTGGGTCATCAGGTTCGGAAGTTGAGGTCAAAGGGTATAGCTTCAGTGAAAGTGCAGTGGAGAGGTCGGCCCGTGGAGGAGGCTACTTGGGAGACCGAGCGGGAGATGTGGAGCAGATATCCTCACCTATTCGAGGCTTCAGTTATGTTTCTTGACTCGTTCGAGGACGAACGTTTGTTTAAGTTGGGGTGAATGTGACGACCCGGCCAGTCGTCTCATGAATTACCGCTCTGTTTTTCCCATTTCAGCTTCTTTACGTTTTGTTATTCGTGTTTTATATGATCGGGTTGATTAGTTCCAGTTCAGAGAGGATTTGGTAAGAAATGAGACACTTAATCTCTTTTAAGAAGGCTTAAGTTGGAAAAGTCAATCGGATGTTGACTTATGTGTTAGAAGGCTCGGAAGTATGTTCCGATGGTTCGGTTAGCTTTAGGAGGTGATTTATGACTTAGGAGCGCGATTGGAATGGGTTTTGGAGTTGTAGAGAAGATTTAGGCTTGAATTGGCGAAATTGATATTTTGGCAAATTCCGGTTGATAGGCGAGATTTTGATATAGGGGTCGGAATGGAATTCTGAGAGTTGTAGTAGCTTCGTTGTGTCATTTGGGATGTGTGTGCAAAATTTCAGGTCATTCGGCCGAGATTTGATAGACCTTTTGATCGAAAACATAATTTAAGAGTTCTTGGAGTTCTTAGGCTTGAATCCTATGTTAAATTGGTGATTTGATGTTGTTGTAAGCGTTCCGAAGAGTTGAACAAGTTTGAACGATGTCATGGGATGTGTTGGTACAATTAGTTTGATGTTTCGGAGTTTCCAGGATGTTTTAGTGCAAAAATCATAGCCGTAGCAGGTCCAGAAGGGTTGCAGGCCCCGGAACTCACCCATGCGGTGCGCACAAAAATGAGTGCGCCCGCGGTGAGTGCTGTGCGGACCGTACAAAAGAGGGCGCTGCCGTGGTAGGTGTCGCGCGGATCCCACAAAAGGGGGCGCGGCTGCGGTGAAGAACCTTCCCGCTAGTACAACTTCGGAAGCTCATATCATTTGGTCTATAAGGAGTTTTGAGGTGATTCAAAAAAGGAAGTTGTATCCTTTCGTGTCTAGTTTCCAGAAATATAAAGATATCACAATTTGGAGATATGTAGCGAAAGTTATGGCTAAAATACTAAAGCCTGTCACTACAGAGGAAGGCATGTGCGGCCGCGGTTGTTTTTGCACGGACCGCACTGGATTGTGCAGCCCGCGGTCGTTTTGGTGCAGCCCGCGAAGGCTGAAATCTGAGGGGTACCCTATAAATATGAGGTTTTGGGTTTTATTTAATATTTAGACCTAGAGAGCTCGGATTTTGGCGATTTTTCGAAGGTTTTTCAAGAAATTCTTCGGGGTAAGTGATTTTAACTTAGATTTGGCTAGAATACATAAATTTTTTACTGAATTCATCATTTAATTCGTGATTTGGGATGGAATTTGGGAAGAAAATTGTGAAACCTTTCAAAAGCAAATGTCTCAACGATCTGTCTAAATCAGACAAGCCAAAGTTCATGTATATAGTGCAATTCGTCAAAAGGAAGAATCATATACTTTGATTAAACCAACTTCATGCTCTTTCTTCTACTCTAACAAGCATTATAATGTAACTATAGTTTACTGTGTAATCAGTAGAGAGAATAAAGAGAGAAAAACCTTTGTGAGGCATTGTATCAAAATTATCACGACTGTACTGACAACCAAGAGTGAGTTGGTGTTTAGATATAACATCAACATAATTGTACGAAGTTATTCAAGAAGGTTTGAAGAGAGAACACCCTTGCAATCCAAGGGGACTGGAATAGGATTCACATTGAATAAGAACAAGTATAAAAAAATTGGGTGTCTTAAATTTCTGCAATTTACTTCTATCTTTAGTTTTATTCTGCCTTTACATTTAGTCGACTATTTGGTAAACTAGTCAACTACTTAGCATATAAAAAGAAAAATTGATGATTCAACTTCACCTCACACATGTAACATGACTCACTAAGGACGGTCTCATTCTTACTCTCAAACAATGCAAGTATTTATAGATCCACAAGATATCAAGCATTAAGCACAAAGTAAAAAATAGTCAATCAAAAGAGATATAGGCATCACAAAACATGCTATCTAATTTCTTCAAGGCATCATGATCAATTTTAAAACATAGGGAAGATATTCCACATGCCAAAGCTTCAATACTCTAACATCCAATAAGTCAAAGGAGCCGAAGTTCATTAATCTTCCTCCTTTTATTTCCTAAATTCTAATCTACTCAAAAAAAACTAATACCTGGTTCAATATGGGAAAAAGATCGCAAATGTGGCCTGCTCTAGTCCGAGCTCCCCATCGCAATTGTAAATTGTGAAGCCTGTCACCCCCTGCCAACATCCACAAATGCGATATTGGCTCCACAATTGTGAAGCCATTCCACTAAGGAAATAATTACAAATGAGATTCACACCTCTCAAATGCGAGGTCTGAAAATGCGAACAGGATCTTGCATTTATGAGACCTGCAGCACTAGCAAAGAACCAGCTAATCTGAAACTTAACTCAAATGATCTGAAATGCGTCTGATACTCACCCGAGCCCCCGGGGTTCCACACCAAATATTCACACTAGCCAAGAAATATCATACGAACTCACTCGTGAGTTCAAAATACCAAAATAAAATTCGGAAGCACGAATCAAAAACCAAACCACATAGAAATCACAATGAAACTCAAGAATCACTAGAATCATAACTAACTGTTTTATTCCAATCAAGCTAACTCGGAATGATGTCAAATTTTTCACACTAATCCCAAATGACAAAAAACCTATTCTAAGTCCCGGAAAAAAAATTCGAACCCGATAGCCTTAAAGTTAACCTATGGTCAAACTTAGAAAATTTCTACACCTTCAAATTGCCAACTTTCGGCAAAGAGAGCCAATTTAACCTGGGAACCAACAAATTTAAATTCAAGCATACGCATGAATGCAAAATTACCGTATTAACCTATTAGGACCATCAAAATACCATTACAAGGTCATTTTCACAAAACTAAAACCTGAGTCAACAATTCTAACTAAAGCTTCCAAACCAAGAACCAAGTGTTCCAAATCAATCCAAAACCTTCCCGAAACAAAATAAACCAACCTCGTAAGTCACATAACCAGAAACACACATACATGAAGCTTTAAAAGAGGAAATAAGGCTCAAATACACAAAACAACCAGTCAGGTCGTTACAGGTTTCCATTATCTTCAACAAGTTTTATGTCTTATCGATATCATGTGCATCAACTGTTAGGGAAATGATTAAGGGAAGAGTTCTATAATGACCCAACACGTCGTTTTGAGTACTAGATTTCTTTTTGTATTTCGAGACTTTTCATAGCTCTATTTCCTGATTCATGACTTGTGTGTGTCGTCCTTTTCGATTTTCAAAAAAAAATATGAATTTTTGAAGAAAATATAATTTTTTACTTAAAAATGACTAGAGTTGGCCACGATCACGTTTTTTTGGTAATCAAATATGGATCAATGTTTTGACGATTTCAGAAAGTTCGTATGTTAATTTTGCACTTGCATGTATGTTTGGGTGGGATCCCATGACTTAATGCATTTTGGCTCATTATGTGAAAATTTAAATTTTTTGATTGAAAACTTGAAAATCTTGAGTTGTAATGATTGAATTGTGATTTTAAATGTTATTTTGATGATCTGAGGTAGCAAGAAAATTTGTATGTTGTTATTACACTTGTGTGAATGTTCGGTTGGAGCCCGAGGGACTTGATTGAGTTTCAGATGTGTTTCGAAATGATTTTAATTTATTGGGGAATGTTGGTACATCAGGTGTGTTGATCTCGCATTTGCGAGGACTTGATTGCAAATGTGAGCCTCGCATTTGCGAGACAACGCTCATTATTGCGATACTGGAGGGGGTAAGAGACTTTGCAAATGCGAAGTCTGAGGAGCATTCACGATAGGTGGGTTGATCATATTTGAGATGATTTTGTCGCATTTGCAACACTGGCAAGATTGTGGAAGCTTCATAAAAACCAAAGCTTGGACCGCATTTGCAAAGGTGGGAACTTTGAAAATGCAAGGTACTTTTTTAATTTGCGATATTTGTGATGCTCATAGACAATTCACAATTGCAAACAGTGATTCACTCGCAATTGCGAACAAAAGTTCACAATTGCGACATCTGCATCTGGGTAAAATATGGGGATTCGGGACTTAGCTCATTTTACACTATTTTCAACCCTAAAATTTTTATGGGATATTTTTTAAGAGAATTTTCTTCCCAAATTCTTTGGTAAGCAACTTTAATTTATTTTCAATCAATCTCAATTACTTTTTCATGAATTTTATCATAAATTCTATTAATTTCAAACTAGACTTTGGAGGTTTTGAGTATAATTTAGGGATTTTGTAAAATTGAAATTTAGACCTCAAATTGAGGTCGAATTTCAAATTAAATCACACATCCATGCTCGAGGGTGAATGGATAATCAGGATTTGGTCTTAATTTTGGATTTCGGCCATGTGAGCTCGGGTTGATTTTTGGTTGACTTTTGGAAATTTGGAAAATATTGAACCTTTATTCATTGGGGTTGTTTCCTTTAGTATTGTTTGACTTTCTCAGATGATATATGATTAGGTTTTGATCGTTATGATGAGTAATTCTAAAGGAGACAGTATTGGATTGTGGAAATTGTTCCTACATGAGGTAAATATCTTTCCTAGCTTTTTTGAGAGAAATTTTACTACTAAATGATATTGTTTGCTACATGGAGGGGGTGATGCATATACGAGTTGACAAGCGTATATACATGTGACAGGGTTTCCATGCTCAGGAGGGGGAATTATATGCTTCTTTGTGCCTTGGTGAGCTTGATGATCCCTTGACGTATGCTTTATTTAATTTGATGACTAATAGACTCAATTAACGGTGTTAGAAATCATGTCATAACGTACAATATCTTAAAAGGATTTAATGTGTTATTTTTTAGACTGTTTACATACTTAATTTGACCATAGCATCATGAACTCTCATTTATACCTGTTATTGGCATGCTACTTGAGGTTCTTTTTTGTAATAAGAGATGATGATTGGTGCCTTAGGGCTATGTGTAGCACGGTGGTTGTTTTCGTACAGTTGATATGATGTTGGCACGATAAGTATTATCGTGCGGTATGAAATAAGATTAGACAGTTGGTTGTTACCGTGTGAGAAGAATGGGAATTCGATTTTCTTATTATGATTACTCGTTCGTTAAACACCTACATACCCTCTACTTTGGTTCCTATTAATGTTTGTTGTCTTCTATATTACTTTCACGTTTGTGTTCTTCGTATAGATACCTTTGTGTTTTTCCTTTTTGAGATGTTACTATTATATCTATTTGAGTCGTTACTGTTACTCCTACACTTTTACTTGAGTTACTTATGCTGTATATTCCCCTTTCGACTTTATGCATTTGATTGTTATTAGCCTATACATGTTACATGCCTCTATTTGTTACGTGATTTACTTATTAGATGTCTTGACCTATTACCTGCTTTCACGTATTACCTCTCTTCACTTGCTATATCTCTTTACTCGCTACATGCCTCCATTTGTTACATGATATCACTTATTACATACATATACTTGATACCTACTTTTACTTAAAGTAGATCCTTCCTTGTTTCACGCTCTACACTTTTTTCTAAGCTGGATTAGGTGAATTTTAGATTGTTGTATCGTTATGCCTTCTGGAAGCTTTGTCTTTATATGTGAGAGACTACATATAGAGTGTTGTTCTACTCATCTTATTCTATTTGAATTTATATTCCTACGTGAATTTTGCGTGTTAATTTTCTTTGTGTCATGTTGTAAATTTCCCGTGCTTGGTTTTTATAGAATAGTTTCATATGAACTTTTTTGTTATATATGGGATTGGGTTGCACACTGCAACAATATTGATATTATATATATAGAATCGCATTGCACGCTGCAATGGTATTGATATAATATATGGGATCGGGTTGCACGCCGCAATGATATTGATATTATATATGGGATCTGGTCGCACGCTGCAACAGAGAAAATGTATTATAGTTATTCTTAACTGTTGATTCTATTACTGTATTGTGTTGTGAGACTAATAAATGATGATATTAAGGGGCCCTCTGTCATTTGTATTCTTGTTTTATATATTATGTGGTTATTCATGTCTCTTTCTCGTATTTCTCTTTCTGTTTATCATCTGCACAGGTAAAATAATAAGTGATTATCCTTTAACTTAAAACCTTGTCATTACTTCATCGAGTTTAGTGAAGATACTTACTGAGAACATTGGGTCTGTTGTACTCATACTACACTTATGCAGCTTGCGTGCAGATCTTAGAGCACCGTAGTTGTGGAAGATGAAGCCTTGCATAAAGATATGCCTGTGTTTTTAGATTCGAGCTACAACTTGTTCATGGTAGTTTAGGATTTCAAATTTTGTTTATGTAAACTTCAAACATATATTGTATTTATTCTTCGTATCGGCTTTGTAAATCTAGATCATAGTGGCTCATGACTTGTACTATCAGTCCTTGGAAGGTTGTATATGTCATGCCCCAACCTCGGAAGGCGCGACTGGTGCTCAATTGAGAAAACCCAACTAAGCAAACCTTATCAAACACTTCCTACCCAACTCGATACGAATAAGGAAACCATGTTTTCATTCATTTATTTAGACGAGGAAAGATAGTGCATTCTATAACGTTAGTTCATTTTAAATCACAATATTAGACCGCCGATAAGTTCAAAGATTCCATACAAGTACATTTTAGAAAAGCGAGAATTAGAATTACATCATAGTTCGTGGACCCATCCAACGCTCGTACATAACCCACACATATGTATACGGAGCCTCTAAGGATGAAATGATAAGTTATGACAATGCCGGCAAGAAGGCCCCGACTATACCTCAAAAGTAGAAGCCTACAACAAAGGATGTGGAATACAACCCCTCGAAGGAGAAAGGGGCTCACCAAGACTTCGAAGAAGGTACTCCGATACGCGCGATCCACACTATCTGCAATGGAGCCACCTACATTCATTTAAAAATGTAGCGCCCCCAGCAAAAGGGACGTTAGTACCATGGAATAGTACTAGTATGTATAACTAAACATCATCTAGTTAGAAAGAACTTTCATACAAGAACAAGAAATCACAAGTATCACTCAAACTCTAAACGATCACCACATTATCCAATAAAAGAATCAAACAACTTCCATATCATTTTTACATAGCTTTTTGTTTGGGGCATTTCACACTATTCATTATTGTTCGCAATGCCACCACTATCTTGAGCGGAGTCCGATCTCGACCCGATCGGCTAGGTCGCCTCATTTGAGGCATATATTTCAATCACAATCTCATTTCCTTTCCGAAATTCCTTCACAATACCACTGCTATCTTGAGCGGAGTACGATCTCGGCCCGATCGGCTAGGCTGCCTTTCCAAGGCATTGTTCCCTTTGCATTAATCACTTCGTTTCACATATATCATTTCATAGGCACTTGGGCCACAACTTATCACATTATCCTTGGCACTAGGCCACATTTTTATATTGTTCCCACATTCAATATTACTTTGCCATTTAGGACAGTAGGTACACACAGGAGCAATTTAAATTGTAAGCGTAGATAAGGCTTCCCGTAGGTGGCACAACAATGAAACTTCAATCAACATTTAAAGTCCAAGCATTTCAATACATAATTCATATTCTTGCCATTTTCAAGTTATCAAGACAACACGTTGATCATGTTGAGACACATCTTTCATGCATATACGGTTACAAGATCAATTGATGTAAAATAACAAGCAATGCAACAATTCAGCTTTAATCTTACCATATTCACACAAATACCGATAAAGCTCAATTTCTAAAAGGTGGGGTTTTAGCCATACATACCTCAACCGAGCTTTCCTTAATCCTATAACGTTCCGAAATGTTCGCACCTCAATCTATTTAAGCAATATAGCACAATTTAACTCATAACTAAGAAAAGATCGTAATCTAAGCTCTCTTGAGCATTTTACCGAGCAATTAGTGTTCATTAAGACCTTATGGTTCTTTTATGCAAGATTACACTAGCCCATTACCCATGCCTCCTCTTTTATAATTCCTCATACTCTTCAAGAACACATGCATGCAATGCAAACCCCCTTACCCCCATGAATTACCTTACTAATGACCCTTTGTAGCTATGTGTAAAAATGAGAGCTGAGGTGATGAAGCCTTACCTCTTGGGATGAAGATTTAGGTCCCTCACTTGATTATCTGCAATGATTGAACAAGGATTCATCGAGTAATTATGATGGAAGTACTTCCCCTCTCTTAGACACCTCTCTCTCTTACTCTAAAAGTGTCGGGAATTCGGCTCAAAATGAGCTATTGCACAGGATATAACGATAGTGGGTCGGTTTTAAAATTTAGAAAACTGGATCCCAACTCGGATCTACCATTGCAAAGCTGACATGCGGCCTGCATAATGGACCGCAAAAATGCTCCCCAAAACCTAAACACACTGCCTGGGTATGCGGCAAAAGTGCGGTCTACATACCCGTTCTGCGGTCGCATAATGCACCGCAGAACTGCCCCTTACAAAATACCAAGGTAATTATGCAATGATTTTGTGGCCCGCATATCGAGTATACGACCACATAATTAGCCGCATAGCTAACATCATTTTGGTCAACACACTACTTCACTCTGCGGCGACTATGCGGTCCGCATAGCCGTTATGCGACCGCATTTTTTACCGCAAAAATGCACTTTTTTGGAAAATATTATTCCTTGACTTTTTAATGCATAGACCAGTTCTAAAGGGTCCGAACCGCGGTGAGCTTGCTCGCCGCGAAGAATTTTATGCATCTCTAACACATGATCCTGATTGCCACTACGAGCTTTCGGGTTTAGAGGAAAAATTTTCACGGGGCCTCACAATATAGAATTCAGTCATTTTATTCCTTGTTATTAATAATCTATCAATTGAGTTACCTTGTTCTTATTATATCTAGATTTCAATGATGAAAAAAACATATTGTTGTTTGCAGGATCACTCAAGACGCAAAGAAGGATGCGAGCAACTCTATCAATGATGTAGGAAAGAAGCCAAGAAAGAAAGGAGTAAAAGAAAGGAAGAATGCAAATATCTATCAATAGAAACAAGAAAAGAAGGCCCAGGATTAAAGAAATTTGTAAAAGATACGACAACTGATATGATGAAGTAGAAAGAAAGAAGGACCAAGATTTGAGGAGATCTAGATTGTTGAAATTGCGCCTACTCTAATTGCTAAAGATATGTGTCGCAAAGGAAAGTTGTTAATCATTTCGATCAAGGAACATTCTAAGGACCACATACATAGGAGATTCTCTTTCAATAAGGAAAGACCGGAAATCATGAACCAACTAAGGAAGCTCCGCACTTACTCTTGGAATGAATCATAACATATTCAACTCCAAGGATCAATTCCCTTGGGATCACAAATGTCTCAACGATCTGCTTAAATAAGACAAAAAGTTCAAGTATATATTGCAATTCATCAAAAGGAAGAATCATATACTTTTATTAAACCAACTTCATACTCTTTCTCCTACTCTAACAAGCATTCTAATGTAACTGTAGTTTACTGTGTAATCAGTACAGAGAAGAAAGAGAGAAAAACCTTTGTGAGGCATTGTATCAAAATTATCACGATTGTACTAACAACCAAGAGTGAGTTGGTGTTTGGATATAACATCAACACAATTATACGAAGTTATTCAAGGAGGTTTGAAGATAGAACACCCTTGAAATCCAAGGGGACCTTAGTAGGATTCACATTGAATGAGAACAAGTATAAAAAAATTGGGTATCTTTAATTCCTGCACTTTACTTCTATCGTTAGTTTTATTATGCCTTTACATTTAGTCGACTATTTGGTAAACTAGTCAACTTCTTAGCATATAAAAAGAAAAATCAATGATTCAACCCTCACCTCACACATGGAACATGACTCACTAAAGATGGTCTCATTCTTACTCTCAAACAATGTAAGTATTTATAGAGCCACAAGATATCAAGCATTAAGCACAAAGTGAAAAATAGTCAAACAAAAGAGATATAGGCATCACAAAACATGCTATCTAATTTCATCAAGGCATCATGATCAATTTCAAAACATAGGGAAGATATTCCACATGCCAAATCTTAAATACGCTAACATCCAATAAGTCAAAGGAGCCTAAGTTCATTAATCTTCCTCCTTTTATTTCTTAAATTCTAATCTACTCAAAAAAAACTACTACATGGTTCAATGTAACGACCCGGCCAGTCGTTTCAAAAGTTATAGCCATGTTCCCCCATTTTTTGCTTCTTCTATGTTCTTCACCTGTATTTCGACTTAACGAATTAGTTGGTTTGGGTCTGAAGTGGTGTTGTATTGAATTGATACACTTAGTCTCCTATTTGAAAACTTACGTCGAAAGAGTTGACCGAATGTTGACGTCTGTGTAAACGACCTCGGCTTTCAATTTTGATTGTTCCGTTATCTCTGGTAAGTGATTTTGGACTTAGGAGCCTGTCAGGAATGTGATTTGAAGCCACGTGGTAGAATTAGGCTTGAATTGGCGAAAGCTAAAATTTTGGCGATTTTGGCTAGCAGTGGAATTTTTGATATCGGGGTCAAATTTGATTTTCGGAAATTGTAGTAGGTTTGTGGTGTCATTTCTGACTTGTGTGCAAAATTTGAGGTCATTAGGATGTGATTTGATAGGTTTCGATGTTGTTTGTAGAATTTGGAAGTTTCGAAGTTCATTAGCTTTGAATATGTGTGTAACTCGTGTCTTTTATATTGTTCGAGGTTATTTCATGATTTGACTAAGTTTGTATGATGTTTTGAGATATGTTGGTATGTTTTGTTGAGGTCCCGAGGACCTTGGGCTTATTTCGAGTGATTAACGGAACAAGTTTTGAATTTGGAAGGCTACTAAAGTTGAACTCAGTTGTCATAATCATACCTACGGATATCTCATCATAGGTGCAAGCCCGCAGAAGCATGCAAGAGATCGCAGATGTGATGTTGGAGAAGCTGGGTAGAATGCGCAGGTGCGATGAAGTTCCCGCACCTGCGAGGGTCGCAGAAGCGGATTATTGGGCGCAAGTGCATGTTTGGACCGCAAGTGAGATGGGCTTCCACAACTGCGATGATCGCAGATGCGGTCAACTTATCGCAGAAGCTGGAGGTTTGATTTTTAATGATTTTCCGCAGAAGCGGGATTTTCCATAACAGCGGTTCCGCAGATGTGGCAAATGACCCGCAGGAGCGAAAAATCTAGGCAGGATATTTAAAAACAAGAGTTCACAATTTTAGTCTTGTTTCAACATTTTAGACTCGGGCTTAGGCGATTTTGAAGAGGATTTTCGTGGGGATTTCAGAGGTAAGCATCTTGAACTCATTTTTTATCATAAATATTGTCTCCCCATTGTTTTTCCCACTTAGATTATGTGGTGTTGAGGTGAAATTTGGGAGATTAGGGCTTGAGAATTGGAGAGAGAAATTTGAGGTTTTGAGTGACCAAATGAGGTCGGATTTGGTAAATTTGGTATGGTTAGACTAGTGAGTGAATGAGATTTTAGGTTTTGTGACTTTTGTCGGATTTCGACACGTGGGCCCGGTTGCCGAGTTTGAGCCGATTTCGGATTTTGGCTATGATTAGGTGTTTTTCTTGTGAAATGGATTCCTTTAGCCTATATTGATTGTATCATATTGCTTGTGGCTAGATCCGGGTCGTTTGGAGACCGATTTGAGAGGGCAAGGGCATTGGAGAGTAGGATTTTCTTGGTTTTGAGGTAAGTAATGCTTTCAAACTTGGTTCTGGGGGTTCAAAACCCCGAACTACGTGTTATGTGGTTAGTATTGAGGTGACGCACATGCCAAGTGATGGGCGTGCGGGTGTGCACCGTGAGAATCGTGACCTGGTTCATTCCATGGAACCATTTAGTGACTCTTTCTTGTTGATATCCGTGTTCCGTTACGTGATAAAGTAAATAAGCTATAAATCATGATAGATATCATGTTAGGGCTTTACGCTGATACTGTTGGGACCGCTAGTGGTCATTTCTTGGTGTCATCTCACTGATTCCATTGATATTCTGTACACAGTCATATTCATGCATTTCATATCATATCTCAGTCTTAGTTTTTATTTATTGTCACATCATATCATCGTTCCGAGCTAGTTTTATAGCGTTGTAAGTCTGTGGGTGAAACTGAAGAGTGATGACTGAGTGAGGCCGAGGGCCTGATTATGAGTGACAGTTATGGGATAGGGCTAAATGTTGTAGTGGTTGTATTTATTTGTGATAGCACTTGGGCTGGAAGAGCCCCTCCGAAGTCTGTACACACCCTTGTAAGCGCAGTTGATATTATTATTTAGAGATGGATCTTCTCCATGAGGCTGGATTGGCCTATGTCCTCGGTACTGGAGACTAATGGTCACTGATGTATATATTACGCGATGGATCTTCCTTGGGCTGTGTGAGCCATATACAGTACCGAGTGGTTGTGAGGTTATTGTTATTACTTGGAGATGGATTTTCTCCATAGGGTTGGATTAGACTTCCTCAGTACTGAGTGACTGCTGTCAGAGACATATATAATCCGGGATGGATTTTCCCTGGGCTGTATGAGCCATATACAGTACTGAGTGGATGAGCATTTGAGAGTGTGAGCACACGAGATACTCATCATGGTGCATAAAATAGAGCATGTGCATTGGCATGTAGATGTAGCAAAGTTTTATTCTTTACCTTGTTCGTATCTGCTCTATTTTACTGTTTCAGCTGCCTATTAAATTGAAAGCATGCCTATGTTTCTGCACATTCATTTCTATTATTTATGTCGTGGTTGAGTTCGTCACTACCTTTCAGTCCACAGTTTGGAATTGTTACTTACTGAATTGGTGTACTCAGGTTACCTCTTGCACCTTGTGTGCACATTCAGGCACTTTTGGTCCCAGTGGCAGTCGTTGAACAAGTTTTCATGCTCTAGGAGACTATCGAGGTATTTGCACGGCGTTCGCTGGCCTTGACTCTCTTTCTTCATCTCCATATGTATTTCAGTTTGTTCCTTTAAACATTATAATAGATTATGTTCTCCTCTAGACGCTTATGCACTTAGTGACACCCCAGTTTTGGCCAGTTGTATCGTAATTTGGATTTTATTATGTTTTCAAAATGTTCCTTAATGATTTATCACTTCCGTATTTGTTGTTTAAAATATTTTTGCGGTGTTGGATTATTGAGTTGAGGCTGGCCTAGTTCCATAATAGGCACCATCACGACGGGTCGAGTTTGGTTCGTGACAAGTTGTTATTAGAGCCCAGGTTATATAGGTCTCACTAGTCATGAGTGGGTTTAGTAGAGTCATGTGGATAGGTACAGAGACATCTGTACTTATCTTCGAGAGGATGCAAAACCTTTCGGAAAACGTAACATTCTTGAATTCTTGTAGTGTGAATCTGTTGATTCTGGTAACTAAACTTCTGTTATTCTATTTTCTCATAGATGGTGAGGACACATGCTACTGGATAGGACGGACAGCCACCATAGCCACTAGTTGGGGCCGCGATAGAGGTTGTGGTAGGGGCAGAGGTGCATCTCACACAGTAGCTAGGGCGGCACCTACAGATCCACCAGTTCGCCCAGTTCAGGATCAGGTTCCGGTTGTAGATGCACCAGCGAGACCAGCTCGGGCGCCAGTTGTACCTATTGTTATCCCAAGACTTAAGGAGGGCCTGGCTCGTATTTTGACCGTGTGCAAAAGTATTGCTCAGGCAGCTTCTGTTCTGGCCGCAACAACCACTTCTCAGGTCGAGGGAGGTGCTCAGACTCCCGCCTCCCCTACACCCAATCAGGTGATGTAGGTTAATCAGACACCGGGGGTACTACTAGCCCAGCCGGTTCCATTTGTTCAGGACTGTGTGGTTCCTGCAATCTTAATGATGAGCAGTGTAGATTGGAGAGGTTTTGGTAGACTTCAGCCTCTGACTTTCAGCGGTGTAGAGGGTGAGGACACATAGGGTTTCTTGGATAGATGTCAGAGGATTCTCTATACGGTAGGTATTATGGAGACCAGTGGGGTTTCGTTCACTACTTTCCAGTTCATTGGAGCTGCCTTCACTTGGTGGGCGGCGTATGAGAGGCGTAGGCCGGTTGGTACAGCGCCAGTTATATGGCAGCAGTTCTCCGTCCTCTTCTTGGAGAAGTATGTGCTGTAGTCCTGCGGAGAGGCGCTACGCAGACAGTTTGAGCAGTTGCGTCAGGATGATATGACTATGATGCAGTACAAGATGAGATTTTTTGAGTAAGCCTTTGGTTGGTTCCCACGGGCAGGGAGAAGATCAGGAGGTTCGTTGATGGTCTTGCATACTGTAGACATGTGATTTTCGACCCTCCCCAAGATTTTTTATATTTTAGCATGTAAATATTTATTTTAGGCCTAATATTGATATTTCAACTAATTTTGACTATTTTACTTTATTTTATTACAAGGAATAAAAATTACAAAAAACAAATAGTTTCATTAATGTTTTGTAGTCATTTTTAATCTTGAAAAATACCATAAATAGTTTTATTTTAACATTCAGTCTTATTTTAATAGTTATTTTACTTAATTAGGATTAATTAATAAATGAGATCATATTTTTAGTCTCGTTCGCGGGGAAAGAATAAAACTTGGGCTCAAACGACCCATTTTTAGGCCTAATATTCGAACCTAACCCATAATTCCCAAGTCCATAATTCCTAGGCCCATACCCCTAACCTAAAAAACCCTATAAAACACAAGAGCTAGACCCCTAGAGATATACTGGTAGCGCCGCAATACACAAAAATAGACCACCCCCCAACGTTTTCTTCTGGACAGAAGCTTTGAGGACCCCTTCTTCTCCATAGAAAAACCCTAGGAGACTACCCTAATCCCCTTAACCTTCCAACGACACCTCCTTCTCCAACACCCAGCAAACACAATGAGAGATAACCCTCCATCTTCAGCTCTTAGGGCTGCCGCCACCTACGACCTCTCCGGCGAGCTGGCTGCGGCCGATAGCCATGCTTAGCCATTGACCACCTCTCTCTCTCTCCCTCATCTCAAATCTCATCTCCTCTCTACTTTTTCTTACACAGCCATTACTCCTTTTTCTATTTTCAACGAGCAATATTTAAATATACAGAACAAAAAGAGAAAATCGGTAGCCATTTTTCAAGGAGCTCAGCCAAAAAAGAATCCTCCATTCTATAGAACAACCAACATCCAGCGACCCATCTTCTCCTCTTTCAGCATCAATACAGAGTTCACTGGCGGGTGTCACACCTCCTTTTTACCTACACCCCCGGAGAGAGTGTATAAAAGAGTTTTTTTCCAATTTAAAGTGACAATCAAAACATGATCATTTTATTAAAAATTCAGAGTCGCCACTTGGGATAATTTATGGTGTCCCAAGTCACCGGTTTAGAATCCCAAATCGAGGAAAAGATTGACTTTGTATTACAGTCTGCGAACCAGAAATCCGAGTAAGGAATTCTATTAACCCGGGAGAAGGTGTTAGGCATTCTCGTGTTCCATGGTTCTAGCACGGTCGCTCAATTGTTATATTCGGCTTAATTATCTGATTTGATACAATTATGAACCTATGTGTAGATTTTAGCCTTTAACCGCTTTTATTCAATTTTTAAAGAAGATTAAACGTCGTTTAAAACACGTCTTTGGATCGCGCCACATGAAATGCACCCGTCATCCTAAACATATTTTATTCAACGTTTTAAGATTTGATTTGGGTTACATGAAATGCACACCCGAGTTTAGGAAGATAATATTATTAAAATGCGCGCCTAAAGCAACTAACGCATTTGCAGCTTTGCGAGGGCCATGGAAAATTCGCTAAATGGCACGCCTCGAATTGTAAGGATTAAAATATTAACTAAACGAGGGCCATATTCACACTATACTTACTGCTTCCTTACTCTCTCTCTATAGTGGAGAAACGATCAATGGAAAGAAATGTTTGCTTGAAGTTTATGACTGACTCAATGCTAAACAAGAAATGGCAATATGTCACTGTCCTCTAGCTAGATAACTTGCAATTCATATTTCACGCCTACAGAACGATATTTCACTCACTTTTAACTATCAAAATTTATCCACAACCAATTTGAACTAAAACAAACGATATGTGAGCAAACCCACTTTTGATACACCAAATACTATTAGGACAATCCATGGCAAAGAAATAAAACATTAAACTTAGATTATCATTAAACTGAAGCAGATAAACTAGCTAATCCAAACAAGAGTATTAACCAAGCGATTCATCAAATATGAATAACAGTATTTTTGAACATGACACAAAGGCACAAAGTCTAACCAAAGGCACATACCAGCCATACGATAGAGCCAGCAACGGAGACTTCGACACGACAAACCTCGAACGGCTTCGACCAAAAACCAGTAGCAACGATCATCGATACTCAATCGGAAAACTCGGGACGTACCAGAAACTTTGATGACAACAATGACCTGGTGTTTGTAGGGTGGTCGTTTGCGAGGTGAGGAGATGAAGCAGCAGCGACTGGAATGGTTGTTGGGTTCAACTGCTGGGTGTCGTTCAGGTCTGGTTGGGATGTGGAGAAGAAAGAACGACGTGAGGGTCGCGGTTGTTAATGTGTTACGGCAGAATTGGGGTGGAGCTCGACGACTGACTTCTAGGGCTGAGGTGCATCGCTGGGAGGTTGCGAGGAGGTCCAGCGACAATGGTGAGCTGAAGGGTGGTCGTCGACGGGGGTGTGCGATGGTGACGCTGAGTTGCTGTTCGTTCTTGGCTGTTGTGCGTAAGTGAGAAGAACACCTTGGGGGTCTTAGGCTCCAAGGTTGGGTCGAAAATGGTCGCCTGGTGCTTCTAATGTTGAAGAAGCTGATACAACGCTGGGAGTCGTTTGGAAAATACGGAGATGGGGGGGGTGGAGGTCGTTCTTGTATTGCTGTTGCTGAAGAAAATGAACAGGCGAGGGGGGGTCAGAGAAATCGATCCGGGAGGGGTTGTGTATTTGCTGCGCAGGTTTTGTGTGTATGCCTTCTTCTTTTTTTGTTTTTTATAAGCATTAATTTATAGGTAGAGTCTAGGTTTAGGTGTATTTTGTGTATTTTGCCCATTAGTCCCTAGGTCTTTTGTGTATTAGGTCCTTAGGGTCTTTTTTATTTGTTTTTGTTCCAAAAAAGAGTCTAGAAAGGTCCCTAGGCTTAATGGATTAATCAAAATTGGGCCAAGAACTTGGCTCTAAAATTCTTAAAACTGTGATCCAATACCTTAATTGACTACTTTTAAAATAAGATAAAAATACTACACAATCCAAAGCTAATCCTTATTAATTAAACTAAACATGAAACTATTTTTTATGTTTCCGAAATTATATAAAGATAAAAATAAGGTACCATTTTTATATATTATTTTTTTTAAAAAAATTATGAAAAATACATAAACTAAAATATTTTTTGTGACTTTTATTTTTCTTGTAACAAAATAAAGTAAAAGAGTCAAAATGAGTTGAAATAGACATATTAGGCCTAAACTAAATATTTACACGCTAAAATATATAAAATCTTGGAGAGGGTCAAAAATCACATGTCTACAGCTGCCCATCTTTGACTGGAAATACGAAGCATTTTCGGACAAAGAACGACTAGACAGGTATTTTGACCCGACCCTTATTTAAAGAAACCAAAACTAAGAGAAAAGGGGAATGTGACCGAGCCCTGGTATTTGAGCTGCCTACATATCCTTGGCTATAAAGGAATCAAGCCACGTGTAGTTTAGAGATAAATGAGATGACGGAGTACCGAGGTGAAGAGCCGATCGAGGTGCCGTTCCGTTGAAGTTCCGGTCTGCGATCCTGTTATTACATCAAAAATCAAATGAAAAAGACTAACTAAACCTGTCAACTACGAGTTACAAGATTCCTATCTATAAGTCTTCTGAAGCTTGATCTTTAGTCTTGAATGGTTCTTCATGCAGACTTTAGATTTGAACCTTGGCGCTCGTTAGCTGCAGGTGCTAGCTCGTTCTTCTTCAGCTTTCCGGATCAAAACTAGGCATGCAGTGCTTGTGACCTCAACCATGTCTTGAGAAGCTCATATCTTTCATCAACTTCTTCATTTGGATTAACTTCTTGCCTTTCTCTTTTTCTTTATTATGACTAACTTCTGTTGATCACCTCGGACTGCTAACTCGCATTCTTGCCGCGAGCTTCTTTTGTTGCTGACTTGAATTGTAATCTGAGATGCTTTCCCTTTTCTTCATGTGGATGCCTGATTGCCAAAACTTGAACTGTATTCTCGTGCTTCTCCAGGTGGGCGCTTGACTGCTGAACTTGAATTATATTCTCATGCTTTCCAAGCGGGCTCCTGATTGCTAAACTTGAATGTATTCCCTGCTCTCCAGGCAAGCTCCTGACTGCTAACTTAAAATGTATTCCCTGCTCTCCAGGCGGGCTCCTGACTTCAACAAAATAGAAAAAAACAAAGAAAAGTTTTTGCCCCCGTTTGGGTATCTGGGCACGTATGTAAGTGTAAAACGCATCACATTACCAAATATTAATAAGAACTTGAAAGCTAAAACTTGAATTGTACTCCCTTGTTCTTCAGGTGGGCTCCTGATTGCTGAACTTGAGTGTATTCCCTACTCTCCAGGCGGGCTCCTGACTTGAAATATATTCCCTGCTCTCCAGGCGAGCTTCTGATTGCTGACTTGAAATGTATTCCCTGCTCTCCAGGCGGGCTCCTGATTGCTGAACTTGAAATGTATTCCCTGCTCTCCAAGTGGTCTCCTAACTGCTAAACTTGAATGTACTCCCTGCTCTCCAGGAGGGCTCCTGACCTCAACAAAATAAACAAAAACAAAGAAAATTTTCTGCCCGTTTGGTGGCTGGGCACAGATGTGAGTGTAAAACTAAATCATGTTACCAAATATCAATAAGAACTTAAAAACTAAAACATGAATTGTACTCCCTTGTTCTCCAGGTGGGCTCCTGATTACTGACTTGAAATGTATTCCCTGCTCTTTAGGCGGGCTCCTGACTACTAAACTTGAATGTATTCCCTGCTCTCCAGGCGGGCTCCTGACTGCTGACTTGAATGTATTCCCTGCTCTCGAGGCAAGCTCCTGACTGCTGACTTGAAATGTATTCCTTGTTCTCCAGGCGGGCTCCTAATTGCTGAACTCAATGTATTCCCTACTCTCCAGGCGGGCTCCTGACTGCTGAACTTGAATGTGTTCCCCCCCTCTCCAGGCGGGCTCCTGACTCAACAAAATAGACAAAAACAAAGAAAATTTTCTGCCCTAGTTTGGGTATCTGGGCACATATGTAAGTGTAAAACGAACCATATTACCAAATATCAATAAGAACTTGAAAACTAAAACTTGAGTTATACTCCCTTGTTCTCCAGGTGGGCTCCTAATTTCTAACTTGAAATGTATTCTCTGCTCTCCAAGCGGGCTCCTGATTGCCAAATTTGAATGTATTCCCTGCTCTCCAGGCGGGCTCCTGACTGCTAGACTTGAATGTATTCCCTGCTCTCCAGGCGGGCTCCTAACTACTAGACTTGAACTGCTTCTCCCTATTCTCTAAGTGGGTACCTGATTTCAACAAAAAATAGACAAAATAAATCTGCCCCAGTTTGGTAACTCGGCACATATGTGAGTGTTAAACTGAATCATATCACCAAATATTACTAAGAATTTGAAAGCTAGGTCCCATTATCCAGGGGGGTCCTGACAACTCTTAATTAAACGACAATTTTAAATCTAAGTTATATCTTCTAAAAGTGTGACTTATGCTAAGTTTTGCTATCCAAGCAAGTTTTAAAACTACATCTCATTATCCAGGAGGGTCCTGAAAACTCCTAATTGAATCCTATCTTAAACATGCAAACTTTGAAACCAACCTATATTCCTTGGGCTAAATTTTGCTACTTATGATTGTTTTCAATTTTAAACTAAGTCACATTTTCCAGGAAGGTCCTGAAAATTTATGGTCAAACCTGCCTAGTGCTTGCCTTTCCTTGCGGAGGGTTTCTCCGAAACAAACGAGATTTTCTGCCCCTATTTCAAATCAAAGAATAATCTTATCAGTTTAAAATATGGTGGTTGGTTTGTGGCCTTGACTTTGAGGGCGGTTGCTCTTTCACTCATCATGATAACCGATTTCCACTCGAAGATCTTGCTTGTTCCTTGACTAATCACTTTCTCTGTCATCCTTATCACAGAAAATACCTCTTCTCCATTCAGACCCAATACCCTCTATATGTTGCATTACTCATGAACTGACATTTACCAACCTTTGTGTCTCCCATGAATCCCAAAGCACGTCAATTACCGTCCACTCAATGTGCATGTTGTTCTTTCTTGACTTAACCCACTGGCATTGGCCTTGAGGTCTATTGCTCCTTCACTTGCCATGATAACTTTTATTTCCCCTTGGAAGACCTTGCTTGTTATTGGTTAACCACTTTCTCTGTCAATCTTATCACAGAAATACCTTTGATCCGTTCACCCTACATCTTCCATCTGTTGCATTGTTCATGAATTGATATGTTCCAAGCCTTTTTATTTCACAGGGATCCCGAAGCATGTTGATTATCACCAGCTCAAGGTGCTTGTTGTTCTTTTCTGACTTATGACATTTTGATGTGTTAGCCAGACCCCGTTTTGTGCAATTGGACAGATGGTGGCAAATTTTGAAGTCAATTCTCACTTGTTCTAACCGCACAGACTCAGGAAGAGGAAGTAAACAAGACAAAAAGAACAGAGTAAAGGACAATGGAAAAAAATGATTCCTAACGAGAAAACTACAAAGTAGAAACCTATCAGTTGTGGGTACCAACTCTAATGACCATGACATGCATCTGCGGCCTATTCTGTTGAGCAAGTCTGATGTTCAACTGATGTTATACCCCTAAACCGTGAAACTAGGCTTCAATGCTTTGATTATCCAATCTGACTCACAATCCTTATTCGACTTGTAGTGCCTGAAGGGTTTTCACCATCAAGCCTCTCTCATTTTGTTCTTTCTCTCAACTTACAGACGCCTCAAGGTGCCCGTGAAGGTTTTCACCCATAAGACTCTCTCATTTTGATTTTTCTCAGCTTTTAAATCCTTGTGGTACCCGTGAGGGTTTTCATCAATAAGACTCTCTCGTTTTTCATTTCCCTTGTTTGGATCAGAGTGTTGCCCCTGATATGATTCACCTCTACTTGCTCGCCTTGGCATCTCTCGAAGACTGATTGGAAGGTCTTTCTTTGGACTGTAATATGGGCTTTTGGATAGGGTTAGAAAGAAAGGGTATCAAAGGCTCGAAACAATTCAAATGTGTTCAACATTACGACTTTCGGAATCAGATTTCCTACAACAACTACAACTTCTGCCCCAGTTTCTTTGCTTGGAGACTTTTGGATTTTTATTTTGGTGGGACCGAACCATGAGGCTGCCTACGTATCCTTAAAAGGAATCAGGTCGAACGTAGTTCATGACATAGGAATTGCTCTGTTGTTGTGATTTTTCTTTTCTCTTTCTTTTTTCTCTTCTTTCCTTCTTTTTCTTCTTGTTGTTGTTTTTCTTCTTTTTTTCTTTTTTTTTCTTTTCTTTTCTTTTTTCCTTTTCTCTTTCTTCTTCTTTTGCTTCTCTTTCTTTTCATTATTTTTCTTTTCTCTTTTTCCTTTACTCATCTTTCACGCTTGCGTTTCTAATCTTTGCTACTGATTCCGAAAGAGGGGTATGAAAGAAAATAGATAATGCTCAAAGGGGTAACGAAGGATAAAGTGTTTAGATAGCAGAACAAAATGCCTTCGTCATTCCAATCTTCAAAACATGCCAAGTGCAAACTACACAATTAAACAAACCAAAGAAAACCTTTGTAATATCTTTTGATTGCACTAGACTTGATAATATTTTCCACGCATTCGCCTTCCACATCTGTTAGTTACCAAGCCCCATTGGACAACACCCTCACTCTCACGAACGGCCCCCTACAAATTTGGGGCAAACTTGCCATTATCTTCACTTGGTGTAACATGATACATTTTAATAGTGTAATTTTATGTTCTACCTGCCCCAGTTTCACACAATTCGGGCTTGAAGTGATCTCAAAATGCCTTTGCTTATGTCCCTCAAATGTCCCTACATCTTTAACATTGTTTCATTGCTTCGTGATAAAACTGAGTTTTAAACCAGGCTGAGAGTTACGCGTGCATGTCATGGCATTAGAGTCAACAGGAAAAGAATTATAATAAGAAAAGAGAAGTAAACGAAAATGACTAGAAATCACAGAAAACAAAAAATTGCATTAGATAGATGGTGAAAGGGTTTGGACAACAAAACAAACAAACCAAACTGGGGTTACAAACCTAGAACAAACCTAGACAACACTAAACGGACTATTATGACTAAACAAACTAAGCAAAATAAAAGGATAGAAGGGTTTGAGTCACAAGACAATATCCGTATTACAACCTTGAAATAACCCAGACAACAGAAATGACAATAGAATAAACCACCAAAACTCCTCCCTGGCAAACCAAGAAAAGAGCGTCTTTCCAATTATCAAACTCAACATATTAGCCACTGACTTCTGCATCAACAATGTTAGGACCTTCACAAGCCTCTATCACATTGTTCTGAACTTTGGGTTCCCTTTGCCTGCTCATTCTTAGGATCAACCCCTAATAGCGCTGAAGGCTTAGTAGCACATGGACCTCCGAGGCTCCCAGAAGAATTCTCACATTCCTTTTCAGAATAAACCATACCCACCATATGCGTCTCATTATGCACAGGCGATGGACTTTGGCTAGTGTCTGCTGCATCTGGATTTTGCACGACAATGTCACCTGCATCAATAAGCTTCTGAATCACATTCTTCAGATTCCAACACTTCTCTATGTCATGCCCCGGGGCATCTGAGCAATAGGCGCACCTTTGAGAAAAATCAAACTTCTTTGGAAGAGGGTTTGGCATTTTTATCTGGGTCGACTTCAACATGTCCAATTTCCTTAGCCTCTGGAACAGACTGGCATATGGCACTCCCAATGGAGTGAATTTTTTCTTCTTCTGTAACCTCTCGTTCTTAAAGGCTTGACTGGGCCGGAAACCTGAGCCAAGGGGTTTTCGATAGGCTCGTGGGGGTAGATAGGCATTTTGTGGAGCTGGGTACTGGGAGAGTGATGTACGACTTTGGGAGTTTTGTGGAGAGAAGGGGCATTGGGGAAGATCATCTGGTTCATAAGGATATCCATGGGGACGATGTCGAGGATGGAAGTGTTGATCGGGAAAGCCCATCGAATCATCTTTTTTGTTTCTCTTAATTCCACCCAAGCTTACTGGGGTGTTCTGAATGTCTTTCAAACAACTCATGATTTTGCCTGGCTTGATTCCCTCTTTTACTAGCTCTCCCATTTTTAACACATCATTGAAAGGCTTTCCCAGGGCCGGGATCAAATGACTGAAGTAGGTGGGCCCCTGAGCTTGTAGGAAAAGCTCAATCATTTCTTCTTCACCAATCGGGGTATTGACTCAAGCAGCCTGCTCCCTCCATCTGACCCCAAACTCTCTAAAGCTTTCCTCAGGCTTCATTTCTATTTTATATAGGGAGGAGTGGTCTAGGGTAACACCCGATCTGTATTGAAAGTATCGAACAAAATCTTGAACCATGTCACCCAATGTAGGCCACTTACCAACATCTTGGCGATTATGCCACTCCAACGCTGCCCCAGTTAGGCTCTCACTGAATTACGCCATCAACAAATTATCTTTCTCGCCAACACTTCTCATTTTATTGCAATAATCCCTCAAATGGGCTACCGGATCCCCACACCCATCATACAAGTTAAACTTTGGCCCTTTAAACCCCGCAGGCAGACGAATGTCAGGGGACATAGACAATTCTTTGTAAGACATGCAACCCTAGTCTCTCGTTCCTTGCTTGTTCTTTAAGGACAGTCCTATCCCTTTGAGCCTCCTGGGTATCCTATCTCGCCCTTTTCTTCCTGTGAACTCTTCATTTACAACATGAGGCCCATCCCGCGGACCCTGTTTGTATGAGTTGGGAACCTTGTGGGCAACCTCTGAGGGGTAATATATCATGAGCTTTGAGTGGGTGTTCATTGTTGGGGATGGTGGATAAGATCGGAGGGCAATTTTTGGGAAAGGTAATTGGAAGATGAGTGATGGAGATACTAGGGTGGATGAGAAAGCCATGATAAGCGGGTGGATCTGGAGAGTATGGGGGATCATCTGGCACTGTGACCGGTGTTTGGGTAAGGGTAGTATTTAGGAAGCTAGGTGGTGGCGGGGGTGGTGCCTTCCCAGTCATCCAAGCCTGATACATGTCTGTCATGTGTTGTCTTAATATTTGTACCTCTTCAACCAGCCCATTGTCCTGTTCAAACAACTGCTTCCGGGCACCGGTATCAACCAACTCAGTTCTGTTGTTGTCTGTCATTGCCTTTTGACCTTATGTTGTAGAGAAGAGTTACCACTTTAAAAAACCACAAACCAGCCACCCTTCTGCTATGGATATAACAAAATGAAGTCATCACGTTAGCGTTAGGGCATTTAACATAAGATAATCTCACTTTATGTGCATGCACCTAGCCACAGTTATCGGTTCTAAAATGACTTCGAGGGTACGAAGGTCAGTTGGCATCATCTCAATTTGTTCATTTCAATCCTCTCTTTTCTTTTCTTTTCTAGCACTTGCTTGATCATTTTCCTTCCTTTTTTTCTAATTTCACTCTTTTCTTTCCTCTCATTTCTCACATCCCACAATTTCATCTTCTTTTTTTCTCTCTCTCTCTTTTCCTTTTATTCCTTTTTTTTCTTTTCTTTTAACAGTAAAAAAAATGATTCGATTGAACCCTATTTAGGTTGCCTAAGTATCATGACCCCGCATGAATCAGATCTTTGCGTAGTTTTGGGAAGATCAGGAATAAACGAAACAAACTGACGTTCTCTGTTTCTTTTTCTTTTTCTTTTCTTTTTACCTTAATGACTACTCTACTGAGAAAAGAGAAATAAATGAAGCAAATCTTTGTTTTTTTTGAATTAAACTTAATGTTCTATAACCTATTTTAAACTCAAGCTTAACGGATTTTTTTTCTTTTCTTTGAAACAAATACTTTATTTTCTTTGCGTTTTTGGATTTCAATTTTGATTGCCTAAAGAAGAATTTCTAATGATAAACAAAGGATAAAGTATGTTTTTTTTCTATGTACAATATCCTAAAGTTCTAATGAAAATAAAAAGAATTTTTTTCCATTTTTCACTAATTTCCCCAAGAAACACCTCAAAAGAAAATCTTTTCGGAATTTGGAATTAATACCTTAAAGAAGGATTTTAAAGAAATACTAAAAGAAAATTCTCTTTTTTTTGAATTTTGGTCCAAATATAGTAGAGGAAATATAAAAACAATTCATTTTAAGTCCTAGATATTAATTGTCTAAAGGAAAAACAATCTCAAAGGAGAATTATTTTATTTCTTATAACAAAAACGCAAAATTTCTTCTTCTTTTTTTCTGGATTTTCGACTTGTAACACATTTCCACATACAAAATAAGAAATACAATAACAAAAGACTCGGCAAACTTAACCTGACTATTACAACTCTAACATCACCTAAAAGACTAAATACTACTATACAGTACTAGAAAATAAAACAAAACAATTGACTCAAAAACATAAAATGGCTCCTCGAGAATCTCCTGAATGCAGTGATCCTGGGGTATCTGTCATGCTCAAACTCTAGTAAGTAGATCCACACCTGTATGAGAAAACTTAAACTAGCACTATGTGAGACAATAACATTCCCTAAGAACATGCAAGACATGATTGAGGCTATTTTGTAAAAATAGCTTATTTGGCCAAAAGGTGGCTAGAAGTGCAAAATTTGGCTATGACCCCGCAAAGCCAAGAACGTAAGATTTACTAGGAAGACCGGACCCTATGTGGGTTGCGTACGTATCCCGCCCCGAAAGACGAGAATCAGGTATGCGTAGTTCGGGAAGATTGGATACGGGTGAGAATTAAAAAAACAACTAATTTAGAGAAAACATATTTTTGTCTTCTTTTTTTGAAAAATGATGAAACATGTAAACTCTTTTTTTGGATTTTCTTTTTCTTTTTCATTTTTTGATTTTCTGATTTACGAAAAATGATGAAAAAGTGCAAAATCTCTTCTTCTTTTTTTGAATTTTCTAGCTTTTTTTCTTAACAAGAATGATTTATAAGATTTAGAGAGAAAGGGGATTTTGCAACAGTTTATATACAGTTCACGGAATATCAAAGCGGTAAAAGCAATCAATTAGCACATTTGGCTCAAACATGTAATAAAATCAGATAATAAATATAGCCAAATATAACAATTATTCTAAGCTCGAATTCTTGAACCCTGAACCAGAGATTCTGGGTTTGATCCCCAGCAGAGTCGCCAGAGCTGTCACACCTCCTTTTTACCTACACCCCCGGAGAGGGTGTATAAAGGAGTTATTTTTCCAATTTAAATTGACAATCGAAATGGGATCATTTTATTAAAAATTCAGAGTCGCCACTTAGGATAATTTATGGTGTCCCAAGTCACCGGTTTAGAATCCCGAATCGAGGAAAAGATTGACTCTGTATTACAGTCTGCGAACCAGAAATCCGAGTAAGGAATTCTGTTAACCCGGGAGAAGGTGTTAGGCATTCCTGAGTTTCGTGGTTCTAGCACGGTCGCTCAATTGTTATATTCGGCTTAATTATCTGATTTTACACAATTATGAACCTATGTGCAGATTTTAGCCTTTAACCGCTTTTATTCAATTTTTAAAGAAGATTGAACGTCGTTTAAAACACGTCTTTGGATCGCGCCACATGAAATGCACCCGCCATCCTAAACATATTTTATTCAACGTTTTAAGATTTAATTTGGGTCACATTAAATGCACACCCGAGTTTAGGAAGGTAATATTATTAAAATGCGCGCTTAAAGCAACTAACGCATTTGCAGCTTTGCGAGGGCCATGGAAAATTCGCTAAATGGCACGCCTCGAATTCTAAGGATTAAAATATTAACTAAACGAGGGCCATATTCACACTATACTTACTGCTTCCTTACTCTTTCTCTCTCTCTCTTTCTATATATATAGTGGAGAAACGATCAATGGAAAGAAATGTTTGCTTGAAGTTTATGACTGAATCAATGCTAAACAAGAAATGGCAATATGTCACTGTCCTCTAGATAGATAACTTGCAATTCATATTTCACGCCTACAGAACGATATTTCACTCAGTTTTAACTATCAAAATTTATCCACAACCAATTTGAACTAAAACAAACGATATGTGAGCAAACCCACTTTTGATACACCAAATACTATTAGGACAATCCATGGCAAAGAAATAAAACATTAAACTTAGATTATCATTAAACTGAAGCAGATAAACTAGCTAATCCAAACAAAAGTATTAACCAAGCGATTCATCAAATATGAATAACAGTATTTTTGAACATGACACAAAGGCACAAAGACTAACCAAAGGAACATACCAGCCATACGATAGAGCCAGCAATGGAGACTTCGACACGACAAACCTCGAACGGCTTCGACCAAAACCCAGTAGCAACGATCGTCGATACTCAATCGGAAAACTCGGGACGCACCAGAAACTTTGATGACAACAACGACCTGGTGTTTGTAGGGTGGTCGATTGCGAGGTGAGGAGATGAAGCAGCAGCGACTAGAATGGTCGTTGGGTTAAGCTGCTGGGTGTCGTTCAGGTCTGGTTGGGATGTGGAGAAGAAAGAACGACGTGAGGGTCGGGGTTGTTATTGTGTTACGGCAAAATTGGGGTGGAGCTCGGCGACTGACTTCTAGGGCTGAGGTGCGTCGCTGGGAGGTTGTGAGGAGGTCCAGCGACGATGGTGAGCTGAAGGGTGGTCGTTGACGGGGGTGTGCGATGGTGACGCTGAGTTGTTGTCCGTTCTTGGCTGCTGCGCGTAAGTGAGAAGAAGACCTTGGGGGTCTTAGGCTCCAAGGGTGGGTCGAAAATGGTCGCCTGGTGCTTCTAATGTTGAAGAAGCTGATGCAACGCTGGGAGTCGTTTGGAGAAGACGGAGACGGGGGTGGGGGTCATTCTTGTATTGTTGTTGCAGAAGAAAATGAACAGGCGATGGGGAGGGGTCGGAGAAGATGATCCGAGGGGGGGGTCCTTTATTTGCTGCGCAGCTTTTGTGTGTATTCCTTCTTCTTCTTTTTTTATTTTTTTAAGCATTAATTTATACGTAGAGTCTAGGTTTAAGTGTATTTTGTGTATTTTGCCCATTAGTCCCTAGGTCTTTTGTGTATTAGGTCCTTAGGGTCTTTTTTATTTGTTTTTGTTCCAAAGAAGAGTCTAGAAAGGTCCCTAGGCTTACTGGATTAATCCAAATTGGGCCAAGAACTGGGCTCTAAAACTCTTAAAATTATGATCCAACACCTTAGTTGACTCCTTTTAAAATAAGATAAAAATATTACACATTCCAAAGCTAATCCTAGTTAATTAAACTAAACATGAAACTATTTTTGTGTTACCGAAATTATATAAAAATAAAAATAAGGTACCATTTTTATATATTATTTTTTAACAAAAAATTATGAAAAATACATAAACTAAAATATTTTTTTGTGAATTTCATTTTTCTTGTAACAAAATAAAGTAAAAGAGTCAAAATGAGTTGAAATAGCCATATTAAGCCTAAACTAAATATTTACACGCTAAAATTTATAAAATCTTGGGGAGGGTCAAAAATAACATGTCTACAGCGGATTCGAGTTCCTCTCTTGAAGTCATTGTTCGAGTCACTTGAGGTTCGAAACCTTCCAGGTAGTTTGAGGTCTCTTCATGGTCCCGTCGATTGCTCGTTCGTTATTCTTCGGTCGAGTGTGTGTAGTTGTCGATGAGCCCTTTGTTCCGATGAGTTCTTGACGAACTTCCGCCTTTGTGTTAGAGAGTTTTCATATATGAAAGGATCTGTGTACTTAATTAGGTAAATCAAGGTCCATTTGCTCAACTTTGTCAACCCAGTCGCAACGTATGCATGTGTGTCCAGTGAGTTGAAAATTCCTCTTGGTAAGCATTTGATATCTCTTTATGTCTTGGTCTTTGTTGTTAACTTAGGACTAATCATAAGTGATTTAGACTAAGGTAGTGTATCTTGATAAAAAAGCTAAATGTGCAATAATGCACCTTCACAAGCATATTTGAGCTTATGCACATATTAGAGTGATGTTTGTTTTTTTTTTTTCTAAAAATAATAATTTGTAAGGGTGATTTATCTTTTGAACATTACCACTTCATATCACAGACTCTGTCCCACTTTTGTCTAGAATCTTGAGTTCCTTATCACTTCTTGTTGTTTTCAGAATCTTGGGTGGTTATATTTGACTTCTTAAAAATCCACGTATTACCTTGTCACAGGTGTTCTTCTAGTTTGCTATGGTTCAGAAATTATTTTTGAGAAATGAAATGCTTTATTGTAGTATTTTGCTTCAACTTTCATGCTATCTGCTTGAACCCCTCTAAGATTTTGGTCAAGTGTTTGCTCTGTTGAATTTAATTGATTTAGAACAGATGAAGATTAGTATTATATAGCTAATCAAATCTTATTGGTGGGGATAAGTCCATAAAGAAGAGAAGTTGACCAGACTAATTAGTCTCTTTCCCTGTTCCCATTCTTCTTCAAGCTCAAAACACCTTGGTAAATATATGTAAATTTCTGCGTGAATTTCGACGTTTACTCATTAAAAATGAACTTCATAGTTTGCTTTAGGCGCGTTAATTAGGTATTTATCACGGATACTACTAAAATTCGGGTGTACATTTCATAAGACCTGGTTCTAATTTCCAAACAAGGTTAAATAGAGGGTGTCGCGAATCACGAGTGCATTTCATGTAGCGTGGCTTGCGATGTATTTTAAATAACCTTGATTAATTCTTTAAATAAATCAAAGTGGTTCTAAAGTTAAAAATGCACATAGGTTAAAAAGTGTTTTAAAATCATATAATTAGGCCAATAATAATAGTTGAGCGACCATGCTAGAACCACGGAACCCGAGAATGCCTAACACCTTCTCCCGGGTTAACAAAATTCCTTACCTAGATTTCTGTGTTCGCAGACTGTAAAACAGAGTCAAACTTCCTCGATTCGGGATTTAAAACCGGTGACTTGGGACACCATATATTATCTCAAGTGGCGACTCTGATCTTAAATAATAATCCCGTTTTGATTGTTACTTAAATTGGAAAAAATTCCCTTACGCCCTTTCAGGGGTGGAAAAAGAAGGTATGACATCTCTGGCGACTCTGCTGGGGACAAGAACCCAGAATCTCTGGTTCAGGGTTCAAGAATTCGAGCTTAGAATAATTGTTATATTTGGCTTTATTTATTATCTAGGTTTATTTACATGTTTGGGCCTAATGTGCTAAATGTTGTTTTTTACCGCTTTGATATTGTTGAACTATATATAAATTGTTGTGAAACTCTCCTCTCTCTGAGTCTTCTAAATCATTTGAGAAGTGTGCACTTCGTGTGACTTCTCTTCTGTTAGAGTCATATCCCAATTTTAGAACGAAGTTCAGACAAGTTGCAAAGCCGGCGAAGCTTCTGTATTCCCGGTACGCTGCCCTCCCCCTCCCGGCTCGAGCTATCCGCTCGGGTAAACCAGGTCTAGAACAAATAAACCCAAGTTTTTAAACCTAGAATAACATAGCCTCATGCCAGATCCCTAGTAGGAACGTTTGTTGTATCACGTGCACTTGACTTAGGAGACTCAACATAGGGGTTGGGTCCGTCTAGGACAGGTGTACCCAAAAAATAAAAGACTATCCTGATGCATCCTAATGTGCTACATGTTGCAATCTTGAAGGGTAAAAGGGGTCATTTGGCGGACCAATGAGGTTTGAGGGTAAATGGAAAGAAAAGAGGTTGAAGTATAAAAATGAAGCAAGTGGGGCCCAGTTACAATTTTCTTTCACACTTTTTCAAGAAAAAAAAACAAAAAAATAAAAATGAAAAAATTCAAAAAAAAAACGATTTTGCACTATTTCAACATTTTCTGAAAATCAAAAATCAAAAAACAAGGGGGAAAAAATCCAAAAAGGGTTTACATGTTTCATCACTTTTCAAAAAAGACAAAAAAATTTATATTTTCTAAATTAGTTGTTTTTTTAATTCTTGCCCGTATCCAATCTGCCCGAATTACGCATACCTGATTCTCATCTTTCGGGGCGTGATACGTAGGCAACCCGCATAGGGTCCGGTCTTCCTAGTGAGTTTAGGTTCTTGGCTTCGCGGGGTCTTAGACAAATCTTGCATTTTAAGCCATATAGATTAACTTTAGAAATATAGTCACAACCATGTCTTGCATGCATCTAGCAGGGAATGTTATTGTCTCACATAGTGTTGATTTCAATTTTCTCATACAGGTTTGAATCTACTTATCGGAGTTTGAGCATGACAGAACCCCATGACCATTTAGTCAGGATTGCTCATTCAGGAGTTGATTAAAAGGAGATTTTCTTTTCTTTTTTTATGTTTTGAGTTTTTTTTTTATGACGTCTTTTACCTTCTAGTTTTGTACAGTTTGTTGACTCTTTTGTTATTGTATTTCCTATTTTGTATTTGAAAAAAGGATGTGTTATAAATCAAAAATACAAAAAAAAAAAAGATTTTCGTTTTATATTTCTGTTAGATGTTTTCTTTAGAATACCAACTTTAGAAGTTCAAAAACAAATCTTTTGTGGTTTTCCTTAGGAAATTAATGTCTACAACTCAAAATAAAAATTGCTTATATATTTTCTTTCGTATATTACGACTAAAAATTAAAAAAAAAAAGAATTTTCTTTTAATACCTCTTTAAAGGTTTTCTTTAAGATATTAATTCCAAAATCCAAAAATATTTTCTTTTGAGGTTCTTCTTTGGGAAATTAATGAAAAATGAAAAAAAATATTTTCATTAGAACTTTGGGATATTGTACATTGAAGAAAAAAACATAATTTATCCTTTGTTTATCTTTAAAGTGTCTTCCTTATGTAATTAAGAATTGAAATCCAAAAACAGTTTTTATCTTTTTCATTTCTCGTTACGAAGATTTTCTTCAGAGTATCAAATGAAAATTCAAAATATATTCGGGTTCATTCTTCAGATTTCCTTCCTAATAAAAAAGGATCAAAAAACATTTTTCTCTTTTAGGGTTTTTTTTCCTTAATAATTTCTCATAAAGTATTTGTTTCAAAAAAGAAAAAAGGAGAAAAAATATAGGCTCGATAAGCTTGAGTTTAGAATAGGTTATAGAACATTAAGTCTAGAAAATTCAAAAAAGGGGTTTGCTTCTTTTATTTCTCTTTTCTCATTAGAGTAGTCATTAAGGTAAAAAAAACGAAAGGAAAAGAAAAAGAGAACGTTAGTTTGTTTTCTTTATTCCTAATCTCCCCGAAATCTGCAAAAATCTGATTCATGCGGCGTCATGATACGTAGGCAACCTATATAGGGTTCGATCGAATAATTTTTTTTATTTTTTTATTAAAAGGAAAAAAAAGAAAAAGGAAAAGAAGAAAAAAAAAAGAGAAAAAGAAAAAAGGGGGTGAAATTATGGGATGTGAGAAATGAGAGGAAAGAAAAGAGCGATAATCAGAAAGAAAAAAAATGAAGGAAAAAGAGCAAGCCAAGAAGTGCTAGAAAAGAAAAGAGAGTATTTAGATGAACAAAATTGGGATGATGCCAAGCGACCTTGTGACCCTTGAAATCATTCTAGAACCATTAATTGTTGCGAGGTGTATTGCACACAATGTAATATTTTTAGCTGTTAAATGCCCTAATGCTAACAGGATGATCCCATTTTGTTCCCTTTGTTATCTTCATTGAGCAGAAGGGTGGTTGGTTTGTGGTTCTTAAATTGGTAACTCTTCCATACAACACAAGGTCAAAGAGCAAGGTAGTCATGGCTAGCAAAGACTTGGACACAAGAGTTGTTGACCCGTCGAGGGAGTTTGTGGAGTCGGAGTCTAAATTGAAAAGGGAGGTCCAAATGTTGAAACAGCAGATGGCAGAAATGTATCAGTCTTGGATCAGGGGGCATCCTCTACCTTCATTCCCCACTAACTACACTGAAAATCCTGCAACTATCCCACCACTATCACAAACCCAGCTCCCTACTGCAACTGATGTCTACCTACAACCTTTTGACACTCCACCCGCCAAAATCACCTCATATCCCGCTCCTTTGACCACTCATGTTTTTGTAGTTCATCCACCTGCTACGTTTCATCGATCCTCTAGCGAGACTGTGTTCAAAATTCCCGATGCCCAGTGTAAGCACGTGATTTTTGCTTTACGGACAATCGCTCCAAAAGAAAATAAAAATAGTGACAAATGGTTTCGTTGTACAATTGTTCGAGTTTTCGTGACATGTGTTGTTAGTCATTTGTGGATCTGTCCATTTTTGCATTTAATCATTAACAAACAAAATACAAAATATATGTATTAGGATGATTAAACCATAATTCGGTCAGTAAAAGAAAATTCAAAAATATATATGTGTGCATCGTTCGTCCTAGGCTTTTAGCTAACTTACGTAAATATTTTTGTGATAATTGTGTTAAAATGTTGCATTGTTGTTTAATTTCGTTACCTTATTATTTGTTATTTTTATTTTTTGTTTAAAAGAAAAAAAAAAAAAAAAAAAAAAAAAGAAAAGAAAGAAATAAAGCAAAAGAGTAAGGGTCTAAAATCGATTTGGGCCCAGAAATTGAAACAAAAACAGGCCCAAACCAACACTGATCCAGTCCAAATCCAGCCTGCCCAAGCACGGACTCAAACGACGTCGTATCGGCGTCCCCATTTGAAGCCGTTGATCTGATTCAAAGGAACGGTCCAGATCAGGCTGTCCAACTCACCTCAACGACGCCGTTTCAGGCAAGTTGATCTGAGCCGTCCAACCTCATTGATCCAATGGTCCCTGGCTTCCCTCAGGACCCGACCTATTTAGCCGGTTCAACCCAACCCCTCACCTAAACCAAAACGACCCCGTTCCCATACCAAACGACCCCGTCCTGTTACCCACCAATAGATCTAAGCCGTTCAGATCACTTGATCTAACGGCTCCAATCTCTCTTCCCCTTCCATATATAAACTTGACCCTTCACCCCGCACCCCCTATCCGAACCCCACCCCTCACTCGTCTCCTTCCCCAGCCTGAAACCCCCAAACCCTAGCAAGCCGCCTTAGTTCCCCTTCCACCAAAACCCGGCGGCATGAACGCCGGTGGCCACCTCCCGAACACCCTAAGACCCCCTCACTCTCCTAAACATGGATCTGTTACTCCCTAGCCTCGAATCACTTTCGTTCGTCTCGAATCTTCATTTTGAAGATTTGAGTCGAACCCGGATCTATGCCAAACCACCCCATCTTCATACCAGACACCCCCTGACCTTCCTCGTGACCAAACCAAACTTGGTTTGGTCCGAATCTACCCACAACTCCCAAAAATCCAGATCTGGATATCCAGACTTTAGAACACATGCACTTGGGGAATCCGGCCGGTTTGGACATAGGTTTGAGGTCTAATAGACCTTAATCAAGGTGTTCTCATGTGAGAACACCCTGATTAAAGTTTGTTCGGCCTCAAAAGTTCGAAGTCGAGTTTGATTTGGGTCTGTTTGGTTTAAACGTTTTGGTAAGTTTTCCGTTCTTTTGTTTTATTTCCAAATAAGTTGTCAGCATATCTCTTTGTGTTTGTTTGTTATTTTTGTTATTTTTCATCCAGATTTCTTTCATCTCTTTAAAGACCTTTTTCTTTGGTCGGTTGATTTTCTATGGGTGTATTCTGTATGTACTCTGTGATGAACATGTTCGATTAGATTGGTCGTCAAATGAATAAACTTATATAGGTTCCCAGTTATTGAACACAGAATTGTCTGATGCCCTTTAGGTCCCTAAACGTATTGTTTATGTGAGCGATTGATTATTACCTGTTATAATTAGTATAGTCGACTCGATAAATATCGTCGATTAGCTTTCTATAACTAATAAATCGAATGAGCTAATAAGGTCGCATGACTAATTGAGCTTTGTCACTGACTGTATGCCCCAGCATTGTTTGAAATGGTTTGTTTGCACTATAAAACTGACTGAAAAGGTTCAGACTAGGCAGTCCTGAGTTCGAGCTTTCATCAGTGCAAAAATGCCCTAATGCTGCAATAGGCAGGGGCAGTAATAATCAAGGTTAACAGGGGTATTCTGGGGTGTTAAAAAGAACAGAAATAATTAGTTTAAATGAGCTGACAAGTAGGGTACTAATTAAGATTAAACTAATACTAATGGGGAGCAAGACACAAGGGTATGGGGTTTAAATTGAATAAAAAAGGGGATGCCCATAACTCCTGATTAAACAAAACCAGGCGTGGGAATAAAGGGGGTGCTGACACCAAAAGATGCTGAGGCATGGGCTTATAGGGTATGGGCATTCTGCCAATTGGCAGGGCAGGCAGCTCAGCTGCACTGGTTCATTTGGCCTATAAATAGGCCATTTGATAACTAAAACGGGGGGATTTTTTTAGTCTGGAGAAAAGAGAAAAACAAAGGAAAATTTTCAGAATACTTTGACTAAAACATTGCCCAAAAACTGCACAAGGAACTAAGTTGGTTAAGCTGTTCTGGCCAAGTCAGTTATTCTAACTAGGGTCATCACTGTTCCGTTAAGAAAAGGCTGTGTGTCTTCTGCTGTGATTGTTACTATACTGAGTTTTTCTGCGAGCTGTGGATTGAGTTTTAGCCTTCTTGATTGTTGGAATTGTATTGAGTACTTGCTGAGCTTTGTGATTATTGGATCTTCTATCGCTGTTACATTTGGTATCTTGGGTTTTCGGTTGGTTCATTGTTCTTTTTCTGGGATTTGTCTGTCTGATGCTCAAACACTGTGGGTTACATAGTTGCTGTTGGTTGTGTTGCTGCGTTGTTGCTATCTGTTGTTGAGGTTGATTACTTGCTGCTGATCCTCTCTCTCTTCCTCTTCTTATTGTGCAAATATCCAGGTACACGACTAATACTGTCAATGTAACTTGAAGTTGAGTATGAATGCAAAAGAGAAGAATTGAAGATTGTTTACTTTAAGCATAGGCTGTTGTATTGAATATCATATAATGCATGATAGTTTACGTTTTCTTTTGGATACTGAAGGCAACTTGTACGCATAGTAAATATCAATGTATGGGGATTGAATGTTAGTTGTATATGTAGGCTGTTAGATGAATATTCCTAATGCAGTAGGTTGTATCCCAGACTTAGGTTTAAATTGTGTAACATACTCTTTAATGTAGGCCAGGCATGTAAACTATCCACTACTAGTATAGTTCTTTCCCCTTTTTGCTAGTTTGTCACATATAAATTGATAAAGAACAAAGAATCAGTTCTAGGCCTCCACCCCAGGAAGGCCGAGCCCAAATCAAAAGTCAGCTAGGCCTGTATCGGAAAACAGGGCCCAAGTCGGGCCATCTCGCATGAGCTGGGTTTGGGCCCATAATTTGCGACTAGTTGGCCATAGGTGCAGTCACATTTTATTATTCTGTAGTAGCACTTTAAATACGGTTTTATAATCGACTAAGGTTATTTACTGCTTTCAATTGATAGAGACAAACACGACAAGAAACGTAGTTGCTATAAGATATCCCTTTAAAATAAGAACGAGATGAGCCTCGATGAAATAAACAAAACGCGCAGATGCGGGGCCCTTGTTAAATGTATATTATTGAAGCATTTAGTTTCCAGGACGGGTTGCTTAGCAAATCTCGCAACTTTCCTGAAATGACAACACGTTAGTCTCTTTAGGATACGCTTTAATCAACTTTACCTTCTTAAACTCGGGTGCACATTTATGTGACCCAAATCCAGATCTCGACGGATTCGAAATGCCTTTCTAATCACGGGTACATTGACTGTGACGTGGTTCGAGATGCATGTCCATGACGTTGCAAATTCATTAAAAATAAAGAACGAGAGGAGCCTCGCCAAATAAAACACAAATTGTGGGGCCCTCAGTAAATATTTGCTTTAAAATTGTTTAGACTTCGGGATGGACCGTTTAGTAAAATTCCACGGCCCTACCCAAAATAAATACGCTAGCCGCTTTAGACGCGCCTTAATAATTTAATTTCCTTAAACTCGGGTGCACATTGATGTGACCCAAATCCAAATCTCAACGGAGTCAAAGCGTGTCGATGGCCACGGGTACATTGATTGTAACGTGGTTCGAGATACATTTTATAACGTTGCAATTCTTGATAAAAATCACGGTAAATGATAAAAGCGGTTGAAAGATAAAATTTGCACATAAGTTCGTATTGTATTTAAAATCAGATAATCAAGCCGAATATAACAGTTGAGCGACCGTGCTAGAACCACGGAATTCGGGAATGCCTAACACCTTCTCCCGGGTTAACAGAATTCCTTATCCGGATTTCTGGTACGCAGACTGTAATATAGAGTCATTCTTTTCCTCGATTCGGGATTAAAATTGGTGACTTGGGGCACCCTAAATCTCCCAAGTGGCGACTCTGAAATAATCAAACCAATCCCGTTTCGATTGTCCTTTAATTGGAAAAACTCCTGCGCCCCCTCGGGTGCGTAAAAAGGAGGTGTGACAGCTCTGGCGACTCTGCTGGGGACTTTACCCAGAACCACTGGTTCAGGGTTAAGAATTCGAGCTTAGAATAATTGTTATTATTTGGCTTTATTTATTATCTGATTATTATATGTTTTGAGCCTAATGTGCTAAATGCTGCTTTTACCGCTTTGATATTATTTGAACTATACATATAAACTGTGCCGAAACCCTTCTCTTCTCTCTTGAGAAGCGCACGCTGGTCGTGGCTTCTTTCTGTTAGTGTCATATGCCAAAATAGAACGAGGATTCGGAGGAGTTGCAAAATCGGATGGCCTTTTGGTTACCGGTACACAGCTCCCATCCTTGGCTCGAGTTGTCCGCTCGGGTAAGCCAGGTCTAGAACAAACACCTAGGTTTTACAGCTTAGCATAACATAACTTCATGCCGGATCCCTAGTAGGAACGCTTATTTGCATCATGTGCATTTGACTTAGGGGACTCAGCACAGGGGCTGGGTCCGTCTAGGACAGGCAACCTGAGAATAAAGACCATCCTGCTACATCCTGTTTGCTTTATGCATTTACTTGTTTCAAGGCTTGCATGCTGACCGGTTTCTGAATATCGGGAATGTTTGGAAAAGGAAGAGGAATAACGGTTAAGGGGGTAATTATTTATTCTTGAAAAGTCACAAAAATGGTTAAAGCTCTACCAGAATTTTGAAAAAATATGTGTCTTATTAATTTGTTTTAAAAAGAAAAAAGGAGTCTTTGATTCATTTTTAAGAGAAAAATAGGGTGTCCCCAAAATTCGATTTATGCCCGAACTACGTCAGTTTGATTCTCGCATGGTGTGGGATACGTAGGCAACCCCCATCGGGCTCAACTTGTTTTTCAAAATATAGGTATAACCCAAAGGACGAAAGTTTTAAGGTGACATCATACTTTTTCGGAAAACAACCAAATTTCATTTTTTTTAGAAAAAGAGTGTGTCAATTTGGTATTTGAGTCCAATGAGTCTGGATCAATGCTTAATCACCCCAATAAACATGCAGAATGAGCATAAATCCAAGTTTGCCGGTAACAGTTAGAAGCAAAATCCCTCTGGAGGTGCGATTATGGTGGGAAGATTTGGAAAGATCAGAGCAAGTCAAGGTCAAACTGCATCTGGGGGGTTTGGTTGATTTGTTGAAAGTTAGGCCTCGGTGCGACATCATAAAGGCTTTGGTGACATTCTGGGATCCGGCCCACAACGTGTTCCGTTTCTCAGATTTTGAACTCACCCCAACCTTAGAGGAAGTGGCGGGTTACATGGACGTCACTGAAGGTTTGAGACACAAATACCTGATCGCTCCAAGGGCTGTGAATTCACACAAATTCATGGATCTGTTGAAGATAAGCAAAGGAGTCCCATACGCTGAACTGGATAAAGGTTTTTCTACCCTACAATTCATATACCAGAGGTACGGGAGCATAGGAGGATTCAATGAGCCAGAAAGTGGTGTTTGCAGCAGGGGAAATCTGGTAAAATGGAATGAGCATAGGCGGTTCGCTTTTATGGTGGCATTTTTGGGCCTTGTGGTGTTTCCCCGAAAAGATAGAAATATCGACCTAAAGGTGGCTGGAATCGTCAGAATCCTGATTACCAACGATAAAAGCATCCTTGCTCCCATGATAATGTCAGAAATATACCGAGCCCTCACGGCTTGTAAGGCTGGAGCAGACTTTTTCGAAGGGTGCAACTTGTTGTTACAGATGTGGATGATCGAACACTTGTGTCACCACCCTCAGTATATGCGTTACATGTCTACAAATGTGGGCTGCATCGAGGGTTATAGCCTAAGGGTTTCAGGTTTCCGATCACCGGGAGGGTTTGAAGAATGGATATCCTATCTCCGGATCATCACCGCAGACCAAATAAACTGGACTTTGGGTTGGCTTTCTGTGGAAGAAATCATATACATGCCCGCCACTGGTCCTCACTTCCTCTTGATGGGACTCAGGGGTATTCAACCTTATGCCCCTTACAGGGTAATGAGGCAGTTGGGAAGATGTCAAGTACTACACCCGGACGAAGATCTCAGCACTTATGCAGTCGAGGTCAGCAGTGACGGCCAATTTCCTGAAAAGACAGTTCGTTGCATATGGAGTGAATGCCAGTACTTAACGGCGAATACCCGAGTAAATGATTTGTCTAGGGGTGAAGTCTCGCCGGCCTATATCACTTGGCAGAACAAGAAGAACATCGTAAAACGGCCAACCAAACGGCCTCACCTCCAAGATTTTGTTGAGTCATCGCAAGAACAATGGGACTGGCTCGCAAAAGAAGAAGGGTACTTGGTTGAAATCAGGAAGCTGAAGCGACAAGTTGAAAGGATTGTATTTGAAAACAACGTGCAAGTCGCCCAAGAGCAGGCTGAAAAAGACAAGCTAGCCCAAGAAAACCAAGCTCTGAAGGCCCGCCTTCGCCAATCCAGTGAGAATAACATCGACCGACGGAAGCGTTGCTCCGACGCAAGATTGATAGCCAGTTTAAGAAATCAGGTCATCCAGAGCCAAGAAGAATTAGACCAATCAAAGGCTTGCATAGCAAGGATGAGGGTCAAATGGGCAGAAGGTACAATGGCCCGGAGAAAGCGCCTACAGCAAATCATGAGGAATTGTGAACTGAGCGTCAAAGCAGCGAAGGAAACAAATTCCGCTTTGCAGGAGCGGATCTTCAAGCAAACGCAAGATTCCCAGGCCGACCGGAGACGCTATTACAATGCAATGACAAGGATGGAAAGGCAAATGGATATATTCCAGGATCAGCTCGCCGCCAATGCACAAACGCTAATGTTGAAGAGCCGACAGATAAGGCAATTGTTCGCAGAAAGAGACAACATTCGGGCAAGAATTGACAAAGTCGGGCATTACATCTACCTAAAATGTTTGGCATGCGAGCAGACACCTCGGGAAAACCTCATTGCTTCCATCATGGGCTGCGTCCATCGGATTATGAACGAGTTGAAGGGCTTGCAAAGAGACCTTACACCTAGGGCCGCGAAAGGGCCGAAAGATGCCTCGTGGGTCCCTAAGTTGGAAAATTAGTTGTTGATCGAGTCCTGGTTATTTTGTTTGTTGTTTCCCCAATGTTGTTTTCTTTTCCTCAAACCAAGTTTAAAACCCTGGAGTCTGTACTGTTGCTATTTTGTTGAAGTAATGTGTAATAGCAAATTTTGATAATGAAATTAAGTGACTCCGGAAGAATTTCTATGTGTCTTTACTTTGGGGCAGAACTACGCCTGGTCTGATTCACGCGGGGACGTGATACGTAGGCAATCCCCATAAGATTCGACCGCTTTTAATAAATAAAGAAAAGAAAATGTAAATAAAATAAAAACGCGGGGTTTCGCATAATACTCTAAAAAAGAGACGAATGAACAAACCGGGATGACGCATGTGGTTTGAAGCAAAGCATGTAGAAACGGTTAACTGCCTAGGTGCATTGCATCCTCTATGTGTTATGATCAAATCTGTTAAGCTCTAACACTAACAAAGTTTGTTGTTGTCTGATACCAGACAGTTAGTTGTTAAAGAATTCTGGCAACACATTCATACCAAACCAGATCCAAAGGACCGGTAGCAACAAGCATGACCACTTCTGAGAATAGTAATGAGGAAGAAAGGCCAATGAGCCAGTTGCTAAAAGAGGCAATGGAAAAGATTGAAAGGATGGGACTAGAGATGCATGCAATGCAGCTAGCCCTGGCCAAAACGCAAAAGAGCCCTGAGACACTGGGGCAGGTGCCGGAGTACCCTCACTCTGGCCCTTCCACAAGCCGCCCAAACCCCCTCTATCAACAAGAAAGAAGCCCTCATGATTCCCAAGCTCCACCACCCCATCAACCTCTCCCAACATCCAATATTCCCATTTTTGTGGGACCTGCATCAGCCCCTTTGCAGCGAACGACCAGTGAGCCATTGTTCCAGGCTCACGATACACAATACTATCCCCCTGAGCCTACCTTCCACGCACCGGAACCACAGGTTTACAATCCCCATTTGGAAGTACCGGCAGAGGTTGAGAAGCCGGTTAAGGCCCCTGAACAGGATGAAGTGTTAAGAAAGTTCAAAAGCCTGGAGCAATCCTTCAGAAACTTGCACGGGCTGGGCAATCAAGTCAGCGTGGCATACAAAGATCTGTGCCCTTTCCCAGATGTCCAACTCCCGGCTGGGTTCAAGATGCCCAAGTTTGATTTATATGAAGGGCACGGTGATCCCATGGCACATTTGCGGGGATTCTGTAGCAAAATGAGAGGGGCAGGAGGCAAGGATGAGCTTTTGATAGCTTACTTCGGCCAAAGTCTGAGCGGATCTGCACTGGAATGGTATACCAGGCAGGATTTCAGCAGGTGGTACACGTGGGATGATCTGGCACAGGCTTTTGCAGGTCATTTCCAGTACAATCTAGAGATAGTCCCTGACCGTCTCACGTTATTGAGAACTGGGAAGAAACCCGGGGAAAGTTTTCGCGAGTTCGGGTTCCGCTGGAGAGAACAAGCAGCTAGGGTCGATCCTCCCATGAGAGAGGGAGAGATGGTAGACTACTTTTTGCAGACATTGGATCCAACCTACTTTGGTCACTTGGTGACAACGGTTGGAAAATCTTTCAACGAGGTGGTCAAAATAGGGGTCATGATAGAAGAAGGTTTGAGGTCGGACAAGATCTTAAATTATTCGGCACTTAAGGCCACAACCCAGGCTATTCAAAGCGGCACGGGAGGTGCGCTAAGAAGAAAGAAAGAAGAGGTTGCCACGATCGAGGCAGGCAGTTGGCCCAGGGCTGGCAGGCCACACTACAACCAACCCAGGCCTCACAGGTCAAACTATCCATACAACCCACCACAAAATTTCTATCCACCTCGAGAACCACATTGTTCCGTACACCAAGCCCAGGTATACACTCAGCCTCCGGTTCGCCCACAATGGCGCGCACCGGCTCCCCAGAACATATATGCACCACCACAAAACACTTACCCTCCACCAAGGGCATATAGAAATCCTTCAGGGGCAGGTTTCCGGGGAAATCCAGATGCCAGAAATGACAGGTTGCGGAAACAAAGAACCTTCACCGAACTGGGAGAAACCTACACCGCTGTGTTCCACAAGCTGCGGCAATTAGGTTTGGTTAGTCCTGTCCATACTCGGGAACCAAATCCCCCGCCTCAGAATTTGGATCGTTCAATCAGTTGTGAATACTGTTCAGGGATGCTCGGGCACGATACCGAGAAGTGCTGGAAGTTAAGGCATGCCATACAGGATCTTATTGACAGCAATAAGATCGAGGTCCAGACACCAGAGGCTCCTAACATCAACCAAAACCCACTGCCAGCGCACCACGAAGCTCACATGATTGAGTTGGTGTGTGAGGGAGGCGAATTAAGAAAACCCTCACAAACAGTGATGATGATCCAAGCTGCCCCAAAAGAAGTCTTAACCAGGGGAGGAACAAATATACAGTCGCAGGGAGAAGGCGTCAAGCCGGTAGTAATATGGGGGAAGAACCCGTCCGTCATAACAAGCAAACCCGAGCCAAGCAAATTGGTAATACCAGGGATCCTGCCCACACCGGCAGTCATGTTGAGAGGGGTATGTAGAGAACGGGTGACCATAAAGCCGGTGGTCCAATTGCCTATGCTTGACAGCAGGGCTGTGCCCTGGAAATATGAAAAGGCAGTGGTAACGTACCAAGGAAAACAGGTGGAAGAAGTCAGTTGTGAAGCGCAAGGGCTGACTCGATCAGGTCGATGCTTTGCCCCGGTGGAGTTAAGAAAAACAAACCCAGTGGCAACCAAGAAGCCAGTGTCAGAAGAAGAGGCTGAAGACTTCCTGAGGAAGATGAAGGTACAAGACTATTCTGTGGTTGAGCAGCTGAGAAAAACACCTGCCCAGATCTCACTATTGTCATTACTCCTCCATTCCGAGGAACATCGTCGGGCCCTGTTAAAGATATTGAACGAGGCTCATGTACCCAGTGAGATTTCTGTAAACCACCTGGAAACCATTGCTAGCAAGATTTTCGAGGTGAACAGAGTGACATTCTCAGATGATGACCTGCCGGTGGAGGGTACGGAGCATAACAAAGCTCTATACCTAGCTGTCAAATGTGAAGACTCGGTGGTAACCCGAGTATTGGTGGATAACGGCTCAAGCGCCAATATTTGTCCATTATCCACCCTGGACCAGTTAAAGATTGACCGTGGAAGAATCCGGGAGAATAGCATCTGTGTCCGAGGGTTTGACGGAAACGGAACAGCCACTGTGGGGGATGTTGTACTTGAACTAACCATTGGCCCGGTCCTATTTACCATGGAATTCCAGGTGTTGGACGCCACGGTATCTTACAACTTGCTGTTAGGACGACCTTGGATTCATGCAGCTAAAGCGGTGCCTTCCACCCTACATCAGGCAGTGAAGTTCGAGTGGGAAAGACAAGAGGTCGTGTTGCACGGTGAGGATACAACATGCACCATGGGCGGAACCATTGTGCCTTTCATAGAGACCACTGATGACAAGGGTCCTTGGGTCTACCAGATTCTCGATACAGGGTCGGCCAACAAAATCTCTGAAGGAGAAATCATCCCGCACCCTAGGGTAGCTGCCGCAACAGTCATGATGGTATCGGAGATGCTGGGTAATGGGTTTGTGCCGGGAAAAGGCCTGGGAGTTGAACTTCAAGGGATAGTCCAACCTGTCTCCCTTCCTAAGAATCTGGAAACTTTCGGGTTGGGGTTCAAACCAACCCCAGCAGACAGGAAGCAAGCGCGAAAAATGAAGAAGAGGGTCTGGTTTCTGCCTAAACCAGTACCACGACTCTCAAGGTCTTTTGTTAAAGCTAGTGCCAAGGGGTCAGCGATCCCAAAGATTCGAGGACCTTTGATCGGAATAAATGAAGACCTCAATCAGAGTTTTGAAAGGCTATTTGCGGATGTCAGTATGGTGGAAGCTGGAGAGGGTTCCAGCAGAGCAGAGATACAATTCGTGGGGCCTAAGGCCAAGACCAACAATTGGACGGTTACTCCTCTTCCTGTCCGAGGGGAGTCTTGGTAGTAGGCTTTGATTAATGTTTTGTTTGTTTGTTTGTTTGATCGGATTATTCAAGGGTGTAATCCCCATTTTACTTTCGTTTTGTAAAAGTGTGAACCCTTTTTATCCTGCGAATTTAATAAAGTTCTTTTCTTTTGTCCCATTTTAATTTCTTGTTTTGTTCTTTTTCTTTCTGAACAGTTCTCTTTTTACTGGTCCTAATGACATGGCATGCACAGCGGATCTTCGACCTAGTCTAATAAATCAATCTGAATCTGACTCAATGATACAAGAGGTCTTTTGTGATGATGAATCCGAATGTGACGAAGGGGAAGCCTTCGAAGAAATAAACCGAGAACTGTGCCAATTTGAAGAGAAACCCAAGCCTAACCTAAACGACACTGAGGCTGTGAACCTAGGAGACGCTGATATCATCCAAGAGACCAAAATTAGCATCCACATTGAGCCAAATGTCAAAGCAGAATTGATCAAAACTCTCAGGGAATTCAAAGATGTTTTTGCATGGTCATATGATGATATGCCTGGATTGAGCACCAATTTAGTGGTTCACAAATTGCCCACTGACCCGGCATACCCTCCGGTCAAGCAAAAACTAAGGAAATTTAAAACAGAAATGAGTGTAAAGATCAAAGAAGAAGTGATTAAGCAGTTGCAATCGAAGGTCATTCGGGTCACTCGATATCCCGAGTGGTTGGCCAATGTGGTACCAGTCCCAAAGAAGGATGGAAAAATCAGGGTGTGCGTCGACTACCGCAACCTCAACAAAGCAAGTCCCAAGGACAATTTCCCGTTACCCAACATTCATATCCTGATCGATAATTGCGCTGGGCGCGAGATCGGATCCTTTGTGGATTGCTATGCGGGTTATCATCAGATCCTAATGGACGAAGAGGATGCTGAGAAGACAGCGTTTATTACGCCATGGGGAACCTACTGCTATCGGGTAATGCCGTTCGGGTTAAAGAACGCTGGGGCAACGTACATGCGAGCAATGACTGCTGTGTTTCATGACATGATACACAAAGAAATAGAAGTGTACGTCGATGATGTGATCATCAAATCTTGGCGTCAGGAGGACCATGTAGCAGACCTAAGGAGATTTTTCCAAAGACTCCGAAGGTATGATATCAAGCTTAACCCGGCCAAATGCGCATTCGGGGTTCCATCAGGAAAGTTGCTAGGATTCATCGTCAGTCGACGGGGGATTGAGTTAGACCCATCCAAAATTGAATCCATCCGAGACTTGCCACCGCCAAGGAACAAAACAGAGGTAATGAGTTTGCTGGGTAGACTCAATTACATCAGCAGGTTCATCGCTCAACTCACAGCAACTTGTGAACCCATATTTCGGCTACTGAGAAAGGATGCTGCAGTAGGTTGGACGACAGAGTGTCAGGAGGCTTTCGACCAAATCAAAGGGTATCTATCTAATCCACCCGTATTGGTCCCGCCTAAGCCCGGGAAGCCCCTAATCCTTTACCTGACGGTCTTGGAAAATTCATTTGGTTGTGTACTGGGGCAACATGATGACACAGGGAGGAAGGAGCAGGCCATCTACTATCTTAGCAAGAAATTCACAGTGCATGAGGTCAAGTACACTCAACTCGAGAAAACATGTTGCGCCCTAACTTGGGTAGCTCAGAAGTTGAAACACTACCTGTCTTCATATACTACTTATCTCATATCCCGCTTGGACCCATTGAAGTATATCTTTCAGAAACCTATGCCCACGGGAAGGTTAGCAAAATGGCAAATTCTGCTCACAGAATTTGATATCATCTACGTGACGAGGACGGCCATGAAAGCCCAGGCACTGGCAGACCATTTGGCAGAGAATCCCGTTGATGAAAAATACGAGCCCTTAAGAACGTATTTTCCTGACGAAGAGGTGATGCATACGAATGAGTTGGAATTACCTGAGGAACCAGGTTGGAAGCTTTTCTTCGATGGAGCTGCAAACGCAAAAGGGGTTGGAATAGGAGCAGTACTCATTTCTGAAACAGGACGGCATTATCCTGTTACGGCCCAACTGCGCTTCTACTGCACTAACAATATGGCCGAATATGAGGCTTGCATTCTGGGTCTGCGCTTGGCTGCTGACATGGATGTCCAAGACGTCTTGGTCTTGGGAGACTCGGACCTCTTGGTACATCAAATTCAGGGTGAATGGGAAACACGAGATCTAAAGCTCATACCATACCGACAATGCTTGCATGATCTGAGCAAGCAATTTCGATCGGTGAAGTTCAAACACATCCCGAGAGTTCACAATGAGGTTGCAGATGCCTTAGCCACCTTAGCATCAATGCTGCACCACCCTGACAAAATGTATGTTGATCCTCTGCATATCCAAGTCCGTGATCAGCACGCCTACTGCAATACCATAGAAGAAGAAGCAGATGGCGAACCCTGGTTTCATGATATCAAGGAATACCTCAGAATGGGGATATATCCAGAACATGCCTCGGGAGACCAAAAAAGAGCCCTTCGGCGTTTGTCGAATGGTTTCTTCCTCAGTGGAGGAGTATTGTACAAAAGAACCCCGGATTTGGGATTGTTGAGATGCGTAGATGCCAGTCAAGCAATGACGGTCATGGAAGAGGTACATGCGGGAGTTTGCGGACCACACATGAGCGGATATGTATTGGCGAGAAAGATCCTTCGAACAGGGTGTTATTGGCTCACCATGGAACGCGACTGTATCACTTTTGTGAGGAAATGCCATCAGTGCCAGATACACGGAGATTTGATTCATTCTCCGCCAACAGAGTTACATACGATGTCAGCACCTTGGCCGTTTGTGGCCTGGGGCATGGATGTCATTGGGCCCATCGAGCCAGCAGCGTCCAACGGTCACAGGTTCATTCTAGTGACCATTGATTACTTCACCAAATGGGTTGAGGCTAAAACCTTCAAGTCGGTAACCAAGAAGGCAGTGGTGGACTTTGTTCACTCCCATATCATCTGCAGATTTGGGATCCCAAAAGTGATCATCACGGATAACGGTGCGAATCTTAATAGCAGCATGATGAAAGAGGTATGCCAACAATTCAAGATTACACACCGCAATTCCACCCCATATCGTCCTAAGGCAAATGGAGCAGTCGAAGCAGCCAATAAGAATATCAAGAAGATACTGCGAAAAATGGTGGAAGGGTCCAGACAGTGGCACGAGAAATTACCCTTTGCTTTATTGGGGTACCGCACTACCGTCCGGACCTCCATAGGCACAACTCCTTACTTGTTGGTATACGGAACTGAGGCCGTGATACCAGCGGAGGTCGAAATTCCGTCCCTCCGAATTGTCACTGAAGCCGGGATTGATGATGATGAATGGGTAAAAGCTCGATTGGAACAGTTGAGCCTGATAGATGAGAAAAGATTGGCAGCAGTGTGCCATGGTCAGCTGTACCAGAAGAGAATGGCAAGAGCGTATAATAAAAAGGTGCGCCCCAGGAAGTTTGAAGTAGGGCAGCAGGTATTGAAGAAGATCCTCCCACATCAGGTCGAGGCAAAAGGCAAATTCGCCCCAAATTGGCAAGGGCCTTATATTGTGACCAGAGTCTTGGCCAGTGGTGCTTTGTGTTTGACAGATGTCGAAGGTAGATGCGTCGACATGGCTATCAATTCAGATGCAGTCAAGAGATATTATGCGTAATTTCTTTAAATTATGGCAATTTTGGTTTATTTGTTTGTATTTGGCATTTGTGGAATAATGAGATGACGGAGGCAATTCTTTCTTCTATCCAAACACTTTTAACCCTTGCTTCCCCCTTTGAGCCTTAAGTAATTCTTTCGTACCCCTCTTTTGGAATCACTAATGGGAAAGATACGAAAAAGGGAAAAGAAGCGAAAGGAAAAGAAAGAGAAAAGAAAAAGAAAAGAAAAAAAAAAAAGAAGATGAAATCATAAAGAAATACAAAACCGTGGGAACTACGTTTGACCTGATTCCTCAAAGAGGATACGTAGGCGCCTCACGGCTCGGTCATAGTATGCATCATAGTGAATATAGGATGCATAAGGTACATAGCGTGCATAATAGGCACAGCGTGCGTAACGCACATAACGCAACGTAAGTGTAAAAAAATAAATTCCCCAAGCAAGAAAACTGGGGCAGAGGTTATGTTTTAAAATCCAACAAAGGTTTGATTCCAAAAGTTGTAGCACATCACCCATCAGATTATTTTCATTTTTCATAGCCTTTCTTCAAACCCACACCAAACCCAACATCGACATCCAAAAGACCTCCCGATCAATGTTCGAGAGATGCCAAATCTGGCAAATAAGGCCGAGAATAATACACTGATCCCCAGCAAAGAAAAGGATCGTAAGACTGGGAATGAGTTGATAGTCAAAAGAATCCCCGGAAGAGAAGGTCGCACCCACAACACCCCGGATCCTCGAAAGAAATAAAATGAGAGAGTCTTATGGGTCGTATCTACAACGCCCCGATTCCTCGAAAGAAATAAAATGAGAGAGTCTTATCGGTGAAAACCTTCACAGGCACCGAGAGGCGATGTAAGATGAGGGATATGAAATGAGAGAGTCTTATTGGTGAAAACCTTCACAGGCACCATAAGGCGCCGGGAGATGAGAGAAAAGAGAGAGTCTCATTAGTGAAAACCCCTCGAAGGGCACTATGAGGCGACAAGATAGAGCAGCAAAAGCTACCACATTCGCAACAAGATGAACATCCATTTATCATCCCCAGCAAGTCAGACCATCGGACAAATCGATTGATACAAATAGACTGGGTCGGGAATCTATGGTGCACGCCATGATCACGGGGACCAGTTGTGTCCTCCAGATAAGTTCTTTTGATTGTCTCCTCCCACAAAATATTGGTTCAGAAAGATTTTCTCTTTTCCATATCTTTATTTCTTTTCCTAAAATGTGTCTTTAAAGGATTTGTCAAAGCTTACTACCAGAAACCGAAGGGGAATTCATCCAATGCAGGATGATACAAATAGTCGTAAAGGCCGGTCCCAGGCAATGCAGGGATTGTGCCCGGAAATTTCGGAAGAAGTAAGCTCCAAAAGGGAGTGGTTTCGGGAGTTAGGAGCAGACTCCCACATCATGTGTTTAAGGAGAAAGAAGAAAAGGGGATAAATTGAAAACCGATCCCCAGCAGGCGAGAGACCCCCAACAGGCAACTTTGCCTGCCAACCAATTATGGGGACAAAGAGCAAGAAAAGGGGAAGAGAGAAAAATTGCTCGCCAGAAAGGCACCCTCTACCACCACGATTAAAACTGACTAAATCCTTTTGTCTGTTGCAGAAGATCAAAGAGTTGATGATGGCAGCAAGATGCAACGCCATGGAAGTCACCAAAAACCGGGGCAGAAAATTTTCTGCCGATTGTCGAAAATATTCTGGAGGAACGGGAAAGCAATTTCAATACATTTAAGTTCTAGGACGCCCACCAGTATAACGCGGGAATACATTTAAGTTCTAGGTCGCCCACCAGTATAATGCGGGAATACATTTTAAGTTCTAGGTCGCCCACCAGTATAATGCGGGAATACATTTAAGTTCTAGGACGCCCACCAGTATAATGCGGGAATACATTTAAGTTCTAGGTCGCCCACCAGTATAATGCGGGAATACATTTAAGTTCTAGGTCGCCCACCAGTATAATGCGGGAATACATTTAAGTTCTAGGTCGCCCACCAGTATAATGCGGGAATACATTTAAGTTCTAGGTCGCCCACCAGTATAATGCGGGAATACATTTAAGTTCTAGGTCGCCCACCAGTATAATGCGGGAATACATTTAAGTTCTAGGTCGCCCACCAGTATAATGCGGGAATACTTTTAAGTTCTAGGTCGCCCACCAGTATAATGCGGGAATACTTTTAAGTTCTAGGTCGCCCACCAGTATAATGCGGGAATACTTTTAAGTTCTAGGTCGCCCACCAGTATAATGCGGGAATACATTTAAGTTCTAGGTCGCCCACCAGTATAATGCGGGAATACATTTAAGTTCTAGGTCGCCCACCAGTATAATGCGGGAATACATTTTAAGTTCTAGGTCGCCCACCAGTATAATGCGGGAATACATTTAAGTTCTAGGACGCCCACCAGTATAATGCGGGAATACATTTAAGTTCTAGGTCGCCCACCAGTATAATGCGGGAATACATTTAAGTTCTAGGTCGCCCACCAGTATAATGCGGGAATACATTTAAGTTCTAGGTCGCCCACCAGTATAATGCGGGAATACATTTTAAGTTCTAGGTCGCCCACCAGTATAATGCGGGAATACATTTAAGTTCTAGGACGCCCACCAGTATAATGCGGGAATACATTTAAGTTCTAGGTCGCCCACCAGTATAATGCGGGAATACATTTAAGTTCTAGGTCGCCCACCAGTATAATGCGGGAATACATTTTAAGTTCTAGGTCGCCCACCAGTATAATGCGGGAATACATTTAAGTTCTAGGACGCCCACCAGTATAATGCGGGAATACATTTAAGTTCTAGGTCGCCCACCAGTATAATGCGGGAATACATTTAAGTTCTAGGTCGCCCACCAGTATAATGCGGGAATACATTTAAGTTCTAGGTCGCCCACCAGTATAATGCGGGAATACATTTAAGTTCTAGGTCGCCCACCAGTATAATGCGGGAATACATTTAAGTTCTAGGTCGCCCACCAGTATAATGCGGGAATACTTTTAAGTTCTAGGTCGCCCACCAGTATAATGCGGGAATACATTTAAGTTCTAGGTCGCCCACCAGTATAATGCGGGAATACATTTAAGTTCTAGGTCGCCCACCAGTATAATGCGGGAATACTCATTCAGCTCTAGTTTTTGGAATCAGTCACCCCACCTGAAGACGGAAGGGTACAACAGAGATCCCCAAACGGGAAACAATGAAATCCCCAGCACCAAGAAGCAGACAACTGCAAAAGCAAGCGCACATTCAAAGGGAAGAGGGGACGCGTCTCAAAAGAAGTAGTTTGGGAACGTAGTAGCATGCCCAGTATGACAATTCTGATGAAAAGCCATACCACGGAAGAAACCATTGGAAGATCTAAAAGAAGAAGGTCGTGTCCCCAGCAAATCAAGCCAAGTGATGAGAACTGACATTCAGAATAGGTGAAGGACCAGCATCATCTCCAAGTTCACAAAATAAAGGCGTCAGAGGAAAGCGTTAGCCGACAAGAAAGCAAGGCAGCAAGAACAAGTTGAAGATGGATGAGATTTCAGGATCCTCAGTTTAGCTTAGCTTCTTGTTTTCCTTTTAGAGCAATGTAATAGGGAGATCGGTTGAGCAGTAGCATCCTACAGCAGCATACAACAGCGCACAACAACAGCAAGCAATACAGTCACATGGTAGTCCCAGCTACCAAAATTTCCCGAACTACATTGACCTGATTCCTGTTCAGCCCAGGATATGTAGGAAACCTCCGAAGCAAAGGTTCGGTCAAATCTTTTTCAAAAAAAATGCTTCACACGGAGTATTCGGACGGGCAAAAATCGCTCGCTTTATCTTTGCGCGAAAACCCTTCGTGTCTCCGTGCAAAGAGGGGCAGCTGTAAGCACGTGATTTTTGCTTTACGGACAATCGCTCCAAAAGAAAATAAAAATAGTGACAAATGGTTTCGTTGTACAATTGTTCGAGTTTTCGTGACATGTGTTGTTAGTCATTTGTGGATCTGTCCATTTTTGCATTTAATCATTAACAAACAAAATACAAAATATATGTATTAGGATGATTAAACCATAATTCGGTCAGTAAAAGAAAATTCAAAAATATATATGTGTGCATCGTTCGTCCTAGGCTTTTAGCTAACTTACGTAAATATTTTTGTGATAATTGTGTTAAAATGTTGCATTGTTGTTTAATTTCGTTACCTTATTATTTGTTATTTTTATTTTTTGTTTAAAAGAAAAAAAAAAAAAAAAAAAAAAAAAAAGAAAAGAAAGAAATAAAGCAAAAGAGTAAGGGTCTAAAATCGATTTGGGCCCAGAAATTGAAACAAAAACAGGCCCAAACCAACACTGATCCAGTCCAAATCCAGCCTGCCCAAGCACGGACTCAAACGACGTCGTATCGGCGTCCCCATTTGAAGCCGTTGATCTGATTCAAAGGAACGGTCCAGATCAGGCTGTCCAACTCACCTCAACGACGCCGTTTCAGGCAAGTTGATCTGAGCCGTCCAACCTCATTGATCCAATGGTCCCTGGCTTCCCTCAGGACCCGACCTATTTAGCCGGTTCAACCCAACCCCTCACCTAAACCAAAACGACCCCGTTCCCATACCAAACGACCCCGTCCTGTTACCCACCAATAGATCTAAGCCGTTCAGATCACTTGATCTAACGGCTCCAATCTCTCTTCCCCTTCCATATATAAACTTGACCCTTCACCCCGCACCCCCTATCCGAACCCCACCCCTCACTCGTCTCCTTCCCCAGCCTGAAACCCCCAAACCCTAGCAAGCCGCCTTAGTTCCCCTTCCACCAAAACCCGGCGGCATGAACGCCGGTGGCCACCTCCCGAACACCCTAAGACCCCCTCACTCTCCTAAACATGGATCTGTTACTCCCTAGCCTCGAATCACTTTCGTTCGTCTCGAATCTTCATTTTGAAGATTTGAGTCGAACCCGGATCTATGCCAAACCACCCCATCTTCATACCAGACACCCCCTGACCTTCCTCGTGACCAAACCAAACTTGGTTTGGTCCGAATCTACCCACAACTCCCAAAAATCCAGATCTGGATATCCAGACTTTAGAACACATGCACTTGGGGAATCCGGCCGGTTTGGACATAGGTTTGAGGTCTAATAGACCTTAATCAAGGTGTTCTCATGTGAGAACACCCTGATTAAAGTTTGTTCGGCCTCAAAAGTTCGAAGTCGAGTTTGATTTGGGTCTGTTTGGTTTAAACGTTTTGGTAAGTTTTCCGTTCTTTTGTTTTATTTCCAAATAAGTTGTCAGCATATCTCTTTGTGTTTGTTTGTTATTTTTGTTATTTTTCATCCAGATTTCTTTCATCTCTTTAAAGACCTTTTTCTTTGGTCGGTTGATTTTCTATGGGTGTATTCTGTATGTACTCTGTGATGAACATGTTCGATTAGATTGGTCGTCAAATGAATAAACTTATATAGGTTCCCAGTTATTGAACACAGAATTGTCTGATGCCCTTTAGGTCCCTAAACGTATTGTTTATGTGAGCGATTGATTATTACCTGTTATAATTAGTATAGTCGACTCGATAAATATCGTCGATTAGCTTTCTATAACTAATAAATCGAATGAGCTAATAAGGTCGCATGACTAATTGAGCTTTGTCACTGACTGTATGCCCCAGCATTGTTTGAAATGGTTTGTTTGCACTATAAAACTGACTGAAAAGGTTCAGACTAGGCAGTCCTGAGTTCGAGCTTTCATCAGTGCAAAAATGCCCTAATGCTGCAATAGGCAGGGGCAGTAATAATCAAGGTTAACAGGGGTATTCTGGGGTGTTAAAAAGAACAGAAATAATTAGTTTAAATGAGCTGACAAGTAGGGTACTAATTAAGATTAAACTAATACTAATGGGGAGCAAGACACAAGGGTATGGGGTTTAAATTGAATAAAAAAGGGGATGCCCATAACTCCTGATTAAACAAAACCAGGCGTGGGAATAAAGGGGGGCTGACACCAAAAGATGCTGAGGCATGGGCTTATAGGGTATGGGCATTCTGCCAATTGGCAGGGCAGGCAGCTCAGCTGCACTGGTTCATTTGGCCTATAAATAGGCCATTTGATAACTAAAACGGGGGGATTTTTTTAGTCTGGAGAAAAGAGAAAAACAAAGGAAAATTTTCAGAATACTTTGACTAAAACATTGCCCAAAAACTGCACAAGGAACTAAGTTGGTTAAGCTGTTCTGGCCAAGTCAGTTATTCTAACTAGGGTCATCACTGTTCCGTTAAGAAAAGGCTGTGTGTCTTCTGCTGTGATTGTTACTATACTGAGTTTTTCTGCGAGCTGTGGATTGAGTTTTAGCCTTCTTGATTGTTGGAATTGTATTGAGTACTTGCTGAGCTTTGTGATTATTGGATCTTCTATCGCTGTTACATTTGGTATCTTGGGTTTTCGGTTGGTTCATTGTTCTTTTTCTGGGATTTGTCTGTCTGATGCTCAAACACTGTGGGTTACATAGTTGCTGTTGGTTGTGTTGCTGCGTTGTTGCTATCTGTTGTTGAGGTTGATTACTTGCTGCTGATCCTCTCTCTCTTCCTCTTCTTATTGTGCAAATATCCAGGTACACGACTAATACTGTCAATGTAACTTGAAGTTGAGTATGAATGCAAAAGAGAAGAATTGAAGATTGTTTACTTTAAGCATAGGCTGTTGTATTGAATATCATATAATGCATGATAGTTTACGTTTTCTTTTGGATACTGAAGGCAACTTGTACGCATAGTAAATATCAATGTATGGGGATTGAATGTTAGTTGTATATGTAGGCTGTTAGATGAATATTCCTAATGCAGTAGGTTGTATCCCAGACTTAGGTTTAAATTGTGTAACATACTCTTTAATGTAGGCCAGGCATGTAAACTATCCACTACTAGTATAGTTCTTTCCCCTTTTTGCTAGTTTGTCACATATAAATTGATAAAGAACAAAGAATCAGTTCTAGGCCTCCACCCCAGGAAGGCCGAGCCCAAATCAAAAGTCAGCTAGGCCTGTATCGGAAAACAGGGCCCAAGTCGGGCCATCTCGCATGAGCTGGGTTTGGGCCCATAATTTGCGACTAGTTGGCCATAGGTGCAGTCACATTTTATTATTCTGTAGTAGCACTTTAAATACGGTTTTATAATCGACTAAGGTTATTTACTGCTTTCAATTGATAGAGACAAACACGACGAGAAACATAGTTGCTATAGGATATCCCTTTAAAATAAGAACGAGATGAGCCTCGATGAAATAAACAAAACGCACAGATGCGGGGCCCTTGTTAAATGTATATTATTGAAGCATTTAGTTTCCAGGACGGGTTGCTTAGCAAATCTCGCAACTTTCCTGAAATGACAACACGTTAGTCTCTTTAGGATACGCTTTAATCAACTTTACCTTCTTAAACTCGGGTGCACATTTATGTGACCCAAATCCAGATCTCGACGGATTCGAAATGCCTTTCTAATCACGGGTACATTGACTGTGACGTGGTTCGAGATGCATGTCCATGACGTTGCAAATTCATTAAAAATAAAGAACGAGAGGAGCCTCGCCAAATAAAACACAAATTGTGGGGCCCTCAGTAAATATTTGCTTTAAAATTGTTTAGACTTCGGGATGGACCGTTTAGTAAAATTCCACGGCCCTACCCAAAATAAATACGCTAGCCGCTTTAGACGCGCCTTAATAATTTAATTTCCTTAAACTCGGGTGCACATTGATGTGACCCAAATCCAAATCTCAACGGAGTCAAAGCGTGTCGATGGCCACGGGTACATTGATTGTAACGTGGTTCGAGATACATTTTATAACGTTGCAATTCTTGATAAAAATCACGGTAAATGATAAAAGCGGTTGAAAGATAAAATTTGCACATAAGTTCCTATTGTATTTAAAATCAGATAATCAAGCCGAATATGACAGTTGAGCGACCGCGCTAGAACCACGGAATTCGGGAATGCCTAACACCTTCTCCCGGGTTAACAGAATTCCTTATCCGGATTTCTGGCACGCAGACTGTAATATAGAGTCATTCTTTTCCTCGATTCGGGATTAAAATTGGTGACTTGGGGCACCCTAAATCTCCCAAGTGGCGACTCTGAAATAATCAAACCAATCCCGTTTCGATTGTCCTTTAATTGGAAAAAACTCCTGCGCCCCCTCGGGTGCGTAAAAAGGAGGTGTGACACCCAGCACTATGCTCCAGAACCAATTTTCAAGGTCTCGGGTCCATACTCTTACGCTCCTCATTTTGAGCCTCCCGGTGAGCCTGCAAAGCCTACTAAGACAGTGAGGCAAGATGAGATATCCAGAAAGCTAAAAGGGTTAAGATGCCAAAGTTTAATTTGTATGATGCTCGTGGAGATCCAGTAGCCCATCTTAGAGGTTATTGAAGTGAAATGAGAAGTGTTGGCGGGAAAGATGAGTTGATGCTGGCATATTTCAGTGAGAGCCTGACTGAGGCAGCTTTGGAATGGCATACTCGTCAAGATGTCGGTAAGTGGCATACATGGGATGACATGGCTCAAGATTTTGTGTGACACTTTCAGTACAATATAGACATTGTCCCAGATCGCTCCTCCCTATCTCAAATGGAAAAGAAACCCAAGGAATGTTTTAGGGAATTTTTGTTCAAATAGAACGAACAAGTTGCTCGAGATAGTCCTCCCATTGATAGAAAAGATGTTGCTGATCCCCGCCAATGACAGGATCCAGTGGGCATTTCTACTAAACGCTTTCAGCCTCAATTCCGACCCCATGAACATCCCCAAACTCCATATAATCCACCCCAGTATTATCCTCCAAACAACATCCTGCCATCTCTCCAACCACTAGGTTACTCCTTAGGGCGAGCACCAGCATCCCAAAATTCTCGTGCGCCTTCACAGCATTTTTGAGCATCCAACAACCCTAGAAAATTGGGGCATGGAGGGAAAAAGGCAAAGAAATAGTTTCATGCCAATCGGAGAATGCTATACAAGCCTATTTGAAAAGTTAAAACACTCTGGCCTGATTGAGCCGCTCCTCGGCTATACTCCGGACCCATATGCAAAAGGTTTTGATCCTACTTTACGGTGCATGTACCACTCTAATGTCCAAGGTCAAAGCATTGAAGATTGTTGTGCTTTGAAAAAGGTAATAGAAAGAATGATTCAATAAGAGATAATTGTGATCCAGGACAGTGACACCCAGCATATTGCGCAGAATCCTTTACCAGCATATGATGATACACACTTTGTGGTGATGATGCGTGGTGACAGGGAGAATAAGAATTCTCTTGGGAACTTACTGACTAAAGTTAATGATTTGGAAATTACCAATGGTCTTGGTAATATTGATGTGGAACTCAGTGTCTAAGATGTCGAGCTTGGTAATTGGAAAGACGCTCCTTTCTTGGATAGCCAGGGAGGAGTCTTGGTGGTTCATTTTGTTGTTATTTCTGTTGTCCGGGTTATTTTCAGGGTTGTAATCCAGATATTGTCTTGTGACTCAAACCCTCCTATACTTTTATTTGCCTAGTTTGTTTAGTCATAGTAGCTCGTTTAGTGTTGTCTGGTTTTGTTCCAGGGTTGTAACCCCAATTTATTTTGTTTGTTTGTTGTTCAAACCCTTTCACCGTCTATCTAATGCAATTTTCTGTTTTCTGTTATTTCTAGTCATTTTTGTATAATTCTATTTTACTTTTATCGTTCTTTTCCTTTCGACTCTAGTGACATGACATGCACACATAATTCTAGGCCTGGTCTTAAAAGTTAACCTAATCATGAAGCATTGAAACAATTTTGAAGATGATAAGGACACTTGAGGGAAATAAGTACATATTTGGACATTTTGAGATCATTTGAAGCCCGAACTGTGTGAAGCTAGGGCGGATAATTTGGGAAGTTAATAGTATGACAAGAATTCGTTAAAGGAGAGTGCATCCCAGACGATTTGATGCAAGCAACTTTGAGTTCAAGTACACCTCAAGTAACAAGATAAAGTCAAGAACGTTTTCTCCGAATTGACAGAGGATATCCATTATGAAAAGGGAATCACCCAACGAGGGTTCTGTATTTGACAAGGCGCTAAAGAAAAGTGGAAGGCATATCAGTAATATCAATGTCGAAGCCACAAAAGAAATGTTGTGCAATATCTTCAATTTTCATTTCACGTTACATGTGTTGTACCTGGCATTTTCAGGGATTGGGAAGCCCTCTTTCAACTACCCAAACACTTATACCATTTTGTAACCCTTTTGAGTCTGTACTGATTTCTTTGACCTCCCCTTTTTTGGAATCAAGTTAGAGTCATACGGAAAAAAAAATTCATGTCCCCTTAGGTTTATTTTAGAAAGTTCATTCCAAAAGACAAATTCAAAAAAAAGAGAGAAAAATAGAGATAAAGGAAAAAAGGAAAAAGAAAAAAAAGGGAAAAAAAGAAAGAAGAAAGAAAAAGGAAAATAGTAACAAAGTAGTCTTGTGAACTGCGTGTGACCTGATTCTTGTCACCACAAGATACATAGGCAGCCTTACGTTTCGGTCATACCAAATAAAATATTTCATAATCCCACTATCTCAAGAGTGGGACAACCTTTCTTAGTAAAAAGAAATGAAAAGAGAGAATCATATCCCTTGTTTTAGAAATTGGGGCAAAGTTTTTAGAATGGATTCCAAAAGTTGTAAATAAATTAACCCCGTTGTCTTAGTTATTTTGAGCCTTTGAGGTATCCTTCCTTTCTAATTCTGTCCAAAAGCCACATTACAGTCCAAAAAGACCTCCCGGATAATCTTTGAGTATGCTGAGTTTAGACAAGCCAAGGGTATATGATGTTTTTACCATGGTTAATGCCTTGTCATCTGCAGAATCAGATGAAATAAGAAGAAAAGAACAAAATGAGAGAGTCTTACTGGTGAAAACTTTCACAGGCACCATAAGGCGATGGTGAGTTGAGAAAAAGAAGAAAATGAGAAAGGCTTGATGGTGAAAAGCCTTGGAGCACTACAAGTCTAATAAGTCTTGTGAATCAGATTGGATAATCAGACCATTGAATCCCAGTTTCACGGTTTGGGGGGATAACAAGAGTTGAACATCAGACTTGCTTGACAGATTAGGCCACTTAATCCAAAGGTGCATGTCATGGCCATTAGAGTTGGTATCCACATCTGATAAGTTTCTACTTTGTAGTTTTCTTATTAGGAATCATCTCTTTCCATTGTCATTTACTCTGTTCCTTTTGTCTTGTTTACTTCCTCTTCCTGAGTCTGTTTGGGCAAAACAAGTGAGAAATGACTTCAAAATTTGCCACCAACTTTCCAATTGCACAAAATGGGATCTGGCTAGCACATCAAAATGCCATAAGTCAGGAAAGAACAACGTGCGCACTGAGTTGATAACAATCAACGTGTTTTGGGATTCATGTGAAATACAAAGATTCGGTATATGTCCATTCATGAGCAATGCAACAGATAGAGGGTGTTGGGTGAACGGATCAAAGGTATTTTCTGTGATAAGGTTGATAGAGAAAGTGGTTAACCAAAGACTAGCAAGGTCTTCCAAGCGGAAATCAAAGTTATCATAGCAAGTGAAGGAGCAATAGACCTCAAGGCCAAGGCCAATGGGTTAAGTCATGAAAGAACAGTATGCACACTGAGTGGGTGACAATTGGCGTGCTTTGGGATTCATGTGAAACACAAAGGTTTAGTCTATGTCAATGCATGAGCACAATGCAATAAATAGAGGGTTTGGGTTTGAACGAATCAGAGGTATCTCCTGGGATAAGGGTGACAAAGAAGGTGGTTAGTCAGTGAACAAGCAAGGTCTTTCGAGTTGAAACCAAAGTTATCATGGGAAGTGAAGGAGCAATCACCCTCAAAGTCAAGGCTACAAACCAACCACCATATTTATAAACTCATAAGTTTTCTTTGTTTTAAAGAGGGACGAAAATTGTGTCCAAATCAAAGCTTGGAAGTTTGAATTTTTTTCAAGTGTTATGCCCAAATTTTGTCAGCACAAAGGTGGTTTAAGAAGGGGAAAGAAAAATTTGTTCGATATACAGGAACCCTCCATGAGGAAAGGCATGGTTCAAGGGCAAGGAATTTTGTTCGTTCTGTAGAGACCCTCCAGGAAGAAAGCATGGCTCAGGTAAGTTCATTCTCGGCTTTTCAGGACCCTCCTGGATAATGGGATTTAATTTAAAATTTTCAGGATCCTCCTGGATAATGTAATTTAATTTAACATTTTCAGGACCCTCCTGGATAATGAGACCTAGTTAAATTGCAAGACCTTCATAAATAACAAGATTTCGCGTAAGTTCTACCTTTAGGAAATATAATTCAGCTTTAAAGTTGTCACTCTTAAGATGAGATTTAATTTTAAGTTTTCAGGACCCTCCTAGATAATGGGATTTAGCTTTTAAATTCTTAGAGATTTTGGGTAACATGATTCGATTAACACTCATAGATGTTCCCAATATCAAACTAGGGTAGAAAAATTTCTTTTGTTTTGTCTGTTTTGTTGCAATCAGGTGTTCACCTGGAGAACAAGGGAAGACTACACAAGTTTAGAGGAAAGCAGGTCAGGTTCAGCAATCAGGTGCCCACCTGGAGAACAACGGGAAACAACTCAAGTTTCAAAATAGCAGTTCAAATTTCAAGGGAAAGCAGTTCGAGTTTCGGCAATCAGGCGCCCACCTGGAGAATAAGGGAAAACAACTGAAGTTTCAAAGGAGAAGCAGTTCAAGTCTCAAGGAAAAACATATGCAAGTGGTGGAAATCTGTAACCCACCTGGAGAACAAGGAGAAGCAGTTCAAGTCTCAAGGAAAAAAAGTGCAAATGTTGGTAATCAGGCACCCACCTGGAGAAAAAAGGGAAAGCAACAATGTTCAAAGGAAGACAGTTCAAGTTCACCAATCAGGAGCCCACCTGGAGAACAAGGGAAAACAAGTCAAGTTTCGAGGGAAAAGCAGTGCAAGTGCTGGCAATCAGGCACCCACCTGGAGAACAAGGAGGAGCAGTTCAAGTATCGAGGAATACAGTTATCCTGGAGAGCAAGGGAATACAATTAAAGTTTTGGCAATCAGGCGCCCACCTGGGGAGCAAGGGAATACAGTTCAAGTTTTGGCAATCAGGCACCCACTTAGAGAGCAAGGGAATACAGTTGAAGTCTCGTAATTCAGGCACCCGCCTGGAGAGCAAGGGAATACAATTGAAGTTTTGGCAATCAGGCACCCACCTGGAGTGCAAGGGAATATAGTTGGAATTTTGGCAATCAGGCGCCCACCTGGAGAGCAAGGAAATACAATTCAAATTTTGGCAATCAGGCGCCCACCTGGAGAGCAAAGGAATACAGTTCAAGTTTTGGCAATCAGGCACCCAACTGGAGAATGAGGAAAGCAATTCAAGTTTCAAAGGAAGACAACACAGGTTTCTAGGGAAAACAGTTTAAGGTGACAAAGGAAATACAATTCAAGTCATGGTAATCAGGCGCCCGCCTGGAGAACAAGGGAATACAGTTCAAATGTTGGCAATCAGGCGCCACCTAGAGAATAAGGGAATTCACTCCAGAATGCAATTCAAGTGAGCAACAAAAGAAGCTCGCGGCAAGAATGCGAGACAACAGTCTGAGATAACCAATAGAAGCAGTATCAATCTGGATTAAAAGAAAGAAAAAAAAGTAAATCCAAAATGCAGAAGTTGATGAAAGATGTGAGTTGTTCAAGACATGACTGAAGTCACAAGCATGGTATGTCCAGTTTTGATCCGAAAAAGCTGAAGAAGAATGAACTAGCACCTGCAGCTAGCAAGCGTCAAGGTTCAAATCTAAAGTCTGCATGAAGAACCATTCAAGACTCAAGATCAAGCTTCAGAAGACTTATGGATAGGAATCTTGTAACTCATAATTGACAAGCTTAGTTAGACTTTTTCACTTTTTTGATTTTGATGTAATAACAGGACCGCGGACCAGAACCTCGACCGGCTATCCACCTCAGTATACTCCATCATCTCACTCACTTCTGAACTACACGTGTCCTGATTCCTTTATAGCCAAGGATAAGTAGGCAGCTCAGATACCAGGGATCGGTCACATTCTCCTTTCTCTTAGTTTTTGGTCTCCCTAAATAAGGGTCGGGTCAAAAAACCTGTCTAGTCATTCTTTGTCTGAAAATACTTTGTATTTCCAATCAAAGAGGGGCAGCTGTAGACATGTGATTTTTGAACCTCCCCAAGATTTTTTATATTTTAGCATGTAAATATTTCGTTTAGGCCTAATATTGATATTTCAACTAATTTTGACTCTTTTACTTTATTTTATTACAAGAAAATAAAAATTACAAAAAAAATAGTTTCATTAATGTTTTGTAGTCATTTTTAATCTTGAAAAATACCAAAAATAGTTTTGTTTTAACAGTCAGTCTTATTTTAATAATTATTTTACTTAAGTAAAATTAATTAATAAATGAGATCGTATTTTTAGTCTCGTTCGCGGGGAAAGAATAAAACTTGGGATCAAACGACACATTTTTAGGCCTAATTTTCGGACCTAGCCCATAATTCCCGAGTCCATAATTCCTAGGCTCATACCCCCTAACCTAAAAAAACCCTATAAAACACAAGACCTAGACCCCTAGAGATATACTGGTAGCGCCGCAATACACAAAAATAGACCCCCCCCCCCCCCTAACGTTTTCTTCTGGACAGAAGCTTTGAGGGCCCCTTCTTCTCCATAGAAAAACCCTACGAGACTACCCTAATTCCCTTAACCTTCCAACGACACCTCCTTCTCCAACACCCAGCAAACACAGCGAGAGATAACCCTCCCTCTTCAGCTCTCAGGTTTGCCGCCACCGTCGTCCTCTCCGGCGAGCTGGCTAGACGGCCGGTAGCCATGCTTAGCCATTGACCACCTCTCTCTCTCTCCTTCATCTCAACTCTCATCTCCTCTCTCCTTTTTCTTACACAGCCATTACTCCTTTTCTATTTTCAACGAGCAATATTTAAATATACAGAACAAAAAGAGAAAATCGGTAGCCATCTTTCAAGGAGCTCAGCCGAAAAAAAAGAATCCTTCATTCTAGAGAACAGCCAACATCCAGCGACCCGTCTTCTCCTCTTTCAGCCTAAAAATAGAGTTCGCCGGCGGGTTCGAGTTCCTCACTTGAAGTCGTTGTTCGAGTCACTTGAGGTTCGAAACCTTCCGGGTAGTTTGAGGTCCCTTCAGGGTCCCGTCGACTGCTCATTCGTTGTTCTTCGGTCGAGTGTGTGTAGTTGCCGATGAACCCTTTGTTCCAATGAGTTCTTGACGAACTTCTGCCTTTGTTTTAGAGAGTTTTCATATATGAAAGGATCTGTGTATTTCATTAGGTAAATCAAGGTCCATTTGCTCTTGACTACTTCGTCAACCCAGTTGCAAACGTATGCCTGTGTGTCCAGTGAGTTGAAAATTCCTCTTGGTAAGCATTTGATATCTCTTTATGTCTTGGTCTTTGTTATCAATTAAGGACTAATCATAAGTGATTTAGACTAAGGTAGTGTATATTGATAAAAGAGCTAAATGTGCAATAATGCACCTTCACAAGCATATTTGAGCTTATGCACATATTAGAGTGATGTTTGTTTTTTTCTAAAAATAATAATTTGTGAGGGTGATTTATCTTTTGAACATTACCACTTCATATCACAGACTCTGTCCCACTTTTTTCTAGAATCTTGAGTTCCTTATCACTTCTTGTTGTTTTCAGAATCTTGGGTGGTTATATTTGACTTCTTAATAATCCACGTATTACCTTGTCACCGGTGTTCGTCTAGTTTGTCATGGTTTAGAAATTATTTTTGAGAAATGAAATGCTTTATTGTAGTATTTTGCTTCAACTTCCGTGCTATCTGCTTGAACCCCTCTAAGATTTTGGTCAAGTGTTTGCTCTGTTGAAATGTAATTGATTTAGAATAGATGAAGCTTAGTATTATATAGCTAATCAAATCTTATTGGTGGGGATAAGACTATAAAGAAGAGAAGTTGATCAGACTAATTAGTCCCTTTCCCTGTTCTCATTCTTCTTCAAGCTCAAAACACCTTGGTAAATATATGTAAATTTCCACGTGAATTTCGACGTTTACTCATTAAAAATGAAAACTGTAGTTTGCTTTAGGCGCGTTAATTAGATATTTATCACGGCTACTACTGAAATTCGGGTGTACATTTTATGTGATCCGGTTCTAATTTTCAAACAAGGTTAAATAGAAAGTGTTGCGAATCACAGGTGCATTTTATATAGCGTTGCTTGCAATGTGTTTTAAATAACCTTGAATTAATTCTTTAAATAAATAAAGGCGGTTCCAAAGTTAAAAATGCACATAGGTTTAAAAGTATTTTAAAATCAGATAATTAGGCCAATAATAATAGTTGAGCGACCGTGCTAGAACTACGGAACCCGGGAATGCCTAACACCTTCTCCCGGGTTAACAGAATTCCTTACCCGGATTTCTGTGTTCGCAGACTGTAAAACATAGTCAAACTTCCTCGATTCAGGATTTAAAATCGGTGACTTGGGAAACCCTAAATTATCCTAAGTGGCGACTCAGATCTTAAATAATAATCTCGTTTCGATTGTTACTTAAATTGGAAAAAACTCCCTTACGCCTTTCGGGGGTGGAAAAATGAGGTGTGACACATACAGCTATGGATTCTTATGTCTAGGGAGAGGGTGTTTGGTGCTTCTTATGAGGAGGTTGTTGACATTGCTCGGGAGATAGAGTCTGTTCGCCGCCAGGAGCGGGCTGAGAGGGAGGCCAAGATGCCTCGTGGATCAGGTATTTTTGGTGGTGTTCCTTCTTGAGGTCAGTTTCACCACGACAGTGGTCGTACCTACAAACATGCTCATGTGGCTCGTTCAGTTCACCGTGGTGCATCATCTGGCCATGGTTCTCATAGTTCTCAACAGGGCCACTCATCTCATAGTGCCCTTCCAAATCAGAGTTTGTCTCATGCACCTTTAGATCAGGGTTCATCTATGACTGGTCCTTCTAGCGGTTATCCCGATGCTCGGGGCTCCCTTCACTCCCTACCACTATTTGCGGGCGAGGTTTCTTTGAGTGTGGAGATTTGGGTAATATCAAGAGGTACTATCCCCGCCTTTTGGCAAGTTCATCTCAACAGACTACTGTTGATACCCAATTTTTTTCTATATATTTTAAATATGCATAAATACCTTCAAAATAGCATATACATGCATATATAAGCAAGCACATGGTTTTTCTAATTTTTTCCATAATTGTAAGGATTTAAATTGATTTATTTCACCCCCTTTTATTCATAAAATCCCAATAATTATTCCCCAAATTATTGTTATGATGATTTATTCATTTAATTTCTATACTTATACCAAAATATGGTTAAAATATTTTTTATGCATTTTTATAATTGCATTTGGTATTTTTTTAATCTAAATTGCATATAATTGCAATGTTAGCCCATTTAGTGTATAATTACATTTTATATGCGTAAAATTGGTCCCTATATTTTTAAAATGATAATTACATATTTTAAATCATTTTGGCACATAAAATTATTTTCAAGAAACTATTTATTATTTATTATAAATTAAGTAGGGAAAATGGCTATTTAAATTATAGCCGAATTTGGCATTTCAATTGCAGCCCCAATTGGACCCAACCCCAACCCAATTATTTATTAAAATACCCGACCCATACCCTATATACACTTACCCAAACCCGAAACACATCTACCCGATTGAATCCTGACTGTTGATCTCCCAGATCAACGGTCCATACGATCCCTTTCCTTTTTTAATTCTAATACTCCCCTAACCCTAGTAATTCCTCACAGCCCGCTGCTTTTGAATCCTCTCATCTCCTCTCTTCTCTCAACCTAACCCTAAATCCTTTTCAATAGCCTCCCTTCTCTGGTCTTCTCCAGCGACTACTCTTCAACCCCAAGCATCCAATGACTCCTCTATTGCCTTGCTCATTCTCTCAGAGGCCTTTAAGGGCCCTGGGCCATGCCGACTTGTATCTAGGGTTGCTGTTTTGGTTGTTCATGGCTTCTCTGGTGTGATTTTGGGCAAAGTCACACTATATTTGTTACGATCTTTGAAGTTTTAAGCAGGTTCTTCCATTTCCATTTGTGTTTCTTTTGAAACCCTAATTTTTGTTTGTATCTCTTAGATTTGGGCCATTTTGAAATGAGTCGAGTTTGTTCCTTCTATGTTTTGCACTATTCTCGAACCTCTTTTGAAAAATCATCGACATCAAGCTCTTTTTACTTTCTTTAAAGTTAGGGTTTCTAGGAGTTTCTTCTACACTTGTTTAAACCAATTTTTCTTTATGTTTAAGCCTCTATCCTTTGCATATCTCGACTGATTTTGTGTTTCTACTCCTTTTTCAACTCGTCTATGTGAAAACCCTAGTTCTTGGTCTTAACCCTGGGTTTTGAGTCTCTATTTGATGATTTGTTCGTTTAATCTATATGCTTGCTTGTTTCTCAAGAATCCCTGAGTTTTCTATGATTTTACACTACTATGCTCATTAGGGTTTCTAATTTTTTGCTTCTTCTACCCTACTATATTTATTCTGTTAAACTCCTCTAATCAGTACTATGTTCCATGCGAATCCCTGAATTTGTGTGATTTTTACTCTACTGTGCTATTAGGGTTTATGATTTCTTCCTCTTCTTGCCTATTGTGTGTTTATTCCTTTTGCTCATAGAAATTTATGGTAATCCCCCCCCCCTAAATCAGTACTTTTGTCCATCGAAATCCTTGATTCCCTGTGATTGATATCCTTCTAATCTCTTGTAATATTCTCTATTGATTTTCAGCCTCTAAGTTATTTTCCTTGCCTTATTTTATGGTCGACTATGTTGCCAGCCGACTCTTATGTTATTTCCTTAATTGGGATATTATGTACTTAGCCTTAATTACATGTTCTATACTTGCACTATGCTGAAACTATTTCTTTGTGTGATATATTCCAGTCTTATATGATCTTTTTCCTTATTTTTCTTTACCGTTTGAAATTAACTCCCTTAATTAAGGGAGTACTACTACTAATTGATACCTAATTCCATAATTACTGTTTGTTTTTTATTCTTACCTTATTATTCAACCTAGTTTCAAACTATATATATACTCTCTTATTAAAAAAACACATAGACACGGACTCTTGGTTTCAAAACTATCTCTCAACTTAAAACTTTCTGCTCTCTCTCTCTTGTGCTACTTGCTACTGCTCTAAGTTAGCCAACTACAAGCCAAGGCTAACCAGTTCTCTTGTTCTTTCATTCTGCTCACTATCCTCTTTACAAGTATGTCCTAGTTTCAATTCAAAGTTCCAACAACAATATGATTCTTTTATTGTTTCAGTTTATCTTGTTTCTAGTTTGCTTCTATTTGTGGTTTTATTGTGAAACTTGTAGTTGAGGGTTACATTATTAGCATGTTATCATGTTTTCCCCTCCCTTGAGATTAGTATATTTCCCCTTCTTTTTATTTCTGAGCATGTCTACACCAACCATCTCTTACTTGTTATATGTTTACCACCATGAATTCCCCAAATCCCTATCCCCCAGCACGTGAGTCTGTTCTTTATGTCTGATTATGTGACTATGTCTAGTCAGCTGATTCTGGGCATGAGTATATTAATTCCCAGGTCTTTGCTTAGTTATGTGTCCTATGTATTCCCAAGCCCCATATACCCCTGTTTGTGACTACCAAACCTGCCTTGAAGCTGTGACTCATGGTTGTGTATGAACCTGCCTCAAAGTGTTGTGTTTGGACATTGTTAACTACTCCAATCTCTCTTTCAAACAGTATCTGTTGCTTTACTAAATTACTTTAAAATGGACTTTTGTTTTAATAGAGTTTGTTTTACTAAAACCTTTCAACTTGTATCCATCACTTCTCACTTTACTCTTAGTCAAGAAGTTTTGTGCCCTCCAGTATGTGTACTGCCTTGGGATCCTCTTGAGAACCCTCTGAACTATGGCATACTGAGGTTGTCCCTTCCACACTGCACTTGTTCAATTCTTGGTTACCAAGTCTAGGTGTAAGCACTTCCCGGGATCCTTGAGATTCGTAGGGAACTTTGATGCACCTAGACTATGTCATTGTCTATGAAATTGAGGCATATGAGGTCATTGGAGGCTTTGGGGAATCTGGGCCTAATTGAAGGCTCCCTATAGAATAGCTTCTTGATTTGTTATTTACTTATGTAATTCATTCATAGGTCTGTAATAATTTGTGAACAGATATTGGGGTATTTAGTGGAAGGGTGGGTAGCTACATGTTTTATGGGGTAATTCGGGTAGAAATCATGCTTATAGGACTTTAGTTTTAATCTAATTGCCTTGCCAAATAGAAATCATGCTCATAGGACTTTAGTTTTTAATCTGATTGCTTTACCAAATAGAAATCATTCTCCTAGGATCTCACTTTTAAATCTGTTTGCTCTACTAAATAGAAATCATGTTTATAAAGTTCTACATCTTGTCACGTCCAGAAACCATGCCTATAGAATTCAGATAATTTAGTAATAAGAATCATGTTGGCATTGGCTTAAAATCAGATTAACTAATAGATATCATGCCTATAGGGAGCCATACTCGAAATTCTGCTTGTCAGTCTCATCTAGTCTAATAAATCAACTTAGTCCACGCCTAGTTCATTTCTGAATTGGTTTTATTAAGTATTAAGTATTTCCTGAAACAAGTTCTTTCAAACTGCCTCAATCTCATTAGATATCATGCCCATAGGTATTAAAGAAGTCCGTTTCAAAACCTGCTTTGTTTCTATATTAATATAGACACCAGTACTCCGTGTATAGGCAAGCCCTTAGGGCATTTTCAAAACTGCATCTCTAAAACTGTTTCTATTGCTTAATGTTTTATGATCCTAACAGGCTTTAAAAATCCATTGGCAACATCTAGGGTTCTAACTTTTAAGTCTAAAAGAGGTTGCTTGTCTTCTGCATATTCACCTAGATGTCCTGCCTTAGGATATTATCTAATAAAAAACCTTAACTGTGCTTGAGTCATGTTGCTTATATATTTGTTTGAGGAGGAAACTCTGAGCCTCTAATTTCTCCTTTATGTGTTGAAAGTCGTAAGTGTTTTTGATTGTCGCCTTAGAATTTTTGCCTTTTAAAACCTTAGGGGTACGTCTAGAACTACCTATAGGTAGAGGTCTTAACTCCCTCCAGGACCATTAAGAAGGGACGGATAGCAGCACGCAATCGTTGACCAAACGCTCGCTTTGCATGACCAATAAGGGGAAGGGAAGTGTAGATATGAGATATGATGACTACACGCTAATATCACGTGTAGCCCCTCATTGAGGAGTGTTTACCGGACATTGTGTGGGGTGATCCTATAGGATAACCAACCTAGGACCCTTCCTTTACCAAAATTCCTTTTTTTACCTTTGTTTTACAATTGACTAAATCTTATTACTTGAGTTATCTAACGTGCTTTACTTGCTACCTATTTGATTCAACTATTTACTTGTACAAGACTAATTTTTGAATATAAGTTCGGTCGGGACCCACTGTTGTGGACCAAGAGGGGTGCCTAACACTTTCCCCTTTAGGTTACTTCGAGCCTTTACCCTAATCTCTGGTAATGCAAACCAACCCAAGAGTTAATCGCTCTAGGTTCCCTAACGCACCATAATCTGTTAGGTGGCGACTCTTCCAATACCCAATTCCCAAAAAGGAAATGAGTCATTACACCACGTGAATGTCGAAACCCGGACTTCCCCATCAAAAAGGGAAAAAAGGGGGCGCGACAGCATGGCGACACTGCTGGGGATTATTTTTAGGCTCTTACCATAACGAACTTGTCTTTTACAAATTAGTCCAAACATACTTATCTCGTACCCTTCTCCCTTATTTGAATTTAACTGTCCATTTGGTAAGCATTTATGATTTCTTTATTGTCCTGAAACTAACTTGTCTCTTTGTTTGATTTTTCCTGTAACTGTCTTTCAATTATTTAAATGCTGTATTTATTTTTCCTACGTGAAAATACTCGACTACATGTTATTAATTGCTTCATAAATCATGATCTGCATCATATTCCACTCATGCGTATCACATCCTATAGCAACGCTTTAATGAGTGGTCGCGCTCTTTCTCTTTACTACCCTTAAATTCGGAAAGACTTATTTGCGGTAAAATCAATCGATCAACTGTGTAGTCGACAATTTCGGGGCTTCCCCCTCAAGTTGTCCGCTTGACGGTACCAGTCTAAAACCCAATAGAAACCTTACTCTGATTGAAATTGTGCATGCATCATGGTCAAACCTAGTCGGAGCAGTTATGTTTTTCACATAATGATCCTTTAAGATAAGCCTTATCCAAAGTCCATCGGGTTTTCCACGATCCCAATGGACTAACCACATTCTATGCATTAATTTGGAAAACTAAATGCCTATATGTTGATCATAAATGTATAAATAGTCAAGTCCGGTGCGGGTAAGGTCCTAACCCTTTTGTTTTGCAGAAAATGAGGCAGAGGTCCCCAACTTCTGTATGGTTAGCACACCCTCACTCTTGCTATATTGGTGGAGGAATCTTCCATCAGACGACCAAATCAATGAATGGAAAGCAAGGGCCGCCAAATCTAGCGTAAATCTGGAATACCTGGAATATAGCCTGTTGGAATTAGAAGGTAAATTGAGGAAGAGAGTCACCGACTGCCAAAACGCTGAGGGAAACGAAGGAGGACATTTGACAAAGGCATTCTTACTGGTGAACCTATGCGAACTGGAGGCTTTGATCAATGAGAACATTCAACCTGAGGAAGGTCCTTCTGGGACCAAATAGGCTAGATTTATTTGCTTTTTCTTAAAATGTAATAAGGCCAAGTGCCAGTAGTGACTTATTTTATTATTATATTAGTGTTATTTTAGGAATTCGTCTATTTTTATATTAAGAAATGAAGCATTTATTGGCATTTAAAGTTCTCCAAATTTATTTGTCGCTAGGCCTACCTCGGGCACAACAAGGCTCCCAAATTACGACACGAATTTACATTTTTGCAATATATGTTTAAATACTGCAAACATTCCAAAATCCTCACTAACTTGTTACCTTTTTGTTTTTGCTTACCTTTATTATTATTCCCATCCCCTTAGGTTGGTTTGCTCATATTGGCATCATCAGCATATCATACCAGATCTAGAGGCCCTCCACCTCCTCCTCCTCCAAGCAACACAAAAGGCAGAGGAAAATCAAAGATGGACGACTTAAGTGGAATCCAAAAGGAAAACGTTGAGAACATAGAGACTTCCGACGACCACAGTACTCCGGCCCCGAATGACCTAGTTTTGAGACTGGAACAAAAGATACTAGAATTACAAGGAGAACTCGAGTAGGTCTGCAATTTGGCAAACTTTTCACTCACGCTCAATGTCCCTGATATCCACCAATAGAACGCAAAGAACCCAACACCTCCTCAGAACACACAAAACCAACAACCACAAAATCCTACCTCACCAGATCAATACGCAACTCTACCCCAAAATATCAATCTGTTGGCAATACTAACTCCACCACAACATCATCATCAACCGATTCCGTACCCACCAACCACTACTTACCACACTCCCCAAAATACACCACCACTTATTCCTGATCCACAAAACTCCACCAATGACCATCACTATACCCAAGTCCCTAGCACCCATGATAGCAACCCCATATACGTGGAAACTATACCACATTCTACCAACCAATCTCCCGTGCACTGAAACCCTCCGAGAAGGACCTGCTCATTAAGAACTTGGTCGAAGAACTCAAGAAGTTAACAAGCCGATTCCAAGGTGTTAAAGGCGATAGAGGAATAAAAGGCTTGAACTATAAAGATTTGTGCATATAGCCAGATGTAGAATTGCCAGAGGGATACAAACCTCCCAAGTTTGAAATGTTCGATGGTACAGGTGATCCCAGGGTCCACCTAAAGACCTACTGTGACAAGCTTGTCGGGGTTGGAAAAGATGAAAATATTCGGATGAAGCTCTTTATGAGAAGACTTACTGGGGATGCTTTGTCTTGGTATATCAGCCAGAATCCTAAGAAATGGTCCAATTGGGTAAGCATGGCGTCGGATTTCATGGACCGGTTCAGATTCAACATAGGGAATGCACTGGATGTCTTCTACATTCAGAATCTCAAGAAGAAACCTACTGAGACTTTCCACGAATATGCTACTCATTGGAGGTCGAAAGCCGCCAAGGTCAGGCCCGCTTTGGATGAAGAACAAATGAATAAATTCTTCGTCAGGGCACAGTATCCACAATATTATGAGAGACTTATGGTCATCGAAAATCATAAATTCTTTGATATCATCAAGCTCGGGCAAAGGATCGAGGAAGGAATCAAGAGCGGGATGGTAATAAATTTTGAGGCACTGCAAGCCACAAATAAGGCACTACAATCAGGTGGTATATCAAAAAAGAGAGATGTTGGGGTAGTAATGGTGGCCCAGGGCCCAAAAACTCCACTCATATATCAAATACCTCCACCCACCTATCAAACACCTCCACCCATATATCAAACACCTCCACTCGCATATCAAACACCTTCACCCATATACCAAGCATCACCACCTACATATCAACCCTCATCTCCCAGATATTCCCAACCAGCCATTGTCCATCACACCTATAATTCCTAACCATCTCACTTCCAATCACCACCAACTCGCCAAAATTATACAAGACCAAGACCCAACTTCGACCGCAAGCTGCCCAGATAATACACCACCATTGCTAAGCCCATCGACCAATTGTATGAAAGGTTAAAGGCTGCAGGTTACGTCACTCATGTTCCCGCTGTGGCATTAGAAAATGCATCCCAATTGTCAATCTGAACAAAATTTGTACATACCATTCTGGTATGAAAGGGCACACCACTGCTGAGTGTTGAACGCTGAAGGATAAGATCCAGAAACTCACTGACAACAAGGTCATACAGGCAAAGGAAGCCGCACCTAATGTTCACAACAATCCCCTCCCTGATCATAGAGGTGATGGTGTACACGTGATAGAGACAAATGAAGAATGGGACCTTGAGGGGTCAATCGGGGCTTATTCGAGAGGGCGATGACTTTAATGTGGCAGTCAGGCTCACTCCTATTATGGTTCAGACTCAGGCACCTATTGATGTTGAGGCCACCACATCAGTTCAATTTGAGGTAGAAGTGGCTCCACCCGCAGCCACCTCCGCTCCATGTGAAGTAGAAATGGTCACACCTTTTACTGTGACGGTATCAACCACACCCCCATTCAACTCAAAAGCAATACCCAGGGATTATGTTGTCGAGGCTCGGCGAAAAGGGAAGACTAAGATAGAGGAATATGATGTTGCACAAGGGATGATTAGAACTGGAAGAGTCTATATACCGAAACATTTGGGAGGATCAAGTAAGGATGCCACTGCTAGGCAGCCTATCATTGAGACGGGGCCAGATAATCTGTGGAGGAAAGGATAGGCAAAAGAGTATTCTATCGTTGACCATCTTAACAAAGTCCCTGCTCATATATCTATCCTATCACTATTGTAGAATTCAAAGGCACACAGGAATGCTTTGATGAAAGTACTGAGCGAGGCTTATGTACCCAATAACATCACTGGTGGAGAAATGGAAAACATGGTTGGTCAAGTATTGGAAAGCCACAAGATTATCTTACACGAAGATGAGCTACCGCCCAAAGGTTTAAATCACAACCGAGCATTGCATATCAAAGTACAATTTGAAGACAAGTTCATTGCTAGAGTCCTGGTTGATGGAGGTTCGAGTCTAAATATTTGTTCCCTGGATACCCTGAAAAGGTTGGACAAAGGATTCCATGAAATACAGACCGGAAGCATGAATGTGAAGTCTTTTCATGGGTCCTAGAGGGCCACGATCGGGGAAATCAACCTGTGCTTGCAGATGGGGCCAACTTGGTTCGACATTGAATTCTAAGTGCTTGACATACCAGCCTCATATAATCTTTTGTTGGGCCGCCCATGGATCCATGCTGTTGGAGTCGTTCCCTCCACACTCATCAAGCCATAAAATTCGAATGGAACCGTCGGGAGGTAATCATTCATGGAGATGTAAGTAACCCTATACACACTAGTTAAACCATCCCGGCCATTGGACATAGAAGAAGGCTAGGAGGGAAAACCTATCATCATATTGAATGGGTCAATGCCGTCGAGAAGGATAAGTGGTGGAGTAACAAAATAGAAAGCATACTAGCATGGTCCGGATATGAACCTGGTAAAGGGTTGGGAAAGAACCTCCAAGGTATCAACCAAGTCAATAAGGCTGAAAAATCGTGGTACCACCTTTGGGATCAGATACCAGTATACATGGCAAGAGTATAATGATTGGTCGCCTCCATGGCGTGGACCGTATTACCCTCTTGAGCAACCGGAACCACGTTTGGAACAAACTTTCCATCAAGCTGACACAATATGGGGAACTGTACAAGAAGAAGCACTAGCTGGGCTAAAGGATCTATTCTTGGAAGACGATGACATGGATTATTGTGCCATAATTGAGGAGGAGGAGGAAGAAGGCCTCACCATTCAGACCATGGCGAAGGGAGCTGTTCTCAGAAACTGGACCGCCACACCATCCCGAGCCCGCCGAGTCCCTAGTGTTATTATTACTTTTCCTGATGAACCAGTGACTGTGACATGTAATGAGGCAACGCAACATGATAATAGTGACTTAGAGGAGAAGATGAGATACCCGAGGAAATTGTCAGAGAAGTCGAGAATTTTGAGAACAAGCCTATGTCCAACTTGGACGAGACCGAAGCAGTAAATTTGGGAGACGCCGAGACTGTCAAAGAGACCCGCATAAGCATTCACTTGTCACCAATAGAGAAGGAGGAATACATCTATTTTCTAAAAGAATATGAGTACATCTTCGCATGGTCATATGATGACATGACCGGTTTGAGCACTTCCATAGTGGCTCACAAGTTGCCTACTAATCCCATCTGTCTGCCAGTCAAGCAGAAACTCAGAAAATTCAAACCAGACATGAGTTTGAAAATCAAGGATGAAGTTACCAAGTAGATCAAAGCCAAAGTTCTCAGGGTGGTTGAGTACCTAACCTGGTTAACTAACATTGTGCCAGTTCCGAAGAAAGACGGAAAGGTCTGAGTATGTGTTGATTATCGGGATTAAATAGAGCAAGTCCCAAAGACGACTTTCCACTGCCAAATATGCATATCCTGATAGATAACTGCGCCAAGAATGAACTCCAATCCTTTGTAGATTGCTTCGCATGTTATCACCAGATCTGGATGGATGAATAAGACACAGAGAAAACAACTTTCATTACACCGTGTGGTGTCAATTGTTATAAGATGATGCCATTCTGTTTGAAGAATGCTGGGGCCACTTATATGAGAGTCATGACAACCATCTTCCATGATATGATACATAAAGAAATAAAGGTGTATGTGGATGATGTCATTATCAAATTCAAAAGGGCCACAGATCACATAGCAGACTTGAGGAAGTTCTTCAACAGGCTCAAGAGGTACAATTTGAAGTTGAACCCCACAAAGTGTGCGTTTGGGGTTCCTACAGGAAAGTTATTGGGATTTATTGTCAGTCACCGTGGGATCGAGCTAGATCCGACTAAAGTCCAAGCTATTCAGGAGTTACTACCACCTAAGAGCAAAAAGGCTATGATGATCTTCCTGGGATGGCTCAACTACATCAGTCGATTCATAGCACAGTCCATAGTAATATGTGAACTCATCTTCAAGATGCTGAGGAAAGATGCCGAGACAAGTTGGACCGAGGATTGTTAGAAAGATTTTGACAAGATCATGGAATACATGTCCACACCACCAGTTCTAGTCCCGCTAGAACCAGGACGAGCGTTGCTACTTTATCTATCCGTGTTAGATGGAGCCTTCGGATGTGTTTTGGGACAACATGATGAAACAGGAAGAAAGGAGCGGGCCATATATTATTTGAGCAAGAAGTTCACACCCTATGAAGCATGGTATTCTCTGCTTGAACGCACTTGTTGTGCTTTGACCTGGACAGCCCAAAAATTGAGGCATTACTTCTGTGCCTACAATACATACCTCATATCTAGGATGGACCCTTTAAAGTACATATTTTAGAAACCCATGCCCACTGGGAAGTTTGTTAAATGGCAGATACTACTAAGTGAGTTCAATATCGTCTATGTAACTCAAAAGGCGGTCAAGGGACAAGCATTAGCGGATCACCTCACTGAAAATCCGGTGGAAGGAGAATACAAACCCTTGAAAATGTATTTTCCTGATGAAGAAGTATCATTTGTAGGAGAAGACATTACCGAGTAATACAACGGTTGGAAAATGTTCTTTAATGGAGCTGCAAATTTTAGAGGAGTGGGAATTAGAGCCATTTTGGTATGAGAAATAGGTCAACATTATCCCGTATCTTCTAAACTCAGATTTCCCTACACCAACAACATGGCAAAGTACGAAGCCTGTATTCTAGGGCTCAACATGGCAATCGACATGAATGTTCAGGAGTTGCTGGTGATCGGTGACTCAGATTTGCTTGTGCACCAGGTACAAGGAGAGTGGGCCGCCAAGAAGTCCAAGATATTGCCATATCTGCACCACATGTAGGAATTGAGGAAGAGATTTACAAAGATAGAATTCCAACATGTGCCTGGAATTTAGAATGAGTTTGTCGACGCATTAGCCACTTTGTCATCCATGGCACAACACCAAATAAGAATTACATTGATCCCATTCAGGTGAGGATCCATAATCTTCCAGCTTACTGTGCTCATGTCGAGGAAGAAGTCGATGGAAAGCCTTGGTTCCATGACATCAAAGAATACTTATCAAAAGGAGAATACCTGGAGCATGCAAATCATACTCAGAAACGCACGCTCCGGAGATTGTCAAATCACTTCTTCTACAGCGGAGGGAACTTGTACAGAAGAACTCCTGATTTGGGGTTACTAAGGTGTGTCGACATGAAAAATCCTTCTAAGCTACTTGAGTATGTGCATGTTGGGACCTGCGGTCCGCACATGGATGGTTTCATTCTAGCTAAGAAGATACTCAGGGAAGGTTACTTTTGGATGACCATGGAAACGGAATCACATTCAGTATGTCCGCAAATGCTTTCAATGTCAAGTGCATGCCGACATGATAAAAGTGCCGCCAAATAAGCTCAATACAACAAGCTCACCTTGGCCATTCGCCGCCTGGGGAATGGATGTTATTGGTCCGATTGAGCCTACTGCTTCAAACGGACACAGGTTTATTCTAGTAGCCATTGATTACTTCACAAAATGGGTAGAAGCTGCATCTTACAAAGCTGTAACCAAGAAAGTCGTCGCAGATTTTGTCAAGAATCGTATTGCCTGCCGATTTAGAGTTCCTGAGTCCCTTATTACTGACAATGCGGCCAATCTCAACAGTGATCTGATGAAAGCTATATGTGAAACTTTCAAAATCCAACACAAGAATTCTATAGCCTATAGACCTCAGATGAATGGATCCGTAGAAGCCGCCAATAAAAACATTAAGAAGATACTAAGAAAAATGGTAGAGAACCACAAATAGTGGCATGAGAAGTTACCCATCACTTTGTTGGGATACCACACTATAGTTCGCACATTAACCGGAGCAACTCCCTACAGCTGGTTTATGGTACCGAGGTTGTCATCCCAGCCGAGGTAGAGATTCCTTCTTTAAGAATCATAGAGGAAGCTGAACTCATCGATGCAGAGTGGATAAGGAGTCGCTATGAACAATTGGCTCTTATCGATGGAAAACGGATGAATGCAGTATGTCACGGCCAACTTTACTAGAACAAAATGTCTAGAGCTTTCAACAAAAGAGTCAAACCAAGACAGTTCGCACCAAGGCAGCTGGTATTAAAGAAAATCTTCCCGCATCAAGACGAAGCCAAAGGGAAATTCTCTCCCAACTGGCAAGGGCCATATATGGTTCACAGGGTACTAACAGGAGGAGCACTCATACTTGCAGAAATGGATGGAGCTATCTGGCCAAAACCAATCAATTCAAATGAAGTCAAGAGATACAATGCCTAGATAATTTCACTTTTCTTTTCTGATGTAATTGAACTACGCTTGACCTGATTCCCTTTTAAGAGGGGATACGTAGGCAGCCTTATGGGTTCGGTTATATCATAATAAAATTTTCATTTTCCTCAAAATCAGAAATTGGGGCAGAATTTTGAGAAGGGTCCTTAAAATTCCAGAGCAAGTCCAGCCAGCGCCATCACATGTTAGACAGTCAGTAACCAGTTAAGAAACTGGGGCAGAATTTTAAGAAGGATTCTTAAAATTCCAGAGAAGGTTCGGCAAGATCAATTATTCGCAAACGGCCAAGGATCATCTACCAAACTGGGGTAGAATTTTGAGGAGGACCCTCAAAATTCCAATAGGAGATAGCTGCAATACCTTTGAAATATGTCACAGTCACTAGTCTATCAAAATTACTCGACATATCAATACATTTCCAAAATAACTCTATTTTCATCAATAATTGCATATTTCTCGAAAATTCTATTTCCATAACAGTCAGGTGCTACCAAGGGGGACTCGAAGGGGCTTTCAAAACAAAGTAGAGCAAGGCCGATAGACGAAGCAAGAACCAACCTCCCCTCATAAAACTTACAATTTTTCTTTGAATGCAGGCACATAACAGTATCATCCGTGAAACATGTGTACACAAAGATAATTCACTATCTATCAGCTCATCAGACATCGAATAAATCTCCAGCTAAGAAATACACTACTCTTATCTGCTACTCGCTCCTTGGATGAGTCTAATCTCTGACTCCATATTTGCATGAGGCTAACCCTTGCCTCCATATTTGCATAAGGTTGATCCTTGCCTCCATAGTTGCATGAGTCTAATCCCTGACGCCATATTTGCATGAGGCTAACCTTTGCCTCCATATTTGCATGAGTCTAATCCCTGACTCCATATTTGCATGAGGCTAACCCTTGCCTCCACATTTGCATGGGACTAATCCTTGTCCCCCACATTTGCATGAGGCTAATCTTTGCCTCCATATTTGCATGGGAATAATCCCTGTCCTCCATATTTGCATGAGTCTAATCTCTGACTCCACGTTTGCATGAGTCTAATCTCTTACTCCACATTTGCATGAGTCTAATCTCTGACTCCACGTTTGCATGAGTCTAAACCTTGACTCCATACTTGCTTGAGTCTAAACCTTGACTCCATATTTGCATGAGTCTAATCCATGACTCCATATTTGCATGAGGCTAATCCTTGCCTCCATATTTGCATGAGGCTAATCCTTGCCTCTATATTCGCATAGGTCTAATCCTTGACTCCATATTTGCATGAGTCTAGTCCTTGACTCCATATTTGCACGAGTCTAGTCCTTGCCTCCATATTTGCACGAGGCTAATCCTTGCCTCCATATTTTCTCCAGGCTAATCATTGCCTCCCCACTTACACGGGACTAAGCTTTGTCCCTCTTTGCACAGATATTACTCTATTTCTACTACCATCTATTTGCTTTTTCATCGGGCTAAGCTCCGCCCTACATTTCACAAGACTAAGCCTTGTCTTGTTATATCATATTATTGCATATCATGCGCTGAAACATCGCCAATCTATCCGAAGGTGTCATAGTCTAAAGACATCATTCTCATAGCCGGAAGACTCCATGCCATGGCTTGAGGATCTCTCGAACTTGCATATCATTATTCAAAGGCGTCATGGTTCAGAGGCACCATTTTCATGGCCCGAGAACACCATTTCATGGCCTGCAAATCCCTTACTAAAAAATTCATGGCCCAGGACGTCATGGTCCAAGGACGTCATCTTTAACCGTCCGAAGACAACCTTCATGGTCCAATGGGAATCTGCATCATGTTTAAATTTTCGCGAATACATTTGTAACATCTTTTATCTATAGGTATCCAGTAAGCAACCATTATCCTAGTAGGAGCAATCTCGCTCCAGTTCCCTCCAATCGTCCTGAGCTTTAACCGCTCACCGTAGCCGCTTCTTCATCTCTTGTCCGTTCTTGCAATAATTTCATTGGCCTACTCCGCGGGTGAATCCAGAACTATACAAGGCCTAATTTTTATAAAACCAGGGATATGTAAGCAACTCGAAGACCGGATTTCGGCCTCTGGCTTTCAAAACATCCCGTCCAGTCAAAATTGGCCATCATTTCTTTACCCGAAAACTATTTCATCCTTCCAGGGTAAAGAAGGGCAGCTGTTGATACTGAATTTTTCTTTATATGTTTTAAATATGCATAAATACCTTCAAAATAGCATATACATGCATATATAAGCATGCACAAGGTTTTTCTAATTTTTTCCATAATTTTAAGGATTTAAATTGATTTATTTCCTCCCCTTTTATTCATAAAATCCCAATAATTATTCTCCAAATTATTGTTATGATGATTTATTCATTTAATTTCTATACTTATACCAAAATATTGGTAATCATCTTTTTTATGCATTTTTATAATTGCATTTGATATTTTTTAAGCTAAATTGCATATAATTGCAATGTTAGCCCATTTAGTGTATAATTACATTTTATATGCGTAAAATTGGTCCCTATATTTTTAAAACAATAATTACATATTTTAAATCATGTTGGAACATAAAATTATTTTCAGAAAACTATTTATTATTTATTATAAATTAAGTAGGGAAAATGGTTATTTAAATTATAGCCGAATTTGGCATTTCAATTGCAGCCCAAATTGGACCCTATATACACTTACCCAAACCTAGAACCCATCTACCCGATCAAATACTGACCGTGGATCTCCCAGATCAACGATCCATACGATCCCTTTCCTTTTTTAATCCTAATACCCCTAACCCTAGTCATTCCTCACAGCCCGCCGCCTTTGAATCCTCTCATCTCCTCTCTTATCTTAACCTAACCCTAAATCCTTTTCAACCACCTCCTTTCTCCGGTCTTCTCCAGCGACCACTCTTCAAACCCAAGCCTTCAATAGCTCCTACATTGCCTTGTTCATCCTCTCTGAGGCCTTCAAGGGCCCTGGGCCATGCCAACTTGTATCTAGGATTGCTGTTTTGGCTGTTCATGGCTTCTTCGGTGTGATTTTGGGTAAAGTCGCACTATATTTGTTACGATCTTTGAATTTTTAAGCTGGTTCTTCCATCTCCATTTGGGTTTCTTTTGAAACCCTAATTTTCGTTTGTATCTCTTAGATCTGGGCCATTTTTAAATGATTCGAGTCTATTCCTTGTATGTTTTGCACAGTTCTCGAACCTTTTTTGAAAAATCATCGACTTCAAGCTATTTTTACTTTCTTTAAAGGTAAGGTTTCTAGGAGTTTCTTCTACACTTGTTTAAACTGATTTTTCTTTATGTTTAAGCCTTTATCCTTTGAATATCTCGACTGATTCTGTGTTTCTACTCCTTTTTCAACTCGTCTAGGTGAAAACCCTAGTTCTTGGTCTTAACCCTGGGTTCTGAGTCTCTATTTGATGATTTGTTCATTTAATCTATATGCTTGCTTGTTTCTCGTGAATCCCTGAGTTTTCTGTGATTTTACCCTACTATGTTCATTAGGGTGTCTAATTTTTTGCTTCTTCTGCCTTTACTATATTTATTCTGTTAAACTCCTCTAATCAGTACTATATTCCATGCGAATCCCTGATTTTGTGTGATTTTTACCCTACTGTGCTATTAAGGTTTCTGATTTTTTGCCTATTCTTGCCTATTGTGTGTTTATTCCATTTGCTCAAAGAAATTTATGGTAATTCCCCCCCCCCCCAAATCATTACTTTTGTCCATCGGAATCTTTAATTCCCTGTGATTGATATCCTTCTAATCTCTTGTAATATTCTCTACTAATTTTCAACCTCTAAGTTATTTTCCTTGACTTATATTATGGTCGACTATGCTGTTAGCCGACTCTTATGTTATTTCCTTAATTGGGATATTATGTACTTAGCCTTAATTACATGTTCTATACTTGCACTATGCTGAAACTATTTCCTTGTGTGTTATATTCCAGTCTTATGTGATCTTTTTCCTTATTTGTCTTTACCGTTTGAAATTAACTCCCTTAATAAATGGAGTACTACTACTAATTTTATACTAATTGATACCTAGTTCCATAATTACTACTTGACTTTTATGCTTACCTTATTATTCTACCTAGTTTCAAACTATATATATGCTCTCTCATTAACACATACAGACACAGACTCTTAGGTTCAAAACTATATCTCAACTTAAAAATTTTTGCTCTCTCTCTTGTGCTACTTGCTACTTCTCTAAGTTAGCCGGCTGCAAGCCAAGGATAACCATTTGTGTTCTCTTGTTCTTTCATTCTGCTCACTATCCTCTTTACTGGTATGTCCTAGTAGTTATCTTCTTGTGGGAACTCGCTCTCTTGGTCGAGTTGAGGTTTTTCTTGAAAATTTTGCCATTAATTTGTCCATTCTAGCTTGCAGTCCTTTGATCGCTAAGGTAGTCTTTTTGTGAATTTTATCTTGTTGCTCGGTTACTTGCCTTATCATGCCCTGTTGCTCGGCTACTTGCCACATCATGTCCATAATACGAGCAATGAGTTCCATATCCTCCACTTCATTGCTCCTATCAAACTCATAAATATTATTAGAAATATTATAATGAGAGCTCTAAGAAGGATAATAAGAATTAGGACAACCATCCCAATGGCCACCTTGACTACCACACACATTACAAATATTCCACTCATAAGATTGAGATTCACAATGTTGCCACAAGTGTGGCCCTCCAAAATATGGACAAGGATCACCATATTAAGAATAACCAATATTCGACCAATTCTCATTCCAAGATGCCATGTCAATAGAGATAATAAAATATTAAACTAAGATAAAAATAAAAAAACATGAGTAGAAAAAAAGTAAAAATCTAATCTAATAGAATAGTTAATTTCTAAGCCCCCGGCAAAGGTGCCAAAAACTTGTTGCTCCCGAACGCACACGCAAGTATATGTGGTCGACAAGTAATATAGAATTGTATGTCCAGATATCGTACCCACGGGGACTTGTGATTAACTATTTACTAAATTAAACCCAAACGATTAATATTCAAGAGATTTTCAAAAGTATGAATATTTAACTAAAGCTAATCCAGGGTCACAAACTAGGAGATTAAAGGAAAAAAGTTGCAAAATTAGAGATGAATTCAATGATAGACGATATTCTATAGCTATGGGTTAGCTAACAATCCCATTGAGTTTTTCACCTAAATTGTCCAATTAATTTATCTAGTTTATTGATTGACAGTGTTAATATTACTCGTAGCCTTCTCCCGAAGTACTACTCGCCTATTCAAGTTAACCTAACACATATATTTTGATCGAATTTATAATTGTCTTATAATAACCAAACAAGGCGATTAGGTATTTTCCTATCCTAAATGCAAATCAATTCTCGATGCTCGATTTCAAGATCTTGCTCTATTCAATCTTATATATAATCTAAAATTCCTTCTCGCGAGTTCAATTCTATATTCGTATATAGTATTCAATTGGTGATCAAGCAATCAAATAATTAAGTGCAAGATTGAATAAATAAACAAATATGATAAAATAATAAGAATATTTAAAGCTTCAAACTACAACGTTCATGTAGCACCCCACATTTCTAGAACAAATAAACTATAAAACTAAAAGAAGAGAAGAGAAGAAAAACTAGTTAGAAGCCTCCTCCGAGTGTGGTGTGTGTTCCCCCACATGAATTCTCCTTCAATGTATGTTAGATATCCTCCAAATTAGGTTTAGGACCCCTTTTATACGATTTGGGACCGTGTAGGGCCGAAATAACCTTGTCTTGGACAAAATAGGAGAGTACACCATCACCCAGCATCTAGGGCAGTGGGGGCGCTAGCCATGGCGCTCTAATGCTGAATATTCTGTCCATAGCGACACAAGTGGCATGGGACGCTTCCTGTGGCAATGAAATTCCACCTTTCCCATTTTTCCGTTGTTTTGGCTCTAATCTCGCACCTTTCGCCCCCAATTGCTTTAGGATGATTCCTACATATAAAAGTACCACGAATAAGCATAAATCAATAAATTTCACATCCGAAATCCACGAAGCATGAGTAAAATATGAGGCAATATGCATAAAAATATATATACACATTAAGTTATATATCAGCTAGTGAGAAAACATTATGTCAAACCAAGTAATTGTTGAGACACTATTTCAAGAAGGGACATCTCAAGTAAGGCCACCATATTTTAATGGATGTCTTTTCTCTCATTGGAAGGTTCGCATGGAAATATATGCGAAGTCTTATGATGTCAAGGTATGGTGTGTTATCAAAAAGAGAGACTATCCACTTCTAGCAGCAAAGACTGACAAGAAAGCTAAAGGAGAATCATCCACTAATCCTGAAGATATAGATAACTACTCTGTCAAGAAGATAGAAGTTGTTAAAGTTAATGACAAGGCACAAAACCTTCTATATAATGCCATAAGTGGAGAGTAGTATGAGAAAATTTCAAGCAGCGATACAACCAAAGAAATGTGGGACAAACTGGAAGTCACTTATGCAGGAACGAGCTAAGTGAAAGAAATTTTATACGGCTAAAATCAGAGAGCCCGGTTTTATGGTCATTATTATATCCCATAGCCCGTCTTCAGGAATACCGAGGCCAAGTTCGAGGCTCGACCCCGAGGATTCCATATGCTCGACCTCGGGGCAGAGCCAATCGGTAGTTATGATGGACAAATGGGAAATTCCCAAGGCACGTGGTTAAAGCTGACCAAGGCTATTAGACTAATTTAAGCCCGTACCGTGGCATTAAATGGTTGTACCAACCATATATCTTTGTAATAAATGCATTTGTACTATGTTGGGATTCCCCCTCATATATAAAGGGGACCCTTATCATTTTGTAATAGAATAATACACAACATTGAATGCAAGAACATTCTCTGCTCTCTAACCTAAATACATTCTCTTTTGAGTCTATTATTACATTTATTGCTTACATTTATCGTGTTCTATTAATTGTTATTCATTTATTACTCATCATTGATCATAAAAAGCCTTCATCAAAGCTCTCAAAACTGTTAGTCCTTCATTGTCTATCCACAACTTAGTACCAAGCTCGACCTCGAGGCCCCGTATAACCTGGCTCGAGGCCCCGACTCTCTGCCACTTGGTTTGCTTAAACATACCGCTTTCAAGTTCTTATCTTATTTTCTAGTCTCATACTTAGCATCTATTGCCTAACAACTAGCATAAAAATAGATCACATATTTTTAGAACCACAAAATCAAATCTAATTTTAATTAACATTTTTAAGGTAAACGGTTTGGCGCACACTGTGGGGCTAAAAATAGTAGTGATTGTTTTCTTGCTGGTTTACTACATAACGCAAGTTATCTTTCACACTTTTTCTTGTCCAAGAATCTTTTTTCGGGTCAAAATGTCTAACTCAGTAAATGCATATGAAAACAACGGTCTCGAAGATCATGGAGAGAATGGTGTATCTGTTCCAGGCGTCGGTGTACCACTGCAAAACCCTGAGGATGCACTAGAGCCCATCCCCTAGGATGTGGTCTCACACAATACCCAACACGTCGATATAAGCTCCCACACTAACAGGAGTATATGCTAAGAATACCAACAAGAGAATCAGAAAACCCTAGTTCGGGAGGAACAAGAGTTTAGCCTTAACGTCATTTTCGAAATGTTGCAGGCACAACATCTAGCAATTTCTCAATTGCAAAGCCAAAAAAAACTCCAACCACTGTAGTGCCGGAAACGGCTCCTCGAGCCTAACAAGTACGGGAAAGAGCGAGCAACAATGGGTCAGCAGCCGACCCTGCTATTATGAAGATGCTCGAGGACCTCAAAAAGAGGATTGACTCGGGGGAAAAGATTTTAGAAGCCAAAGACAAAAAGGTGGAGACCTACAATTCCAAGGTCGATCAAATTCCAGGCGCATCCCCGATCCTAAAGGGTGTAGACTCAAAGAAGTTCGTGCAAAACCCATTCCCACAAAATTCCGCTCCAAAGCCCATCTCGAAGAAATTCAGAATGCCCGATCTTCCGAAGTCAAACGGAACCTCGGACCCCAACGAGCACGTCACTGCTTACACTTGTGCGGTGAAGGGAAATGACCTCAGGGACGATGAGATTGAATCTGTCCTGCTAAAAAAAGTTCGGGGAAACACTTTCTAAGGGGGCCATAATGTGGTATCACAACCTAGCCCTAAACTCAATAGACTCGTTTGCCATGCTGGCAGATTCTTTCATAAAGGCACATGCCGGTGCCATCAAGGTGGCTACAAGGAAATCCGAAGTCTTCAAAATCAAACAAAGAGGAAACGAGATGTTGCGAGAGTTCGTATCTCACTTCTAGATGGAGCAAATGGAATTACCACCAGTCTTCAATGATTGGACAGTGCAGGCCTTCACTCAAGGTTTTAACAAACGAAGCTCGGTGGCTTCGAAGCAGCTAAAGCAGAATTTGGTTGAATATCCCGCCGTGACTTGGTCGGATGTCCACAACCGATACCAATCAAAGAACAGGGTCGAGGACGACCAAATAGGAGCCCCCTCGAGCTCAGTATATCCTAGTAGGATTCTGGTAGAGGAATCAAAGCCAAACAAGGAAAGGTACCAGCCATACACCGAAGATAAAAGAAATGCCCCAAGGCATAACGTACCCCGAAATGACCGAAGGATAGATCGAGATCACAATCCTCGAGGAATTGTCAGCAGAGCTAGTTTAGACAGACGCACAGGACTGACGAAGGTAGCTCGCTTGTCCGAATATAACTTCAACGTCGGCATCTCGGACATCGTATCTACCATCAGCAAAATCAGAGACACTAGGTGGCCAAGACCTGTATTATCAGATCTGTTGCAGAGGAACCCTAACTTAGTGTGCGAATTTCACGGCACGCATGGTCATAGGATCAAAGATTGCAGACAGCTCCGAGAAGAAGTAGCTCGGCTACTCAGCAAAGGGCACCTCCGAGAGTTCCTTAGCGACCGAGCCAAAAATCAATTTTGGAAAGAGAGGCAAACTGGAAAAATGAAACAGATGAGCTGCAACATGTCATTCACATGATCATTGGAGGAATCGACATTCCATAGGAGCCCATTGTCAAAAGAACAAAAATATCCATAACCAGGGGAAATCGCCCTCCCGGTCAACGTGGCCGGCACAACCCAAAATGTAAACTTCTACATCATCGAAAGATACATGAGGTACAACCCCTTGCTCGAAAGGCCATGGATACACTTCATGAGATCAGTACCATCCATTCTTCATCAAATGATGAAGTTTCCGATGAAGGATGGAATAAAAATCGTGTATGGGGAACAACATGCAGTGAGGGAGATGTTCACGGAACACGATGTGGCACCGACATCGGCACCTTCAACATCGAAGAAGCCAAAGGATAAGCAAACAATGAGGTAGAAATCACTAGACACATTCTCGTCTACACACAAATAAAACAATCAAAGGATCGTGTGGCATCCCCGAAGCAAATGTTTGAAGCACATTAAGGCTCGAAGCGCCATCACCACCAAGGTATAACCACCTCCCCTTTTTGTTTACATTTTACACTAACCTTTTTGTAGGTATCCTATCAAAACAGTCAAAGCGCCACGCAACTCAAAGATGTTAGGTTTCAAAGCATACGTTGCATTCTTTTCCTTCGATCAGGTTTTATCCCAAGAAGGTTTTTACCGGCAAGGTTTTTAATGAGGCAGCATATATGTGCTACCTAAGGAGAACTTAACAAGTATTCAAGGCTTCTCGTCAATCAACCTTGAACACTGGGGGGTATCCCCCCGGAAGATCGCATTCTCGTAGAAGTCAACATGAGCCAAAAAGGGTCTCAATAGGAAAATGATGTACCGGGCCAAACGGTTGAATGAACCATGTCCACATAGAATAACCAAACCCTTGACAACAAAATCATGTATACTTGTACCAAGTAATCGAAAAATATTTTTTCCTCCATCAAAACGCATTGCGCTTCAAAGAAGTATGCTAGTTTCACAAGAAAAGGCTCCAGAGCCAAAAATTCTCTCGAATAATCGAGGACTAACACCAAAAACTCGAAGCCATATGAACTCTAGGTCAGAAACTTCAAACTTGTAAGCCCTCAATGAGGAAACACCAAGTTTACAAAGAATGGCTCCAAAGCCAAAAACAACTTTTGACGTCTTAGGGACTATCATCCCGTCGGGCTATCAGAAATTCAAGGCCGTAAGACCCCAAGCGGGAAACTTCGAGTCCGAAATCCCTCTATGTGGCAATACTAGAAAATGTAATACCTCCATGAGGCATTATCAAAAATATAAGACCTCTATAAGGCAATACCAAAACTGTAAAACCTCAAGCAAGGCATGAACCATACTTGTACCAAGTAACTTATCTGTAAGACCTCAAGCAAGGCATGAACCATACTTGTACCAAGTAACTTATCTATAAGACCTTAAGTAAGGCATGTTAAAATTTGTAAGACCTTACAAAAAGCATAATCCCGATCTTAAGTTAAGGATATATATCCGAACTTATAAGACCCATAAAAGGCATAATCTCGATATAGATGCCGAAACTACTTCACTCGGGGGCTAAAAGGCTCCGGCCTAATACAATGACTACGGTCAAAAGGCTGTACCAGCCAAACTCACGCGAATCGGGGATGCCCGACCGTCGCTATAAAATCACAGGCCTTCAATTACTTCAAAAAAACTTTGAAAAGAACCGGTTAATCAGGCTACCCTCGTCATAAGCAAAAGAGCTTCGATCATATCAGCTCCAAACAATAGGCTTCGAAACAATTCAGCCTTCGAGTAAAACCTCCCGAGGTGCTCATTTATCGCTACATAACGGCTCATAATTGAGGTTCTTATCGAGCCGTCAAAGAGATGAGCGAACACAAAAACTTCAAGAAAGTCTTTAACGAGAGAAAATAAAGCCTATATTGCATAAGAGCCACTATCGCCAGCCTATATTAAGTGGTCGTACCGACCCAATATGTAAGAGCCACTGTTTCCAGCCTATATTAGGAGGTCGTACCGACCCAATGCGTAAGAGCCATTGTCGCCAGCCTATATTAAGAGGTTGTACCGACCCAATGCGTAAGAGCCACTATCGCCAGCCTATATTAAGAGGTCATACCGACCCAATACGTGAGAGCCATTGTCGCTAGCTTAAAATTAGAGGTCTTACTGACCCAATGCGTAAGAGCCACTATCGCTAGCTTAAAATTAGAGGTTGTACCGACCCAACGTGTAAGAGCCTAAGAGCCAGCTAATAACTCAAAAACTTAAGGGTCAATGAGCTCAAGTCAAAATCTAACTTGAAGACTGAGCCCAAAACAGTTAACTAAAAATGCCTAAGGGCAAATACGTAAGAGCCTACGAGCTAGCCCAACAAGCCTCAGGGCTGATTTGCAAACCTAAGGATTTTACCTCGAAATCCAGTTCACCTGGTCAATCATCGACGAGCGTATAAATTCAAAATAGGGAAAGACATACACAAGCAGAGGGAAATACATGAAAGATGAAACCGAAAGGTTTTCTCTTATACGTAGACGCGAAAAAAATACAAAAACTCTATTTACAAAGTTCTCTAAGAACATTGTACAAAGAATCAAAAAGGAAAAAGCCTAGTCTATATTCCCCTCGGGGACTGCGGCCCCATCGGCCTCTTCTCTATTATCTTCGGCATCAGAAACGAGGAATTTGGCATCGTAGTCATCCTTCTTGGCATGTGATATCTCTTCCAAGAGATTGAAGCCCCTAGCGTGGATTTCTTCTAAGCTTTACCTCCGAGATTTGCACCAGGCATCTTCATTGCTTCTACTTTGTCGATCAGAAGCACCCCTCAACTCAGCCCGAGCTTCGACAACATCTTTTAAATAGATGGCCACTTTCTTATCGGATTTAGCCCGAATCTCTTCAACTTCAGCCTGGGCATCCATGACCCCGACCTTCTTCTCCAAAAGGTCGGCCTTGAGCTTTGCAATCCTGCTCGTCTGAACCAAGTTATTTTCACAGGCTGCTTCTCGAGGGCAAAAACCTTAGCCAAAGCATTTTTCTTGGTCACAACATGGGCATCTATCTGACCCTTATCCCCTTACACTCATACTTGGCCTGGCCAACCTCTCCCCAAAAATGTTACAGATCCTCTGTCTTGCTCTGCAACTGAAGTGTCAAAATATTAATCTCTGAGGATAGAAGAGGAAGCAGGCATTCCCTTGGAGCAAAGGTTACCTGTTTCTCTAGGTGGCTTTCGTAGTTCAGGCTTCGCTTTGCCTTGTACCGCAGGTATACCAACTCCTCTCCCCTTTTTTCACAAGAAAACCTGAGGGATTTCTCCCCGTCCAAGGCTTTTTACAACCTGGCTTCATGGCAAAGCAGCTCGGACTTAAGCTTGTTGAAAGCCTACGAAGAGGGAACTCAATAAGGAAATGAAAGTGCAAAACTAAAAAACCAATGCAGCCAGCCAAAACTCACCAAGGAACAGAGTCGTTGGGCCTCCTCAAAAGTCAAACGCACACCTACCGTCCTAGTCTCATCGACTCTAGTACAGCTGCTCCCAATAGGAATGTGATCGCTCGAGATCATGCTTGAGTGATGTGGACCTTGGCCTCAAACATCACTCGAAGTACCTTCGGCGAGAAAAGAAGACGGCGGCAAAGGAGGAACCATTTTTCCCAGGCCAGAAGCCTCGGGTGCTGCAGGCTCAGCCGAGACATCTTCTCTGGGCCTCCGGGCAGGACTTGTCTACTTATGATCACCTTCACCCTGCGAAGGTTCCTTTCGTTTGTTGTTATTCCTTGGTCCCGAAGCCGACGATCCTTCCTCCTCTCCAAGGGGGCCCGACCTCATCTCAGAAAATTCCCCAAAGCCTGCGATGATGGAGTAAGTACACATAAAAGAAAGTGCCTTTCAAAGAAAGCAAACCATGCAGCATGTAACGTGGTGTTTTTCCTCCCATCATCCCTTGGATAGATCTCGCCACTTACGCTCGTCATAAGTCGAGCGGGCTACTAGCTTTCAAGCCCAATCCGTCAGGTCGGGGACCTCGTATGGCATCTACGGGATTGCTGCAAAAAAGAAAAGGACAACATCCTTACATAATCCGTCTCCACTATGAGCAAAAACGATTAAATCACAAGTGTACCACTTACGTGTGACATTCCATTTCCCAGGAAATGGCAGGAACTCCATGGGGATAATATCTGAAGTCTTTACTCAAACGAATTGATTCATCCACCCTCGATCCCCATCTTCTTCATCATCGACAACAAAGGGCCTGGTAGATCGACATCACAAGGTCATTAGGCCCCGGTGGTTGAAGGACCGATACAGCCTAATGAGATGGCTAAGGGTGAACTCAAGCCCGGCTTCTTCCGCGAAGAACTTCATCATCAATACTACCCTCCAGAATGACGGGTGGACCTGTGCCAGGTTAGCCCGATATCTTCGACAGAATTCAAGCACAACTCTATCAAGAGGGCCCAACATAAAGGGGTACATGTATACGTTCAAAAACCCCTCTACATGATCCATGATGCTCTCTTCCAGGTAAGGTACCTTCATTACCACCTCCTCTCCCCATCCATAGTCTCTCCTCACTAGCTCGAGGTGCCCCTCTCCTATTGATGAAATGAACCTCGATGCATACTCCCAATGGCCCTGAACATTAGGAGGCCTCTCTAACATAAAGTCCTTCTTTGAGATAAAGCCTCTTGGGGTTAGCTCACCGGACGCTGGTGACGTACCACCAACCGAACGAGAGCAAAGGCAGAACTCTCCTCCTCTAGGTGAACAGGTGTGGGCGTGGTGGCCATGACCGTGGTGGAAAAAGAGAAGGGAAATGAGGACTTAGGCGGAGGCTTCGAATTAAAAAGATGAAAGGGATGAAGCAAGGAAGAAGAACTCTATGAAAAGGGGATAGCTGCTCAAAATAGTGTAATCCTCAAAAGGGAAGGAAACAAATTCATATATAGAGCAAGTTGCGACTGTCTGCCTATTCTAAAGGCCAAATAATTCAAACTGGGTCATTATCACTTTCGGGGAAGTATACCGATGGGACCATCCTGGTCTCTCTATGATCGAGCCATGCGAATGATGCTGTCATAAAATGTTCGAGGGATCAAAAATTCTCATGCCAATCTAGCCTCGAGATAGTGCTTGATCTCGAGGATCTCTATTACCATAATGGTGGGCTCTAAGGAGCCATCAATGCCAACCTAGCCTCGAGATGGTGCTTGATCTCGAGGATCTCTGTCAAATAAAAGTGGGCTCGAAGGAGCTATCCATATTAACCTAACCTCGAGGTGGTACCCTATCTCGAGGATCTCTACTATTACAAGTGCGGGTCATTCACCCGATTCTTTGGCCCTCAGGCTACTTGAACCCAAGCCAGTTCTCACTCGAGAACTACTAATAAAGATTCAGGGCTATTTTCGCCTTTAGATCAAGTTAAATGCTCTCTCGGTTAATTTATCCTAGGGGCCATCCGAGTCTAAGTGTATCCTTATTCGAGTTCTATCTATAACTCCTTAGGGCTATCTTCACTTTAAGTTCAAATCAAATTTTTTAGGCCGCCCGAGCTCAAGCAAACTCTCACTCGGGGACAGTCTGTGGAAGTCTAAGGGCTATTTTTATTCTAAGGTGATCGAGCAAACTCTCCCTCGAGGGCTATCAACGAGGCCTGAAAGGCTAAATTGTGTTCTAAAATTCAAAGCCTCACTTTCACTCAATTCGAAGTCAGTGGTCCCGACTTCCTAAGTTTGTATCAAGTCAATATGGACTCAGTCCGAGGAATGGCAAAGGTTTTCAGGGAACATCTTATTAACCAATCAATAACCAAAGGAACACCTACGCCCGGGTCCGGTATTCGGATCGATCGGCAAAGTCACGCGCTCAGATTCTTTACAAACTCAGACAAAAGGAAATCCAGCACAAATCAAAGACAAATTGAAGAAACGTTTTTGTATTAATAAACGATGATTACAAAAGCCCACGAGGGGTCCATTCATAGAAATAAAGAAGCAAAAAATAATAGCTAAAAGTCTAATCTATTCTCGGAGGTCTATCCTCGGAAGTAATTTCTGTGAGAACCATTTCCTCGGGGACCCCATTTCTATCTTTTAAATGGCGTCTTCAAGAATCTCGAAGAAGCAGAAAAAGATGAGGAGGAGGTTGTAGCCTATCAAAAAGCAAAAGCATTTGACAGGCGGGGAAAATTGTGGCTTGGTGAAAAATTTGGCGAGTATGGGTCTCGCCAGCACTACTATTGCGAAGCCACTTCAGGAGACATTGCACCGGTGCGGGATGTAAAATTTAGTAGATGGCACCACCTCACTCCATGGAAAGCAAAAGGAGTGAATCGCCACACCAGGTTGAAGTTAAGAGAAATGAGCGGAGGTTCATGGTCCACATATCTTCTAATACGGGAATAATTTGAAGCCCATCTCTCATTATTTCGGGCCAACAACAACAACAACAACGACAAACTAGTGCGATCCCACTCAGTGGGGAAAAACTCTAAGAGAGATCCATGGCAGAACTGGTGAGACCGCTCTCGTGTGACCTTACGGTTACGGGCTTGAAACATGGAAAACAGAGTTGGATGAGGATGAAGAGAAGAAAAGAGCTAAAGGCTATTGAAGAAATACTAGATGGAGTTTTGGTTCAAGAAAACTTCCATTTATAGAAAGGCTATAGCGTAACCGATGGCGCAATCAATGTCCTTGGGAAACGTATCGACAGAAGCAACAAATGCTTTTTGGGAGACGGATCGGTGGCAATATTAGCACTTTGAGAAAATAAACTAGCAGTACATTGAACACTTCTGGAAAGATGAACTGATGAGACATTTTAGTTATTACAAAAGCTTATGTCATAAGAGTGACGTAATCATGAGAGGCTCGAGGAAGTCAATTTCAAAATCGTTTCATATCATTATATTCTAAGAAACACGGGGACTATCTGTATACGACTAAAATTGGAGAGCCCAATTTTATGATTATTATTATATCCCATAGCCCATCTTCTGGAAGACTGAGGCCAAGTTCGAGGCTCGACCCCGAGGGTTCCCTATGCTCGACCTCGGGGCAGAGCCAATCGGTAGTTATGATGGAAAAATAGGAAATTCCCAAGGCACGTGGTTAAAGCTGACCAATGCTAGTAGACTAGTTTAAGCTCGTACCGTGGCATTAAATGGTTTGTACCAGCCATATATCTTTGTAATAAATGCATTTGTATTATGTTGGGATTCCCTCTCATATATAAAGGGGACCCTTGTCATTTTGTAACAGAACAATACACAACATTGAATACAAGAACATTCTCTTTTCTCTAACCTAAATACATTCTCCTTTGAGTCTATTATTTACATTTATTGCTTATATTTATCGTGTTCTATTAATTTTTATTCATTTATTACTCATCATTGATTGTAAAGAAACTTCATCAAAGCTCTCAAAACTGTTAGTCCTCCATCGACTGTCCATAGCTTAGTACCGAGCTCGACCTCGAGGCCCCGTATAACCTGGCTTGAGGTCTCGACTCTTAGCCACTCGGTTTGCTTAAACATACCCCACTTTCAAGTTCTTATCTTATTTTCTAGTCTCATACTTAACATCTATTGCCTAACAACTAGCATAAAAATAGATCACGTATTTTTAGAACCATAAAAACAAATCTAATTGTAACTATCATTTTCAAGGTAAACAGAAACAAGGATAAATATGTTTATTCAAGATAATGAACTCTTCCAAATGAAATATGATTTGAAGCAATGTTTACTCGATTCAGCAAAATCATTGGAGATCTGAAAGCTTTGGTAGGCCATACTCTGGTGGTGAACAAGTTTGAAAAATCCTAAGAAGTTTGCCTACAACATGGCAGACTAAAGTAGTGGCACTTGAATCTCAAGACCTAGACAAATTTTCATATGATGAACTATGTGGAGATCGTATTGCTTTTGAGAAAACACATCTCAAAAAAATACGTCAGGAAGAAAAGAAGAAAACTGCCACCTTCAAAACCACAACTGAAGGATCTAAAAATGACAATGATGATGGCACAAAGGCTCTTGAAGAAGAATTGAAATGGTCTCGAGAAACATAAATGGATTGATGAGGAGATTCAGAAACACAAAAATGGGAAGAATGTCGTCCAGAAGAAGCAGACAATGCAATGAGCAAGATAAATATGATGGAAAATATTTTTAATGTGTAAGGTATGGCAATGTCCAAGCGGAATGCCCTGACCTCAAAAGAAAAGCCTCTAGAGGCCTTAATAAAAACAAATCCTTCGGAAGCTGGAGTGATGAAGACAGCTCAGAAAATGAAGAAATAGTTAATCTGTTTTTCATGACTATTCTGGAAAATGACATGAACAAGTACTCTGGTTGTTGGACTGATGAAGATATATCAGACGATAACAGCAAAGAAGAAACTGAAAATTGCTTTATGGTTCAAGGTAAAACAAGTGAGGTAAGATCCTATAACTTTGATAGATGTAATGAATTACAGGATATTCTTGATCTTACTCTAAAAGAGTCTCAAAAAAATGTTAAAAGAATTAAAGAGACTCGATAGGAAAAAGAAAGACTAGGAACACAAACTTGAAGTCTGGTCATAAATATTCCTTTTGTAGATTTGGTAGATCTAATGTCTCATGGTGGATTGGAAACCCAAAAACAACCCTGATCCGAATAAAACTAACCAACAAGGACCCAAGCAAGCTTGGGTAACTAAAAAAATATAATATTTTTATTTTGCAGGAACAACACAGAAAGAGTCATAAAGGAAAATGGTATTTAGATAGTGCGTGTTCCAGTCACATGATGGGCGACAAGTATCTATTCAAAGAAGTCACAAAAATAAATGGAGAAAATGTCAATTTTTGTAATGATTCAAAAGGAAAACTTGTTGGCACCGGCACAGTTCCTTTCAATAACAACTTTGATATTATAAAAGTGTATGGATGCATTTAACTATAATCTTCTAAGCATAAGCCAACTATGTGATTCCGGATATGAAGTCAAATTCAATAAAATAGATAGTGCCATTGAAGATGATACAGGTAAAATCACTCTACCAGAAAAAAGGTATGGAAATGATTACATTATAGATGGCATTGAAAACCTACATGGTCATATTTATTTAGCATCCATTTTTGACGGTCCATGGTTGTGGCATAAGAAACTTGGTTATGCAAACATGCTTTTGATTGAAAAACTCTCCAAACATGACCTAGACATTGGTCTTCCCAAGCTCAATTATTCTATAAATAATGTATGTGATACATGCCAATTTGGCAAACAAACCATAAACTCGTTCAAAACAAAAGATATTGTATCCATAACCAAGCCTTTACAATTACTGCATATGGATATTTTTGGACCTACTAGAACTGCCAGCATTAGAGGTAAATAGTATGTATTTGTTATTGTTGATTACTACCCAAGTTTTACATGGGTTATTTCTATCTCATAAAGATGAAGCTTTGAAAAATTTTGAGAATTTCTGCAAAATAATTGAAAGAGAAAAAGGATATCTCATCTCTACTATTCAAAGAGACCATTGAGGTGAATTTGAAAGTAGATCCTTTGAGAATTCTACAATGATCAAGGATACACTCACAACTTCTTAGCCCCAAGATCACCCAATAAAATAGATTAGTTGAACACAAGAATAGAACTTTGCAAGATATGGCCAGAACAATGATATTAGAACACTCGTTGCCAAACCATTGTTGGGCAGAAGTAGTCAGTGCCGCATGTCATGTCCTCAATAGGTGTCTCATAAGACCTATCCTAAAGAAAACTCCATATGAGCTATGAAAAGGCAAAAGGTCCAATATAGATTATTTTCATCCGTGTCGATAGCAAATATTTCATTCACAACAATGGTATGGACAACTTTCGAATGTTTGATCCAAGGAGTGATGAAGATATTTTTATTGAATATTCTATTAATAGCAGATTTTTTAGAGTTTACAATAGACGTACATTATGTGTAGAAGAGTCAGTGCATGTTATATTTGATGATAATAACATTATGGCCGAGAAAGGAGTCATTTCAGTTAATAAAGATACAAATCAAAGTGTATCAAAGACAAATAAGGTTCCGGAACCTAAGAAATCCACTATCAGCAGTAGTGAACCTAACGAGTCGACTGAAAAATCAATCAGTAATCAGACAGAACCATAGAAAGAGCCGACTACTCAAACTGCTAAAACAACACTAAATGAATGGAGGAGTGAACTGTATTATCCACAAAAATTCATTATAGGAAATCCCAATGAAGGAATGAAAAACAAAGAAGCACTCAAGAAAAAGGCAAACATTGCACTTATTTCTCAGATCGAACCAAAGAAGGTCGATGAAGCTTTAAGGATTCAAGTTGGGTACAAGCGATGCAAGATGAACTTGATCAATTCGATAAAAATTAAGTATGAGAATTAGTGCCTAAGCCAGCAAATGCTACAATCGTTGGAACAAAATGGGTATTCAGAAATAAGTTGAACGAGGATGGAAAGGCAATCAGGAACAAAGCCAGATTGATGGCCCAATGGTACTCACAATAGGAAGAAGTCAACTATGATGAAACTTTTGCTCTGATAGCCCGGTTAGAATCAATTCGTATACTGCTTACATATGCATCTTTTAAAGGTTTTAAACTTTTTCAAATGGATGTTAAAAGTTCTTTCTTAAATGGCTTTATTCATGAGGAGGTATATGTAAAACAACCTCCTGATTTATGAAAACTCATAATTTTCTTACCATGTGTATAAGTTGATTAAAACCTTGTATGGACTAAAACGAGCTCCTCGAGCCTGGTATAAAAGACATAGCTCCTTTTTACTGATCATGGATTCACAAAAGGTAAAGTAGATACCACATTATTCATCAAAATATCCTCTGAAGGTAAGCTCATTATCCAAATTTGTGTTGATGATATTATTTTTGGAAGTGCTACTCGCTCCAATGTAAGGAATTTTCTAATCTCATGCAGAGTGAGTTTGAAATGAGTATGATGGGAGAACTCACATTTTTTCTAGGGCTCCAAATTTAACAATCTGAGAAGGGAGCATTTATCTGTCAAACAAAATGTACAAAGGAATTGATTCAAAAATTTGGCATGAGTAATGCTAAAGCAATTGGTACACCTATGAGCCCTTCAACAAGTCTTGACAAAGATAAGAAGGGAAATCTAGTGGATGAAACTAAGTATCGTGAGATGATTGGATCCTTACTTTATTTAACTGCTAGTCAACTAGATATTATGTTCAGTATGTGTAAGTGTATCGGGTTCTAGTCAGCTCCTAAGGAATCATATGTGACAGTAGTAAAGCGGATAATTTGCAATCTTATCAAAACTATTTCTTATGGACTATGGTATCCACGATCTAACAATTTTAAGCTTGAAGGCTTTTCAGATGCTGATCTTGCAGGGGATAAAGAAGACATGAAAAGCACCAGTGGAACATGTCAATTACTAGGAAAAGCATTAATTTCCTGGAACAACAAGAAACAAGGTTCAGTAGCACTGTCCAAATGAAGGCGGAATATATTGCTATTAGACAGTGTTGTGCCCAATTACTCTGGATGTCTCATTAACTGGGTGACTATGAACTATCTTTTAAACATATTCATATAATTTGTGATAATTCTAGTACTATATGTCTTTCAAAGAACCATATGCATCGTTCTAGAGCTAAGCATATAATTGTTAAGCATCATTTTATTAGAGATCATGTCCTTAAAGGAAATATAGAATTGATGACTGTTAGCACTATTGATCAATTAGCAAATATTTTTACAGAACCCTTGCTTGAAAATAGATTATGTTCTCTAAGGGAATTACTTGGCATTATTTCATTTAGTATCAGAAATTAGGACTTATGTGTTACTTTTTAATTGTTTATGTGGTTACTGTTCTTTTTTGTAAGAAGTCATTAATTGTTCACCTCCATTTTCCCTCTCAGAAATGAAAATAAATCACGATGTCCTTTCACTAACGCCTTTTCCTTTGTTGTAGTCAACCGTCAAATCCCTCCCTTTTTAACCCTCTAAATCACTGCCATTCTTCATTCATCGGTTCTATCACTCAGAAACCCTCCTCCAAAACTCATCAATGGTGAAAAACTCAAAAAAAAAATACCCCTGCCTCCACTCAAAAGAGCACTTGTTCCAGGGCAAACCCTCATCTTAGCCCCCAGAACCAGTATATTTAGGTTCCAATCATTCTGAAGGCTTTGCCTCTTCTCAAACAGCGCTCTCTGACAACACTTTCAGCCTAAACAAGAAATCCCTCAGAATACGACCCATAGAAGAACCTCTTAAATATTTTACCCCAAAGAAACCCAAATTAGACCTTTCGAACTCTCTAGAGTCAGACATCAACTTCTGGGATACTCCAAATAGAGACACCTTCATTACCTTCAAAGACCAGCCTATAGCCCATGGCAGAGTGATAGATTTGAGTGTAATGGGTGGAATCCACTAGGCATTATGCCTAGTGCCGATTTTCCTATATAGAAAGTAAAGTACAACAAATGAGGGGGACATAAACCTGACCTCCGAAAATATGATTCATGAAAACCTGGTCATCTAAACATGAGGACCAAGTGAAACCTGAATGCTATGATGAGTTAGACCTATAATGACGTTCCAATTTACTATCCAACAATGATAGTCAATTGGATGTACAAAATCAGAGTGAAGTAAACCTAGGCCAACTATACAAAAATGCACAAGTGAACCTATTTCTACTATGTCAATGTAGTGGAGAGCCAACTTCCATATATAACAAGTTCTACATGTAGAAGAGATGTAGAAATTCCCTATAATGCATGGCAAAAAACATGTGTGAGTGGAGAGAAGCATATTCAATCTTGCTTTGACATTGGTGCCAAGGAAAGCCATGTTGAAGATGTTTATCAAAAAGGTCCTTGTTTGTGGATAGTAAAGAGTCCTTGTTTGTGAGTAGAATGGTAATTGATGTATGTTATTGCTGACAAAAGAGGGTAAGCATTGGCATGTTTCCTACATCCAGTTAAACTTGAAGAACCCAGTGAAGCTTGTGCAAGAAATGATCCAGTGCTTGTGATGAATGATTGAAGAATTGAGTAGCTAAGCTAGGTCTGGGCCCCTAGGTTTGTGCTACTAGAAATTTGTACAGATGATGATTTGTTTGGAAGCCATCAGCTGTAAGTGATATGGTGATGAGTGATATGAATGCCATCAACTATAAGGTAAAAGGGCTTTTTAATTTTGAAGGTTGGTCAAACTTCCTCCCTCTACCACCTCCAAAAGTCTATGAACCCCTAGTTAGGATGTTTTATTCTAATTTTCGTTCTCCCAAGCCTGATAAGTTAAAATCCCTAGTTCTAGGGAAATGCATTATTCTAGATTGTGCCCTATTTTACTCAATTTTTTAGTGTAAGTGTTCTGGTTTCTCTATGCTTTTCAAAAATACCTTGCTTGAAGATTTTGAAATTACCTTTGTCCAAGCAAAGTGTTTCATAACCGAGTCCCCCTCCAATTTCCTTCCTAACTAGTTAGGCACTAGTGATGTTAGTTTTGAAATCCGGGTCCTCACACACATTAGCAACAACCCTTTTTCCTCGCACTGGTTCATTCTCCACCTTTTCCCAACGAGATATCTTTCTTGTTTACTGTCTAGTGACAAAGCATAAGTTTTGGGTCATAAATTTTACGATTGAAAGTGCTGATGATCCCACTAGTCTTCCTTATGGTATGGTTATCACTCATCTCTTAGAGGACCATAACATCTCTATTTCCAATTACCCCTTTGTCTCTATCACCAGATCCTATAATTCCAGAGCCTTTGCCAGTATGGGGTATGTTTTTGCTAAAGGTACTTGGGTGAAGAAGCAGAAATGAGAAATTAAGGTTGTTAGACTGAATCTAAAGTTGAAGCGTGTGGTTCCCATCATGGTGTGTGTGATCCCGAACTTGTAGAGAAATTGACTGCTATTGATAACCAGCTGGCCATCATCAAGGATCTTCTTGTCTTGACTAAATAAACCATTGAGGACATCATGACATCTCTAAGGAGACAGGATCAGATGTATCAAAGATAAGGGTTAAGATTCTCAAGTTAGCAGAGAATGCAGCCAAAACTTTCAAGGAGGTGCAAGACAAGATCAATAGGGTATCTGTTACAGCGAATGCTAGCTTTGATCATCTGAAGGAGGCTATCTGCAATACTTACACTTCTTCTGCATCATTAGTTGTGAATGGGTGGATGTTTAAGAAAATATTTTCCTTATGTTGTTTTTCTTTTTGCTATTTTGAACTGGTTCACTAGACTTTGAATGTTTTCTGTAGGACACTCAGTATCACTGCATGCCTATCACTGCACTTATGTTTGCATAGTTTGCTTGGAATATTTCACTTGCAGTGCTTTTTTATGTTTACATAGTGTTAAAATGCTTTTTGGTGATGCCAATAAGGGGAAGAAATGATTTTATGGTACATGTAGTAATTTTTTTATGACTGTCCTGTTGAGGGGTTGTCGACTGCTATAAGCATCTAGAAAGTATACACATCATTATGGCTGTCTTGTTGAGGGGAGTCAGCTAACTCATGTTGTCCAACCAATGAGGAGTCAACTATAACAATAAGAGAGTCGAATAAATAGGGAAGTAAATTATTTTTATATATGTTACATTTGTCATCATGACATTGTTAGATCTAGATTTCAATGATGAAAGTAATATATTGTTGTTTGTAGGATCACTCAGTACGCAAAGAAGGATGTGATCAAGTCTATTAATGATGTACGAAAGAAGACAAAAAACGAAGAATGCAAAGATATGTCAATAGAAACAAGAAGGAAAGCCCAAGAATAAAGAAATTTATAAAAGATACGACAACCAGGATGATGAAGTACAAAGAAGGAAGGACCAAGATTTGAGGAGATTTAGATTGGTGAAATTGCACCTGCTCTTATTGCTGAAGCGATGTGTCGCAAAGGAAAGATATCAATCTCTTAGATCAAGGAACAATCTAAGGACCACCTACATAGGAGATTCTTTTTTAAGAAGGAAAGACCGTGTTATCAGAAACTAACTAAGGAAGCTCCAAACTTATTCTTGGAATGAATTATAACAGATTCAATTCCAAGGATCAATTCCGTTGGGATCACAAATCTCTCAACGATCTGCTAAAATCAGTCAAGCCAAAGTTCAAGTATATATTGCAGTTCATCAAAGAATAATCATATACTTTGATCAAACCAACTCCATGCTCTTTGCTCTACTCTAACAAGAATTATAATTTAAGTATAGTTTACTGTATAATCTGTAGAGAGAAGCAAGAGAGAAAAATCTTGGTGAGGCATTGTATCAAAATTATCATGAGTGTACTTAGAACCAAGAGTGATTTGGTGTTTGGAGATAACATCAACACAATTGTACAGAGTTATTAAAGTAGTTTTGAAGAGAGAACACCCTTGCAACCCAAGAGGACTGGAGTAGGATTCACATTGAATCCGAACCAGTATAAAATTCTAGGTGTCTTTAATTCCTGCACTTTACTTCTGTGTTTAGTTTTATTTTGCCTTTACTTTTAGTCGACTATTTGATAAACTAGTAAAATACTTAGGATATAAAAAGAAAAATTGATAATTCACCCCTCCCCCTTGTACTTTCAGTTATATATTTGGCTTACCTAACACTGGGTTAGGTGGCATTATGACTATGAAGAATTTGGGTCATGATGTAACCACTTGGTCGGTTATTTTGAGTATTATAGACCCATTCCCCCATTTATTACTTATTTTGTGTTTGTTTTGTTGTTATGTGACTTACCAGGGTGGTTGGTTTGGTTCCGGGGATGTTTCAGAATGAATTGGGATAATTAGTCCCAAGATTGGCAGCTTGAGTTAAAAGAGTTGATCAGATGTTGATTTATGTGTAAATTACTCCGGAATGGAGTTTTGATTGTTCTGATAGCTCTATATGGTTATTTTTGACTGAAGAGTATGTTCGGATATTGATGTGAAGGTTCGTAGATGATTTTGGCTTAAATTGGCGAAAGTTGAAAAAATAGAAGTTTGGAAAGTTGAGAATTTGACCAAGAGTTAACTTTGTGGTTACCGTGCTCTAATTTTGGTTTTGGATGTTGGAATAGGTTAGTTGTGTGATATTTGACTTGTGAGAAAAATTTGAGGTTAATCATAATTGGATTGGTATGTTTCAACATTTGTTTTAAAATTTAGAAGGTCATAAGTTCATTAGGCTTGAATATATGTGTAATTCGTGGTTTTAGTATTGGTTGATGTGATTTGAGGCTTCGAGTGAGTTTGTATGATGTTTTATGAGTTGTTGGTATGTTTGTTTGAGGTTCCAGTAGCCTCGAGTGGATTTCAGATGGCTAACGGATTGAAATTTGACTTAGAGGAGTTGCTAAGTGTTGCTAGTCTGGGGCGATTACACCTACGGAGGATTGATCGCAGGTGCACGACCGTAGAAGTGGGCCTAGGGTCACAGGAGCGGTCTTGTGGGAGTTGGGCAGTGGTCATAGGTGCAAGGAAGTTTTCCCTATCTGAGAGCCTGCAGATGCGACGAGTCTCCGTGGATGTGGAATTTGGTAGAGGTTGTTGGCGATCGCAGAAGCGGAGAGGAATGTGCAGGCGTGGATGTGTAGAAGCAAAGGATGGACTGTAGAAGTGGCCTTGCATGCGCGAGGGTTGGGCTGCAGGTGCGGGTCTTCTTGTCCTTAAGTGGATTCCATGGAAGCGGACCTTTATCAGTAGAAGATGAGTCACATGTGCAGCTAGGGAGTTCGCAAATGCGAAAATGCCTGGCCAGAATATAAAATCGAGGGTTTTGAGGTTCTTATCAGTTTTGGACTTTGCAAGCTCGGTTAGGGCGACTTTTGAGAGAGGTTTCACTAGATTTCAAGAGGTAATCAACTTTTTGTCGTTTTTAGCTATTAATATTGAATATTCATTGAATTTCCCACCTAGATTATGTGTTTTTAAGGTGGAATTTGGGAAATTTTGGACTATGGGATTGGAGAGTAAGATTTCAGGATTTGAGTGACGTTTTGATGTCGGAATTGGGTAATTTTGGTATGGTTGGACTCATTGTTGAATAGGTGTTTGGATTTTATTAATTTTGTCGGATTCCAAGACATGGGCTCGGGGTTGACTTTTTTAAATATCCTACCTTATCATATGGAATTGATAACTATACCTTGTGTTGATTGTATTAAGTTGTTGTTATTCATGAAACTCATACTTGTTAAAGTAATTGAGCTACAATCCATGTTAGATATCATGCTTAGGCTATATGTTGGTGTTGTAGGAACCCAAGAGGTCATTCTGATGTTGAATTATTTGTTTAATTGTAATTATGTACTCCGTCATATCTATCATTTACATATCATATCTTAGTCTTTGTTGCCATTTATTATTATATCATATTATCATTGTTTGGGATGATTGTGATGACATTTGTGAGATCGAGAGACTGGAGATATTGATGACCGAGTGATGCCGAGGGCCTAATTGTGAGTGATATTTATGGGATCAGGATGTACGCTGCAACAGGCTTTATTGATTCATGTCATGATTGGCTTATATTAGCACTTGGGCAGGATTCGCCCTTCCGGATTCTGACGTACAAGTAGTGAGCGCAGGTACCTACTGGGTGTGACTACCTAGTGGGAGTGTCGAATGCCGAGTGATTGGGAGTGCTGAGTGACTTAGAGTGCTAAGTAATTGGGGAGTACTAAGTAATTGAGCATGATGTGAGGTTGAATACTCCGAGAGCATGAATATATAATTTTATCACTATGTTGCATTACAATTGAAATTCACACTTGACATGTAGATATCGAGATGTGACCTTCCTCATATCAGTTATACCTGGCATATTATAATTGTGTTGTGACCAAACTCTTGAAAACTAGAAAGCATGTCTACATTTCTGTACTGTCTATAAAGTGATTATCGGATTTCTCTCTGACTTACTACTGTTGTTATCTGGATTTGTACTGTACCTATCTGAGCTTGTCACTGCTTTCAGCCCAAGGTTAATCTTATTACTTATTGAGTACATTGGGTCGGTTGTACTCATACTATACTCTGCACTTTGTGTGCAGATCCATGTACTTTTGGGCACGGCGGCTGCAAGATTTGGAGCTTCATCTACTCGGAGACTATTGAGGTAGCTGTCATGGTGTCCGTAGACCACGACTCTCCTAATTTTTAGTTTATTAGCACAGTTTTATCTTTCTAAACAGTTGCTTTAGTAGTTACACTGTATTGGCATTTAGATGCTCATGTACTCAATGACACCCGGATTTTTGGAATTTTGAATTTGATTCTTAATATTTCTTATCGACTAGTTATGAGATATATTATTGTTAAACCTATTTCATCTTGCTTTCAATTTAAAATGCATAGTTTGATTGTTGGCTTACCTAGCACTGTGATAAGCGCCATCACGACATGTTAAATTTTGGGTCGTGACAAGTTAGTATTAGAGCCTAGGTTACATAGGACTCACGGGTCCTGAGCGGGTTTAGTAGGGTCTTGCAGATCAGTACGCAGACGTCTGTACTTATCTTCGAGAGGCTAACTAATCCTTAGGAAAACTTCACTTTCTTATATTCTTTTCATGAGGACTTGTTGATTCCGAAAACTAAACTTCTGCTATTCTATTCTCTCACGGATGGTGAAGACAAATGCTACTGGATCGGGCGGGTGGTCACTAATACCAACAACTAGGGCCATGAGAGGTCGGGCCTGCGGTAGAGGCTAAGGTACAGCTCATACAGTAGCTAGAGCAGCACCTGTGGATCCACCAGTTGCTCTAGCTCAAGAGAAGATCCCAGATGTGGTTGAGCTGATGGGACCAGCTTAGGCACCACCTGTACCCATTATGATTCCTGGCCTTTAGAGGGCTTTGGACTAGATATTGACTGTATGCACTAGCCTTTCTCGGGCGATTTCAGTTTCGGTCGTGCCAGCCACTTCTTAGGACGGGGGAGGTGCTCAGACTCCATCCGCCCGTAATCCAAAGCAGATGGTTCAGGCACTTCAAACACCGGGGGTGCTACCAGCCCAGCCGGTTGCAGTTGCTCAGGCCCAAGTGGGTCCCCCTATGAGTGACGAGGAGTATAAGAGGCTAGAGAGATTTGGAGGCTTAGGCCTCCAACATTTTGATGGGCTGAGTCTGAGGATGCTCAAGACTTCTTAGACAGGTGCCAGTGGATTCTTCGTATGGTACATATTCAAGAGACTAGTGGGGTCTCATTTACTACTTTTTAGATGTCGGGGACAGCTTCAGATGGTGAAAGTCTTATGTGTTGAGCAGGCCAGCCAGTGTTGCACCACTTATGTGGCACGAGTTCTCAGTTCTCTTCTTAGAGAAGTTTGTTCCAAAGACCCACAAGGAGGATTTGCGTAGGCAGTGTGAGTAACTACGCCAGGAGTGTATGTTTGTGACACAGTATGAGATGATATTTTCAAAGTTGGTGTGTCATAATGGTTCGCATTGTGAGCGAGAGGATTAAGATGTCCATTGATGGCCTCAACTATGGACTGTGCTTTGTCATGACTTGGGAGATTGCATCAGGTGCTAGGTTTGACGATGTGGTTGATGTTGCTAGGCGGCTAGAGCAGGTCTGTAGTCAAGAGTGTAAGGAGAGAGAAACCAAGAGGCATCATGGTTTGGGTGGTTTCAACGGTGTGTCTTCTGGAGGGCAATCCCACCACAGCAAGGGTTGTCCTTATAGGCCCGCTTAGATAACCATCTGGTTCATCATGGTGCATCATCTAGCCATGGTTCATAAAGTGCTTGTCCGGGTCAGTCATCTCTTAGTGCCCTCCTAGCTCTAAGTTCATCTCATGCTCCATCAGTTCAAGGTTCATCTTTACCAGGTCCTTATAGTAGCTATACTAGCTCTTGAGGTCCGATTAAGTCTCCACCACCATCGGGGAGTTGCTTCAAGTGCAGGGAGTTTGTACATGTAGGGAGACAGTGTCCCCATTGTTTTGGAGATCCAGCTTAGTAGAGGGGTCAGGTTACAACTTCCTCACTAGTTACTTAACCACCCACCCAACCAGCTCGGGGTAGGGCTTAGGAAGCTAGAGGTCGCCCTAGAAGGGGAGGCCGATCAGGTGGCAGTCAAGGTCGATGCATGTTTTCCCTGCCAGGCTATAGGTCGTTGCTTCTGACATAGTGATCACAAGTATTGTCTCATTATGCCACAGGGTTGATTCTATATTATTCGATCCTAGTTCCACGTATTCGTATGTATCTGGGAATGCCCCATGAGTCCTTAGTTTCACCAGTTCATGTATCTATGCCGATGGGCGATTCTATTGTTGTGGACCATGTGTGGTGACCATTGGGGGATTGGAGATGATATTTGATCTCTTATTACTTAGTATGCTTGATTGTGACGTGATTCTGGGTATGGATTGGTTGTCCCCATGTGATGTCATTCTAGATTGTCAAGCTAAGACCGTGATGTTGGCGATGCCAGGTTTACCCAGGATCGAGTGGATAGGTTCTCTAGACTATGTTCCCAGCAGGGTGATTTCATAGCTGAAGGCCCAACGGATGATTGGGAAAGGGTGTCTATCATATTTAGCTTTTGTGAGGGATATTGGTATTGATACTCCTACTATTGATTTTGTTCCAGTAGTATGAGAATTTCTAGATGTGTTTCTTGTAGACCTATCAGGCATGCCACCCTACATGGTTTTTTATTTTGGTATTGACTTGGTGTTGGGCACTCATCCCATTTCTATTCCGTTGTACCATATGGCACCAGCAGAGTTGAAGGAATTGAAAGAGAATCTTCAGGAGCTTCTTGATAAGGGGTTCATTAGGCCTAGTGTGTCCCCTTAGGGTGAACCAATTCTATTTGTAAAGAAGAAGGATGGTACTATATGGATGTGCATTGACTATTGGTAGTTAAACAAAGTTACAATTAAGAACAAGTATCCTTTGACGCGCATTGATGACTTATTTGGTCAGCTTTAAGGAGCCAGAGTGTTCTCTATGATTGAGTCTAGGTATGGGTATCACCAGTTGAAGATTCGGGACTTGAATATTTTGAAGACGTCATTCAGCAACCTCTATGGTCACTATGAGTTCCTTGTGATGTCTTTTGGGCTGACCAATTCCCCAATAGTATTCATGCATCTGATGAACAGTGTGTTCTTTACATATCTCGATTCGTTTGTCATAGTATTTATTGATGATATTCGGTGTGCTCATATAGTCAGGAGGAGCATGCACAACATCTGAGGATTGTACTACAGAGGTTGAGGGAGGAGAAGCTTTATGCCAAATTCTCTAACTGTGAGTTTTGGCTCAGTTCGGTGGCTTTCTTGAGGCATGTGGTGTCTAGTGTAGGGATTAAGGTGGATCTGAAGAAGATTGATACGGTTCAGAGTTGGCCCAGACCATCTTTAGCTACTGAGATTCGGAGTTTTCTCGGCTTGGCGGATATTATCGTTGCTTCGTGGAGGGTTTCTCGTCCATTGCAGCGCCTTTGACCAGGTTGACCCAGAAGGGTGATCCATTCAGGTGGTCGAATGAGTGTGAGGAAATATTTAAGAAGCTCAATACAGCTTTGACGACAGCTCCAGTTCTAGTTTTGCCTTCGGCATCAAGTTCTTAATCAATATATTGTGATGCTTCTCGGATTGGTATTGGGTATGTGTTGATGCAGAAGGGTAGAGTGATTGCTTATGCTTCACTCCAGTTGAAGCCTCATGATAAGAACTACCCTGTTCATGATTTGGAGTTGGTAGACATCGTCCATGCATTGAAGATTTGGAGGTATTATCTCTACAGTGTGTCTTGTGAGGTATTTATAAATCATCAGAGTCTTCAGCACTTGTTCAAGAAAAAAGATCTAAATTTGAGGCAGCAGAGATGGTTGAAGCTGCTAAAAGACTATGATATTGCCATTTTGTATCATCCTAGGAAGGCCAATGTGGTAGCCGATGCCTTGAGTAGAAAGGCGGTGAGTGTGGGTAGCCTTGCATACATTCCTATTGGTGAGAGACCTCTTGTATCAGATGTTCAGGCCTTGTCCAATCAGATCGTGAGGTTAGATGTTTTGGAGCCTAGTCGGGTTCTAGCTTGTGTGGTTTTTCGGTATTCCTTATATGATTGCATCAGAGAGCATCAGTATGATAACCCCCATTTGCTTGTCCTTAAGGATACAATTCAGCACGGTGATGCCAAGAATGTTTCTATTGGGGATGATGGGGTGTTGTGGATACAGGGTCGTATTTTTGCGCCCAATGTAGATGGGTTACGTGAGTTGATTCTTGAGGAGGCCCATAGTTTTCGGTACTCCATTCATCCGGGTGCTGCAAAGATGTACCGGGACTTGAGGCAGCACTATTGGTAGAGGAGTATGAATAAATACATTGTGAAGTTTGTAGCACAATGCTTGAATTGTCAGTAGGTGAGGTACGAGCATCAGAGGCTGCGTGGTTTGCTTCAGAGGCTTGAGATCCCGGAGTTGAATAGGAAAGTATCACCATGGATTTCATAGTTAGGCTATCATGGACTTTGAAGAAGTTTGGATGAATGTGAACCGGTTGACTAAGTCCGCACATTTCATTCTAGATAGGACTACCTATTCTTTCGAGCAGTTGGACGAGATCTACATACGCGAGATTGTTCGCCTTCACGGTATTCCGGTGTCCATCATTTTAGATCGGGGCACATAGTTCACATCGCAAATTTAGAGAGCAGTGCACCGAGAGTTAGGCATACGGGTTGAGTTGAGTACATCATTCCACCCTTAAACGGACGGACAGTCCGAGTGCACCATTCATATATTGGAGGATATGCTACATGCTTGTGTCATGGATTTCGGGGGTTCTTGGGATTAGTTTTGTCGCTTGCAGATTTTGCCTACAACAACAACTACCAATCGAGTATTCAGATGGCTCCGTATGAGGCCTTATATGGGTGGCGGTATCGCTCTTTAGTTGGTTGGTTTGAGCTGGGTAAGGCTAGGCTATTAGGTACTGACTTGGTTCAGGATGCTTTAGAAAAGGTTTAGTTGATTGAGGATCAGCTTCGTATAGCCCAATCTAGACAGAAGAGTTATGCCGATCGAAAGGTTCATGATAATGCTTACATGGTAGGAGAGAAGGTATTGCTCCGAGTTTCACCCGTGAAGGGTATTATGAGGTTCGGGAAGAAGATCAAGTTTAGCCCTCAGTATATTGGCCCTTCTAAGGTGCTTGAGAGGATTCGAGAGGTGGCTTACAAGCTCGCATTGCCGCCTAGTCTATCGAGTGTTCATCCAGTGTTTTATGTTTCCATTCTCTGAAAGTATTTCAGCGATCTGTCTCATGTTTTGGACTTCAGCTTAGTCAGATGGGGATTTAACTTATGATGATGAGTCGGTGGCAATTTTGGATAGGCAGGTTCGGAAGTTGAGGTCAAAGAATATAGCTTCACTGAAAGTATAGTGGAGAGGTCAGCCAATCAAGGAGGCTACTTGAAGACCGAGAGAGAGGTATAGAGCAGATATTCACACCTGTTTGAGACCCCAGGTATGATTCTAGACCCATTCGAGGACGAACATTTATTTAAGAGGTGGAGAATGCAACGACCCAACTGGTCGTTTTAAGTATTATAGCCTCGTTCCCCATTTATTGCTTATTCTGTGTTTGTTTGTTGTTACATGACTTGACGGGGAAGTTGGTTTGGTTCCGGGGGTGTTTCAGAATGAATTTGGACAATTAGTCCCAAGGTTGGAAACCTATGTTGAAAGAGTTGACCGGATGTTGACCATGTACAAATGACTAGGGAATTTAGTTTTGATGGTTTTGATAGCTCTGTATGGTAATTTTGGACTTAGGAGTGTATTCGAATATTGATTTGAAGGTCCATAGATAATTTTGGCATGAATTGGCAAAGTTGAAAAAATAAAAGTTTGGAGAGTTGAGAAGCTTGACTGAGAGTTAATTTTGTGGTTACTGGGCTTGGATTTTGGTTTAGGAAGTTGGAATAGATCTATTGTATCATTTATGACTTGTGTGTATCAGGTTAATTGGAATTGGTTTTATATGCTACGACATTTGTTTTAGAAGTTAAATGTTCATAAGTTCATTAAACTTGAATTGATGCGCGATTCGTGGTTTTAGTGTTGTTTGATGCTATGTGAGGCTTCGAGCGAGTTCGTATGATATTTAGGAATTATTGGTATATTTGATTGAGGTTCCGGGGGCCTCGTGTGGATTTCGGATGGCTAACGGATTGAAATTGGACTTAGAGGAGTTGTTGAGTGCTACTGGTCTAGTACGATCGCACCTGCGGAGGATTGATCGCAGGTGCGCGACCGCAGAAGCGAGTCTAGGGTCAATGAGCAGTCTTGTAGGAGTTGGGAAGTGGTCGCAAGTGCGAGGAAGTCTTTCACATCTGCGATCCCGCATATGCAATGAGTCTCCGCAGATGTGGAGTTTGGTAGAGGTGGCTAGTGATCACAGAAGCAGAGAGGAATGCGCAGACGCGGATGTGCAAAAGCGAAGGATGGACTGCATAAGCGGTCTCGCAGGAGCGAGCATCGAGTCATAGGTGCGGTTGGTCAGGTCCCTAAGTGGATTCCACAGAAGCAGACATTTATTCACAGAAGCATAGCCGATGGTGCGGCTAGGGAGTCCGCAGGTGCGAAAATGGCTTGGGAGAATATAAAATCGAGGGTTTTGCGATTCTTCTCATTATTGGACTTTGCAAGCTCAATTGGAGGCGATTTTTGAGCGGGGTTCCACTATATTTCTAGAGGTAAGCAACTTTTTATCATTTTTAACTATTAATATTGAATACCCATTGAATTTCCCATCTAGATATGCAATTTTAAGGTGGAATTTGGGAAAGTTGGACTAGGGATTGGAGAGTAAGATTTGGGAATTTGAGTGAATATTTGATATCGGAATTGGGTAATTTTCGTATGGTTGGACTCTTTGTTGAATGGGTGTTCGAATTTGATAATTTATCGGATTCCGAGACGTGGGCCCGGGTTTGACTTATTGTATTGATTTTTGACTTTTGTTAAAGAACCTATCTTTATCATATGGAATTGATTCGTATAGCTTGTGATTGTATTAAGTTGTTTGTGGCTATATTGGAGTTGTTCAGAGGCCGATTCGCGAGGCAGGGGCTTATTGGAGTAAAGATTTACGTGGTTTGAGGTAAGTAACACTTCTAAACTTAGTTCTGAGAGTATGAATACCTGAAATACGTGTTATTTGTGTTGGTGTTAAGGTAATTGTGACTCGGTAGATTCTGTGGTACTATGTAGTTATCAAACCTTGTTGTTATTCATGAAACTCCTACTTGTTAGAGTAATTGATCTCCAATCCATGTCAGATATCATGTTTAGACTACATGATGGTGTTGCTGGACCCACATAGGTCACTTCTGCTGTTGAATTGTTCGCTTAAATTGCAATTATATAGACAGCCACAGTTGACATGCATACTTGACATGTGTATATGATTTTATCAATATGTTGCATTACATTTGACATGCATAATTGACATGCAGATATCAAGATGTGACCTTCCTCATATTAGTTATACTTGGCATAATCTATCTGTGTTGTGCCCAAACTGTATAAAACTAGAAAGCATGTCTACATTTTTGTGCTGTCTAAAAAGTGATTATCGGATTTCTCTGACTTACTACTACATTTCTTTTCGGAATTTTGTATTTGAGTCCTAGTATTTCTTATCGACTAGTTATGAGATTTATTATTGTCAAACCTGTTTCGTCTTGCTTTCAATTTAAAGATGTGTAGTTATTTGTGGTTGTTGGCTTGCATAGTACTGTAATAGGCGCCATCACGACATGTTGAGTTTTGGGTCATGACACATGACAAGTTCAATTTTCGTGCATTCACAGCGGAAAACTATTTATAATATATAACCGTATAGAATAAATCAGCTAATATGACTACTTATACAATAAAGCAAATAACGCGCTGTAACAGGCATATTGCACAAATACTATAAAATCTTTTATGTTGCAGATTTATAAAAGCTCAAACTTTAAGAAAATTATCCCTTGCAATCACACATAATGCATAAGTTTTTGCTTTTATTTCATAGGTTTTTAGGGTTCATTAGTTTACATTGTTATTTGGGAGTTCACTCATTTCATGCTGGAGCTCTATCAATAACAAAAGAAATGTGAAACAGTTTCCTGACGATAAGGATTTGAATAAATCAAAAGTTATTTTAATTTTGAATAGTAAAAAACCAAAAATACATTTTTTCCAAAAAGAAGATGAAGAGAGAAGTACAAAAGCATAAGCGTTTTAAGTATGAGGTAAATAGCCTATAGGCGAAGAAATGGTATTTTCTACTATATATAAATGGGTAAGAAGGACGAACACTGCACTGCATTGTTGTACTAAAAGTAATGCGTATTGCACTTCAATTTGAGTCCTCCGATGTTTCTTTTTTGGTTACAGGTGTTACCGTTTAATAAACTGTGTCGGCGACAACTGATTTCCACATCCATTTTCACTTTTACACCCAAACACTTCTCTTTTATTCTTCAAAATTATCTTCCTTTACTTCTCTCACTTTATTATCTTCTCTGTTGCTATATTCTCTCTGCAAAATTCTGTTTCCTCTAAAGTTGGTCCTCCTTCAATGTTGCAAATTGGTTCTTCTTTGATGTTTCTTTGTGAGCATTCTTTTATTTTAGGTTTTTTCTTTTTTCTTTTTCTTATCAGTCCTTTATTTCCCCCAAATTTGATGGGTTTCTCTATCGAGATGGTCGTAACGAGTAATGGTACAGAGAGACCTCTTTCTTTTAGTGTTGCTAATTTAACTTAAATGTGTTTTTCTTAGTGATTTGACAAAGATTGAATCAATTATTTGCATAAAATTTTGTACTTCTTCTTACCGGTTGATGTTTCTTGAACTCAGGACACTCAGGAGTCAGGGCTATGAAATGGCTATTTAAAGTTACGCACGTGAATGTTTCACCATTTTTTGCTCATATTATAATTCAATTGCTGTTGAATATTGTATGCCCCAAATAAACCTTGAATGCTAGCATTGCCGGAAATTTCCTCACAATATTTGCTTAGCTCTTCTGCAACTTACGGTAGTTTATATTGGTATGTTAGCAGGTGCTTAACGTGAATCTTCTGTTTAATTCTTGCATTAATTATATTCGTAATTTTTTTGGGTGTTTCCTTGTCTATGTAATATCACTGTGTTTGCTCTTTTTCTTTATTAGTTAAATGAACATGCATTATTTTAAGGAACTTTGCTTAATAAAGGAAAAACTTGGACTCTTTTTTGAATCGAAAAAGCCTGGACTCCTGATTTAATTTTAGTTTGTCTGGCTTTCTTGCAAAATATTTTGTTAATGTATTTGACTAAGGTAGGATTATTATTCAATTTTGTGTTTGTTCTTCCAAATTCTTAGGCTACTTTTTTAGGGAAGAATTCATTGCAGTTGGATATTATGAAGCTTTGTTCCAAAGTGTTTCTTTTATTCAAACTAATTCAAGATATTTACTCAAATAAGGGTTGCAGACTATTCATGGAGAACTTTATTGTCATTATGAATTTTTATAGTTATCAACTAATAAGGTAAAAGAAGTGTACCTGGTTCCATGGTTAATAGGTAGTGTACATGTCTGTGATTTCTATGATTTTCTCATTCCCTAAATTTCACCTTGTTCCTTTCTTTAACATATTGCTCCACTTCTCCTTGTCTTTCATGTGCAGCTTTTGCATCTTAAAGAAAGAAACAATACATATTCGTGTGAACGTCGATCCTAATTAACATGTTGTTTATGAATAACAATCAAACTTGATTTATGGTTTTAAAGATATGTGATTTAGTTCAATAGTAATTAATAACCAAGAAATCTAACGTATAAATGAAAGAAATAAGTAAAATCAAACCAGTGTGCAAACCAGTCTCGAGCTAAGGTGGCCTCGAGGTAGGTCAAGAACAATAAAGTTAAAGGACTATTCTGGTGAGCAATGAGCAAGAAAGTAAGAGAGTGTATTCTTTTGCCAATGATTGATGATGGTTACAAATGATTGGGGTCCTCTTTATATAATAGGGAAACCCTAAATAAGGTATATTTCTATTTATGGTAAGGAATTTTATTGGGATAGTTGTCTAACCGCCTAGTACAGATTAGTACTACCTCGTACAAATCCATTCTGGAATTTACGCCATGATCTTGGGAACGTGGCAGGAATCTTGTTCGTTATGTTACAAACCCATAACGGTATCATCTCGGGGTTGGTCGTACTCGACTTCGGTGCTTATCACGTACTTCTATCCTCGAGATTTGCATTTTTCATTGGGCTCGAACTTGGTCCATCGGGCTCGAACTCGACCCATCCTAAACTCGGGCTTGAAACGACCCTTCGAGCCCGTAAAATCGGGCATACCTGATTTTGACCGTATACTATCAGTCCACACATTTCTTAGAGTAAAATGATAAGAAATGATTTGATCCTCGATGCTCTGATACCCCGATCATGATGTCAATATCGTGACATCAGCGACTGAATTGATTGAAAGGTCGCTTCTGCATAGTTCCCAAGGCCATTAATTGAAGGCGACTGATGGTCGGCCATTAGCTTCCCCAAACTGTTAAGTTTACCGCTATAAATAGGTCCCTTTCACAACATTTATAATCTTTACTTCTCAAATCTTTCTCAAAACCTCACTAGCTTCTCCATCTTCTCTGTGCTTACCCTTTCTAGAATTTGTTCTTGCTACAACATCATCTCCTTCTCTTCTTTCGAATTTCTCAACAATAATAATGGCTAAAACATCTAAAACCGTTCCTCAGAAAAAAAAAAAAGCCTCCTCATCACGTCCAGCTGGTGGCAGAACGGTGGTGCCACCTCATATTGAGGAGTGAATTCCCGGGCCATGCGAGTTGTTTTTTGATTTCAAGGTCGATAAGCCTACTTCGGTCCCAAGTCGATGTGAGCCCATGTATTGATACCTCTACTTGATAACTAAAGACGAACCTGAGCAAGTAAAAAAGGATTGCGGTTCGGAGAACAAGGAGGTGGTGATTCCTTCCCAAGAGGAGGATATCACTACTCATGTGAAAGGATACCTAAGTGTGTATACTTATCCTTTCACACTAGGTCCCGCAGATCCGGTAATGGGTCCTGTGGATCCAATTATCCTCGATTTCTCTCACCAGTACCAGGTGACCCTCGGCCAGATCTACCCTTCTTTCTGGCGTATTGTCAAGTTACTCAGGTTCTTCTCGGGCAAGGTCAAAGAGGGGTTGCCTTTTACACTTGACCATTTGATCAGGCTATATAGCCCTCGCCTCTATCGAGCTGATTTGATAAAGCTCCAGTATCGATCCTCAAAGTTGCTATTTTCTAGCATCGATGAGGACAAAGACTGAGGGTGGATGAGTCGATTTGTCTGAATCAGAACATCCGACATGTTCCCTGCCGAGACGGTGCCATTCCCCGAGGAGTGGAATGTGAAATGTAAGTACAATCTTATTGATGATGATCAATATTTTGCTTTCTCTAATCTCGATTTAAGTCCCTTTTGATGATGCAGCTACCCCTTAGTTCCCGGGCGCGATTCTGGACCTTGCAGGTTGGGTCCGACAACTGGCCTCCACCTCTTCATACGCGGAACGTAGTTGGCGTGATTTGTCCAAGGGTTAGTGGGAAGCTAAAACCATGGTGAGTTCCATTGTCCATATATAGGTGTTTCTCAGTGAAATACTAACTTTACTCTTATGCAGTCCTTAGGGACGCTATTGCTATGCGGCCGCCTCTGCCCGGTGAAGAAGAAATCCCTAAGCTAACCAAGGAGAAGAAAAGGAAAAGGTCTTCACCTACGAGTTCCCTGAAGCCCAAAAAAAGTAAGGCTCAAAAGCCTAGGGTCGATCCCATAGCCCTATCTGCAGAAGCGGTCCAGCATCTTCGAGATGATGAGGAAGAGGGAGAAGATAACGACTGCCTATTGGTAGCTTGGAAAAGAGGAAGCACTGAAGCTTCGAGATCCGCCGAACTGGTGATGGCTGATGCGGTTCATTCTCGAACTAAAGAAATATCGGAGGGGAGTTCAATCAAAGTCCCCGAGCCATCTGGCAGCAAAAGTGCATCCTGTCCTAGAGGACATTTGGCGGGCGAGCCCGAGGAGCCTAGTTCTGAGGCCCTCCAAAGAGAAGACAATGTCCCAAGTGAATCACTTAGGATAATTAATGTAAATAAATCATTGTCGGGCCCCGTGTTCTACGAACGGCAATTCCGAGATGCTCAGGCCATGAGGACTCCTGATGTAGGAACGACCCATGAAGGGAGTGAAATTTTTCGGGAGTGTCATGCAGGGTCGGAGATGGTCCCAACCCTGATGCATTATTCATATTTGATGAAGCTCAGAGGCTTCTCAAACATGTAAGTTTCTTTCTTTATAATTATGCTCGGGTTTTATTCTTGTTTTCCTAAGTCTGACTCTTTTTCTTTGTGTGAAGGTCGTGGCGCTTCATCGACAAGCATTTTCCAAATCTCGAGCCGAGCTTGCCCGATGCGAAGCCAAACTCAAGAAGCTGTTGGAAGAGAGGGACAACCTTAAACGCCTCTATATACAGAAAGAGGAGGAGGTCAGGGATCTCCGAGCTGAATTGATAAAGGCTCATCAAGAACAGAATGAGCTCATTGAAAAGGTAATGTAGCCTTTGAGGGTCTATTATGTATTCATTTGATTTATCGATTAACACTTCAACTTTGCAGGCATAGCAAAAGGGCGAGCTGGTGGAGCAGCTTCGAGAAGCGATCAAGGTAAAAGAGGCCGAGACCCTGGGGTGGAAGCAACACATGGATCGCCTCACCTTGGAGAAGGATACACTTTAGGACCAGCTGACTTCAATCGAACACCAACTACAAAATGCAAAGGGGGAAAATTTTTGAACTCTAGACACCTCTTATGAATATAAGGAATTCTTTTTCTTTCCATCTTTGATTTGTTTTGAACTCTGCTTCGTCTTCGCTTTGTGAAAAGTTTTGATGTTATAACTTCAATGAGAGCGAGCACTGACTTGGCCTCAGAGTAGAACAAACCCTTAGGTATTTTAACAATAAATGGGTGATCTTCGAACTTATAATGGGATGCCTCTTAAGGTTTTTTGACGAATCCTTGAGATGTGCTTAAGTCGATTTGACATGAGCTCGGGATGATAGGACTCCTAGATCCGTGTTGAGTGAGAACAAAATCTCAAACTCTAAGTGTATCGACCTTTTAGGCTCACTAAATCGGCCCTTAGGCTCTTTTATATCGGTCCTTAGGATCTTTTTATCGGCCCTTAGGATATTTTTAGGTTGGCCCTTATGCTCTTTAAGTTGTGCCAATTTGGTCTCTATAGCGGCTATAATTTTTCCCTCTTTTCTACTAAAAGACTTAGTGAAAATTTCTTTTTGCCTTAGCATGTGTTTTTGTACCCGTTGGCTTTTTGAAGGCCAATATTATCGAAGCCTTTAAATTATTCGAGGACTGATTTCATCGAAGCCCTTTTTATTTGCTTTGCAGATGGTAGCCTTATTTAACTGATTTTTCAAAGTATTTGAAGGCCTTTAACTTATAGTGAAAGTCAGACGTCTCCAAGCCGCATTATTTCGGCCGTAGCCTTTTTCCGTAGTCTTTAATTTGGCCGTAGCCTTCAGGTGTGTCTCTTGGACTTATTTCCCGGTAACCTTTCGAACATGTCCGAAAGGTTAGTCCCCGAGTATGATGGCCTTGCATCGAGGGATGCCTATTTGAGGTCTTATAAATTCGAGTGTAGATACTTGAATATGTTGCTTGTTGATGACATTCCCCGAGCATTCGAGGTGTATTCGCGTTTTGGCCCTTGAGTCGTTTCTCGTAAAATCACAAGTATGATGTTTGTATAGTAGCAAATTTCTTTGAGACACAAAGTGCTTTGATATTGAAAGAATGCTTCTTTGAATAATTGATACATGAGTATATATTTTGTCGTCGGGGCTCGACTATTCTATATGGACATGGTTCATTCGACCGTTTGACCCATTACAAAGTTTTCCTATCGAGGCCTTCTTTGGCATGAAGTATTTTCCTCGAAAATATAACCTCCGAGGGTGATGCCCCCCAGTATTCAAGGTTGATTGAAAAGAAGCCTTGGATACTGTTGAATTCTCCTTAGGTAGCACATAGTTGTTTCCTCGTTAAAACCTAGCCGGAAAAACCCATTTGGGACAAAATCCGATCTAAGGGAAAAAGAGTGCAATGCGTGCTTTAAAACCAGAGGTTTACGTGTAGAAAGGTGCCCTCGACACCTTAGATCGAATGCCTGCAATGAGTTAGTTTTAAATTCAAATGGAAAAAAGGAGAAGGTCATACCTTAGCAGTAATATCGTTTGAGTAGTGATATATTCCAATTGTTCGGAAGTTGTTCGCCTTCCATCATGCCAAGTTTGTAAGATCCTTTACCGACAACTCTAATGACTCGGTACGGTCCTTCCCAATTCGGGCCTATTTTCCCTTCATTCAGGTCTTAGGTGTTGAGGGTGACTTTCAGTAAAACTAAGTCCCCAATTCCGAAGTGTCAAAGGTTGGTCCTTCTATTATAAAATCTCTCGATTCTTTGTTTTTGCGCAGCCATTCGAACAAGTGTAGCTTCTTGTTTTTCATCTAATAGCTTGAGGCTAGTATTCATAGCCTCATGATTTGATTCCTCAGATGCATGTCAAAATTTGGTGTCGGGTTTCCCGACCTCGACCGGAATCAAAGCCTTGGATCTGCATACTAATGAGAACGGGGTATCCCCGTGCTGGACTTTGATGTTGTTTGATACGCCCAAAGAACCTCGCGTAGAACTTCTCTCCATTTTCCTTTTACATCGTCCAACTCTTCTTTAGGTGAATGATAGTTTTGTTTGTTGACTTGGCCTGTCCGTTCCCACTTGGGTGGTACAATGTTGATAAGATCCTCTTTATTTTGTGTGCTTCGAGGAACTCCGTTACCTTGTTGCCGAAGAATTGCTTCGCGTTGTCACATACGATTTCGGCAGGTATCCCGAATTGACACACGATATGATACTAGATAAAGTTAATAACTTCCCTTTCTCTGACCTTCTCGAAGGCCTGTGCTTCCACCCATTTAGAAAAGTAATCAGTCATAAATAAAATGAATTTAGCTTTAATTGGGGCCGTTGGTAGAGGGCCGACTATGTCCATTACCCATTTTATAAAAGGCCACGGGGACAAGACTAAGTGAAGTTGCGCTTCGGCCTGATGAATCATTGGTGCAAACTTTTGAAATTTATCACACTTTTTAACAAACTCCTTAGTGTCTCTTTCCAAGCTATCCAAGACATACCCTGCTCTGATAATTTTGCGAATCAAAGACTCGGTGCCGGAGTGATTCTTACAAGTGCCTTTGTGGATTTCTCGTAGAACATAATCGGTATCCTTCGGCCCTAAACATACCGCCAATGTTCCATCGAACGTCCTCTTGTACAATGTTCCACCTTCATCCAATATGAATGTAGCAGCCTTGGTTCGTAGAGCCCTTGACTCTTTATAATCCGATGGGATCTTTCCATTTTTCAAATATTCGATATACTTATTCCTCAAATCCCAAGTCAAACTTATAGAATTTATCTTGGCATGACCCTCTTCGACCACATATCTCGATAATTGGATGATAGTCCCCGGGACAATATCATCTTCTTCTACTACTGATGACCAGAAGTTAGCAAGTGCATCAGCCTCATTGTTTGTTCTCGAGGCATCTGATCTAGAGTCCACTCGTTGAAGCGATGTAAGGTTACCTGTAGATTATCCAAGTATCTTTGCATCCTATACTCACAAACTTCGAAACTTTTATTTACTTGGTTTACTACCAACAGAGAATCGCACTTGTGTTCAATGACTTCTGCCCCCAATCCTTTAGCTAGCTCGAGACCTACAATCATGGCCTCATACTCGGCCTCATTGTTAGTCAACCTAGAAGTTTTAATAAATTGTCTAATAGTGTTACCTGTAGGTGGCTTCAAAACGATGCCAAGCCCGGACCCTTTCACATTCGAGGCACCGTCCGTCAAGAGGGTCCATACCCCCGATGATGTACCCGATTTTAGCAGAAATTCTTTTTCCACTTCGGGCACGAGGGTTGGTGTAAAATAGGCTATGAAGTCAGCTAAAATTTGAGACTTGATGGACGTTCAGGGTTGATATTCAATATCATACCTGCCAAGTCGACTTCCCATTTGACCAAAATTCCTGATAGCTCGGGCTTATGTAAAACATTTCGGAGAGGATAAGTGGTTAACACACATATTGGGTGACACTGGAACTATGGCTTTAGCTTTCTTGATGCGCTTATTAATGCTAATGCTAATTTTTCTAAGTGTGGTATCTAGTTTCAGTATCTCCTAAAGTCCGACTTATATAATAAATAGGGAATTGCATACCTTTTTATTCTCGAACTAGTACCCCACTTATTGCTATCTCGGACACCGCCAAATATAAGTAAAGCTTTTTATCTACCTTCGGAGTGTGAAGCAGAGGTGGGCTCGATAAATATCGCTTCAATTCCTCCAATGCTTGTTGGCATTCCGGGGGCCATGCGAAATCTTTTTTCTTTTTGAGCAAGGAAAAGAACCTGTGGCTTCGATCCGATGATCTCAAAATAAATCGACCCAAGGTGGCTATTTGTCCTATTAACCTTTGTACGGCTTTCACACTATCTATGATAGTGATATCTTCGATGACCTTGATCTTGTCGAGGTTAATTTTGATCCTTCGATTTGGTACCATGAATCCGAGGAACTTGCCCGAACCGACCCCGAAGGCACATTTTTCTAGGTTAAGCTCCATGTTGTACTTCATCAAGATTTTGAATGTTTCCTGCAAATGAGTTAAATGATCCTCTGCGCACAGGGATATAACCAACTTATCGTCAATGTAAACTTTCATTGATTTACCTATCTGTTCCTCTAACATTCTGTTAACTAAGCGTTGGTATGTAGCTCCAGCATTTTTTAGCGCGAAGGACATTATATTTTAATAGTATGTTCCAAACTAAGTGATAAATGAGGTTTTCTCCTGGTCTTCCGGGTTCATTTGAATTTGATTGTACCCTGAGTAGGCGTCGAGAAAAATTAGAATCTCGTGGCCGGCCGTGGCATCGATCATGCGATTGATGTTAGGCAATGGGAAAGAGTCGTTAGGGCATGCCTTATTTAAATCCTTATAATCTATGCACATTCTAAGTTTGTTCTATTTTTTAGGGACTACAACTACGTTGGCTAACCATTTGGGGTATTTTACCTCCCGAATAGACCTATTTTAAGAAGTTTAGTTGCATCATTCTTTATGAACGCATGTTGCACCTCGAACTGGGGCCACCTTTTTCGCTTTACTGGTTTGAACCTGGGGTCGAGACTTAGCTGGTGTGTTGTTATTTCCGATAGGATCCCTGTTATCGATAAGAAATTGAATGAGTTTTTTCCTGAGCTCGGGGGTTAACATTGTTCCTAGGTATACCTTTATCTCGGGCATGTACTCGATCAATATGACCTATTCCAGTTCCTCGACCGTCGACTTAGTTGCATCTGACTTTTCGAGGGTAATGAAAGTTTGAGGAGTAAGGAAATCCTCTCCTTCTTCTTCGATCACATGTTCCTCCGGTTCGATCGAGGCTGATGACGGTGATTGCTATTTGGCCATCTGGTTATCTTTGGTGCTCGATTTTTTCAAGGTCGAAGTCATAGGTATCGATTTCACCTCATCGACTGCAAGCATTTTCTTTTGTTGCGTGTTGCTCTATGTAAACTATTTTCACACCATCCACTGTTGGGAATTTCACCATCTGATGAAGGGTTGAAGGTACTGCCCTTATGTTGTGGATTCATGGCCTCTCGAGTAGTGCATTATATCTTATGTCGCCTTCGATGACATGGAATTTTGTATCTTGGATGGTCTCGTCCACGTTCACTGGTAGGATTATCTCCCCCTTCGTTGTTTCGCTTGCCATGTTGAAGCCATTTAGGACTCGAGATGCAGGTTTAATTTGGTCATGCAGGTTGAGCTACTCTACAGCCCTCGATCTGGTTATGTTTGCTGAACTACCTGGATCCATGATAACACGAATAACTTGAATTTTATTTTAAAAAAATAGAAATTACCAGGGCATCATTGTGCGGCTGAGATACGCCTTCCGTTTTCTCGTCATTGAATTATAGGACGCCATCGGTCACATAGCTCCAAGTCTGTTTTTCTCTTGTAATCGACACCTTGGTGCGTCTAAATATAGCCCTTTTGTGGAACATCGACACCGCCAACGATCATATGAATTACATGTTGCGGTTCTTCCTGCTCATTTTTTCTATTTGCATCTCTTTCCCTGAAGTGGTTCTTAGCTTGTTAATGAGAAACCCTTGAAGATAAACCTCGTTGTTAAATCGAGCTACCTCCTCTCTCAACTGCCTGCAGTATTCGTTCCTATGGCCATGTGTGCCATGATATTTACATATCAAGTTTGGATTCCTTTGAGAAGGATCAGTTTGTATAGGCCTGGGCCACCTGATGTCTTTGATTCTTCTAATAGCTGACACGATCCCCGATGCATCTACACTGAAATTATACTCCAACAACCAAGGTGCTTATGTAGGGTCGGTATGTTTATAAAAACCATGCTTACTCATAAGGCCCCGAGGATTCTGTCCTCGATCATTTCTCCGATCATTCCGAGGGGGTTGCGCCCGAATCGTTATTTCTTCTTTCCGAGACATATAGTTGATATCGTTCCCTATTTGATCTCAGTTCCCTATATGTATCCCTCGTGGCTTTAACCGCCAATCTATTTGGATAAATTGAGACCGAGGGGGATCCCAGCTGGTCGTCTTCGACCATGATCTTCGACTGATAACGATTATGTACATCTTCCCAAGTCACAACAAAATACTCGACCAGATTTTGCTTCAACTGTCATGACGCGATCAAAGTCCGCTTGTTCAATCTCTACATAAAAGCTTGTACTGCCCAATCATCTGAGATCGGTGGTAATTCCATTCGCTCCATTTGAAATCAGGATATAAACTCCCTTAGCATCTCATTATTCCTCTATCTTCTCTTAAAAATGTCTGATTTCCTTGTCGCAACCTTTATGGTCCCGGCATGTGCTTTCACGAAGGCGCCTGCTAACATAGCAAACGAATCGATAGAATTCGGTGGAAAATTATGATACCAAATCATGGCTCCCTTTGACAAAGTTTCCCCAAATTTTTTCAACAATACTAACTCGATATCATTATTATTCAAGTTGTTTCCTTTAATCTCACAAGTGTATAAGGTAATATGTTCATTAGGATCGGTTGTCCCGTTGTATTAAGGTATATCGGGCATGCAAAACTTTTTAGGAATGGGATTTGGAGCCTCACTCGGAGGGAATGGATTTTGTTTGAATTTTTTTGCATCCAAACCTTTCAAGACTAGGGGTTCCCTCGGTATTTGATCAACATGGGAGTTATAAGTCTCTACTTTTTTGTCATTATGCTCAATCTTCTTCTACCCGAACTCGATTCTCTTAGTGAGTTCCTCGAGCATCCTCATAATTGTGGGATCTGTTCTCGAGCCATTACCGTTTAATCTTTCCGACATCGGCTCAGTACATCGAGTGTTTTCTGATTCGACTATACTTGGAGTTTTGTGATGACTTTGAAGCTGAGCGATAAAGACATGTTAAGCTTGTAGCTTCTCGAATATTACTTGGAGGCTAACTCACCCATCTCATATCCCATGTGTTCTTTGGCCACCAGATCTGGCTTCCTTGCGTACACTTCCTCCGGGGTCTGCGCCTAAATCCGCATTCAGAGCAATATGCGAACTAGCATCGGCTTGTTCCATATTTGGCACTTCCCCGGGGTTAATCGGTGGTACACCGACCCCTACATTGTTGTTTTCCCCATGAAATCCAAGACCCTCATCGCTGTGTACGGGTGCTTTTTGTGAGTTTGACTTGTTTAACCTGAGAACAAAAATTCTTGACAAGAACAGGTGTGAAAATAATGTGTGTTATCAGAATCAGTACCGAAACAACCACTAGTATCTTTAGCCCCACGATGGGCGCCAAACCGTTTAGCTCGAAAATACGAGTAACAATTAAACTTAATTTATGGTTTTAAAGATATGTGATTTAGTTCAATACTAATTAATAACCATGAAATCTAACGTATAAATGAAAGAAATAAGTAATATCAAACCAGTGTGCAAGCCAGTCTTGACCTCAAGCTAAGGTAGTCTCGAGGTAGGTCAAGAACAATAAAGTAAGAACAATAAAGTTAAAGGGCAATTCTGGTGAGCAATGAGCAAGAAAGTAAGAGATTATATTCTTTTGCCAATGATTGATGATGGTTACAAATGATTTGGGTCCCCTTTATATAATAGAGTAACCCTAAATAAGGTATATATCTATTTATAGTAAGGAATCTTATTGGGACGGTTGTCTAACCGCCTAGTACGGATTAGTACCAAATCATACAAATCCATTTCGGAATTTATACCATGATCTTGGGGACATGGCAGGAATCTTGTTCATTCTGTTACAAACCCATAACGGTATCATCTCGGGGTTGGTCATACTCGGCTTCGGTGCCCATCGCGTACTTCAATCCTCGAGATTTGCATTCTGTCATCGGGCTCGAACTCGACCCATCCTGAATTCGGGCTTGAAGCAGACCCTTCAAGCCCGTAAAATCGGGCATACCTGATTTTGACCGTATACACAGGTACAATTGTGTATCACCCCATCTTAAGACTAGAAAAGGAACTCGATTGGTTAGATTTTAAGCTAATAACAAAGATCGACCAGCTTTTTAAAGGAACCACAACCATTTTATCTTTTCAACTAATGATGTGGAAATAAATTCCTATTCAAGTGACTTAAGTGCGTTACTTTAAGTTTTTAGATTTCCTAAACTGTTAGAAAAAGTAGATGCTTATGAGAGTTTAGAGGTTACTGAATATCAATTGGCTATTTGAGTAGTCTGGCTTTATATATTCTTGAAATTTTAGACTCTGAACCTAATGCCCAATTGCAACTTTATTTCGGGGTATTTGTATCTATATCCGCTTTTTGTGTCACATTTTAATTTGTGTCCGCTTTGCGAAAAATTGCAAGCGTACCCACTTTTTCACATAACTTCAGCACACGGGGCTGAAGTAGCAAAGACAATCACGCAAAACTTCAGCATTCTAGTAGTCGGGCCTGAAGTTCAGCTCTAGAGCTGAAGTTTTTGTTTTGTAACTGGCGAACTTCAACTCTAGAGCTAAAGTTTTTGTGTTGTAACTGGGAAACATCAGCTCTAGAGCTGAAGTTTTTGTGTTGTAACTGGGAAACTTCAACTCTAGAGCTGAAGTTTTTGTGTTGTAACTAGGAAACTTCAGCTCTAGAGCTGAAGTTTTTGTGTTGTAACTAGGAAACTTCACTGGGTATATTTGCTGATATAATCATCTTTGCAGTCCATTTTTCCTAGAGTTCAAAGTTACCACTGTAATAACCTTTCAGTCAGAGCAATCGAAGTTACATCCAAAATCCAATTTCAAAAATCTTAGATCATGGGTGAGCATCTTTGTATCTTTGTCAATAGCTGCACATATGTACTGTGTCTAAAGTCGTCATCTTATCTGTAGCACGCAGCAGAAAGTTAGCACCTTGCAATGTTATTAATAATATATAAATATAGCCTTCTTAAATATGTTCCAGGGATGCTGAAGTTTCTGCGTACATAAATGGGTGAAAACTCGCTTCCTCAGTATATTTGCTTTAGCTTCATTAATCAAAGAGAGCAATGTTGAAGTCATCGTTGTAGAAGAGGAAGAAAGAAAATGAAAGAGGAGAAGTAGGAGGAGAAAGGGAGCTGAAATTGTTTAAAAAGTGGGTACAAATTAAATAAAAAATAAAAAAATAGATATAGGTTAAATGAGGGCAACCAAATAGGACGTCCCGTGCAATTTTTACATTTATTTCCATGCCAAAAGCTGTCCAAAGGCACGGAAGGTCATTCAAGAGACTATGTCTAGGAGCACATTCCACCGGTTCCATCTATTGAGACAACCATATTGATAATGCAGTAACATATTGCTTTATCAGGGTAAGTATTATGTTTTGCCCGGTTTCATTCATTTTCCTTATACCATATCAACGAGGCATGGTTTTATTATTTGAATTTCAAGTGAAATTGCGATAGTGCTTTGAATATTTATTTCAAATAAGAATTAATTTTTCATGAATGTGCTTTCCTCTTATTCGGTTTCCTCCCCTGGTTTTCCCGAGACTATTTTTTGAAAATTGGATTCTAAACCTCCTTTTTCTCGGGTAGCAAATTAGGCGACATTAATGAATACTGAGAATGTATTTCCATGATTTTGGAGGTCTTTATCTGATTTCAATAAAAGAATTCCTACATTTGTCACACCTTCTGTTTACCACCCGAGAGGTATGTAAGGGAATTTTTTCAATTAAAATGACATAAATCGAAATGGGATTAATTAATTTATCAGAGTCGCCATTTGGAATAGTTTATTTGGTGTTTCAAGTCACCGGTTTATTTTAAAATCTCAAATCGAGAAAACTCTGACTTTACTTTATAAGTCTACGAACCAGAAATTCTAGATAAGGAATTATGTTAACCCAGGAGAAGGTGTTAAGCATTTCCGGGTTCCGTGGTTCTAGCACGGTCGCTTAAACTATTGATAATTGGCCTATATCTGATTAATTATGCATTTTAAACCTACGTGCATTTTTAACTTTATAACCGCTTTTAATCTTTTTGAGGAAAACTCATGATTGTTTTTTTAAAACACATCGTAAATCATGCTACATGAAATACACCCGCGGTTCACGACACGTTTATTTTATTTAACATTATTGGAAATTATAGTCGGGTCACATGAAATGTACACCCGAATTTTAGCAATTATAAATCACAACTACGTCACGGGAACTGTACCCATAGCCATGATAAATTAATGTAGCTCGCCTAAAGCAAATTACGAAGAGTCATTTTTAATAATTAAGTTACAACATTTGTGAGGGCCATGGATGATCTAATTATGTATGGCATACCTCAATCCATTTTCTCTTTAAAGAAATTGTATTTAGCTAGAATAAACTAGAGACGTTTAGATCTTGATCTAATTGATGAGGGTCATGGATGATCTAATTTTAGATAGTACACCTCAATCCATTTTTTTTTAAAGGAACTGTATTGAACTACAGCAATCTAAAAGCAGGTTTTTAATTATTTGAAAATAAATGGGACAGTAACAAGCCCAATACATTAAAAGGATCCCTTTTTTGAAAGAAGTATGGTTGACGGAACTAGGCTCAGAATCGAGCCCAAGAATGAGGAGGGAGGTGAAGATGGTCGCAATAGCTTTGATTAGGCCAAGCATCAGGCCCAGCTTTTAGAGATAAACCTCCAGTAGTGGAAATCCATTTTTGTCATGCTAAACAGAAGCAATTTAAAGGATAGCCTGCTACAAGCTAGCTGGGCTCTAAATTGAGCCCAAAGGTGAAAATGAGCAACAAATAAATTCCTTAAGTCAGAACTTGACCAGGCTGTCTCCACTGGGACTAAATCAAGCCCAAATGAGACTCCTCTTCCTCTGAATTAATATATGACCCAAAAGATTACGAATCCAGCAAAATCAAAGGGCTAAACATCCGTGTCAGAAGCCCAACAGTATTAGTAGTAGCAAAAGGGATCAAACATTATTTGCTCATAAACTACCTTGAGCTTAAACTCAGAATAAAGTAAGGCCAATAACATGCTAATAAAGAAAAGCTTATTGACACTTAATGTAGTTCTTTATATCACAATCACCACACTCATAGATCGATCTAGCAAAGATTCACTTTCTTAATTTATGCATTACCCTGGATCTAAACCAGCCATTAATCTAACAATGTTGGCACTCAAAATGATTTGACATGATAATACACATACACACATTATGCAATCAGCAGTTTCCCATCACAGTTCTAATAAATTACAACTGGAACATCGGTACTAATTTAAACCTTGAACACTTAAACTTTGTGAAACATGCTAGAGAATAGGATACTAATGTCAACACTTAACCAAAACTGAAATCAGTAATTACAAAACCAAACAAAATAACAGGTGCTAAACGAAAGAAAAAGATCTGAGAGTTCATTCCAACTCAAACATGTTAAAACTTTAACTTGTCATTTCAGGGGTCATGAAGATACCTGGATACAGCCAAAAAATAAAGCTTCAGCAAAAGATAATGAAATCCGCAGTAGTTAGCAGCAGTAGCACCAAATTTAATCCACATTCCACCCAGAAAATCAATAAAATATTAAGAGCTTCAGCTTAGAAGACTAGGAATTCTCATGAAAATCCTTTTGAACTCTAGGAGAAACCAGATGTGCAATCCGAGCCAAACTTTTAAAAAAAATGCAGAAAACTTTTTGAGTCTGTTTTAGTGTATGAGTGTCTGCTCTCTTTTGAGTGAAAGAGTAGTATTTCTTATAGGCCTAAAAGGCCATGTGCTGGATAACCAATCAAGGAAATATTCCCTTCAGCCTGAAAAGGCATCTTTTAACCACCTGGGACAGCTGGCTGTCCCTTATTGGCTCAGCATTTTGTGCTAACCAAATAGGGATAGTTGCCCCCTATTTTTAGAACATTTCTAAGGCAGCCTTATCCCATTCCACTAGTTCTTGACTCTCAAATGACCCCCCCCCCTAAGTTTTTATTATATCCAATTAAACCCCTAGAAATTACAAACTGAAGCAAACAAAACAAAAACTCGAATTAAAAACAGGGGAAAATCAAACGGACCAAAATTCTAATTCAATTAAGCTTTTTACTAGACCTAAGTTCTTTTGTTAAGAAACTGGAATAAAAAAATGAATCAAGAATAAAAGCAGTATTTAAACCTAACACTAATCATGAGTCTAAAGGGAAAATCATTAAACCCCATTAATAGGTACTAAGAGGAGAATTTTAACCAATATCTAATTATGTACTGATCACAAGCAACTACAATTAACCCAACTAATTCATGCAAGCTAACACAGAAAACAAGTATGAAAACTAAACTCTACCAGGAAACAAACGAAAACACCATTAATTAGCCTAGCCAAATCAATTTGAACTTTCTGACCTTAATTAGTTAACGATGAAATCCAAATAGAATTAACCTAACAAATGACGACTACTTAAAAGAAACAAAGATGAATGGAAACTTTGAATTAACACAAAAAAACAAAAAAAGTAATACTAGACGAAGAATAAGAACACAAGGAGAAGGAATACTTACTAAAAACATGGAGGAGAAACCAACAGACTTGGGTTTGAACTTTGATATTGTTTAAAATCGACCCCAAATGGTTATTCTTGTCAAGAAAAACCATTCGGGGTGAATCTTAACACTATCAATTTTGGAAAAATAAAAGGAGGCAGTCATGCATGACCTAGGGCTTTTAGGACTCTGGGGTCCGGAACTTGCCAATTTGTAAGGATTTTGATGGGGGTACTTGGTGAATAGTGGTGAGGGAAAGACAGGGGTTGTAGGATGTGAATTCAGGGCGGTTTGAGTAAGTTAAGATTTTTGGGGTTGGTGTGTAGATCTGAAATTCGAGAAGCTTGGTGGGGATTTGAAGGGAACCGTTTAGGGATTTAGAATAAGGAGGGGATGAGGATAGTCTGGTAAAGATTTTGGGAGGTTTGGAGTACTGGAACCGCCGTGAGGCAATTTTTGGTGGGTGGTTGACGGCGGAGACAGTAAGGATTTTGGGGCGGCGGTCTCTAGGGTTTGGATTAGGGCAGATGAAGTTGAGGGTTAGGATTCGAATGAGGGGGTGGAAGGTCTTCAGATAGTTTTATATTGGGGGATTATTAGTTCCAGACCATTGGATCACTAGGATCCAACGGCTGTGATGAAACAGGGACAAAACAGGGTCGTTTGTGGTGAGGGGAGGATACCTGGACCAGGTAATTTGATTTGGGCTTGGGTTTAGGTTAGTTTGTAACGGGTTTTGGCTTTAAAAATGTCCCAAAATCAGAGCATAAACCCCTTTTTCACTTAACCAATTATTTCCTTTTTCTTTTCTTTTCTTTAATTAAAAATCCTATTGTCACGACCCAAAATTCACTAAGGGTCGTGATGGCACCGGACACTGTTGTCAGGTAAGCTAACCCAAAATACTTAATTGAATTCTGTCAGATAATAAATAATGAAATTTACAGAATTAACCATGGAGTCTTTAACAAACTTAATACTGAATAATCCAAAAACCATCCCAGAACCCGGTGTCACAAGTGCATGAGCTATCTCTAGGAAATAATATAATACAACAGTTGTCCGTAATACAAATTGAACAGAAAGTAAGTACAGTAATCTGGAAAAAAAGAGACTCTGCTGGCTGCGGGTCGGCTCGAGAAGTACAACTTACCTAAGTCTCTGTATCAACCATGCTGCTACGCCCACTAGGCCACTAGAGATGCATGTGCCTATGCAATAAAAATGCACAACAAGTGTAGTATGAGTACGAAAATAATGTGTACCCAATGAGTATCCCATCTAATCTCGAAGAAGTAGAGACGAGAGGTCAATTTCGACCCTTACTAGTGGTCCAATGATAATATATTATTGATGCGAGTAATCATGGATTGATTAAGAATGACAGAAATTTCAAATAAGTCACGAACAAGTAAAAGTTTCCTTTTTATACTAAAAATCTCCGGATTCATAATTTATTAATCTTCAATTATCTCAAGCCAGGGAGGGCAAATATCAATATCACCAAATCTCAAGGCAAGCAATACAAGGATGCGCAAATCCTACCGAGGTCGTACGTCCCGATCCAATAATAGTTAAACTGTGCATTGCCAAGGGTCGAACGGCACGAACCATAGATGCATCTATTTAATCTACCGAGGCGTTCGGCCCGTTCAAATAATATACCCATGGCAGCGTGCCATCCGATCCACACGGACAGTCAATCAAGAAGTCAACATGGAACAATTTTCCAAAGAAAAACCAATTCTCTTTTAACAATTTAAGAAAATAAAGTTTAAATCTTTTTTTTGAGAAATTCATTTACTAATTCGATGTGATTTAAGCAATTCAAGTTGTCAATAAGATTACAAATAATCCAAGTATAGCATGTTTTTGGGTCCTAGACTACCCGGACTTAACATAATAGTAGCTACGCATGGACTCTCGTCACCTCGTGCATACGTAGCCCCCACAAATAGAAGCATATAACCAATTATATCACCTATGGGGACAATTCCCTCTTACAAGGTTAGAAAGGAGACTCACCTCGCTCCGAAGATCCATAACCGGCATTCCACGCCTTTCCGAAGACTTAAATTAATGCACAACGCTCCAAAACTAGCCAATAATTATGCAAAATCCATTAATATATGTTCAAGTACTCATAATAATCCAATTTATAGCAATCCCTAACCCCAATCGAAAAATTAACAAAATTTCCCTCGGGCCCACGTTCCCGAATTCCGAAATATTTTTGAAGATAAACTTTACCCATGAACTCACGAACTCAAATATATGATTTTCTCTTAATTCCATACCCAAAATCGTGGTCAAATTCCAAGAATATCAATTTTCTAAGTTTTCCCTCAAACCCCAAGTTTCTACAAATTTTCATGTCCAAATCTGTATATAATCATGTATTTAACTCAAGATACGTGAGGAATAGATTACCTTATCATTGATGATGAAAATCCTCTCTTATAACCCTCCAAGAATCGCCCAAGCCAAGAAAATATGAGAGGAAATGGCCAAAACCCGACTTTGAAACAACCCACTGTCTCCAGCACTTTCGCACCTACGGTCCCTTGACCGCTTCTGCGGTTCCGCAGGTTGCGGTTCAAATACCGCTTCTGCGGTCCTCACCAGGCTGCCCTTTTCCGCTTCTGCGTCTCCTCCACCGCAGGTGCGGTCCCGCATCTGCGATAAAACGACCGCATCTGCGGTCCCAGCTCTCTTCCGCCCATACCTCATCTGCGGCTTCTTGGCCGCTTCTGTAGCTCCGCATCTGCTGCCCATTTCTCGCAAGTGCGTTTATGACAGCAACCAGTAACTTCAGCCCTCCAAAAAATTCCATTATTGATCCGTTAACCACCCGGAATCCACCCGAGGCCCTCCGGACCCCCAACCAATCATACCAACCAGTCCCAAAACACATTACGGACTCGCTCGAGGACTCAAATCATATCGAACAACGCCAAAACCACGAATCGACCTTCAATCCAAGCTTTATGAACTTTAGAACTTCAAATTTCTACTCTCGATGTTTAAACCGATCAAATCACGTCCGATTGACCCCAAATTTTGCACACAAGTCACATTTGGAATTACAGACCTACTCCAACTTCTAGAATCGGATTCCGACCCCGATATCAAAAAGTCCACTTCTGGTCAAACTCCTCAAAACCTTCAAATTTCTATCTTTAGTCAAATGACTTCAAAATGACCTATGGACCTCCAAATTCACTTCTGATCACGCTCCCAACTTCAGAATCCCCATACGGAGCTACTCCCAAACTCGGAATCCCAAACAGACATCGGTAACACTGAAATGCACTTTAAGCCAAACTTATGAAATTTCTTCCAAAATGGTAACTTCCACAACAGGCACCAAAACACTCCCAAGTCATCCAAAACCCAATTTGAGCATACGCCCAAGTCCTAAATCATCATACGAACCTGTTGGAACCTTTAGATCCTGATTCCGAGGTCGTTTACTCAAAAATCCAATCCTAGTTAATTCTTTCAACTTTAAGCTTCCGAAACGAGAATTCTCTTTCCAAATCAATTCTGAACTTCCCGAAATTTAATTCCGACCATGCGTACAAGTCATACTACCTAAAATGAAGCTGCTCATGGCCTCAAACTGTTGAACGACGTGCTGGAGCTCAAAACAACCGTTCGGGTCATTACACCTATATTAAATTTCTAAATTAATCTAATATTATAAAATTAAGCTAATTATCTAATTATAAAAATTACTTGATCCTAAATTAAAAGAGAAAAATCAATAATCTAAAAATTAAAAGGTAAAAATGTAAAATGAGCCATTTTTGTGATTTTTATTTTTAATAAAACAAATAATTAACTAAAAATGTAAAAACAAATCCTAAATGCAATGCATGGTATTTTTGACTTTTTCATGTTTTTTAATAAAAATTAAACGTGCACAAAAATGCAAACAATTAATAAAATCCTACAAAATTCCTATAAAATGAAAGATAATTGGGAAAAATCTATTTTCTTGGATTTTATAGGAGTAATTCATATAGGGCAAAAATCACATGCTCACGCATTCACTCGGTGATTAATTGATCAATTCTTACTAGGCAAATAGCAGAAGATCGCAGCCCTGGATTTTTGTTGCTTGGAAGGTTTGTGCAACTAGTTCAAGAGGTTAGTGCTTCTAATCTCGTTATTATTGCGTTGTCTAGTTCACATGTATTTGATGCCCGGTTTGTGTGCTTGCTTCCGCTGTGCATGTTCTAACAATTGGTATCAGACGCCGTCTTACATCTAACTAGATAATGTAATACAACATGCATAGAGTAATATTAAAATGTGTTATTTATTGATACATGTTTAGGATGATTATTCTATGTTAAAAATGTGATTGTATTTATTAGTATCTTAATTCTGTAATTCTGAAATTATGAATTAATATACACATATATAAAAAATGGTTTATATTTAAATAACAGTCTGTTCAAATTACGTTTTTTGCTGAATAGCAATTTTTTTGATAAAAACATGACTGTGTTTTTGAATGCTATTAATGCTGTAATTATGGGTTAATATACATATGCATAAGCAGTGAATTAATACCATTAATCTGTTTTAGTTGCGTTTTGTCCATAATCACAGTGTTATATTAATAAAAATTTGACTATTTTGTATGATATTAGTTCTGTATGTTTGGATTAATATACAGAATTATGAACAGTACCATTTTGACTAGTGAAAACATATTGTTTTTACAATTCTGTCTAAACATGTTTTTATTAAATAAAAAAAATATTTTGAGTTCTAAAATCATGTGTTAACAAACATCAGTATATTATGTGATTTGAACAAGTCAAAATAATTAAAAACCCTTAAAACGCCAAAAATAGAATTCTAGTCACGCGTAGAATTCTGAAATTCCGTCGAACTCCGATTGACCTCAAATTTGGTAGGTTCATCGGAAACGGCCCAACTTAAAAAACTCATTAGCCTTTCTAATGATGTACGTCGTTTTTTGGGCATTGGGGGTCGTTTAGATGGAGTTTGGCCTTTTTTCTATTTTTTGGAATTTTTTTAATAAAAAAAATATTAATAGAAATCTGTGATGGTAGGGTTCAATTCCCATTGTTTCCAATCATGTTTTACAGTAATATAATGAATTTATATGTTGACATAGGTCTTCTTCCACATCGAATAAATTCATTATAGATGATTACTGTAGTTTTGCCTCTAGTTATTTCATTACTTGTATTAACTCTCCAACTGAGTTACATGTTGATTGAATGAAACTAAAGTTTATAAAAATGATATTTACCTATCTTAAATTAACAGTTTACTCTCCATTTGAGTTGGTCCTGTTTAAATTTATGGGGTTAATATCTTACATCACTCATATATTTTGCATGAATAGTTAAGTTTTCCTAACTAATCTAACTGTTCAATGAGCATGGTTATATGTGTAATGTGCCTTTTTTATCATTCTAAATACATAACTAATGATCTATTTAATGTGAATATCTCTCAGATTAACCATGTCTTCATTCAACCCACTTACCTCAATTTTGAACCAAAACAAGTTAGAAGGACCAAATTATGTTGACTGGAAAAGGAACCTTGATATTGTCCTAACTGCTGAAGGTTACAAATTTGTAATCACTGAGGAGTGCCCAGAAAAACCTGAAAATGCCACTGATGATCAGGTTAAGGCCTATGACAAATGGGTTAAGGCTGATGAGATGGCGCGATGTTACATTCTTGCCTCTATGGCTAATGTTTTGCAACATCAGCATCAGTCTATGGGGTCTGCTTATGATATGCTCGAAAGTCTCAAAGAGATGTTCGGTGAGCAAAATCGTACAGCTAAGCAGACAGACATGAAAGCCCTTTTGAACACCAAGATGGCTGAAGGATCATCGGTCAGGGACCATGTTCTGAAGATGGTGAGTCTTCTGAATGAACTGGAGGTCTTTGGAGCTGTGATTGATAAGGAATCTCAAGTTGAGATGGTCCTCCAGACTCTGCCTGACAGTTTTCAACAGTTTCGCTTGAACTATAATATGAACAAAATGGATTTGTCACTAGCGAAATTGTTGAATGAGTTGCAAGCGGTAGAATCTATTATCATACAACAAGCTCCAGTTGTGGCACTCAATGTTGAGAAAGCTTCAGTTTCTAAGTCGAAAGGCAATAAGAAAAAGAAGAAGGCTCAAAAGGTTCTGGCACCTGGTGGTGCGGCTGGTGTGAAAAAGCCCAAAGGCAAGTGCTATCATTGCAAGTAACCTGGGCATAACAAGAAGCAATGCCCTGCCTATCTAGCAAAGTTGAATAAGTAAGATAATTCAAATTTAAATGTCGTTGAAACTTGTTTAGTGGCTGTCTCTACCATGTTTTGGTGTGTAGATTCGGGAGCCACTAATCATATCTACACTACTTTGCAGGGGTTTCAGGAAACGCGGCGGCTAAGTGAGAATGAAGTTTGCGTTTTTCAAGCCAATGGCGAGCCATCACCAGCTTTAGCTTTAGGAGATATTAGAGTTTAGTTTAGTAGTGATAGAGCTTTAGTTTTAAAAGATGTTCTCTATGTACCTTCTATTAGAAGGAATTTGATTTCGATTTCGAAAATAATGGATGCTGGTTATAATGTTTATTTTGCTAATAACTCTGCTGTTATTAAGTTTAATAAACATTTTATCTACACTGCTGCTAGAGTACATGGCCTTTTTATTCTTGATATATCTCCTCATGTGCTACAACAACCAAAAGAACTAAATAACATTAATCTACCACATAAAAGAAAATGTATTTCTGAACTGAGTCAAACTTATTTATGGAACTTACGTCTAGGCCATATAAATCTAAATAGAATTTCGAGATTGGTCTCTGATGGACCTTTGAGTTCATTGAAAGTGTAGTCACCACCAACATGTGAATCCTGTTTAGAAGGCAAAATGAGCAAGAGACATTTCCCCACAAAAGGAAATAGAGCCAGTGATAAGCTAGAATTAATTCACTCTGATTTGTGTGGTCCTATGAATATACAAGCAAGAGGTGGTTTTGAGTATTTTGTGACTTTTACAGATGATTACTCAAAATATGGATATATTTATCTGTTGCGACATAAGTCTGAATGCTTTGAAAATTTCAAAGAATTTAAGACGGAAACGGAGAAACGACATGATAAATTTATCAAAACATTGCGATTTGATCGTGGTGGTAAATACCTTTCTGCGGAATTCATAAAATAGTTATCAAATAATGGAATTATATCTCAATTATCTGCCCCAGGAACACCACAATAAAATGGTGTGGCAGAAAGAAGAAATAGGACCCTTATGGAAATGGTTAGATCAATGTTAAGTTATTCCGATTTGCCTTCTTCCTTTTGGGGATATGCTTTAGAAACAGCAAACTACATTCTAAATTTGGTTCCTTCAAAGTCAGTACCTTCAACTCTAGTAGAATTGTGGACTGGGCGCAAGCCAAGTTTACGGCATATTCGGGTTTGGGGTTGTCCGGCACATGTGCTGAAAGGGAAAGCGGATAAATTGGAATCAAGGACAGAAGTATACATTTTTATTGGATATCCAAAAGGAACAAAAGGCGGTTTGTTTTATTGTCCCAAAGAAAAGAAGGTAATTGGTACGACAAATGTCAGATTTTAAAAGAGGACTATATAACGAACCATATTCCTAGAAGTAAACTAGTTTTACAGGAATTAAACAATGGAGTAACTAAAGACTCATCTCTAGAATGTATCCCGGAAGCCAGTATTGACATACCACTGCATTATCATAGTGGGAGAAATGTCAATAGGCAGCAGATTGCACAAGAGCAATTGCCTGACATCTCACTACCCCAAAGTAGTGGGAGTAATGTTGAGCAACCTCAGAGTATTGAGCAACCTCAGATTGTTGAACAACCTGAAATTATTATGCAACCTGCACTCCAGGAAGAAGTTAATGATATCCCAGCACCGCAAGGTGTGGAGGATAACATTGAGGCTTCAGTTCCAGGAAATGATGATGTGATTCAACAACAAAATCAGCCTCCACCTGTAGTGACTAGTCGTAGTGGGAGAATTATTAGAAAACCTCTCCAGTTTGCGCTCTTGGGAGAATCTTATGATAGAATCCCTGAAGAGCCTAATACAGAACCTATTAATTACGACAAAGCACTACATGATGCAGAGTGCATAAATATGGGTTGATGCTATGAAATCTAAAATGGATTCCATGTACTCCAATCAAGTCTGGGATCTTGTATAATCACCTACTGGAGTCAAACTCATAGGTTGTAGATGGATCTATAAGAAAAAGAGAGGAGTGGATGGAAAAGTGCAAACTTTTAAAGCTAGGCTTATTGCAAAAGGGTTTACTCAAAAAGAATTGGATCGATTATGAGGAAACTTTTTCGCCGGTAGCCATGCTTAAATCCATTAGGATTTTCTTATCCATTGCTGCTCATTATGATTATGAGATATGACAAATGGATGTCAAGACCGCTTTTCTAAATGGAAGTCTTGATGAGTGTATCTATATGGCACAACCAATTGGTTTCATAAAAAGTGGCAATGAGCACATGTTGTGTAAATTAAAGAAACCCATTTATGGATTGAAACAAGCTTCTAGGGCATGGAACACTTGTTTTGACATATCGATTAAGACCTTCGGTTTTGATAAATGTGAAAATGAGTCTTGAGTCTATAAAAAGTGGAATGGAGATAAAGTTACATTTTTGGTTTTGTACGTAGATGATATTTTGCTCATAGGAAATAATGTGAGCATGTTGAATTTAGTAAAGAAATGGTTGTCCTCACGTTTCGATATGAAAGACTTGGGACAGGCAGCACATATCCTTGGGATCAAGCTTTTGCGAGATCGCAAGCAAAGGATATTAGGCTTGTCCCAAGCACTTTATATTGAAAGAGCTTGACACAGAAGATTTTTGACAAGTATGTAGAAGGAATGGGTGTTAGACTAGTAGACGCATGATTATGAGTCTAAGTGGGAGATTATTGGGATATACTATTAACTATGCGGTTTAGACATAGTATTATAATTTATTCTTTATGGAATAATTATTTATTTAATTTATTCAATTCAATAAAGTACTATTTTAAATAGATCATTTGTTACATGTGTGTCCTTCTAGTTATGTAGTAGACAATTTAGTATATGGAGTCTTAGCTCATGCACAGAAGATTAAATTGTTGGTTCTCATAATTAATAAACTATGTTCACAATCAAAGATATTGTTGGACAAAATATCATGATGATTGTAGCACAAGATTATCGTATAATTTGTCTTGAGTATGAGAGTAGTTTTACTCCAACTTCTTGTGCTAGTATACTCAATGTATATTAAACGGACCAAGTAGAGAAAATATATTTTTGTACTGAATATATAAAACATTTTCTCTAATTCATTAAATGAGCTTATACTCCTAATCTTGATATAATTATTATGATCAATGTAATTTGTTTATTGTTTTGATTTATCAAAAGGTACGACTCTATTTAGAGTTAGTATATGCCTAATAGATTGGACAATAACGAATAACATTTGTGAATAATAATTAGTTGATAGAATCCATGACTCGGTTTTGGGTTTAATGATACCCCTTTATGTAAGATTATAAGTTTTCATGTGAAAACCCGGCCGGTGGATTTGTATCCGTCACATGAAATAGTTTAAGCGGAATTATAAAGGATTTAATTAGTTAATTGAATTAAATTTTCAGTGATTTAATTTAATTAACTGGTATTTGAAATCTTAACATGGGGAGTAAAATAAGTGTTAACGAATTTTCGAAATTCTTATTGAGGAGTTCAATTGCAGTTTTTTAGTGGAATAAATTGCAATTAATTATTGTAAGAATTAATTCATGTCAATTTCGAATTCATACTATAATTAGTAGCCTCTTATTATTTCTGTGGTCCCTGCTATACCTAGTAAAAACCTGGACAGACTTGGGCAAAAAGTAGCTTGGGAGAAAAGTTATCCTTTTGAGTTAGAGTAGGATTCTACTTGCAGAATCCTACACATTTTTTAGCTCCTATTGTGGCTTAATTTCGGGTCTATTAAAGGAAGACTAGTTTCACCTAATAACTTACCTTTCAGTTGTATTGTTCTTGCCCACCCAATAGCAAAATCGTCCAAGGTTTTACTAGGCAAATAGTAGAAGACTGCAGTCCTGAATTCGTGCTACTTGGAAGGTTTGTGTAACTACTTCAAGAGGTTAGTGCTTCTAATCTCGTTATTATTGCGTTGTCTAGTTCACATGTATTTGATGTCTGATTTGTATGCTTGCTTCCGCTGCGCATGTTCTAACAAACACAAGAGCAAAACCCTTTAAATTTTTCATTAATTCGTAGTGTTAAAGATAATGTTGTATTTAATTTGTACTTTATCTCCTAGCTCGACGATATGACATCAAATGCCTATCCTAATCTTTGCTTTTAAGATTCTGTAGCCCATTGGCTTTATAAGGACATCAATTTGTAAATATTTTACAATAAATTCTATTCTTACCAACTGGGGTTTGTCTTATTGCATTGTTTTGTATGCTTCAATGATAAACATAAACACCAAAAAGGAATTATAAAAAATAAAATAAAATTGGATGAAACTAATATAGAGTAATCAAATATCGTGCAAGTTGATGAATACAAGTATAGTGAATGAACGTGAGTATTTCTTAATCAAATGTTCGGCGTATAATGACTATGGTTTTTTATCTCAAAATATGGTGTTTTAGATGCTAGTGGGGAACTTGGGAGATTCTTTTACGGAAGAGAACAAAATATTTTGGAATAAACGGAGAACGATTTAGAGAATTTTATTTTTATATACATTCAATTGACATTATTATTTGGTTTAAGCTCCTTCTAATATTACAAGATTTTATCATATATGATAGTTAGTAGTACTTTTCCTTATGAAATTAGTATTTGGTTTAAGCTCCTTCTAATATTACAAGATTTTATCATATATGATAGTTAGTAGTACTTTTCTTTATGAAATTAGTTTCTTGTTGGTGATTTGTCTTTATTAATTTTTAACAAGTAGGTGATTTGTCTTTATTAATTTTTAACAAGTAGGTGATTGTCTATATTTGCAATATTCGTATCAATGATGATATTTTGCGCCAAATCAAGAGAAAGAAATAACATTTTTTTACTAGGATAAGTTAATTTACAATATAATTTTCTATATTGTATGTTAGGTCACTTACCTACTAATTTTTTTTTTCCACTTTTCACTTTCACATGATTCCCAATTTGTAATCGGACAACTAACTCGGAGAAGATAATCCTGCTATTCCTCTATAGTTCCATACATGGGAGAATTTATAAGAGAGATTATGGAGCACTTGAACACACGGTCTCTATAAAAACTTAGATATTTTATGTATATATTTTTTTTAAATTGGTATAATATTAATTTTGGCGCTCATATTTCAAAAAGGTTGAATGGTGAACTTGGTTAAAGGTTAAAGTATTTATCAAGAGAAATAGAGATTGATTCCCACTTATTTAATAGTTCACCCATGTACTAATAATCCTAGCCTTTGGTTCCATACTAAACGAGCCACAAATAAAAAACTTTGCATATGAAAATTAAGGCAACTTGGACTAGTATTTGGCTACGATGAAAGACAAGAAAATTATAAGTGAATGCTAGTCAATATTTTAAAAAGGCGAGGGTGTGAGGTGAAACAATTTACTTAATACGGGGCGAAACAAAAGCCTCAATACATGAGGCATAAATCACACAGACTTTTACTTTTAAAATTTATGAATTAATAATATAGCATTATTACACAACAAATATAAAAAGATATATTAAAATTTCAAGAAAACTAAAAAGAATTAAAGAAACTCATATAAAATAATTTATCTAGCATATTTTATAAGTTTTAAAATAATGGAATACTGTTAAAGTTACTATGAAATTAAAATTAACTGCAACATCCTAATTTTCAAATAATTAAAAATCACATTTCTTGAAAAATATTATCAAACTACATATTTACCTCCTTAAAAGTGAATACTCAATGAATTTTATCAACACTACAATTTAAAAATATCACTCCTTCATGAGCAAATATAAAATTATTTTTAGATAGCAGATAATAAATGTATGATAATATAAAGATATAGAACTAAGACATGAAGATCTATCAAGTGAAAATATAAATTTGAGTTATTTATTTTCAGAAAAAATATTCAAATGATATTAACGTTCACGATGTTATCAATTACTCCCTCCGTTTCATATTAAATGAGGTACTTTCTTTTTTAGTCTGTTCCAAAACAAATGACATATTTCTAAATTTGGAAATAATTCAACTTTAAACTATTTCATTTTACCCATTTACCCTTAATGAGAAGTTTTATAGCCACACAAATGTCATGGCCCCACAAACTTTTTACCCCTTAAACATTTAAGACCACAAGTTTTAAAAGTCTTTTTTTTTTCTTAAACTCCGTGTCGAGTCAAACTACCTCATATAATATGAAACGGAGGGAGTAGTAACATGCAATACTATGAGTCACGATCCAATTCTGTTTTAGGCCGTGATGGTTCCCAGCACCATTGCCAAGCAAGCCAACAGTGAACAATTTAGTGATTTCCCATTTTTATAAGTTTTTCAAGTAAATAACTTCCTTAATTTAAAAGATATAATAAATAACAGGTTTAAAGTAATTAAAACGAAAGCAACTCATAACTGTAGAAATAAAACCAAAATCATAAGTCTACTGGTGTGTGCCAAGACCTGGTATTACAAGTGTATGGGCTACTAGTAGAATATACAAAAGATTTCTAATCTGCTGTCTGAAATGAAATAGACAGAACAATAAAACAAAAGAAAGACTCTGGCTACTGCAGAACGGCTTGGAAGGGCAGCTCACCGCGTAGTCTCGTGGCAAGGATCAAGTATGTGCGTCGGACTGATATCCAGATGCACCTGCCTCAGATCCTGCACATTTAAGTGCAGAAGTGTAGCGTGAGTATATAAACAACATGTACTCAGTAAGTATCCAGTCTAACCTTAAAGAAGTAGTGACGAGAGGTCGACTTTGACACTTACTATTGGCTAACAATAAGATGTCAAAATAATAACTAAGCGTGGGTTACATAAATATAACAGAAAACTCAAAAACAGGCATGATAAGCACTTTTTCCGTAAAGAACACATCTCAAGTTTATTTCCATCATTTAACAATTTATGACTCAAGTAAATGAACAATATCAACTATAAATGAATTCCAATGATTTATCATACGCAAATTATATCGAGGTCGTACGGCTCAATCCAACATAATATTTAAGTTGTCACAACTCGGATTTTTCACCCTCGGGAATCGTGATGGCGCCTACTCGTGAAAACTAGGAAAGCCGAGTACTATAGATTTTATTACTCTTTTTCTTTAACCTTTTAACGATTTCAAATTAACATGTGATCAACAGCGAAAAAATAAAAAAAAATAAAGAGATGCGGAAGACGAAATCTAACAATTTAACTTAATACGAATACGAATCCATGATAAAAATTCACCCATAACTGGTATCACAATCTCACGGGTCATCTAGGATTACGACAAATTAGGTCTGAACAAATAAAGTACATGTCTGTCTCTAAAATAGAAAAGAACAGGAAGCAACAAAGATAAGAAGGGGACGCCAGGGCCTGCGGACGCCTGCAGGACTACCTCGGGTCTCCGATGGACTGAAGGCAGCAACCTCAATGTGGTCCAAATGCTCCAGTACCAAGATCTGCACAGAATGTGAAGTGTAGTATCAGTACAAACGACCCCATGTGCTAGTAAGTGTCGAGCCTAACCTCGGCGAAGTAGTGACGAGGCTAGGACAAGACTACCAAATAAACCTGCGTAGTTAAAGTATATACGACAAATAATAATAGTGGAAACTAGCAGTTAAAAATGGGAAGGGGGAACATGTTGCGGGGGATATCAAGTACTAACAGAATTTCAGTAAAGAAGAATAAAGAACACCATAATTTCATCTCAGCAAGAATAAAGAAAACAGTAACGAGTCAATATTCACTTTTATCCTTTCTTGTTGCGGCGTGCAACCCAATCCCAATCATATAATGATGTTGCAGCGTGCAGCCCGGCTCCACATGTTCTTCCTTATTACTCATTGTTATGGTATGCAACCCGATCCTATATAATATTATTGCGGCGTACAACCCGATTCCAATATAATATTGTTGCGGCATGCAACCCGATCCCAATATACAAATCAACACCGATCACAAAAGAATCTCGGCCAGGGAACAATAGTATAACAACAATATCCTGGCAAAGGAAACAATATCATAAGCAATAACATCCCGGCAAGGGAAACAATATCATAAGTAATAACATCCCAACAAGGGAAACAATATCATAAACAATAATATTCCGGCAAGGGGATCAACAATATATCTCATCTCCTTTCCAAAATCACTTCATAACATAAGTCTCAACTTGAGCCAATGCTCACAATGGTCAATTCCCAAGAATACTTTAATAAGCCTTGTTTAACATTTATATTTATCATATTAAGCATGGACAATACACAATAGAGTCATAACAATCATAGCATAAGACCCACGGGTATACTTGACACCAACGTATAGATTCTCGTCATCTCACCTATACGACGTACTCAACATTTAACACATAGCAAATAAGACCATAACTCTTACTCCCTCAATTTAAGGTTAGACCAAATGCTTACCTCAAATTCCACGGCCAAACTCAAGCCTCAAGCACCGCTTTTCCTTTAGATTTTGCCTCATATTTACTTGTATCCAACCAAAATTAATTTAACAACATCAATAAATGCTAAAGAATTCAACCCCAATGCTAAATTATAAGTTTTCTATCATTTTTCCCAAAAAATCAAAAATCGTTCCGAGTCCGCTTGGTCAAAACCCAAAGTTCGGACCAAAACCCGATTACCCATTCACCCACGAGCCCAAATATGCAATTAGTTTCGAAATCCGACCCCAAAACGAGGTCTAAATTCCAATTATTCAAAAAGCCCTAATTTTATCCAAAATCCCTAATTCTACCATGGAAGAACAATATTTAGGCCTAGAAATCTAATGGGTGTTGATGGAAAATGAAGAAGATGGGTTTAGGAACACATACCTATGATTTGGTGTTGAAACTTCTCTTCAAAAATCAACTAAGGTCTGATTTTAGGTAAGGAAATGTGAAAATATGGCTTATTCCCGTTTTGGTTCTATTTTTAATTCACTGGACAGACCTTCTTTGCGTTCGCGAAGGGTCTGTTGCGTTCGCGAAGGGTCTGTTACGTTCGCGAAGCTTTGGCTAGAAGCGCCTTCGCATTCGTGAGGTACTGTATGCGTTCGCGAAGGTTCACCTCCCCCCCCTGAACTTTGCATTCGCGAGCCAATTGCCGCATTCGCGTAGAGCATTTTTTCCTTCCCCCAGTTCCCTACCAAATGGCCTTCGCGTTCGCGATAGCAGGTCTGCGTTCGCGAAGGGTAATACCCCCAGTGCTTTGCATTCGCGACCTGTGTCTCGCATTCGCGTAGAAGGAATTTTCCTTTCGTCCCACTTTGCTCTTCATGTTCGCGAGAGTTCCTTCGTGAACGCGAATAAGGGATTACATGTGCACCTGCAACAGCTATGACAGCAGAAATTCTAAGATTCAAAACATCCCGAACTCCAACTAAAACTCACTCGAGCCATCGGGACTCCAAATTAAACATGCATACTAATCTAAAAACATCATACGAACTTACTCGTGCGATAAATCGCCAAAATGACATCTTTAACAACGAATTTAGCATCAAAATCTAAGAAAAATCTCAAGAACTCTTAAGTTTCAAATTTCACAACTGAGGGTCCGATTCACGTCATATGAATTCCATTTTTAACCAAATTTTACAGGCACAACTTAAATATCATATTAGACCTGTACTGGGCTCCAAAAACAAAATACGGGCCCGATACCATCAAATTGAAACATCTTCAAATTTCCAAAAACTCTTATAATCTCAGTTAAACAATTTCTTTCAAAAATTCATTTCTCTGGCTTGGGACCTCGGAATTCAATTCCGGGTATACGCTCAAGTCCCATATTTTCCTACGGACCCTCCGAGACCATCAAATCATAGGTTCGGGTTCGTTTACCCAAAATGTTGACCGAAGTCAACTTAAATTCACTTTTAAAGGTAAAATTAGCATTTTCCTCAAATTTTCACATAAAAGCTATCCAGATATACACTCGTACTGCGCACGTTAAATCGAGGTGAGACAAAAGGAGGTTTTCAAGGACTCGGAACACAGAATTTACTTTTAAAACAAGTGATGACCACCTCTAAATTAATCGTTCGTCCTCGAACGGACATATAAAAGAAGTACCTGAGTCGGGAAAAAGATGGGGATATCGGCTCCACATATCAGACTCGAACTCCCAGGTCACTGCCTCAATAGGCTAACATCTCCATTGAACACGAACCAAAGGAAAACTCTTCGATCTCAATAGACGAACCTGCCGGTCTAGAATAGCTACCGGCTCCTCCTCATAGGACAAGTCCTTGTCCAACTGGACAATGTTGAAGTCTAACAAGTGGGATGGATCGCTGTGATACTTCCGAAGCATGGACACATGAATCACTGGATGCACAGCTGATAAACTCGGCGGCAACGCAAGTCTATAAGCCATCTCTCCCACTCGATCAAGAATCTCAAAAATACCGATGAATCTAGGGCTTAGCTTTCCCTTCTTTCCAAATCTCATCAGGCCCTTCATGTGCGACACCCAAAGCAACACTCGCTCTCCGACCATGAATGCCACGTCACGAATCTTACGGTTGGCATAACTATTTTGCCTAGACTGAGCTATACGAAGCCTATCCTGAATGATCTTAACCTTGTCCAAGGCATCATGTACTAGATCTGTACCCACAACCGAGCCTCTCCCGGCTCAAACCACCCAACCGGCGACCGACACCGCCTACCATTGAATTCCTCATAGGGAACCATCTGGATGCTCGACTGATAGCTATTGTTGTAAGCAAACTCCGCTAATGGCAAGAACTGATCCCGCAAGCCTCCAAAGTCAATAATACAAGCTCGGAGCATATCCTCCAAAATCTGAATAGTACGCTCGGACTACCCGTCCTCTGAGGATGAAATGCTATGCTCAACTCGACCTGTGTGCCCAACTCACACAGAACTGCCCTCCAGAAATGCGAGGTAAACTGTGTACCTCAGTTAAAAATGATAGACACAGGCATACCATGAAGACGAACAATCTCCCAGATATAGATCTCAGCTAACCTCTCTGAAGAATAGGAGATTGCCATAGGAATGAAATGCGCTGACTTGGTCAGCCTATCAATAATAACCCACACTGCATCGAACTTCCTCTGAGTCTGTGGGAGTCCAACAACGAAGTCCATAGTGACATGCCCCCACTTCTACTCAGGAATCTCAATCCTCTTAAATAAACCACCAGGTCTTTGATGCTCGTACTTTACCTACTGACAATTCAAACACCGAGCCACCTATGCAACAATGTCCTTCTTCATCCTCCTCTACCAGTAATGATGCCGCAAGTCCTGATACATCTTAGCGGTGCTCGGATGAATAGAATACCGGGAACTATGGGCCTCCTCTAGGATCAACTCTCAAAGTCCATCCACATTAGGCACACAAATATGACCATGCATCCTCAAAACACCATCATCTCCAACTGTAACCTGGTTAGCACCTCCGTGTCGCACTGTGTCTCTAAGGACGCACAAATGAGGGTCATCATATTGTCGATCTCTAATACGCTCAAATAATGAAGAACGAGTGACTGTACAAGCTAACACACGGATGGGCTCAGAAACATCCAACCTCACGAACTGATTGGCTAAAGCCTGAACATCTAAAGCAAGCGGTCTCTCACTGACCAGAATACATGCAAGACTGCTCATATTGACTGACTTTCTACTCAAAGCATCAGCCACTACATTGGCCTTCCCCGGATGATATAAGATGGTGATATCATAGTCTTTCAATAACACCAACCACCTTCTCTACCTCAAATTTAGCTCCTTCTGCTTGAACAAGTACTGCATACTCTTATGATCCATGAACACCTCACATGACACACCATATAAATAGTGCCTACAAATCTTCAGCGTGTGAACAATGGCTGCTAACTCCAAATCATGAACTGGATAATTCTTCTCATGAATCTTCAACTGTCGTGAAGCATACGCAATGACCTTGCCATCTTGTATCAATACTGCACCAAGTCCAATACGAGATGCGTCACAATAAACTGTATATGGCCCTGAACCTATGGGCAAAACCAACAGCGGCGCCGTAGTCAAAGCTATCTTGAGCTTCTGAAAGCTCTCCTCACACTCATCCGACTACCTGAACTGGGCATCCTTATGGGTCAACCTGGTCATTGGGGCTGCAATAGATGAAACCCCCTCCACAAACTGACGATAGTAACCTGCCAAACCCAAGAAACTATGGATCTCTATATCTAATACGGGTCTAGGCTAGTCCTTGACTGCCTCTATCTTCTTCGGATCCACCTAAACAGCCTCTACTGATACAACGTGACCCAAGAATGCAACTGAACTCAACCAAAACTCACATTTCGAAAACTTAGCGCATAACTGACTGTCCATCAAAGTCTGGAAAATGACTCGAAGATGCTGCTCATGATCCTCTCGGCTACGGGAATAGATCAAAATATCATCAATGAAGACTATCACGAAGGAATCCAAGTAAGGCTTGAACACTCAGTTCATCAAATCCATGAAGGCTGCTGGGGCATTTGTCAACCCGAATGACATCACTAAGAACTCATAATGCCGGTACCGAGTGTGGAAAGATGTCTTAGGGACATCGGATTCCCTAATCCTCAATTGATGGCATCCAGATCTCAAATCAATCTTCGAAAACACTTTGGCATCCTGAAGTTGGTCAAACAAATCATCAATCCTCGACAATGGGTACTTATTCTTGATTGTGACCTTGTTCAACTATTGATAATCTATACACATCCTCATCTACCCATCCTTCTTCTTCACAAATAACACCGGCGCACCCCAAAGCGAGACATTAGGTCTAATAAAGCCCTTATCAAGCAAGCCTTGCAACTGCTCCTTCAATTCTTTCAACTCTGGCGGAGCCATGCGATATGGAGGAATAGAAATGGGCTGAGTGCCCGGAGCTAGATCAATGCAAATGTCAATATCCCTTTCGGGTGGCAGACCCGGCAGGTCTGAAGGAAATACCTCAGGAAACTCACGAACAATAGGCACAAAATCCATAGAAAGAACCTCGGCACTAGAATCACGAACATATGCCAAATAGGCCAAGCATCCCTTATCAACCATACATCGAGCCTTCTGATATGAGATAACCCTGCTGGTAGAATGACCAAGAGTCCCCCTCCACTCCAAAAGAGGCAAACCCGGCAAGGCTAAGGTCACGGTCTTAGCATGACAGTCCAAGATAGCATGGTAAGGTGATAACTAGTCCATCCCCAATATGACATTAAAATCAACCATGTCCAAAAATAATAGATCTACTCGGCTCTCAAGACCCCCAATCACAACTATACATGAACGATAGACACGATCTACCATAATAGAATGACCCACCGGTGTAGACACATATACAGGAGCACTCAAAGAATCACTAGGCATGACCAGATACAGTGCAAAATAAGGTGACACATAGGAGTACGTAGACCCTGGATCAAATAGAACTGAAGCATCTCTATTACAAACTAGAACAATACCAATGATAGCTGCATCGGAGGCCTCAACCTCTGGCCTGGCAGGAAGAGCATAACCCCACCACTCTAAACTACATCTTTGGGACGGCCTCCTACTGGTTGGACTCCACCTCTAGCGGCCTGACCTCCACCTCTAATACCTCTACCTCCACATCTAGCTAGCTGAGTAGGCGATGGAACACTCGGTGCCCGAACCATGGCACGGGAACCCTGATGCTGCGACTGAGCACCCACTAATCTCGGACAAGGCCTCTGGATACGACCAAACTCACCGCACTCAAAGCATCCACCTAAGTGATGCGGATAATGAAACTGAGACTGACCTTGGCGGGTCGGCTGACCATAATATAGCTCTATATAAGAGGTGCTCTGATAGGAGTTGGCTGTCCTGAAGGAGGCACATAGGAACTACGCCCACCTGGAGCACCGTGAGAAGTCTGTAGTGCTGAATGAAATAACCTGGAAGGATGGCCCCTACCAAAAAAGTCCCTGCCTCTAGATGAGGCACCACTAAACCTGCCAGAATGACGGGGCCTCTTGTTAAACCCCTGACCACCCCCCTGTTATAGAAGTATCTCAACTCTCTTGGCCACATCTTGAAAAGAAATCTCGCTCCATGTCTTCTTAGCCATCTGCAATCGAATAGGCTGAACGAGTCCCTCATTGAACCTTCTCACTCTCTCTCTCTCTCTTTCTCTCTCTCAGTATAAAGTATCAGAAGAGCATGGCGGGCTAAGTCAATAAATTGGGTCTCGTACTGAGTGACAGTCATAGAACCCTGTTGGAGACACTCAAACTACCTCCGATAGTTCTCCCTCTAAGTGACAGGAAGAAACTTCTCCAGAAATAGTTGAGGAAACTGATCCCAAGTCAAAGCAGGTGACCCAGCTGGTCTAGCCAAACATTAATCCCTCCACCAAGTCTTGGCGGATCCTGACAGACGAAAAGCAGCAAAGTCGACCTCATTGGTCTCCACTATCCCCATATTCCGTAGAACCTCATGACAACTGTCCAAATAATCTTAGGGATCCTCAGAAGATGTACCGCCAAAAGTGGTAGTAAAAAGCTTGGTGAACCTGTCCAACCCCCACAAGGCATCAGCAAACATAGCTGGACCCTTACCGGCTTGTGCCGCAACACCCGGCTGAACTACTCCAACTAGCTGAGCTGCTGGAGTCTGAAACTGGGGAGCCATCTGCTCCGAGGTGCGAGTACCAGGAGTCTGAGCTCCTCCTCTAGCATGAGAGACAGCTGGTGCTACAGGAAATATGTCTGCCTGAGTGACGCTCTCCATAAGGCCTACTAGATGGACCAGGGCATCCTGAAGTACCGATGTGGTGATGAACCCCTCTAGGACCTGAGCTGGTCTTGCTGGAACTATCTGCGCTGGAACCTCATCATCAAACTCAACCTGAGGCGTCGCCGCTAGTGCTGCTACTCGAGCTCTAGGATGAGCTCTACCTCTGCCTCAGGCCCTAGCATGGCCTCAGCCTTTGCCCCTCACAGGAGCTGCTACTGGGGGCTCGGACTGCTGGTAGCTGATGAAACAGTACGTGTTCTCACGATCTGCAAAAGAACAGAGTAGAAGTTCAATTACCATTGAGAAATCAGGTCGCACGACAGGAAAGAATAGATGTGAAGCTTTTTCTAACTCTGTAGCCTCCTAGGAATAAACACAAATGTCTCTGTACCGATCCCTCAGACTCTACTAAGCTTGTCCGTGAATTGTGAGAAATAAGCAACCTAGAGCTCTGATACCAACTTGTCACGACCCGAATTTCCCACCATCGGGAGTCGTGATGGCGCCTACTCGTGAAAGCTAGGCAAGCCGAGCATTACAGATTTTATTACCCTTTTTCCTTAACCTTTTAACGATTTCAAATTAACATGTGATCAATAGCGGAAAAAAATAAAGAGATGCGGAAGATGAAATCTAACAATTTAACTTAATATGAATACGAATCCATAATAAATATTCACCCAGAACTGGTGTCACAATCTCACGAACCATCTAGAGTTACTACAAATAAGGTCTGAACAAAGAAAGTACATGTCTGTCTCTGAAATAGAAAAGAACAGAAAGCAACAAAGATAGGAAGGGGACGCCTGCAAGACTACCTTGGGTCTCCGATGGACTGAAGGCAGCAACCTCATTGTGGTCCAAATGCTCTAGTATCGAGATCTGCACACAGTGTAGAGTGTAGTATCAGTACAACCGACCCCATATGCTGGTAAGTGTTGAGCCTAACCTCAGTGAAGTAGTGACGAGGCTAGGACAAGACTATCAAATAAACCTGTGCAATTAAAATATATACGACAAATAATAATAACGGAAACTAGCAGTTAAAAAAAGGAAGGGGGAACATGCAGCGGGGGATATCAAGTACTAACAGAATTTCAGTAAAGAAGCATAAAAAACACCATAATTTCATCTTAGTAAGAATAAGGAAAACAATAACGAATCAATATTCACTTTTATCCTTTATAGTTGCAGCGTGCAACCCGATCACAATCATATAATACTTACGGCGTGCAACCTGATCCCAATCATATAATGATGTTGAGGCGTGCAACCCGACCCCACCTGTCTTTCCTTATTACTCCTTGTCGTGGCGTGCAAACTAGTCCCATATAATATTACTGCGGCATGCAACCCGATCCCAATATAATATTGTTGCGGCGTGCAAACTGATCCCAATATACAAATCAACACCGATCACAAAAGAATCCCGGCCAGGGAACAACAGTATAACAATAATATCCCAGCAAGGGAAACAATATCATAAGCAATAACATTCCGGCAAGGGAAACAATATCATAAGCAATAACATCCCGGCAAGGGAAATAATATCATAAACAATAGTATCCCGGCAAGGGGATCAACAATATATCTCATCTCCTTTCCACGATCACTTCATAACATAAGTCTCAACTTGAGCCAATGCTCCACAATGGTCAATTCCCAAGAATACTTTCATAAACCTTGTTCAACATTTATATTCATCATATTAAGCATGGACAATACATAACAGAGTCACAACAATCATAGTATAAGACTCACGGGCATGCTTGACACCAACGTATAGATACTCATCACCACATCTATATGTCGTACTCAACACTTAACACATAGCAAATAAGACCACAACTCATATTCCCTCAAGCTAAGGTTAGACCAAACACTTACCTCAAATTCCACGGCCAAACTCAAGCCTCAAGCACTGCTTTCCCTTTAGATTTTGCCTCCAATTTACTTGTATCTGACCAGAATTAATTTAACAACATCAATAAATGCTAAAGAATTCAACCCCAATGCTAAACTATAGATATTCTATCATTTTCCCCAAAAAGTCAAAAATCGACCCTGGGCCCGCTTTGTCAAAACCTGAGGTTCGGACTAAAACCCGATTACCCATTCTCCCACGAGCTCAAATATGTAATTAGTTTCTAAATCCGATCCCAAAACGATACCTAAATTCTAATTATTCAAAAAACCCTAATTCTACCCAAAATCTCTAATTCTGCCATGGAAGAACAATATTTAGGCCTAGAAATCTAATGAGTGTTGCTGGAAAATGAAGGAGATGGGTTTAAGCATACATACCTATGATTTGGTGTTGAAACTTTTCTTCAAAAATCGCCCAAGGTCTGATTTAGGGAAGGAGATGTGAAAATATGGCTTATTCCTGTTTTGGTTCTATTTTTAATTCACTGGAGAGACCTTCTTCGTGTTCGTGAAGCTTTGGCTAGAAGAGACTTCGCGGTCGCGAGGTACTGTACATATTCACGAAGGTTCACCCCCGTGACCTTCGCGTTCGCGTAGAGCATTTTTTCCTTCCCCCATTTCCCTGCCAAATGGCGTTCGCGTTCGCGATAGAAGATCCGCGTTCGCGAAGGGTAACATCCCCAATGCTTCGCGTTCGCGACCTATGTCACGCGTTTGCATAGAAGGAATTTTCCTTCAGTCCCACTTTGCTCTTCGCATTCGCGAGAGTTCCTTCATGAACGCAAAGAAGGAATTACCTGTGCACCTGCAACAGCTATAACAGAAGAAACTCTAAGTTTCAAAACATTCCGAACTCGATCCGAAACTCACCCGAGCCCTCGGGGCTTCAAATCAAACATGCATACTAATCTAAAAATATCATATGGACTTACTCGTGAGAACAAATCTCCAAAATAGCATCTTTAACAACGAATTTAGCATCAAAATCTAAGAAAAATCTCAAGAACTCTTAAGTTTCAAATTTCACAACCGAGGGTCCGATTCACGTCATATGAATTCCGTTTTTAACCAAATTTTACAGGCACAACTTAAATACCATATTAGACATGTACCGGGCTCCGGAACAAAAATACGGGTCTGATACCATCAAATTCAAACATATTTAAATTTTCAAAAACTCTTATAATCTCAATTAAACAATTTCTTTCAAAAATTCATTTCTCGGGCTTGGGGCCTCGGAATTCAATTCCGGGTATACACTCAAGTCCCATATTTTCCTACGGACCCTCCGGGAATGTAAAATCACAGGTCCGGTCCGTTTACCTAAAATATTGAACGAAGTCAACTTAAATTCACTTTTAAAGGCAAAATTAGCATTTTCCTCAAATTTTCACATAAAAGCTTTCCGGATATACGCCCGGACTGCGCACACAAATTGAGGTGAGACAAAAGGAGGTTTTCAAGGCCTCGGAACACAAAATTTACTTTTAAAACAAGTGATGACCTTTAGGGTCGTCACCTGTGCACTACCGAGGCTCGAACGGCACGAACCATAGATGTATCTATCTGCTACCGAGGCGCTCGGTTTGCTCCACAAATAGAAAATATTTTAAAGAAACACAAATTTTCATTTAATAGTCAAGTGTTCCATTCACAACTTCAAGTAAGTGAATTTAACTTTTTACAATTCCTTTATCAATTTCCATTATGGCTTAAGCAATCAACGTAACAAGTCGGGGTGCAAACATTTCAAGTATAGCATGATATGGCTCCTAGACTACCCGGACAATAACAAAATTAGTAGTTGCGTACCGACTCTCGTCACCTCGTGCGTAAGTATCCCCCACAAATAGGAGCACATATTAATTGTAATTCACCTATGGGGGTTAATTCCCTCTTACAAGATTAGAAAAGAGACTTACCTCGTCTCAAAGCCTACTTTTGGGTCCAAGATTATGCTCAAACCCTCAAATTGGTTCCTAATAATCCAAAACTATTCAAATAGTATATAAACTAATTAATACATGTTTAAAAGTCCATATTCCAACTATTGAAGTGATTACCAACCCTGAATGCAAGATTCCTAAAATTTACCCCCGGGTCCACGAGCCCGCATTCCAGAAATATTTTGAAGAAAGTTGTTCCATAACCTCATGAACTCAAATATATAATTTTCACTAAATTCCATAACCAATTTTATGGTTAAATCTCATTTTCATCAAAAACCTAGGTTTTCCATCTAACCTATAAATTTCACGTATTTACATGTTAAAATCTACTCATAATCTATGTATTGAACTCACATTAGGTAGAAATTACTTACCCTCAATAGCTAGGTTGAAATCCCACTTTTTGAAGCTCCAAAATCGCCCAAGTGTGCAATAAATGAACCCAAAAATGGCTAAGTCCTAATTTTAAAACTCTCTGCCTAGCTGCCACCTTCTTCGCGAACGCGGAACAGTCCTCGCGTTCGCGAAGGAAACGGCCCAGGACCATGAAGATTTGGCCTACGCGAACTCGATAAGGGCCTAGCGAATGCGGAGGCTTACTAGCCCTACCCTACGCGAATGCGAAGGGCACTGACCTTGACCCATCCCCAGGTTTCTCCCTTCTATATGAACGCGATTGGTTTCTCGAACGCGAAGTCCTAGGCTCACAAGGATTAGCAAACGCGTGAGCCTGACCATGAATGTGTGAGCCTGACCACGAATTTGAAGGGCAATTTGCCTGCTGCCCCAAATCCTTTTTCGCGAACACGATAGCCCTCCCGCGTTTGTGAAGAAGGAAATCGGTACTGTTAAATCTGGTTTCTTAGATTTAGCTCCGGGCGGTCCGAAAGACGCATGAACCCCTTGGGACCCCATCCAATTATACCAACAAGTCTGTAATCATGAGACGGACCTGCTCAAACTCTCAAAACGCACAAAATAACAACGAAACCAAGAATCACACCCCAAAATCAAATTGAATCAAACTATGAAATTCAAGTTTCTAAATTGCTTTGAACGCGTCGAATCATACTTAGACTACTGGAATGACACTAAATTTTGCGTGCTAATATTAAATAACATTACAGAACTATTTCCCATCTCGGAATTCCATTTGGACCTCGATATCATCAAAACCTACTCCAAACCAAATTTAAAGATCTAGTAAAACCTTCAAGGAACCAACTTTCACTATTAGGCGTCGAAATGCTCCTGGGTCATCCTAACCTGATCCGAGCATACGGCCAAGTCCAAAATCATCATACGAACCTATTAGAACCATCAAATCCTGATTCTAAGGTCGTTTGCTCAAAATGTTGACCGAACTCAAACTTAGCCTTTTTAGCCAACCTTAAGGAACCAAGTGTTTTAATTTCAACCCGAACTCTTCCAATTCCCGAACTAATCATCCTGCAAGTCATAAAATAGTAAAAGCATATACGGGGAGTCTTATTTAGGGGAATGAGGTTCTAAAAAGCTGTGACAACCCGGCCAGTCGTCTCATGAGTTACCGCTCTGTTTCCCCCATTTCAGCTTCTTTACGCTTCGTTATCCATGTTTTATGTGATCGAGTTGATTAGTTCGAGTTCGGAGAGGATTTGGTAAGAAATGAGATACTTAGTCTCTTTTACGAAGGCTTAAGTTAGAAAAGTCAACCGGGTGTTGACTTATGTGTTAGAAGGATTGAAAGTGAGTTCCGATGGTCTGGTTAGCTTGGGAAGGTGATTTGTGACTTAGGAGCGTGATCGGAATGGGTTTTGGAGTTGTAGAGAAGATTTAGGCTTGAATTGATGAAATTGATATTTCGGCGAATTTCGGTTGATAGGAGAGATTTTGAAATAGGGGTCGGAATAGAATTCCGAGAGTTGCAATAGCTTCATTGTCTCATTTGGGATGTGTGTGCAAAATTTCAGGTCATTCGGACAAGATTTGATAGACCTTTTGATCGAAAGAATAATTTAAGAGTTCTTGGAGTTCTTAGGCTTGAATCCTATGTTAAATTGGTGATTTGATATTGTTGTGAGCGTTCCAAAGTTTTGAGAAAGTTTGAACGATGTCATGGGATGTGTTGGTACAATTGGTTTGAAGTTCCGGGAGTTCCGGGTAGGTTCCGGGATGTTTTAGTGTAAAAATCATAGTTGTAGCAGGTCTACAGGGGTTGCAGGCCCCGGAACTCACTCACGCGGTCCGCACTAAAATAAGTGCGCCCGCGTTGAGTGCTGTGCAGACCTCACAAAAACGGGCGCGGACTGCACAAAAGTGGGCACGGCCGCGGTGAAGAACCCTCCCGCTGGTCCAACTTCGAATGCTCATATCTTTTGATATACAAGAAAGTTTGAGGTGATTCAAAAACGAAAGTTGTAGCCCTTCGTGTCTATTTCCAGAAAGGTAACGATATTGCAATTTGGACATCTGTAGCAAAAGTTATGGCCAAAATACTAAAGCCTATCACTGCATAGGAAAGCCTGTGCGGCCGCGGTTGCGTTTGCGCGGACCGCGATCGTTTTGGTGCGGCCCGCGGTAGCTGAAACCTGAGGGGTACCTATAAATACGAGGTTTTGGGTTTTATTTAATATTTTGACCTAGAGAGCTCGGATTTTGGCGATTGTTCGAAGGTTTTTCAAGAAATTCATCGGGGTAAGTTATTTTAACTCAGATTTGGCTAGAATACATGAATCTATCACTGAATTCATCATTTAATTCGTGATTTGGGATGGACTTTGGGAAGAAAATTGTGAAACCTTTCAAAAATGTAAAATGATGATTTGAAGGACCAAATGGTATCGGAATTGGATAATTTTGGTATGGTTAGACTCATGAGGGTATGAGGATTCGGAAAATGTAAATTTTACCCAATTCCGAGACGTGGGCCCGGGGCTCGAGTTTTGCTAATTTCAGGGTTTTTGATATTTTCTAATGTTTTCGCTTGGGCTTTGTTCCCTTAGCATATTGTGACGTATTCGTTCTGATTTTGGATAGATTCGACGTGCATGGAGGCTAATTCGATGGGCAAAGGTGTCGCGAGCTAGAGAATTAGCCAGTTCGAGGTGAGTAATGGTTGTAAATGATGTCCTGAGGGTTTGAAACCCCGGATTGCACATCGTAGTGCTATATTGAGGCAAGATACGCGTTGGATGATGAGCGTAGGGTCTTTCACTATTGGGGATTGTGACTTGGTCCATCCCGATTGATGATTTTATCGAATATTTGACTGAAATTCATTTGTTATCATCATGATTTGGGCTGATTGCCATATTTGGGATTCATGCCAACTATTTGAACCCTTCGGGGATTTTTATCACTGTTTCCTCACAACTTGACTTATTATTTGAACTCAGTCATGTTGATATCTACTGTTTTACAAACTCAACCACTTTTACTCAGTTTTGAAACTAAAATGATATTTCTACATCATGTTTTGGGCTGAGGACTACTGTTTTACTAATGCCCAAGGGCCTTATGATAATTTCCGGATTGAGTGAGGCCAAGGGCCATAAGTGAGGATATGCTGAGTGATATGAGGCCGAGGGCCTGAGTTACTATTTATGCCACGGGGTGGCTTGAGTGATATGAGGCCGAGGGCCTGAGATACTTTATATGCCACGCGGTGGCTTGAGTGATGTGAGGATATGCTGAGTGATGATGCCACAAGGTGGCTTTATATAGCGCTTGGGCCGTAAGGGGCCCCTCCAGAGTCTGCACACCCACAGTGAGCGCGGGTACCCATTGTTCTGAGTGATTGATGTTATGTCCGAGGGGCTGATATGAGTGATTGTGAGGAAGCCCGAGGGGCTGATACTATTCTGAGAGTGAGCCCGAGGGGCTGATACTGTACTGAGAGTGAGCCCGAGGGGCTGATACTATGTTGAGCGATTGATACTGTGCCCGAGGGGCGGATTTCTACTTGTTATTTACCTGTTAAATTACCTGTTTTACTTGTTTTAAAAAGGAATATCATTTGATTCTTCACTGATTTACTGCTTTAAGTGATTTTACTGCTTAATATGGAATTGCTTTGTGTCTTTACGTGTTTTCATACTTTCAGCCATTATTTATAATTGTTACTCACTGAGTCGGAGTACTCACATTACTCCCTGGACCATTTGTGCAGATTCAGGCATCGCAGAGTCCGCTCCTGAGTGTTGATTTCTCCCAGTCCAGGTAGTGATTTGGAGACTACGAGGTAGTTGTTGGAGTTCGCAGCCCCGTGCCTCCCTTATCCTAGCATTTCCATGTTTTTTTCTGAACTATTGTATCGGATTTTGTGTTCAGTAGACTTGTATCCGGACTTCTTAGTTGCTCGTGACTTGTGATACCCCGATTTGGGCTGTGTTGGGATGGTTCCTGCTGTTGTTAACGTTAAAATTCCGCAATTTATGAGTATTATATTATATGTTATTACTGTTTATTATGATTAACTGTTTAAAAGAGGTGTTACATTTTGGTCTGGCTGGCCTTGTCTTCACGAGAGGCACCATCACGACCGGGTTCGGAGATTGGGTCGTGATAAGTTGGTATCAGAGCCTAGGTTACTTAGGTCTCACGAGTCATGAGCAGGTTTAGTAGAGTCTCGCGGATCGGTACGGAGACGTTTGTATTTATCCTCGAGAGGCTGAAGAACCTTTAGGAAAACTTTGCATTCTTGAATTCTCATCGTGCGTCCTTGATTCAGCTTGAAAAAGTAACTCTTGAAATTCCTTCCACGCGTTCGTATGTGCGCATGAGCGCTTAGTATCAGATATGCCTTGATGGCTTGTGATTCCTTGGTCGAGGGGCGAGATATGATCTCTGTGAGTTTGATGTTGGGCCAGTCTAGAGGACTTGAGGCCGGATCTTTTCCTACGGCTTGAGCACCGAGGTGCTGATTGTGTGAGCAAGTGTTTTGAACTTATATGTGTGGTATTGTCCCTGTTAGTAGAAGTGATGACTGACAACTATGTGATGAGTATGTTGGTACTGCGAGAGGTATCTATATGACTTGGAAGTGACGAGGAAGGTCTGATGGATGATAGATGAACTATTAAGCGTTTGATTTCCATTGTGGTTGGATGCGTAGCCCCGAGTTATGGGCACGTGAAAAATCTTTTCATGTCTCCTAGTTGGAGTGAAGTAAATTTCGTGTTGCGGTATGAGTTCAGACTAAGGAAAAAAAAAAGAATTAAGTGACTGTGTAATGTGTATGATGGTGGAAGGTATACAAAAATGTTATATTGAGGCGAAGCAGGCGGGTTGTCTCCTACGGTGTTCTGAGATTGTGTGATCCTTATGCTTTCTGTTAGAAGATCTCATTCACAAGTGAAACATATGTGTTGAAATTTAAATTTGGGTCACTTGGTAGAGTGGGCTTAACTGTTACGAGAGTGAATGCGAGATTTGCATAGAGTTAAAGTACCCGATGGTCGGTGTTTCAAGAGCTTATGAAGGACTGAGTCTAATCTCACTATGGTATTATGGAAGCAACAAAGTATACGCGTTATAAGTTATGGTGCGTGTTTTGATCTATGGCTTTGAGACTAGAGGGGGAGGTCGACCAGGGGGCAGTCAGGCCCGTTTCTATGCACTTCCTGGTAGGCCAAATGCTATTGCTTCATATGTTGTCATTACAGGTATTGTTTCAGTCTGCCACATGGATGCCTCTGTATTATTTGATCCTAGTTCCACCTTTTCTTATGTGTCAACATACTTTGCTCGTTATTTGGGTACGCCCCGTGAGTTTCTTGCTTTACCTGTTCATGTATCTACCCCAGTGGGCGATACTATTGTTGTAGACCGTGTGTACCGGTCATGTGTGATAACTATTGGGAGTCTGGAGACCCGAGTGGATCTATTTCTATTGAGCATGGTGGATTTTGATGTCATTTTGGGCATGGATTGGCTATCTCTATGTCGTGCTATTCTAGACTGTCATGCTAAGATAGTCACTTTGGCTATGCCGGGTGTACCGCGGATCGAGTGGCGTGGTGTGACTGATTATATCCCTAGTAGAGTGATCTCTTTCTTGAAGGCCCAGCGTATGGTGGGGAAGGGTTGCCTTTCATATCTAGCATTTGTAAGGGATGTTGGAGCTGAGACTCCTAGTATCGATTTTTCCCCAGTTGTGAGGGATTTTCCCGATGTGTTTCCTGCAGACCTGTCGGGCATGCCACCGGACAGAGACATTGATTTTGGTATTGACCTGGTGCCGGGCACTCAGCCCATTTCTATTCCGCCATATCGTATGGCACCAGCAGAGTTGAAAGAATTTAAAGAACAGCTTCAGGAACTCCTAGATAAGGGGTTCATTCGGCCTAGTGTGTCCCCTTGGGGTGCACCGGTTTTATTTGTGAAGAAGAAGGATGGCACGATGAGAATGTGCATTGATTATAGGCAATTAAACAAAGTGACCATTAAGAACAAGTATCATTTGCCTTGCATTGATGATTTATTTGATCAGCTTCAGGAAGCGAGGGTATTCTCCAAGATTGATCTTTGTTCGGGTTATCACCAGTTGAAGATTAGGGATTCAGATATTCTTAAGACTGCTTTCAGGACCAGATATGGTCATTATGAGTTTCTTGTTATGTCCTTCGGGCTAACCAATGCCCCAGCAACATTCATGCATTTGATGAACAGCGTGTTCCGACCTTATCTTGATTCGTTCGTTATAGTATTCATTGATGATATTCTGGTATACTCGTGTAGTCAGGAGGAGCACGCGGAGCATTTGAGGGTTGTGTTGCAGAGATTGAGGGAGGAAAAGCTTTATGCAAAATTCTCCAAGTGTGAGTTTTGGCTAAGTTTAGTGGCTTTCTTGGGGCACGTGGTGTCCAGCGAGGGTATACAGGTTGATCCGAAGAAGATAGAGGCGGTTCAGAGTTGGCCCAGACCGTCCTCAGCTACAAAGATTCGTAGCTTTCTTGGGTTGGCAGGCTATTATCCTCGGTTTTTTCAGGGATTTTTATCCATTGCATCACCCTTAACCAAGTTGACTCAGAAGGGTACTCCATTTGTATGGTCGGACGAGTGTGAGGAGAGCTTTCAGAAGCTCAAGATAGCCTTGACCACAGCTCCAGTGTTGGTTTTGCCATCAGCTTCAGGTTCATATACTGTGTATTGTGATGCTTTGAGAGTTGGGATTGGTTGTGTATTGATGCAGGAGGGTAGAGTTATTGCTTATGCTTCTCGTCAGTTGTAGCCCCATGAGAAGAACTACCTCGTTCATGATTTGGAGGTGGCTGCCATAGTTCATACATTGAAGGTTTGGAAGCATTACTTGTATGGCATATCTTATGAGGTGTTTACTGATCATCACAGTCTTCAGCATTTGTTCAAGCAAAAAGATCTTAATTTGAGGTAGCGGAGATGGTTGGAGTTGCTTAAGGATTATGATATCATTATTCTGTACCATCCGGGAAAGGCCAACGTGGTAGCCGATGCATTGAGCCGAAAGGCAGTGAGTATGGGGAGTTTGGCATATATTCCAGTTGGGGAGAGACCCCTTGTAGTTGATGTTCAGGCCTTGGCCAATCGGTTCGTGAGATTGGATATTTCGGAGCCCAGTCAGATGTTGGCATGTGTGGTTTCTCGGTCTTCCTTATATGATCGTATCAGAGAGCGCCAGTATGATGATCCGCATTTGCTTGTCCTTAAGGACAGAGTCTAGCATGATGATGCCAGAGATGTGACCGTCGGTGATGATGGTGTGTTGAGGATGCAGGGCCGGATTTGTGTGCCCAATATGGATGGACTTAGAGAGTTGATTCTGGAGGAGGCCCATAGCTCGCGGTATTCCATTCATCCGGGTGCCGCGAAGATGTATCAGGATTTGAGGCAGCACTATTGGTGGAGAAGAATGAAGAATGATATCGTGGGATTTGTAGCTCGGTGTCTCAATTGTTAGCAGGTGAAATATGAGCATTAGAGACCGGGTGGCTTGCTTCAGTAGATGGTTATTCCCGAGTGGAAGTGGGAGAGGGTCACCATGGATTTTGTGAGTGGTCTTCCTCAGACTTTGAAGAAGTTCGATGCTATTTGGGTGATTGTGGATCAGCTGACCAAGTCTGCGCACTTCATCCCGATGTGTACTACCTATTCTTCAGAGCGGTTGGCAGGGATTTATATCCGGGAGATTGTTCGGTTGCATGGTGTTCCAGTCTCCATCATCTCAGACAGAGGTACTCAGTTTACTTCGCAATTTTGGAGAGCCGTGCAGAGAAAGTTGGGTACTCAGGTAGAGTTGAGCACAGTGTTTCATCCTCAGACTGACGGACAGTACGAGCGTACTATTCAGATATTGGAGGACATGTTGTGTGCTTGTGTTATTGACTTTGGAGGTTCATGGGATAAGTTTCTACCACTTGCAGAGTTTGCTTACAACAACAGCTACCAGTCGAGTATTCAGATGGCTCCATATGAGGCTTTGTTTGGGAGGCGGTGTAGATCTCCATTTGGTTGGTTCGATCCCGGCGAGGCTAGACTATTGGGGACAGATTTAGTTCAGGATGCTTTAGAGAAGGTAAAGGTGATTCAGGAGAAGCTTCGTACAGCGCAGTCACGTCAGAAGAGTTATGCAGACCGGAAGGTTCGAGATGTGTCCTATATGGTCGGTGAGAAGGTCTTGCTGAAGGTTTCGCCCATGAAAGGTGTTATGAGGTTTGGGAAGAAAGGCAAGTTGAGTCCTCGGTTCATTGGGCCTTTTGAGGTGCTTCAGAGGATTGGAGAGGTGGCTTATGAGCTTGCTTTGCCACCCAGCCTGTCGAGTGTGCATCCGGTATTTCTTGTTTCTATGCTCCGGAAGTATATTGGGGATCCGTCTCATGTTTTGGACTTCAACACGGTTCAGTTGGATGATGATTTGACCTTTGATGTGGAGCCAGTAGCTATTTTCGGTCGCCAGGTTCGGAGTTGAGGTCAAAGGATATGGCTTCAGTGAAAGTGTAGTGGAGAGGTCGGCCCGTGGAGGAGGCTACCTGGGAGACTGAGCGGGATATACGGAGCAGATATCCTCATCTGTTTGAGGCTTCAGGTATTTTTCTTAACTAATTCGAGGACGAACGTTTGTTTTAGTTGGGGAGGATGTGACGACCCGGCCAGTCGTCTCATGAGTTACCGCTCTATTTCCTCCATTTCAGCTTCTTTATGCTTCGTTATCTGTGTTTTATGTGATCGAGTTGATTAGTTCGAGTTCGGAGAGGATTTGGTAAGAAATGAGACACTTAGTCTCTTTTAAGAAGGCTTAAGTTGGAAAAGTCAACCGGGTGTTGACTTATGTGTTAGAAGGATCGGAAGTGAGTTCAGATGGTTCGGTTAGCTTCGGGAGGTGATTTGTTACTTAGGAGCGCGATCGGAATGGGTTTTGGAGTTGTAGAGAAGATTTAGGCTTGAATTGGTGAAATTGATATTTCGGCGAATTTTGGTTGATAGGCGAGATTTTGAAATAGGGGTCGGAATGGAATTCCGAGAGTTGCAGTACCTTCCTTGTGTCATTTGGGATGTGTGTGCAAAATTTCAGGTCATTCGGACAAGATTTGATAGACCTTTTGATCGAAAGCATAATTTAAGAGTTCTTGGAGTTCTTAGGCTTGAATCCTATGTTAAATTGGTGATTTGATGTTGTTGTGAGTATTCCAAAGTTTTGAGAAAGTTTGAACGATGTCATGGGATGTGTTGGTACAATTGGTTTGAAGTTCCGGGAGTTCCGGGTAGGTTCCGGGATGTTTTAGTGCAAAAATCATAGTTGTAGCAGGTCTACAGGGGTTGCAAGCCCCGGAACTCACTCACGCGGTCCGCACAAAAATAAGTGCGCCCGCGTTGAGTGCTGTGCGGACCGCACAAAAACGGGCGCGGCCGCGGTAGGTGTCGCGCGGACCGCACAAAAGTGGGCGCGGCCGCGGTGAAGAACCCTCCCGCAGGTCCAACTTCGGAAGCTCATATCTTTTGATATACAAGAAACTTTGAGGTGATTCAAAAACGAAAGTTGTATCCCTTCGTGTCTAGTTTCCAGAAACATAAAGATATCACAATTTGGACATCTGTAGCAAAATTTATGGCCAAAATACTAAAGCCTGTCACTATAGAGGAAGGCCTGTGCGGCCGCGGTTGCGTTTGCGCGGACCGCACAGGCTTGCGCGGACCGCGGTCATTTTGGTGCGGCCCGCAGTAGCTGAAACCTGAGGGGTACCTATAAATACGAGGTTTTGGGTTTTATTTAATATTTTGACCTAGAGAGCTCGAAATTTGGCGATTTTTCGAAGGTTTTCCAAGAAATTCATCGGGGTAAGTAATTTTAACTCAGATTTGGCTAGAATACATGAATCTATCACTGAATTCATCATTTAATTCGTGACTTGGGATGGAATTTGGGAAGAAAATTGTAAAACCTTTCAAAAATGTAAAATGATGATTTGAAGGACCAAATGGTATCGGAATTGGATAATGTATGTATGGTTAGACTCGTGAGGGTATGAGGATTCGGAAAATGTAAATTTTACCCGATTCCGAGACGTGGGCCCGGGGCTCGAGTTTTGCTAATTTCAGGATTTTTGATATTTTCTAATGTTTTCGCTTGGGCTTTGTTCCCTTAGCATATTGTGACGTATTCGTTCTGATTTTGGATAGATTCGACGCGCGTGGAGGCTAATTCGAGGGGCAAAGGTGTCGCGAGCTAGAGAATTAGCCAGTTCGAGGTGAGTAATGGTTGCAAATGATGTCCTGAGGGTTTGAAACCCCGGATGCACATCGTAGTGCTATATTGAGGCAAGATACGCGTTGGATGATAGCGTAGGGTCTTTCACTACTGGGGATTGTGACTTGGTCCATCCCGATTGATGATTTTATCGAATATTTGACTGAAATTCATTTGTTATCATCATGATTTGGGCTGATTGCCATATTTGGGATTCGTGCCAACTATTTGAACCCTTCGGGGATTTTTATCACTGTTTCCTCACAACTTGACTTATTATTTGAACTCAGTCATGTTGATATCTACTGTTTTACAAACTCAACCACTTTTACTCAGTTTTGAAACTAAAATGATATTTCTACATCATGTTTTGGGCTGAGGACTACTGTTTTACTAATGCCCAAGGGGCTTATGATGATTTCCGGACTGAGTGAGGCCGAGGGCCATAAGTGAGGATATGCTGAGTGATATGAGGCCGAGGGCCTGAGTTACTATTTATGCCACGCGGTGGCTTGAGTGATATGAGGCCGAGGGCCTGAGATACTTTATATGCCACGCGGTGGCTTGAGTGATGTGAGGATATGCTGAGTGATGATGCCACGAGGTGGCTTTATATAGCGCTTGGGCCGTAAGGGGCCCCTCCGGAGTCTGCACACCCACTGTGAGCGCGGGTACCCATTGTTCTGAGTGATTGATGTTATGCCCGAGGGGCTGATATGAGTGATTGTGAGGAAGCCCGAGGGGCTGATACTATTCTGAGAGTGAGCCCGAGGGGCTGATACTATTCTGAGAGTGAGCCCGAGGGGCTGATACTATGCTGAGCGATTGATACTGTGCCCGAGGGGCGGATTTCTACTTGTTATTTACTTGTTAAATTACCTGTTTTACTTGTTTTAAAAAGGAATATCATTTGATTCTTCACTGATTTACTACTTTAAGTGATTTTACTGCTTAATATGGAATTGCTTTGTGTCTTTACGTGTTTTCATACTTTCAGCCATTATTTAAAATTGTTACTCACTGAGTCGGAGTACTCGCATTACTCCCTGCACCATGTGTGCAGATTTAGGCATCGCAGAGTCTGCTCCTAAGTGCTGATTTCTCCCAGTCCAGGCAGTGATTTGGAGACTACGAGGTAGCTGTTGGCGTTCGCAGCCCCGTGCCTCCCTTATCCTAGCATTTCCATGTTTTTTTCTAAACTATTGTATCGGATTTTATGTTCAGTAGACTTGTATCCAGACTTCTTGGTTGCTCATGACTTGTGACACCCCAGTTTGGGCTGTGTCGGGATGGTTCCTGTTATTGTTAACGTTAAAATTCCGCAATTTATGAGTATTTTATTATATGTTATTACTATTTATGATGATTAACTATTTAAAAGAGGTGTTCCGTTTTGGTCTAGCTGGACTTGTCTTCACGAGAGGCGTCATCATGACCGGGTTCGGGGATTGGGTTGTGACAAAAGCAAAACAACCGGTCGGGTCATTATATTCTCCACCTCTTAAGCAAACATTCGTCCTCGAACAGGTATAGAATCATACCTGGAGTGCTGAATAAATGTGTATATTTGCTCTGCATGTCCTCCTCGGACTCCCAAGTCGCCTCCTTGACCGGTTGTCCCTCTACTAAACTTTACTACGGAAGTACTCTTGGATCTCAACTGGTGAACCTGCCTATCAACAATGGCAACTGGCTCCTCCTTGTAACCCAGGCTCTCATCTAACTGAATTGTGCTGAAGTCTAACACATGTGACAAGTCGGCATGATCCTCTAGAGTATAGACACGTGGAAAAATAGATGAACTCACGATAGACTGGAAGGCAAAGCAAGCTCATAAGCAACCTCCCCAACTCGTCTCAATACCTCAAATGGGCCTACAAACCTTGGTCTCAACTTGCTCTTCTTCCCAAATCATATAATTCCCTTCATCAGTGAGACTTTCAAGAGAACCTTCTCGCCCACCATAAATGATATGTCACGCGCCTTCTGATCTGCATAACTCTTCTTTCTAGACTGTGTTGTGCGAAGTCACTCTTGAATCAACTTTACCTTTTCCAAGGCATCCTTCCCCAAATTAGTACCATATAACTTAGCCTCGTCAGGCTCAAACCACCTGATGGGGGAACGACATTGCTGAACATATAAAGCCTCAAATGGAGCCATTTCGATGCTGGACTGATAACTATTGTTGTAAGAAAACTCGACCAAAGGTAACAATAAATCCCACTACCCTCCGAAGTCAATCACACATGACCTAAGCATGACCTCCAAGATCTAAATTGGCCGCTCCGACTGCCCGTCCGTCTATGGATGAAATGCTCTGCTGATCTCTACACGGGTCCCCAACTCACTCTGTACTGCTCTCCAGAAATGCGAAGTAAACTGAGGAGCTCTGTCTGATATGATGGAAACAGGCACACCTTGCAACTGAACTATCTCCTGAATATAAATTTGAGCCAATCCATCTGAAGTATACGTAGTCACAATTGGAATGAAGTGTGCCGACTTGGTCAACCTGTCAATAATGACCCAAACTGCATCAAGCTTCCGCAAGGTCCGCGGCAACTCAACTACGAAGTCCATAGTAATATGCTCCCATTTCCACTCTGGTATAGTCAACTGCTGGAGTAGGCCACCTAGCCTCTGGTGCTCATATTTAACCTGCTCGCAATTTAGGCACCTAGCTACATACTCAACTATGTCTTTCTTCATCCGTCGCCACCAATAATGTTGTCTCAGATTACAGTACATCTTCGTAAAACCTGGATGAATAGAATATCGAGAACTGTGTGTCTCCTCTAGAATCCTCTCCATTAAGCCATCGACATTAGGAACACATAGACGACCTTGGAGTTGCAGAACACTATCCTTACCAATAGAAACCTCCTTGGCACCACCCTATAGTACTGTATCTCTAATAACCATCAAATGCGGATCATCAAACTGTCGAGCCTTGATCTGCTCTAATAGCGAATACTGAGCAACAACACATGCAAGAACTTGGCTGGGCTCTAAAATGTCTAACCTCACAAGTCTGTTAGCCAAGGACTGGATATCCAAAGCTAGTGGTCTCTCCTCTATTGAAATGAATTTCAAGCTACCCATACTCTCTGCCTTTTTGCTCAAGGCATCCGCAACTACATTCGCCTTGTCCGGAAGGTAAGGAATGGTGATGTCATAATCCTTCAATAACTCAAGCCATCTGCGCTGACTCAAATTGAGATCCCATTGCTTGAACAAATGCTACAAGCTACGATAATCAGTGTAAACCTCATAGGACATCACATAAAGATAATGCCTCCAAATCTTAAGAGTACGAATAATTGCGGCTAACTCTAGATAGTGCATAGGGTAATTCTTCTCATGGTTCAGCTGACGTGAAGCATATGCAATAACTCGCCCCTCCTGTATCAATACACATCCCAAACCGACGTGTGAAGTGTCACAATACACAGTATACATCCCCGAACCGGAAGGCAACATTAGAACCGATGCTGAAGTCAAAGCTGTCTTGAGCTTCTGAAAGCTCGCCTCACAATCATCGGACCAACGGAATAGAGCACCCTTTTAAGTCAGTCTAGTCAAAGGTGTTACAATAGATAAAACGCCCTCCACAAATCAGCGATAATAACCTACTAACCCCAAGAAGCTCCTGATCTCGATCGCCGAAGTGGGACGAGGCCAACTCCAAATTGCCTCAATCTTCTTGGGATCCACCTTAATACCCTCGCCTGAAAAAATATGTCCCAAGAATACCATAGAATCTAGCCAAAACTCACACTTGGAGAACTTAGCATATAGCTTCTGTTCCCGCAAGGTCTGAAGCACCACTCTCAAATGTTGCTCGTGCTCCTTCATCCTATGCGAGTAGATCAAAATGTCATCAATGAAGACAATGACAAATGAATCAATATAAGACCTGAACACCATGTTCATCATATCCATAAATGCCTCTGGGGCATTAGTCAAGCCAAAGGACATCACTAGAAACTCAAAATGGCCATACCTAGTATGGAAAGCAGTCTTTGGAGCATCCGAGTCCCGAATCTTTAACTGATGGTACCCTGATCTCAAGTCGATCTTAGAGAACACCCTATCACCCTGCAAATAGTCAAACAGCTCATCAATACGTGGCAATGGGTACTTGTTATTAATGGTAACTTTGTTCAACTAGGGGTAATAAATGCACATCCATATAGTCCCATCTTTCTTTTTCACAAATAGCACTGGTGCACCCCAAGGTGATATAGTTGGTCTGATGAACCCCTTTTCTAGAAACTCCTCAAGCTTATCCTTCAACTCCTTCAACTCTTTTGGAGCCATACAGTACGGTGGGATAGATATAGGCTGGGTACCTAGAGCCAAATCAATGCAGAAATTGATATCACGATTTGGTGGCATGCTTAGAAGATCAGAAGGAAACACAACGGAGAACTCTCGGACTACTGGTACTGAATCAATCAATCGGAGACTCTGCGGTAGTATCCCCAACATAGGCTAGATAAGCCAAACAACCCTTCTTGACCATGTGTCGAGCCTTCATAAAAGAAACAACCTGACTAGATGTACTGACAGACGAACCATTCCACTCCAATCTAGGCAATTATAGCATCGCTAAGGTAACAGTCTTGGCATGGAAATCAAGGATGGCATGATATGTGGTTAGCCAGTCCATGCCCAGGATGACCTCAAAGTCATTTATATCAAGCAACAGGTCTGCTCTAGTCTCGTAACCACAGAATGTAACCACACAAGACCGATAAATCCGATCCACAATGATAGTCGCCCACAGGAGTAGACACATAAATAGAAGTACCCAAGGACTCACAAGGAATATCCAGGAAATGAGCAAATAGAGATGACACATATGAATAGGTAGACCTTGGATCAACTAATACCAAAGCATCCCTACCGTAAATAGAAATAATACATGTGATCACGACATTTGAGCCCACTGAATCTGGAATTGCCGAAAAAACATAGAACCTAGATGGAGGCCAACTAGTTGGCCTCCGCCTGACTGAACGGTCACTGGCTGACCTCTCTGGCCTCAACCTCTAGGACGACCTCTACCTGCCTACCCTCCGCATCTGGGAAGCTAGACAGTCGGTCTTGTAATTATGTGCTGAGGGCCCTGCTGCACTGCCTTGCCTGAAGCCTGAGGCACAATCTCTACACATTATTGAGATATCCGCACTCGAAATAACCTATCGGTGCGGTGATCTACTACCCTGAAGTCTGACCTTAATGGACTGAATACCTACTGGAAGAACCCTGAATAGTTGGTGGGCGGCATGAACTCTCTGATATGGCACTGAAGTAAGAATAGGAAGAACCCTGATGACCCGAGTACCCACTATAAGAAACCTGAATAGCTGGTGGGCGATAAGAACTCTCCGGCATGGTGCTGAAATAGGGTCATGCTAGAGCACCCTAAGGAGGCGGCAGTACTGGATACAGGGTTCTACTAGGCTGACCCCTCATGAACTGATCTCTGCACCTAGCCGAGGCACCTCTAAACTCCCCAAAATAATAGACCCTCTTGTCCCTCTTGCATCTGCTCTCTATCTCTCTAACAGTAACCCTCAATCCTCCAAGTTATCTCCACTACTAGATGAGAAGAAGTCCACATCTCAACCTCCCGGTCCATAGTAGCCTGAATACCTAAGTGCAACCCCTCAACAAACCTCCGCACTCGCTTTGCCTCAGTAGGAAGTATCATAAGTGCATGGCAAGACAACTCAGAGAATCTCACCTCATAATCGATCACAGACAGCTGACCCTACTAGAGCTACTCAAGCTGAAGTCGCAACTCTTCCCTCTGAGAGGGTGGAATATACCTATCCAAGAATAGGCATGTAAACTGGTGCTAAGTCATGGGAGGAGAACCTACAGACCTACTGGGAAGATAAGACTGCCACCATCTACGAGCTCTGCCCTCCAACTGGAAAATAATGAAATCCACCCCATAGGACTCTAATATCCTTATGTTGTGCACTCTGTCCCTGCACCGATCAATGGAGTCCTGGGGATCCTCATGTCCCTTACCTCCGAAGACAGGAGGGTGTAGCCTAGTCCATCTGTCCAATAGTTTATGCGACTCACCGACCACAGCTGGTCTAGGCTCAGGTGCAGCTGCTGCAACTGGCTGGGCTCTACCCATGGGTAGTGCACCTAGGGTCTGATATATGGCAACTGTATGCCTCGGAGCATGGGCAGTAGGGGTGTGTGCTCCCCCTTCCGCCTGCGATATGGTTGAGTCTGCTGGAAATAAATTAGCCTGAGTCATAGTATCCATGAACCGCAGCATATGGCCCATGACCTCCTGAAAGCCTGGTGCCGACATGAAATCAACCGAGGTTGGCTCTACTATCGGCACCTCGCCATGCTCCTCAATGATGGGATCCTCCACTAGATCCGTTGGTGGTGAAATTGGGGCAACTCTAGGGTATCCTCATCCCCTACCTCGGGTTGATGCCATCCCCCGGCCTGTGCCTCAGCCTCTAGCAATAGGGGGAGCAGCTCCTCCCGGGTCCGGAACATCTGTCGTACGCGTTCTCAACATTTATAAGATAATAAGAGAAAGAAACTTATTACACCATCAACTGCACGATAGGAGATGAATAAAGAGTAGTTTCCTAACACCCTATAGCCTCTCGAAGATAAGTACATGTTATACCCATGTTTTCGTACGTGAAAGTATGCCATAAGTAAATTGGTGGAAGCTCGGAAATGAGAAGATGTTACGTCCCGCATTTTCGTACGTTAAAGTTTATCCAGAAGGAATATTGAGATTATAAGCATTATGTTATTTCAAACAAGTGATGAGTAAATTTGTGAAGGTGAGAGGGTAAGCAAATCAAAGAAAATGAATTTTGTCAAAGTTTGACATTTTGGGATAAAATACGGCCTGAGCTAAAATACCTGGTATTTATGAACTAGTACCATGTAAGGTACCACATGGCCATGATAGTAAGGTGTATAAAGTATATTAAAAGTAAATAATATTTTAAGTAAGTAGAGATAATTCTTAATTATATGGGTAATTGGTTGATTATTAGTTAATAGGGATTAATTAGTTAAATAAGATAATTAAAAAAAAAGAAGAAGTAAAGTAAGTCTTTAAGATAAGCCTAAGGGCAAGAACGTGGCAACCCCACTTTAAATTAAGATGGCTCTTAAGTCTTGCCTAATTGTCACACTTTGGAGCATCTAAAGTGGCTTAGTCATCCTAAGTAGGGCCCACTTAAAGATAATGGTCACATTCTTTGATTCAAAATGAAAGGTTACCTCTCTTAAGCTTAAAGTGAATTGCTCAAAGTAGTGATGGGCATCATATAGTCTCTGTTTGCAAAGATAATATAATATTACTCTTTGGATGGGAATCAAAAGTAGAGAAAGTAATTTAGGGGGATCAAACAATAACTTCATTTGTATTGTCCATGGACAGTAAGTATTTATTTGTTAGTCTTTGGAATCAAGAATTTCATCTGGGGAATATAGAGGAAATTGTAAAGCTTATATCCAAATATAAAGGGCATAAACGTTCACGCTTTGTTGTAAGGTCTTGCTTTGGCGGACTGGATCTAGCATTCGTTGCCAGTGGAAGTGAGGATTCACAGGTTTATATATGGCATAGAAGCAAATATCCCTTACATAGTAACATTCTCTCTGAGAGTCCAAGCCTCCTTACATAGTAATGTTGAATCATTTTCTAAAAAATCTCCTTGGATAGAAACGTTATTGCTAAGTTTCTAAGGAAATGTTTCGGCCAAGGTTTTCTTTGCATAGCAACGTGATTGCTTCGAGCTTTTCACACGACTTGTTCCATGTTTTGCCGCAATTAACATGTGTTAGAGGATTGTCAAGAGAATCGACTCAGGTATGTTAAGGCTATCCCTTCTTTCTTTTGGCATGATCCATACGACACAAATAAAACGTGCAAATGCACAATTTCCATAAATGACTCTATTCATAGAAATATTAAAGATGCTTATGTTCTTGATTCCCCATGTGTCATATTGTTCTATCATCTATTCATAGGTCTCAGAAAATACGTAAATTGATAAAGTTTATTTCATGATATTAATTAGTAGCATAATGGTCTTATGATGTACCGAGAGATTTTATTAATATATTTCATATGAATTTCATGCATTTATAAATGCACATTGACCCATGACAAGATAGTGTTATATACGCGAATATATATGTATATATATATATATGGGATATGGGAAAAGTTATGGCATTATATACACACCACCACCTGATCAGCTGGTATACGTTGATGATTTTGCCCACAGTGGCTGAGATGATGTGATGGGATGACCTCAGAGGCTTGATGATGTTATGAACACATGTACCTATACACGACATGACATTCATATGCATATGCATGACATAATAAGTATTTCATGATTTACAGAGTTATTCAGACTTACAGGTTGAGTCATTTACTCTATATTTCTTCCATGTCTTTTATGTACTTATTTATGTGCATTACATACTCGGTACATTATTCGTACTGACGTCCCTTTTTGCCTAGGGACGCTGCATTTCATGCCCACAGGTCTCAATAGACTGGTCGAGAGTCCTCAAAGTAGGTGAACAGCTCAGCGAAAGATGTTAGTGCACTCCATTTACTTCAGAGTTGCTTGTTTGGTCAGTATGATTTAGATGTGTATTGTTAGGTATGGCGGGGCTCTGTCCTGGCCTTTATGACCATTATGTATCCTTAGAGGCTTGTAGACAGTTATCATGTACGTAAATGATTGTATGGCCTTGTCGGCCTCTGTTCGATGTACGAGTGGTTATTTTGGTCTTAAAGACACATATGTCTTATGTATAAGTTTGGATTACATGTTGGGGCGTCCAACATCGAGTATTTCCCTATGTTTTATTCTACTTATCTCACGACATCCTCTATGGCTCATTTACCTATAATAGTATGATACGAAAAGATACGTTATTTTAGTACTTGGTTGAGTAAGGTACCGGGTGCCCATCGCGGCTCATCAGTTTGGGTCGTGACAAAAGTGGTATCAGAGCAGTTCTGTCCTAGGGAGTCTACAAGCCGTGTCTAGTAGAGTTTTGTTTATGGGTGTGTCGTGCACCACACTTATAAGCAGGAGGCTACAGGGCATTTAGGACTGTCACTCTTTCTTCTTACTCTAGATCGTGTGGTAGATCTCAGTTTTAAAAATTCGAACTCCTAATCTCTATTTTATTAGTAATACGACTATACCTACATCCAGAAAGACAATTGGTAAGAGGTTGCATGTGGATGTGGAAGTGTCGAGTTATAGGAACTCGATTTTTCATGATGCTTATGATGAGTTAATGTAAGGTCTTCAGTAGATCATGTGCGTACTAAGACGTGTAAGCCTTTTGACAAGGAGCCTTATGGCAGGAATATCTATCCACCCCTGTGGTCAAAGATAACGAGAGATTCATAAGATAGATACAAATTTCAACAAGTAAAAGAAGCAAGATGAAGAGGGGTACGAGGTACCTAGTTAGTGAAGATGATCATTATTTACAATTCAGGAAAAGAGATATGAGCATTTTGAGTCACTTTCAACAGTAACAAAGGTATGTACAATCAGCTACATCCATCTTAGTTATGCCATATGGGGGCTAACATGTGTAGTTTAAGAGAGGAATAGAATATCAGGATCCGGCTGGGGTTAGAGTAACCCAAAATAGTGAATGGATTGTTTGCATTAGTTGTCGTTTCGGAAGGACATTACAAACATATCAATAGATTTTCTTGTGAGACACCCAGATGGTGCACTATAAAATAGTACAACCAGATATGAGTACTACAACGATAGGCACTGGAAGACTTGAAGGGACAAACATTATGGTAGTGTGGCTTTCTCCCCTAGTAGAGAAAGAATGTTAGGCAATTCGAAGAGCCAATGGATGGAGCAAGTGGAGCTAAAAGCGAAAGAATGTCTTGTTTGAGTTTTCAGAATAATGTAATAGACATAGATGTTAATGGGAAACAAGAGGAGAGTTAATGAAGAATTATGAGTAAGATGTGATGCATGGATGACAACGTTAGGTAAAAAAATGACAGTGTTACAGAGTCTACAGTCAAGTGAAGGAAAAGATGAAAGGTGATAGGCCTTGAGACAACAAAAGAGTATAGGCCATAAAGTCATATCATCATTTCAAGGAATAAGTTTGTGACCCCAACGCAACTACCAAAAGGAATGAGATTGCACTCATCCGAATCCTATAGATATGCTATGATTCCAGAACAGTATGCAAACACAACATCAAGGAAAGGAAGTAAGGGTTACTGCCCGGGATGTTATTGATAAATAAGGAGCCGCTGCGAGAGGTAAGTTAAGACAAGGAAATAACCCAAGAAAGATTACAGAGAATATTGATATGAGAATAAGCTAACGAGTAGTTAATAGTTGATTCAGGAGGAGCCTAGTTATGGCCAGACAAGAGGTTGCCAACAAATCAACAGATCGTGCAAGATAAACATAGGGAACCCCAACATGGGGAATTATTCCTTGCAGTTATGACATCGTGACCCTTAAGAAATATTCAGATGGGAGTTGGGATAGTTAAAGGTACCGTATAAGTATTACGAAAATAAAAGAGAGTGCCACTTGGAAGACAGTAAAAAAATATCAATTCAGAAGCAGCTCTACAAGCATAAGGGTATAGAGGTAAGTAACTACGAATAATTATAGGCAATGAAGGACATCAAACGGGTCCGTAATAAGCTCACAGCTTTACAAGAGTCAAGGGTTCTACCTAAGTACTACAACAAAAGACTAGCTGAGGAAATAAGGAAGAAGGCTTCAACCTAAGCACAACGACCTAAAGAGGAAATGCTTGTGTAACAAAAATCTCACAACAACATTGTAAGCACTACAAAGGAAGTGGTACCTACCGTGGCTAATGAACGGGAAGTAAAATTAAAAGTAATATTCGAAATCACATGAGTTGCATGAAAACTCTGGTATGCATGGAAACTAAGATAAGGTAAGTATGTATGCAACAAGGGGGCAGAAAGACCATAAAAAATAATAGCTTACGTTAAAGAAAGCTAAGAAGGAACGAAAGGAATTATTTGACCAATGATCCCGAGATGGTGACATTATGAACGCACTTAAAAAGTTTGGAGTTTTATACCTGCAACATATATAGAAGTAGAAGATTCTAGTATACGTTAAAAGAAAGAATTGAGCCTAGGCCATAGACAAAAGATTGAATTGTTAGAAGATTGTATTATGGATATTCCATAGCGTCTATGAAAGGCTAAAGTAATAACTAATATCAGGAGCCGCAGGTCGGAAGATAGCTTAAGCCTACATAAAAGCCGATCAAAAGGAAGAGGAAACTATAGAGTTACAACAACGAAATAAATTAGGAGTCTGATTATTGGATCTAGAAAAGTATAGAAATTGTGCTTCAGAACATGGCAAAATCACTCTTAGATATCAAAGGTGCAAGTATTATAATAGAACTTCAAGTTGTTGATGTAAATTATACCTATGTGGAAGGAAGGTCATGAAAGAGATAGAATATGTGATGCGAGATTTTAAGGTAAGTAAGGTAAAAGTAAACAACGTACGAGATACTCAGATGCAGAAGATTGGGAATAGTTCATACTTCGGATAGAAGGCTAGAAGCGCTGGAATTTAGTATCGATAGCGGCATCAACAATGGCATACCTTCCAGCCTATGGTTTCTAGGTATTGAGAGATTTAATTATAAGAGTGAAGAAGAGTTTGAGACGATATGATGTCTCACTTGATGTTCCAGAAAAGTATAAAAAAATAGTCGCAAGCTAAAGTATGATAGAGAGACAAGGTTTTAGGAAGACATGAGTAAGGATAAGAAATGGTAAGTGAGAAGCTGACAAAAATGGATAATTCCTCGGGGTTAAGCCCATGAAAACAAGAGAGTTGTGGTTTCTCTAAGTTATACAAAGCTCAGTATAGCCTGAATGTACCAAAGGTAGTCTAAGACTAGTAGCATTTGGAAGAAATGGAATGTTGCCCTGGCAGTAAAATAGGGGTGTAATTGTGACGGATAAAGGATGACGTTTGGGCCTTCGATTGATTAATGATTTGAAGAGGATTTCATGAATTGTACGGGATTAAAATACCCACATAATGTAAATCACATTGGGATACTTAAATATGGTTATGGAAACATGGTATCTCCCCTAGGTGGATCGGTCCAATCACTTCAAATGTTCCTCAATGAGACGTAAGCCCTAGTCGCAAGATATTACGTAAGAAGTTTTAGTTATCAGTGGTGGATTGTAGATCGATATTGAGGTCAATCAACAATGGTTGGATAAAAGTTACAAAGTATGAAATGAGGTTAGGTCGTCACTCTTAAGATGAACAGTAATGATGAAGCATTAAAGGACTTAGACTTATGCATATAGGATAAGCAATGAGAGTAAGCAGGAATTTGGTAACAGACCTCAGCAACGATAAATCAAAGTAAGAGTTATGGTACAGTATGACCTACGTAGATGCAGTAAAGTCATACGAATAGATAACCAGGTCTATAAAATAAGATATAGCAATATTCATAAGTTCTACAAGGTACCGAGCAAAGAACTTCAGTATACCTATAAATTCCCAGAGAGACATCTTATTAAGCTTTGTATATTTTTACAAAGTAAGACCTAGAGAATGGTTAAAAGCTGGAGGAAAAAGGAGAGAAGAGTCGCATAGGCACACTTACAAGGTCAGTATCGTAAAGGCTGCATGATAGAAGGTAGCAACAGTTAAGAGCTTGGAAGGATCTCCATCATAAGTCATGGTATGGGAAAGAGGCCTAAAGGGGGGAATGCTCTGGCCTTTGGATTTGTTCATATAACAGTTGCCTAGATGCCAAGGAGAGTACCAAAGTATTCGCAAGAGCTATAGGTTATAACAAAGATAAGTCCACCAGTCAACATTCGAGGACGAATGTTCCAAAGGGAGGAATGATGTTACACCCATATTTTTGTACGTGAAAGTACGCCATAAGTAAATTGGTGGAAGCTTGGAAATGAGAAGATGTTACGTCCCGCATTTTCGTACGTTAAAATTTATCCGGAAGGAATATTAAGATTATAAGCATTATGCTATTTCAAATAAGTGATGAATAAATTTGTGAAAGTGAAGGGGTAAGCAAATCAAAGAAAATGAATTTCGTCGAAGTTTGACATTTTAGAATAAAATACGGTCTGAGCTAAAATACCCGGTATTAATGAACTAGTACCATACAAGATACCACATGGTCATGATAGTAAGGTGTATAAAGTATATTAAAAGTAAGTAATATTTTAAGTACATGGAGATAATTCTTAATTACATGGGTAATTGGTTAATTATTGGTTAATGGGGATTAATTAGTTAAATAAAATAATTAAAAAAAGAAGAAGAAGTAAAGTAAGTCTTTAAGATAAGCCTAAGGGCAAGAACGTGGCAGCCCCACTTTAAATTAAGATGACTCTTAAATCTTGCCTAAATATCACACTTTGGAGCATCTAAAGTGGCTTAGTCATCCTAAGTAGAGCCCACTTAAAGATAAAGGTCACATTCTTTGATTTAAAATGAAAGGTTACCTCTCTTAAGCTTAAAGTGAATTGCTCAAAATGTAGTGACGGGCTGCATATAGTCTCTGTTTGCAAAGATAATATGATATTACTCTTTGGATGGGAATCAAAAGCAGAGAAAGTAATTTAGGAGGATCAAACAATAACTTCATTTGTATTGTCCATGGACAGTAAGTATTTATTGGTTAGTCTTTGGAATCAAGAAATTCATCTTTGGAATATAGAGGAAATTGTAAAGCTCATATTCAAATATAAAGGGCATAAATATTCACGCTTTGTTGTAAGGTCTTGCTTTGGCGGACTGGATCTAGCATTCGTTGCCAGTGGAAGTGAGGATTCACAGGTTTATATATGGCATAGAAGCAAATATCCCTTACATAGTAACATTCTCTCTGAGAGTCCAAGCCTCCTTACATAGTTATATTGAATCATTTTCCAAAAAATCTTCTTGGATAGAAACGTTATTGCTAAGTTTCTAAGGAAAAGTTTCGGCCAAGGTTTTCTTTGCATAGCAACGTGATTGCTTCGAGCTTTTCACACGACTTGTTCCATGTTTTGCCGCAATTAACATGTGTTAGAGGATTGTCAAGAGAATCGACTCAGGTATGTTAAGGCTATCCCTTCTTTCTTTTGGCATGATCCATACGACACAAACGAAACGTGCAAATGCACAATTTCCATACATGACTCTATTCATAGAAATATTAGAGATGCTAATGTTCTTGATTCTCCATGTGTCATATTATTCTATCATCTATTTATGGGTCTCAGAAAATACGTAAGTTGATAAAGTTTATTTTATGATATTAATCAGAAGCATAATGGTCTTATGACGTACCGAGAGATTTTATTAACATATTTCATATGCATTTCATGCATTTATACATGCACATTGACCCATGACAAGATGGCGTTATATACGCGTATATATATATGTATATGGGATATGGGAAAAGTTATGGCGTTATATACGTATCACCACCTGATCAGCTGGTATACGTTGACGATTTTGCCCACAGTGGCCGAGATGATGTGATGGGATGCCTTCAGAGGCTTGATGATGTTATGAACACATGTACCTATGCACAAACATGACATTCATACGTATATGAATGACACTATAAGTACTTTATGATTTACAAAGTTATTCAGACTTAGAGGTTGAGTCATTTACTCTATATTCCTTTCATGTCTTTTACGTACTTATTTATGTGCATTACATACTCGGTACATTATTCGTACTGACGTTCCTTTTTGCCTGGGGACGCTGTGTTTCATGCCCGCAGGTCTCGATAGACTGGTCGAGAGTTCTTAAAGTAGGTGAGCAGCTCAGCGGAAGATGTTGGTGCACTCCATTTGCTTCGGAGTTTCTTGTTTGGTCGGTATGATTTAGATGTGTATCGTTTGGTATGGCGGGGCTCTGTCTTGGCCTTTATGACCATTATGTATCCGTAGAAGCTTGTAGACAGTTATCATGTACATAAACGATTGTATGGCCTTGTCGGCCTCTGTTCGATGTACGAGTGATTATTTTGGTCTTAGAGACACATATGTCTTATGTATAAGTTTGGATTACATGTTGGGCCGTCCAACATCGAGTATTTCCCCATGTTTTATTCTACTTATCTCACGACAGCCTCTACGGCGCATTTACCTATAATAGTATTGTGAGCACCTAATTTTTGACAATATTTAATTTTTTTGTCACTTCTTCTATGTAAATATTTTAGGGGTTTTAACCTACAATTTTTCGTTTTGTTACACTTTTTATTATAGGGTAAAAATACAAAATTTTAAAAGGTGAATTATTACTATTACTATTATTTTATTTTTTATTATTATTTTAAAAAAATCCGAAAAATATTTTAAAAAAAATTTAATTTTCGGGTGAGATATAAAAAATAAGAAAAAGGGAAGTATGGAATAAAAAAAATAAAAGTAAAAGTGGGTGGAATTCTCTTTTAAAAAGTAAAAGAAAGTGGAAAATTAAAAGTAAAGTTTTGTGAAAATTTTAAAAAAATAAAAAGTAAAGAAAGTTGGAATTAAAAAATAAATATAAAGGTAGCTGAAAATTAAAAAACATTAAAGTAAAAGAAAATAGATTTTTATAAGAAAAGCAAAAGAAAGTGGATTGTTTTTTTAAGAAAAGTAAAATAAGTGGAATCCTCTTTTAAAAGTAAAAATAAAGTGAGATTTTAAATAAGATAAAAGTAATTTTAGTTGGAATTTAAAAAATAAAAGTAAATGAAGGTGGGATTTATTTTTATAAAAAAGAAAAGCAAATTGTAAGAGGGATTTCCGCAAGACCTAGCTATTGATGTCAATTCTACCCCAAAAATCCGGCGACCAAAATCCGGCCTAATTCCGACGACCTCCCGGAACACCCTCTTTGGCATACCACCATTTTTTCGGCCTTTTGATGTGTAAAATGGTAAAATACTATTCTTTTTCATGGCTGATTTTTTTATTTTTAATTTTAATTTTCAGATTTTATTTTTGTCTATTATTAATTATTTTAGCATTAGTTTTTGAAGTTTGAAATGTTAAATTTTCTGTTTTGCACTTGTTGAAGTAGTAAAATAGTTTTGTATTGATAAAAGTAAGGTAATGAAAAATACTTAAGAGTATATGGTACTTGTTTGGTTGTTTGTTTACTGCTTAAAAACTCTTTGAGTACAACACTCAAAAGTCAAATTGTTTGGTAAGAAAATGTAGACCTTTGGACATTATTTGAATAAAGTCTATCTTTGAATAGTGGAGAGCAGATTTTGTTTGAAATACTTGACAAGATTTGAGCTAGAAAGTTTGGCTTTTTGAATTTAAGAGCAGATTTTGTAGAAACATCTGTCAAAAAGATTGATTTTTAATTTTTTGAAATAGCTGGTTGTTTTGATATATAGAGGGGGCATTTTTTATAATTGCTTTGTCACAAAAACAAAAAAAAATTCAGCAGTTGAACACATGAAAAGTAAGCTGAAATGGTGAGCTTTGGGAGTGAATCTTAGAGTGCAAACTTTTAAAAAAGTATAATTCCTCTTTAGAGTTCGTTTCTGAGTTTCCTCTCTAAGTTTTCGGGTTGTTTTAACACGGATTTGCTGCTGGTTTTGCTGCTATTTTGCTGTTGTTTTTATGCTGCTTTAGTTGCTGAACTACTGTTTATTCTTTTGCTACCAAGTAATCCTTTAAGACTCGTAATGTACGTATTTTCAGCAATGGGAACAACTTGAACATGCTGCACCATTTAAATGTGTTTGATGTGATGAATAGTTTGACAACAAAAGAGCTTGTATGTTATTGTTATGTATCAAGCATGTGATAATGTGAATATAGTCCTTCATAATACTTGAATATTGAGTTGTAAGTTTTTGAATGTGATATGTAAGTCGTTTATGGATTTTTTTAAGCATGTTTTCAAGCTATTATATCCGAGTAACAATGTTAAGTATGCCATGAATGACTTTAGGTGTATAACACATAGCATGAGTTCGTTTTAGTTGCTGAAATTCACTGCCAACATATGCTTCTAGGAATGCTGTGATAATATCTTTGTGAATATGGCCATTTTTCCGGATTTGCAAAAATGGCTATTTTTGTAAAATGGGCGTTTATACAATTATGATTATGTAGTTAATGGTCATGAACTCAAACTAAGTAAAGAGCAAAGATTGTATCAACTTTGGGCCTTATTGAATCAAAGATAAAAGTTGGTCCATTTACCTTTAAACAAAAAAATTACCCCTTTTCTTCTATATAGCATTGGGCCAATTTAAATTCATTTCTTGGCCCATTTTAATAATAAATTCCAGCATCCCAAAAGCTCCATACAAGCTGGCCCATTTTTTTTGTAACAAGAAGTTGGTTCATTTCTTTTTAAATAGATAAAGTTGGTCCAACATTTATTTGCATAATTTTTCCCAACTATAAAGCTCGAAAAAATAATAATAATATCAGATTTTTCTACTATTTTAATTAACTAGTTTCCCTTTAATTAATTTAAATGTTAGGCAAATAGTAGGTGCGTTTTAACTTCACGGACTCACTTGTGTAGCGTTACGCTTAACTTTTAATAATTTAATTCATCAATTTCATGTCATATTCAATAGTTTTAATTAATTTATAAATCTTTTGTCATAATCACGGATTCGCTTGCGTAGCGTGGTAGTGACATTTAATAAATTTTCTGAAAAAAAGAGGGTTAATGTTTCCTTCAACACAATTGTAGCAATTTTTCAAAAGTAAATAACGTACTAACAATCGTCTGTCATGATTGCGGATTCTCTTGCGTAGCGCCGTTATGACTAAATAATAAATTTCGTCGATCACGCATTCGCTTGCGTAGTGTGGTTATGACATCTTATTATTCAAAATATTCTTTAATTTTTTCTAATAATCAAGAGATAAAAGAGGATAGGTAAAACATGAAAATAATATAAATCATTGTTTGTCCAAAATTAATTCAAGCCAAGTTTATGTCAATAAAGCGACCGTGCTAGAACCACGGAACTCGGGGAATGCCTTATACCTTCTCCCTGGTCAACAGAATTCCTTACCCGAACTTTATTTTCGCGGACCGATTAAAATAGAGTCAAACCTTCCTTTGACTAGGGATCCAAATAAATGGTGACTTGGAACACCGAAAAAATCAATTCTAAGTGGCGACTCTGAACAATAAAATAATCCCTATTCAAATTTTGTCACTTTAATTGGAAAAACTCTTTGGCCCATACACATATTATTATTATTTTGAGGGGTAGAAAAGGAGGTATGACAGCTCTGGCAACTCTGCTGGGGACAACCAGAATTCGATCTTGTACATTTTGACTTTTATTTGGCTTTATTAATTTTGTATATATTGTGATTTATATGTGCCTATTGTGCTACCTGTTTGCTTTATACTGCTTCGATATTGTTGAACTGTACATATAAACTGTCTTCTCACGCACCCCTCTGAGTCTTCTTGAAATTAAAAATAGGGCATTTGCTTGACATAGCCCGCTTTCTTTGAGATAGCAGAGGTGCTTGTCACCCGGTGAAGGATTTTAGTCACACATGTTTTAGGCGGGGAGCACCACCAGTTAAGCCGGAAAGCAATGCTACCGGTACACTGACCCTCCTCGGCTCGAGTTGTCCGCTCGAGTAAGCCAGTCTAGATACCTTCTTCAATAGGATTTAAACCTAGAAGAACAAACCTCATGCCGGATATCCCTAGTAGGTTCGCTGTATTTGCATCACGTGCATTTGACTTAGCGAAACTCGGCACAGGGGTCGGGTCCGTATAAGACAGGTATCCTCTTTGAGACCATCATGTTCACGTATGTGCTACTTGATACATCATTTGGAAGGCTTACTTGCATTGTCGACCGGTTAAAAAAAATTAGTTAGTGTAATTATTGAAAATTAAAAAAGAAAAAAAAAAGAATAATTCTCCTCGTTTAGTGCAAATAAACCTTTAAAAAAAGTGTGGTGTGAGTTGTAAAGATCATTTTTCATTAAATAATATATATATATAAGGGAAAAGTATCCAGTTTTTACCGAACTACGCGGGTCTGATTCTCATCGGATGTGAGATACGTAGGCAAACCTCATCAGTTCCGGCCCCCAATTTTCAAAGGAAAAAAAATTCAAATATATTTCCCTTTACTTCCTTCTTCAGAAAATAATTTTTTAGAGACCCCAATTTAAAAAAATCAAAAAATAAAATTCAAAAATATTTTCTTCTTTTTTCTTTTATAAGTCTTTCTTCCACAAAAAAAAATCAAAATCAGATTTTTTTTTCTTCAAAAATCACAAAAAATAAATAAAGGAAAAAGAAAAAAAATCGAAAATTCCAAAAAATTATTGTTGAATTCCAAAATATTTTTTTTCGGCTTCAGAAGTTTTTCTTTCAAAAATTGAAAAAAAAAATTCGAAATTCAAAAATATTTTATTTCTTCTTTAGAAGTATTTATTTCAAACAAATTCCAAAAAAAAAGAAATTTTAAAAATGAAAAAACAATCTTTTTTTTAATTCTTTCTTTCAATAATTCCAAAAACAAAATGAAAAAAATCGAATTTCAAAAAAAAAATCGCTCTTCTTTAGAAGTCTCACTTTCAACAATTCAATAAAAAATTGAAATCTAAAAAAAATCTTTCTTCTTTTGAATCCTTTCTTTCTACCAAAAAGAAAAAAAATCTAAAATTATTTTCCTTGTTAGGAGCTTTCGTAGAGTTATTTGTATATGAGTAAAAAAACGAGAGTTAGTTTGTGTACTTTATTCCTGATTTTTTTTTAACTACGTAATGATCTGATTCATGCGGCGTCATGATACGTAGGCAATCCCCATCGGATTCGATCATAACCATAGAATTAACTGAGGAAAAAATAAACTAAAAAAAAAGAAAAAAAAGAGAGTGACAAAAAATAAAAGAGTGACCAAAAAAAAAGAAAGGAGAATGCCAAAAAAATAAAAAGTGACAGAGACGAAAAAAATCAAGAGTGATTAAATAGAGGTAGGAATAAAAGAGGTACATACTTAAAGGGTTAGTTAAGGCCGGGATGAAACATGCAACCGTTCAAACACATGGTAGAAATGTTTAACTATTAGGTGCATTGCATCCCCAACGTGCGATTTCCTATGTGTTAAATGTCTCAAAACTAACCAGGTTGTGATGTGAGCAAATTAGTCAGGTTCTGTTCAGGTGGTTGATTTTGTTGGTATGCAGTGATGAACGCGCAACCTTGCACGCGGCCACAACATTATACACAAAACTGAGCTCCACCTCCCAGAAATGCACATCCTTACCCAACTCCATATAATCCCCAACCAAATGATCTCCGATACAATCCTCGCCTAAGAGAGCCTTTCAGAAAGAATCAGTTCACTCCTATTGGTGAATCGTATTCAAGCTTGTTCCAAAAGCTAATCAGGCTAGATCTATTGCAACCAGTGGCCCCGAAATGGACGAACCCCTAGTCCCCCTCGCACCGAGCTGACGCTAGGTATGAATACCACTCTAGAGTAGTGGGACACAGTACAAAGGACTGTTGGACCCTCAAAAGGGCAGTTGAAGATTTCATTGAAGCTGAAAGAATCATTTTTAGAGATGAAGAAGCTCCTGATGTGATGAACAATCTGTTGCCTGCCCACAACATCAGGCCAATGGTCGGAATGATTTGTGACTGAGGAATTTGATCCGACATTGAAGGCCATTGTAGCCATTGTCAAGACAGAAGAAAAGCTAAAAAATGGCCGCCAAACATGAAAGTTCCCTATCATACGGGAGTCTTAGTAGCCAGTCTTGCTATCCTTTCTGCGTCTGAATTATCTCAGGGTGTAATCCGGGTGTTTTACTTTATTGTCTTATTTTCCGATGTAAACCCTTCTATAAGAAAAACCAAAAAAAATCAAAAATCAAATGAAATTAATATTTCATTGTCTAGGATTGTCTATTTTCTTAATCTTGTCATTTTCTTATTCTCTTTTTAGTTTTGTTAAATGCAGATTTCAATAACATGACATGCTTGCGGACTTCATGCCCAGATCCTGAAAGCTGTCAGGCCTCGAAATAATGAATCAAGGATTAGGTCGAAATGAAGATAAAGTTTAAGGAAATAAAACAAAGAGTTGGAACAACTGAAGAAAAATTGGTTCCCGGATTGGAAAGGTCCGTACATTACAACAAGAGTACTTCCAAAAGAGTGCGTTGCACTTGGGACACATCGAAGGAAATGTCCCTGAAATAACTGTCAATGCAAATGTAGTCAAAAGGTACTATGTTGGATCCTCCATATAGTACTAATATTCTCCAATTGGGATGACAAAGGCTTTCATTCTCGCTAACCAAACACTATCAACCCTTTGCTAACCCTTTGAGCCGGCTCCCATTCTTTGATCACCCTCTTTGGAACCTGAAAATGTTATTGAAAAATGAAATGAAAAAAAAAAAAAAGAAGAAAACGAAAAAAAAGTACAAAAAAAGAGGAAGAAAAGACAAAAAAAAAAAGAAAAACAAAAGAGGAAAAGGAAAGAAAAAAAAGAGCAAACAAAACAAAACAGAAAAACGAAAGAAAAAAAGTACATTGAACTACGTGAGACCTGATTCCGAAAGGATACGTAGGCAGCCTTACCCTGGGTTCGGTCCCATCAGAACAAAAAACCCATATTCCTAGTACTCCAAAACTGGGGCAGAAGTTTGTTTTATTTTACGATTTTTCTGTAAAAAACGGTTTCCAAAAGTTGTAATTCGTTTCAAGGTTCATTTCGCCTTTTTACCTTTTAAGAGCTTCTGATCGATATGTTTGAGAATGTTTGAAGTTCACATGCCAAGGGCGTTGGGCAACCTCCCTCATGCAGTATCTTAGTCAAAAAAAATAAAAAAATGAGAGAGTCTTATCAGTGAAAACCCATACGGGCACTATAAGGCAACAGTGAACAAAGAGATGAGAGAGTCTTATTGGTGAAAACCCAAATGGGCACCATAAGGCGACGGTTAGTAGAGAAATGAGAGAGGTTAGTTAGCGAAAACCTGCAAAGGGCGCTACTAGCCGAATAAGGGTCTTCGATTCTCCGGCATGAGCACAACCAAGACAAATTCAAGATGAGCATTTGCGGCAGATTTTGAGAATTAGACAGCTTAGACAGATCAGGCGTCCAGTCCAAAATGCATGTCATCATTCATTGAAGTCGGCACATACCTCCAGATAAGTCTCCATATTCCTTTCCCCGAAAGGGACACCTTTTGTTTAAGCACAATTCTTTTTCGCTTCCAATTATTATTCTATTTTTACCCATAATTTTTTCTTTGAGTCCCTTTCGGTCTAATCCTGCATCAAAATCGAAGCAAAGAAAGGGCTGCAAAACTGGATACAGTTTTCCTGTAATGTCAAGCACAATTTGGGGCATATATGGCATTGAAGAAGGCATAAATCCATCTGTGATCTCATTTGATAAGGCGAACAAAGTGTCTCAAAGAAACTGAAAAGGTCGCCTAAGCAAAACCTGCTTCATAAGAAAAGTTGATAAGCACTACGGACACAAACTGATACTGGGTGCAAGACAACTGAGCTTGATTTTAAAGAAAAAATAGCCTTGCCTTAGAGACAAGGGTAGCGGTACCATGGACATCTCGGTACCACGCTGACATAATAGGTTCTTTGACAGCAGTGGTCGTGAACCAAGCTACTCAGGGCATCAAGGCCATAAACCAACCACCACTTTGAAAACTCACAAATTTTTCTTTGTTTGAAACAGGAACAAAGCATGCAGAATGGTGATTCTAAAAGAACGAATGTCACCAAACGTAAGTTCCTTAAAATCTCCATTTTTCTTTTACTTTTGGCATACGTCACTATTGTTCCCACCTCCTATTTTTATTTAGCTTAACCCAAGTAGAACCTTTTCGCCTAAGGGGATCCAGCTCATAATTCCGGGTAGAAGTACTCTTATTTTTACGTAGCTTAACCCAGGTAGAACCTTTTCGCCTAGGGGGATCCAGCTTATATTTTCGGGTAGAAGTACTCTTCGCTCAGGTTGTTTTACATTAGCTTAACCCAGGTAGAACCTTTTCGCCTAAGGGGATCCAACTCATATTTCCGGGTAGAAGTACTCTTCGCTCAGGTTGTTTTTACATTAACTTAACCCAGGTAGAACCTTTTCGCCTAGGGGGATCCAGCTTATAGTTCCGGGTAGAAGTACTCTTCGCTCAGGTTGTTTTTACATTGGCTTAACCCAGGTAGAACCTTTTCGCCTAGGGGAATCCAGCTTATAGTTCCGGGTAGAAGTACTCTTCGCTCAGGTTGTTTTACATTAGCTTAACCCAGGTATAATCTTTTCGCCTAGGGGGATCCGGCTCATAGTTCCGGGTAGAAGTACTCTTCGCTCAGGTTGTTTTACATTAGCTTAACCCATGTAGAACCTTTTTGCCTAGGGAGATCCGGCTCATAGTTTTCGGGTAGAAGTACTCTTCGCCCAGATTTGCTTTTGTTAGTTTAACCCAGGTAGAACTTTATCACCCAGGGGGATTCAACATTTTTTTTTGGTCAATAATATAGGGTGTCAACCCTTGATTACATTTCCTTTTCAGTAATACAGAGTGTCAACCCCTGGTTACATTTCTTTTTCAGTAATACAGGGTGTCAACCCCTGGTTACATTTCCTTTTCAGTAATACATGGCACCAACCTCGGGTTACATTTCCTTTACCAGTATAGGGTACACTAATCCCTAGCTGAGCTTTCCAACATAGGGTCTCCACTCCCTAGTAGACTTTTAGTATAGATATAGGGCCCACTCCCCAATCCCTTTTTTCTCAAGGATACACAATCCTGATTTTGTTGCTTTCAATAAAGAAGTAGTTTAGAATTTTGTTACAATAACTCACGAAATTTTCCTAGTGAAAACTAGGGCAGAAAAATTTCGTTCGTTTGTTTGCTTTGGTGTCTGAGCAGGTTTTACCTCGAGGCACAGGGTTCGAGATGCCCAAATAATGAGTCTCAATCCAGAATAAAGAAAAAGGAAAAGAAGTGAATTCAAAGTGCAGAAGCGAAGGAAAGATGTGTATTGCTCAAGACATAGTTGAAGTCACAAGCTCTACATGTTCCGTTTTGATCTGAAAAGCTAAAGAAGAATGAACCAGCGGTTGCAGCTAACGAGCATCAAGATTCAGAAGAATCATCCAAGACTCAAGATCAAGCTTCAGAAAACTCATAGATAGGGATCTTGCAACTCATAGCTGATAGGCTTGTTCAGTTTTTTTTTATGTAATAACAGACTTACGGACCAGAGCCTCGACGGAACCTCACTCGACTTTTTAACTCATCATTCCACAGTTCTCCTGGAACTACACGCGACCTGATTCCCCTATAACCCGGGATATGTAGGCTGTCCAAAACCAAGACTCGATTGCACCCTTTCTCTTTTCTCTTATCCTTATTTCTTCCCTTTTGAATAAAGATATGTTCAAAAATTAGTTACATGGCTCACCTTATCTTTGCTCGAAAACTCTTCATGCTTCCAAGCAAAGAGGGGCAGCTGTGAGCACCTAATTTTTGACAATATTAAATTTTTTGTCACTTCTTCTATGTAAATATTTTAGGGGTTTTAACCTACAATTTTTAGCTTTGTTACACTTTTTATTATAGGTTAAAAATACAAAATTTTAAAAGGTGAATTATTACTATTACTTTTTTTTTATTTTTATTTTTTATTTTTAAAATAAAAAAACCGAAAAATATTTAAAAAAAATTAATTTTCGGGTGAGATATAAAAAATAAGAAAAATCAAAGTATGGAATAAAAAAAATAAAAGTAAAAGTGGGTGGAATTCTCTTTTAAAAAGTAAAAGAAAGTGGAAAATTAAAAGTAAAGTTTTGTGAAAATTTTAAAAAAATAAAAAGTAAAGAAAGTTGGAATTAAAAAATAAATATAAAGGTAGCTTAAAATTAAAAAAAATTAAAGTAAAAGAAAATAAAATTTTTATAAGAAAAGCAAAAGAAAGTGGATTGTTTTTTTAAGAAAAGTAAAATAAGTGGAATCCTCTTTTAAAAGTAAAAATAAAGTGAGATTTTAAATAAAATAAAAGTAATTAAAGTTGGAATTTAAAAAATAAAAGTAAATAAAGGTGGGATTTTTTTTTATAAAAAAGAAAAGCAAATTGTAAGAGGGATTTCTTTTAATTAAAAAATAATAAAATATTTTTTTTAAAAAAATAAAATCTAAAACATTTCGAAAATTTTGCTATAAATAGAAGAGAAAATCTGAGAAGAAGAGGGAGAGAGGAGAGAAAAGAGAGGGGAGAATTGAGAGAAACAAATTTTTTTTTCCTCTTCTATGCTACGACAATTTCAACTCGTGTTATTCTTTCTTCCTCTTTCTTTCGAAAATTTCCAGCAATTCAACACCCCAAAATACCTACATCAATGGATAGAGCTCCGCAAGACCTAGCTATTGATGTCAATTCTACCCCAAAAATTCGGCGACCAAAATCCGGCCTAATTCCGACGACCTCCCGGAACACCCTCTTTGGCATACCACCATTTTTTCGGCCTTTTGATGTGTAAAATGGTAAAATACTATTCTTTTTCATGGCTGATTTTTTTATTTTTATTTTTAATTTTCAGATTTTATTTTTGTCTATTATTAATTATTTTAGCATTAGTTTTTGAAGTTTGAAATGTTAAATTTTCTGTTTTTGCACTTGTTGAAGTAGTAAAATAGTTTTGTATTGATAAAAGTGAGGTAATGAAAAATACTTAAGAGTATATGGTACTTGTTTGGTTGTTTGTTTACTGCTTCAAGACTCTTTGAGTACAACACTCAAAAGTCAAATTGTTTGGTAAGAAAATGTAGACATTTGGACATTATTTGAATAAAGTCTATCTTTGAATAGTGGAGAGCAGATTTTGTTTGAAATACTTGACAAGATTTGAACTAGAAAGTCTGGCTTTTAGAAAACGCAAATCAAATAAAGAAAACAAAAAAATTAGAGGGGGGTCAAACTTCTTGAATAAAAAGAATACAATTAAAAAAATAATTGGAATCGTTCCGAAGAGAATATGTGTCCCGGCACTGCACAAAAAAGATCCGGTTATATATCATATATGTGGGTACATATTGTGTATCAAGAACAAAAAAATGCGGATATGGTCGAATGGTAAAATTTCTCTTTGCCAAGGAGAAGATGCGGGTTCGATTCCCGCTATCCGCCCAAGATCCAAGATAAAGTAATTTTATTACTATTTATTTATTATTTAATTTCATAAATAGCATTAAATATATCCTTAAATTAAGGATTTGGTATAGTTGGCCGTGATAGTGTAGTGATTCTATCCCTCCCCTACGTTTTCTTTTTCCTTCCACCCCCAAAAAGCGAAAGGCGGGAATTAATTACTAGTTAACAGAGTCAACCCTAAAATAGTTTGGCAAAACAAGATGTTGCGGAGACAGGATTTGAACCCGTGACCTCAAGGTTATGAGCCTTGCGAGCTACCAAACTGCTCTACCCCGCGCCGAAGATAAGAACTGAAAACTAATAGATAAACAAGGATTAAATGCGCCCCTCCACCCTATCTGTACAAATAGAATAGCCCATTTATACAGAATGGTAAAGGGGCTTCTATGATCATCGACCATAGAAATAGAAATGAAGCGTTAATCCTTACCAACTTGATCTTGTTGCTCCTGGCAACAAACATGCATGAACCATTTCACGAAGTATGTGTCCGGATAGTCCAAAGTCTCGATAGTTAGCTCTCGGCCTTCCGGTCAAAAAACAACGTCGATGAAGGCGTGTAGGTGCACTATTCCGTGGTGGGGATTGTAACTTTCCATAAATTTCCCATTTGTCACTCAACGACGGAACCTTGCTTATTTCTTTCTTTGAGGATCGACGAATCGAATGATATTTCTGTTCCAATTTTTGCCTCTTCTTCTCCCTCTGAATCAAACTTTTCCTTGCCATAATGGTTGAATTCCTATTAGTATCCATGATACAAGTCGAATCCTAGATGTAGAAATAGAAGAAGGTGGACCCCCTCTCCGTCGAAAGAAATGAGATTATCGCAGATACACACATTAAAAATATTAACCAAATTTGCCCGACGTAGAGGCAATCAAGAAAGCCGCATAAGTGAATATATAACCTACAGAAAAGTGAGCTAATCCAACCAATCTTGCTTGTACAATGGAAAGGGCCACTGGTTTATCTCTCCAGCGAATCAAATTGGCCAAAGGTGTGCGTTCATGAGCCCATGCTAAAGTTTCAATCAATTCCTGCCAATATCCACGCCAAGAAATTAAGAACATAAATCCAGTAGCCCAAACAAGATGTCCAAATAAGAACATCCATGCCCAAACCGATAAACTATTCATACCAAAAGGATTATATCCGTTGATAAGTTGTGAAGAGTTTAACCATAAATAATCCCTTAACCAGCCCATCAAATAAGTGGAAGATTCATTAAACTGTGAAACGTTACCCTGCCATAATGTGATGTGCTTCCAATGCCAATAAAAAGTAACCCATCCAATAGTATTTAACATCCAAAAAACTGCCAAATAAAACGCGTCCCATGCCGAAATATCACAAGTACCGCCTCGTCCTGGGCCATCGCACGGAAAACTATAACCGAAATCCTTTTTATCTGGCATTAACTTGGAACCACGTGCATCTAAAGCACCTTTTACTAAGATCAATGTAGTTGTATGTAAACCAAGAGCAATAGCATGATGAACCAAAAAGTCTCCAGGACCTATTGTTAAAAATAATGAATTACTATTTTCATTAACAGCATTTAACCAACCCGGCAACCAGATGCTTCGACCCGCATTGAATGCTGGACCACTCGTTGAAGATAAAAGTACTATTTTTGTAAAGTGGGCGTTTATACAATTGTGACTATGTAGTTAATGGTCATGAACTCAAACTAAGTAAAGAGCTAAGATTGTATCAACTTTGGGCCTTATTGAATCAAAGATAAAAGTTGGCCCATTTACCTTTAAACAACAAAATTACCCCTTTTCTTCTATATAGCATTGGGCCAATTGAAATTCATTTCTTGGCCCATTTTAATAATAAATTCCAGCAGCCCAAAAGCTCCATACAAGCTGGTCCATTTTTTTTAACAAGAAGTTGGCTCATTTCTTTTAAAATAGATAAAGTTGGTCCAACATTTATTTGCATAATTTTTCCCAACTATAAAGCTCGAAAAAATAATAATAATATCAGATTTTTCTACTATTTTAATTAACTAGTTTTCCTTTAATTAATTTAAACGTTAGGCAAATAGTAGGTGCGCTTTAACTTCACGGATTCACTTGTGTAGCGTGACGCTTAACTTTTAATAAGTTAATTCATCAATTTCATGTCATATTCAATTGTTTTAATTAATTTATAAATCTTTTGTCATAATCACGGATTCGCTTGCGTAGCGTGGTAGTAACATTTAATAAATTTTCTGAAAAAAGAAGATTAATGTTCCCTCCAACACAATTGCAGCAATTTTTCAAAAGTAAATAACGTGCTAACAATCGTTTGTCATGACTGCGGATTCGCTTGCGTAGCGCCATTATGACTAAATAATAAATTTCGTCGATCACGCATTCACTTGCGTAGTGTGGTTATGACATCTTATTATATAAAAATATTCTTTAATTTTTTCTAATAATCAAGAGATAAAAGAGGATAGGTAAAACATGAAAATAATATAAATCATTGTTTGTCCAAAATTAATTCAAGCCAAGTTTATGTCAATAAAGCGACCGTTCTAGAACCACGGGACTCGGGGAATGCCTTATACCTTCTCCCCGGTCAACAGAATTCCTTACCCGAACTTTGTTTTCGCGGACCGATTAAAATAGAGTCAAACCTTCCTTTGACTAGGGATCCAAATAAATGGTGACTTGGAACACCGAAAAAATCAATTCTAAGTGGCGACTCTGAACAATAAAATAATCCTTATTCAAATTTTGTCACTTTAATTGGAAAAACTCTTTGGCCCATACATATATTATTATTATTTTGGGGGTAGAAAAGGAGGTGTGACAAGTATGATACGAAAAGATACGTTATTTTGGTACTCGGTTGAGTAAGGTACCGGGTTCCCATCGCCGCCCATCGATTTTGGTCGTGACAGTACGAACGTCTCCGCAGCAATCAAGACTCTATTAGGCATGCCATAACTTGTGAGACCCATGTGAACCTAGCGCTCAGATACCATGTTATCACGACCCAACAGTGAAAAATCTAGTGATTTCCAATTTTTATAAGTTTTTAAAGTAAATAACTTTTCTTAATTTAAAATATCTAATAAATAACAGAACTAAAGTAATTAAAACAAAAGCATATAAATGCAATCATAACTGTAGAAATAAAACCAAAACCACAAGTCTACTAGTGTGTGCCAAGACCTGGTGTCACAAGTGTGTGGGCTACTATTAGAATATATAAAAGATTTCTAATCTACTGTCTGAAATGAAATAGACAGAACAATAAAACAAAAGAAAGACTCTGGATGCTGCAGAATGGCTGGGAAGGGCAGCTCACCGCGTAGTCTCGTAGCAGGGATCAAGTTTGCGTGTCGGACTGATATCCAAATGTACCTGCCTTAGATCCTGCACATTTAAGTGCAGAAGTGTAGCGTGAGTACATAAACAACCGGTACCCGATAAGTATCCAGTCTAACCTCGAAGAAGCAGTGACAAGGGGTCGACTTTGACACTTACTATGGGCTAACAACAAGATGTATGTCAAAATAATAACTAAGCATGGGTTATATAAATATAACAGAAAACTCAAAAACAGGCATAATAAGCACTTTTTCCGTTAAGAATACATCTCAGGTTTACTTTCCATCATTTAACAATTTATGTCTCAAGTAAATGAACAATATCAATTATAAATGAATTCCAAAGATTTATTATGCGTAAATTATACCGAGGTCGTACGGCTCGATCCAACATAATATTTAAATTGTGCACTGCTGAGGGTCGAATGGCACGAACCATAGATGCATCTATCCACTACCGAGGTGTTCGGCCCGCTCCACAAATAGAAAATATTTTAACGTAATGCAAATTTTCATTTAATAGTCAAGTGTTCCATTCACAACTTCAAGTAAGTGAATTTAACCTTTTACAATTCCTTTATTAATTTCCATTATGGCTTAAGCAATTAAATTAACAAGTAGGGGTGCAAACATTTCAAGTATAGCATGGTATGGGTCCTAGACTACCAGTACAATAGCATAATTAGTAGCTGCGTACGGACTCACGTCACCTCGTGTGTAGCCCCCATAAATATGAGCACATATTAATTATAATTTACCTATGGGGGTTAATTCCCTCTTACAAGGTTAGAAAAGAGACTTACCTCGCCTCAAAGCCTACTTTCCGGTCTAAGATTAAGCTCAAACCTTCAAATCGGTGCTGAATGATCCAAAATTGTTCAATTAGTGTATAAACTAATCAATACATGTCCAAAAGTCCATATTCCAACTATTGAAGTGATTACCCAACTCTAAATGCAAGATTCCTTAAATTTACCTCAGGGCCCACGTCCCCGAATTTCGGAAATTGTTTGAAGAAAGTTGTTACCCATTGTGAGCATGTGATTTTTGTTTACACGATAATTACTCCAAAAGAAATCAAAAAATAAAACAAATGGTTTTGTTGTACAATTTTTGGAGTTTACGTGGCACTTTTGGCAGTTATTTGTAGTGTTGTTTGTGATTGTTTAGTATCGTCGAACAAAATACAAAAACAATATGTACGTCACATGTTGAGTTTAGGATGTCATTCTACTATTAGGAATTAATCAAACCATAATTTGGTTATTAAAAGAAAAATCACAAAATATGCATCTTTTATTCTACTTGTTGTCATTTAGTGATTTTATTTTAATTAAATGTTTAATGTGAGTGATAACTGTTTGTTTGAGTATTAATTAATATATGTATGGTTTTATTTTGATTTTTACAATTTAGTTAGTAATTTTGTGTGAATTAGAAATCAAAAGAAGAAAAGAATTGGTTTTTATAGGATAAATCGGAATTGGGCCAGTTTCAGACCCAAAAATCAGGCCCAAACTCATTAACCCAGTCCGGCCTCAGACGCAAAAGGAAACGACACCGTTTTTGGCACCCTCCATCTGAACCGTTGGTCAAACAGATCCAACGGTCCAGGTCAGGCCTGTCATTAGTCCAAACGACGTCGTCTCTTTAAGTTAAGAGATCAAAGCCGTTGATCACCAATGATCCAACGGCCAAAAATCCAACCCCCGTCCCGTATATAAACCTCCCCCCTTCACCCCGCGCCCTAAGCCAAACCCCCCCTCCCTTGAGTCGTCTCCCTCACTAGACCCAAACCACATGAAACCCTAGCGTCGCCCCCCTTTCCCCTCACCGTAAACCCGGCGGCAACAACGCCGGTGACCCCCAAACTAACACCCCTAGGCCACCTCAACCCCCTAAACACAGATCTACTAACCGTAGGTCTCGAATCTTCCCCCACCGTCTCGAATCTTCATTTGAAGATTCGAGCCGGACCCCAACCCATGTCAAACCCCCCCAAATCCATGCCAGGCACTCCCCTGACCTCCCACGTGACCAAACCAGGCTTGGTTTGGTCCGAATCTAACCAGAAAAACTTGAATCCCAAATCTGCCCTAGGAACCCTAGAAGTCCAGAATCCGAGTTTTTGTCCGTTTAAACAAGAAGTTTGAGGTCTAATAGATTTTAATCGAAGTATTCTCAGTTGAGAACACTTCGATTAAAGTCCGTTCAACCCCAAAAGAGGTTCGAGTCAAAATCCGAGACATGGTCATCTGATTTTCAATTCTTTAAGGTATTTTCTTTTTCTTTTCCTTGCCAGTTCATGTTGTTTGTTTTGCTTAATGTTTGTTCATGTGTTTAAATGGTAGTGGATTTGTTTTGTGTCGACTGTTCCGTCTACCTTGCCCGGACCTTTATTTGGTCAAGTTTTTCTCTATTTTAACTGATTCGGTGTATGTGTGTTAAACTATACAATCGATTGAAAATGAATTTGGTCGATTAGTTAGTTTCAGGTTTAAGCTTGTTTTGATAGTACAATTTGCACCTCCTGTTAGTACTATTCGATCCTGATTCATTTGGTATGAATTGAATGTGCGCATTATAATTCACGCAGTCGATTTGATACATGTCGTCTAATAGTTTTAGTTTGGAATGATAGTAATTTGACTCCTGTTGGTTTAATTTTATTCAAATCAGTTGAGAATTGATTACATTGTGTGTCAGCCTTTTAAATTGAATCAGAAACCACTGTAGGATTGTTTATAGCTGTAATTTCAATAAAATCTCAGAGTATAAGTTAAGTGGACTGCCAGTTTGAGTATGGTTGAACCATTTAGAATAATCTATAGTGCAAATACACCCTGGCTGACATCTTTACAGATGAGAAGTCAGGTGCAAACTGAGTTTAATAATAAAAGGCTGGATATGCACATGAGAATGGTAGTGGAACCTGCTGTACAACAGGGTATCCACTGCTTTTCTTGATTTTCAGCAGTTTAAAGTAGAAGAAATCCCATGCCTAGACAATCCTAAGTGGAGATGACAGCCTTTAAGGCTTATTTTAAGCCCTGGGCAGCCTGTCTTTAAAGGCAGGTTCTTCCTTCTATAAAGAGGAGGACATTAAGAGTTCAGAAGGGGGAGAGTTCTGAAATCAGAAAGGTAGAAGAGAGAAAAACTAGAAAGGAAAAGGGGTTTGGGACCAAAAGAGATTTGAGAACAAAGAAGAAGCTGAAAATTCTACTTTTATTCACTTTTTCTGTTTGAAATCAGCATCAACTGCTTTGTTCTATTCGAAACTTGGGTTTCTTTCCTTTGAGTGTCTGAAAATCAGAAACTGTGTTCCATTATTGTGTCGGATTCACCTATTACCTGTTAATTAACATTGGAGTTTCCTGGGTCTCAACTGAGCCTTGTTGAGTCTTTTACTTGGACATTGGGTACTGTTTCATTGAGTTACTGCTAGTTTATTCTGCCTGGAGGTGCTACTGCTGCTGTATTTGTTGTTGTTGCTGCTATCCTTTGTTACTGCTGCTGACTTCTCTACCTTCTTCTTCTTCTTTGCATTTCAACATCCAGGTACACACTAGAATTTCACATTGTTGTAACAGTGAAAGTATGAAATGAAAGATGTGAAGAAGTTTAATCCTTTGCTGCAGTAATTACAGCTTTTGTAGATGTTGTTAGATTTGTGTAACTTGCTAGGTTGTAACTCAATAGCATAATACAATAGGTAGTTTTTGTACTTAACTGAAGCTTAGTCTGTTTAAGTATTGTGATTTACAGTTGTTTGGTTGTACGAATGATATAATCATGCAATTTGTGGAATGCACGAGTAGTTGGCATAGTGATAACTAGATTTCCTTTCAGCTATATGTTGTATGTATAGGGTAGAATGCTTTAACCTTGCTAAATACAACGTAGTTTTAATCTTTTGAGTTTTAACTTTATCGGATCCCGTTAGGCAGTTTATAGGACCACGTTCGAATCCCATTAGTAGCAGCTTCTAGTAGTTTAATTCTATTAATCTAGTTAAACAAGTTAGCTTAAATTCAAACTCGAAGGATGTTTAGCGTGAGCTTAGCATGCTATTTACCTTGCATGCAATTTATGTTATCAAATTAAAAGCATGTTCAATAAGGTACAAAAATTCCCCACCTCGCAGATAATTAATCCGATAATTAATAAGAACTCGGAGTTGGCTAAGCATGTAATTTAATTAGCATGTATTTTCTTTCTTCTATTTTTAGAGACAAACATAATAGAAAAATGTAGTCGCTGTAGGTTTATCCTTTCAAAATGAGACGAGCCTCGCCAAGTATAGATGCAAATTGCGGGACCCTCAACAAATTGGTTGTAATAAATATTTAGATTTCTTGGGATGAGCCGTTTAATGAATTTCACTGCCTTCCCCAAAGATAATAATGTGTTAGACTCTGTAGGCACGATTTTAATAAAAATTACATTCTTTAACTCGGGTGCGCATTGATGCGACCCAAATCCAAATCTCAACGAAGTCGGAATGTGTCGATAATCATGGGTGCATTGATTGCGACGTGGTTCGAGATGCATTTTCACGACGTTGCAATTCTATTAAAAAATAATAATAATAAAAGCGGTTTAAACTTAATAAAAGCACATAAGTCACAACATGTATTCAAATCAGATATTTAGCCATTATAACAATTTAAGCGACCGTGCTAGAACCACGGGATTCGAGGGTGTCTAACACCTTCCCTCGAGTCAACAGAATTCCTTACTTAGAATTTCTGGTTCGCAGACTTCATTTGGAAAGTCGAATATTTTCCTCGATTTGGGATTCAAGATAAACCGGTGACTTGGGACACCAAAAGCCAAACCTTTCCCAAGTGGCGACTCTGAATTAAATAAATAATCTCATTTCGAATATTGTCACTTAAATTGGAAAAACTCCCTCGCGCATTTACCCTTCGGGGCGGGCGCGCAAAAAGGAGGTGTGACAGCTCTGGCGACTTTGCTGGGGATTAGTAACCCAGAACCACTGGTTTAGGGTTAGAAATTCGAGCTTAGATAAATTGTTATATTTGGCTTTATCTGATTTTTACATGTTTGAGCCTAATGTGCTAAATGCTGCTTTTACCACTTTGATATTATTTGACTGTATATATAAACTGTGCTGAACCCTTCTCTCTTCACCTCCGGGGATGTGCTTACTGGTTGAGACTCCCTATTCTGTTAGTGTCATACCCTGAAATAAAAAAGAGGCTCGGACAAGTTACGAAGCCGGATGGCCTTTTGGTTCCCGGTAAGTTGCCCCCTCCTCGACTTGAGTTGTCCGCTCGGGTACACAGTCTAGAACACCGACTCAGGTTTTGAACATAAAATAACATGACTTCATGTTAGATCCCTAGTAGGAACGCTTATTTGCATCATGTTGCATTTGACATAGGGGACTCAACACAGGGGTTGGGTCCGTCTAGGACAGGCAACCTGAAATGAAAGACCATCCTGCTACATCCCGTTTGTTTTGCGCATTTATTTGCTTCAGATCTGCATGCTGGCCGGTTTCTAAAAAAAGAAAAAAATAGCAGCGTAGAGAGATAATTACTTATTTTGGAAAAATAAAACCAATGTCCAAGTAGTGTCGAAACCTCGCCGAAAGTTTCTTAAAAAAAAGAAAAGAAATGAAAACAAAATTCGTCTTTTAGTTTGATTTAAAAAAAAATAAAATCCAAAAAAGAAGTATTTTTTTTTTTTTAAAAGGAAAAAACAAAATGCAAAAAAATATTATTTTTTTTTCTTTTTCTGTAGTACCTCTTTCATTAAAATCAGACTAATAGTCCAAATACTTCCTTAAAAGATTTTTCGAAATTTCAAAAAAAAAGTAAAAAAAAAAGTTCAAAGAAAAATATTTCTTTAGTCTTCATCTCTTTTCAAAAAAAAAATATATATATATATATATATAAAAATCCAGAAAAGAAAAAAAAATATTTTCTCCTTTTCCTTAAAAGATTGTATTCAAAAAGGGGTTTAGTTTATTTCCTTATTCCTGATCGGACCGAACTACGCCGGTTTGATTCTCACAGGGTGTGAGATACGTAGGCAACCCTCATCGGGTCCAACCTCCCATTTTGCAAAAACGACCAGAAAAGAAAAAAAAATAACAAAATGTTGCCACTTTTATAAAAGAGTCGGGTGATGCCATTTTTGTAAAAATAGTTTTATGTTCCTAAGCGGGACGCCGGAAGGCTGACATTGCATAAACGGCCATCTTTGGTCATCATTTTTTGATTTTTGACCAGTTGATCCTCGCAGCCTTAAAATCTTCATTCCCGAAGTGCTAAAAGGCCGCATTTGAAAACCAAGTCCATCGTTTTGAAAAAAAATCTTGGAAAAGAACATAGATAGTTTTATTTTGAGTCTAATAAAAGTTTTTCGTTGGCATAATCACCTTAATAAATGTGCAGGATGAGCACAATACAAAACAAACCCTTTTCAATAATGACCAAGATCCCTTTTGAGTTGCGATTATGGTGGAATGACCTAGGCAAGGAAGGGCAAGACAAAGTAAAGAAGTATCTGAAAGATCTCCCGGATTTACTAGACATCCAGCCTCGGGGTGATGTTATCAGATCATTGGTCACTTGTTGGGATTCAGCACACAATGTATTTCATTTCTCGGACTTTGAGCTCACCCCGACATTGGAAGAAATAGCGGGATACATCGGAAGTGATGAAGCTCCGTTAAGGTTCAAGTACTTGATTGAACCTAGGGCCGTCACTGTACACCGATTTTTGGATTTCCTAAAAATACCCCGAACATTTCACCATCTAGATTTTGCAAAAGGTTTCTGCAGTCTCCGCCTCATATATGCTAGATACGGCCACTTGGGCGGGTTCAATAAGCCAGACTTCAAACTATGCAATAGAGATAACCGACAAAAGTGGGATGAACACAGGCTGGTAGCTTTTATGATAGCTTTTTTGGGTCTTATAGTGTTCCCAAGGAAAGACGAAAACATTGATTTGAAAGTAGTTGGGGTCGTCAGTACCTTGCTCACCCAAGATAAAAGTACTCTGGCGCATATGATTATGGCTGACATCTTCCGGGCTCTCACTGCTTGCCGAGCGGGGGCGACTTTTTCGAAGGATGTAACCTATTGTTGCAAATGTGGATGACCGATCATTTATGCCACCGCTCCCCGCTCTTGGGTTACGGTTTGCCCGAGAAGACTTGTATTGGAGAATTTTACACAAGAATCAAAGGGGTTAGTCTACCCGAGGGAGTCACAGCTTGGATGTCATTCTTCCGAACTCTCACTGCCAACCAAATCCAGTGGACGCTCGGATGGTTGCCTGTTGAGGAAATCATATACATGTCGGCAACCAGGCCCCACTTTTTGTTGATGGGGCTTAAAAGCATCCAACCCTATGCACCGTATCGGGTTTTGAGGCAACTTGGGAGGTATCAAGTAGTGCCGAAAGATGAAGACTTGAGTACCCAAGTGGTTGAAATCAGTCCGGACGGTCGGTTCCCCGAAGAAGAAGTTCGCCAGATCTGGAGTGAGTGTCAACATCTGACGGCAAATACTTGTGTGTTGGATACGTCTAAAGGAGAAGTTTCCCCAGGGTATCACGCTTGGTTTAGAGGTGACATGTCCTGCGGGAGACCAGCTAAAAGACCTCATCTCAAAGATTTCGCTGAGTCATCCCAGGAGCAATGGAACTGGTTAGCAAAGGAAAAGGGTTATCGGGCGGAGATCGGTGAGTTGAAGCAACAGGTTGAAAGTCTGAAATTCAATAACAGTATGCAAGTTGCTACGGATTGAGGCGAAAAGAATAGATTGGCCCAAGAAAATGAAGAACTTAGGGCCCAAATCCAGAAATTGAGAATGGCTCCTGATAAACAACCAAGGAGTCGATCAGATGAGCAGTTGATAAAAGGGTTGAAAAATGAAGTCAGGGAATGGCGAGATGGTTTAGAAGAGTCTGAAAACGTCATGGCAGAGCTCAAAGTACAGTGGGGTACAAGAGCAGATAAGCATCGCCGATACTTAAATCAATTGAAACGCGACCACGAGAAAATTGTTACCAACATGAAGAGAAAGGTGGTTACACTTGAGATTAAAGCAGTTAAGCAGGCTGAGGATTTCCAAATTGAAAGCGGACACTGTTACGACTTGTTGGCCCAAATGGAGGTAGAAGTGCGGCAACTGAAGAATCAGCATATGCATGATTTTCAGGCGTTAAAAACATGCAGTGATCAGATAAAACGCCTACTTATAGAAAAGAGGCAAACCAGGGATAAGATTAGGACCATTGCCCATGCCATCATCAGAAGGTGTCTACGGTGTGAAAACATGACCAGCATTACCGTTCTCTCAGCAGTGATGGTTTATGTCAAGCAGACCATGCATGATCTGGAACAACTTGAAAGGGATCTCACACCTAGGACCGCGGCGAGGCCGAACGATGCCCCGCGGGCACCAATTCTCGAAACCTTAATGTATTCGTAGGTCGAGTCTGTATCTTAGCGTCTTCTGTCCATCTTTTCGCATCAGGGTGTATTAGTCCGTTTGAAGTCTGTACTTATTTCAAGGTTTGTTATTTTTCCCTTTTCAAAAATATTAGTTGTAATAGATTGTTTCAGTAATAAAATGTGTGCTTCTTTTACACTCATCTATTTTGAACTACGTAATGATCTGATTCACGCGGCATCGTGATACGTAGGCAATCCTCATCAGATCCGGTCACATTTTTAACTGCAAATAACGAAAACGATAATAATAGGAAATAAAAAAATAAAAAAAAAATAATAATAATAATAAATAAAGGAAATCCTAAAGAGAAGCCGGAATGACGCATGTCTTCGTTGCAAACATGTAGAAATTCACTTAACTGTATAGGTGCATCACGCCCCAACGTGCGATTACCTATCTGTTATTTGTTTCAAACTAACCGTTTGCTTGCTGCTGAGTTATCCAGGTTTTTAGAAAAGGTGGTTTGGTTCGGTGGAGGTCTGGCCTCACATTCATACTTCACGAGGTCGAAAGGAAGTGTTCAGTTACCCATTGTTAAGTCGAGAGGGAGTATTCACACTTACTTCACAAGATCAAAGGGAAGCATAGAGATGTCTTCAGAAATTCCTTTGCCGACAGTTCCTGTTTTCGAGGAGAGTTCAATCTCGGCTGTCTTGAAGCCCGAGTCAGCAACTGCTGAGGAAAACAGAATCCTGCGGCTCCGCATGTTGGAAATGTTGGATGACTGGAATAACGGAAAAGAGCCACCGAGTGTAATCCCTGGGTTCCCTGAGTTGTTCTCCAGGACAAGTGGGACTTCCAACGTCCCCATAAGCTATCCAGCTACCCCATTCGGGTACCCAGCCATTTCAGCCCTCTCTGCTGGATCGCCCTCTGATTTTTATCCCCGGATGTCAACAACGGACGTAGCTACGAACATATTCACTGCACCTCCATGTCCAATCGAGGCACAACCTGCTACACACAAGCCAAATTTTGACTCATCCTCATTCACATTCCAAGCACCATCCTTCTCACTGGAACCAACTCGGTTCACCACCAGCACTCATCCTCAACAACCTCAATACGAGTTTGTACCTCGGCAGGATCAAAACCCCAAAGCTGCTGAACAAGATGAGATGGCGAAAAGGATGAGGAGCCTCGAGTAGAGTTTGAAAAACATGCAAGGTTTAAGCGGACAGAAGAGTGTCTCCTATACCGATCTATGCATGTTCCCTCACGTGCACCTACCCGTGGGTTTCAAAACCCCAAAGTTTGAGAAGTATGACGGGCACGGTGACCCCATTGCTCATCTCAAGAAGTATTGCAACCAGTTGCGGGGAGCCGGCGGCAAAGAAGAATTGTTGATGGCATACTTCAGAGAAAGTCTGATAGGAATGGCTTCAGAGTGGTATATGGACCAAGACATATCTCGATGGCATATATGGGATGATCTCGCCAGAGATTTTGTGAGACAATTCCAGTATAACATCGACATTGCACCAGACAGAAATTCTCTGTCAAACTTGAAGAAGAAACCTTCAGAAAGCTTCAGAGAATATACTATCAAATGGCGCGAGCAGGCATCAAGGGTTAAACCTCCTATGGACGAGATAGAAATGGTCACTACTTTCCTCCAGGCTCAAGAATCAGACTATTTCCAGAATATGATGTCAGCCATGGGAAAGCCTTTCACGGAAGCAATCAAGATCGGGGAGATGGTAGAGAATGGTTTGAAAACGGGTAGAATCTTAAGTCAAGCAGCCATAAGGGCAACCTCCCAAGCCGTCCAAAGCGGGTCCGGAGGAATGGCAAGAGGAAAGAAAAAGGAAGAAACATCCATGGCAGCATCAGAAGCGAGGGAATATCGTAATACTAGGCCCCGATTTCCAGAAAGAACCCCACAGCATTACTACCCCCACCAAAATGTGACTTATGCTCCTCAACCCTACATGGTCATGAATACCCAGCCCTATGTCCATCCACCACAGCAAGCCAATCGAGGCCAAGCTCCACCTCCTAGAAATCAGCCTCCCTACCGGAACCACTATAATCCACAGTCCCCTCAAAATAACTTCCGCCCTCAGGAACCACCTAGAAGACGGACTTTCACACCCATCGGCGAACCATATTCTACCTTGTTCCCAAAGCTAGTCCAGATGGGTTTCCTGCAGCCAGTCCCTCAGACAAGGCACAATCCGGCATCACCTGCTTACAAAGCCGGTGTTAGGTGTGCCTATCATTCAGGAGCAGAAGGGCACGATACAAATGATTGTTGGGCTTTGAGAAGGGTAGTTGAGAACTTAATAGAGCAGTGGAAGATAGTACTAAGGGACGAGGAGGTCCCAAATGTGACTAACAATCCGTTGCCCGCTCATAATAACGGGCCGTTGATTGGAATGATTTGTGAGGACAAAGAATTTGATCCTGCTTTAAAAGCTATAATCGTCATCGTCGATGTAGGGAAAAAGCCTAAAACCACCCCGAAGCTAGAGAAAGGGGAAAAGAAGGCCAGTACTGTCAAGGTTGAGCCCGAAGAGAAGGTCGAGAAAAAGACAGTAACGATGGTGCCTGTGAGGAATGAAGTTCTTTACATTCCACGAGGTCGAGCAGAGAAGCCGCAGAGATTTGAAGTCAAAAGGGCAAAACCAATGTACGTACCAAAAGGGGCCTATATGGTCCGGGGGACGATTCAACCATCTCGGCCGAACGAGCCAGTGGTTATCGGACGTGTACCACAGAAGCCAATGACAGACCCGTCCACAGTACCGTGGAACTATCAAAGAACATTGGTACATACAAAGGCAGAGAAGTCACGGGAGAACTTCCGGAGAATACTTTCGTTGGAAGGTATTCGAACACTCAAGAGTTAAACAACGCCACACAGAAACGCTTCCCACCCAAGGAGCCTGTAAGCATTGAGGAAGCGGAAGCTTTCTTCCAAAAGATGAAAATGCCAGACTACGAAATGGTGGATCAGCTATGCAAGTGCCCCGAGCAAGTGTCCATGCTGTCTCTACTGATGAGGTCGGCCGAACACCAAAAGATCTTGCTCAAGACCCTGAACGAAGCGTACATACCAGTTAAAACCTCAGTCGAACAACTGGAATGAATGACGGAGAGGTTCTTCGCCGTTAACCAGGTTTCTTTCAGCAAGAACGACTTACCTCAAGAGGGAGCATCTCACAACAAAGCCTTACATCTGACAATTAAATGTGAAGACTACTACGTCAAGCGGGTAATGTTGGATGGAGGTTCAGGTGTTGACATTTGTCCGCTCTCCACACTGCAGAGAATGGAAATTGGGACCGGAAGAATCCGCCCCAATAATGTCTGCGTAAGGGTTTTTGATGGCGTCAAGAGGGACACCCTCGGGGAAATAGACTTGGTGTTAACTATAGGACCAGTGGAGTTTGAAATAACTTTCCAGGTGCTTGACATGGATACGTCTTACAATTTTCTCCTCGACGGACCTTGGATTCATGCGGCAGGGGCTGTGCCTTCCACTCTTCACCAGATGGTGAAGTTTGAATACGAAGATCAGGAAATTATGGTCCACGGAGAAGACGAACAGTCTATTTATCGGGACCCATCCATCCCATATCTTGAATCAAGGGAAGGGAGCGAGCACACGGTTTATCAGGCTTTCGAAGTTGTGCTAGCGGAGCAGTATGAAGAAGGAAGACCTTGCCCCCAACCTTTCTCGTCCAACGCCTCAATCATGGTGGCTAAAGAAATGATCCGACATGGATTCAGGCCAGGGAAAGGGCTCGGACGAACGTTGCAAGGAATAACGGAACCCATCACCCTGCCTTCCACCAAGAAATTTTTTGGGATAGGTTTTCAACCCACTCCAAAAGATGAAGAGTGGGCAAGGAAGAGGAAAAATGAGGGTTTGAAACTGCCTCGGCCATTGCCAGATTTGTACGAGACTTTCGTCGGACCGAAATACATCGAAGAAGAAGACGATGAGGTTTTCACGGATGAAGAGATCGAGGAGATATGTGGTTCAATGAGAGGAATGCTCTACGAAGCTCACATGGTTCAACCAGGAGAAGGCACAAGCACCACTGAGATGTTATATGTGGGGCCAAATGCCAAGCTTTGAAACTGGGAGGCCACGCCATTCCCAACTAGACAGGAGTCCGAGTAGACCTATCCTTCCACCTTTCCTGCATCACGAGTTATCCCCATGATGTAACTCAGATGTTTTTCCTTCAGTTTCTTGTTTTGAATTCCTGAAATATAAACCTTGTTATCTTCCAAATTCCAAGGAATAAAAATCAGTATTTTCTCATTTTTTCCTTTATTCTGATTTCTGTTATTTTTCTTTTATCTTTTCTTTCAGTTATAATAATGCGGCTTTAAATAATATGACATGCTTGCGGACTTCACGCCCAGATCACCACGAGCTATTTAATTGTGAAATAATGAACAAATAATCGGAATATGACGAAGAAGAGGCTTTTAGGGAAATAAATCGAGAATTGGAACACTTTGAGAATAAACCTAAGCCGAATCTGAATGACACTGAACAGGTTAATTTGGGAACTCCTGAAGAAATCTGAGAGACCAAGATAAGCATTCACACGGACGAGAAAATGCGAGACACGATAATTAAACTCCTTTTTGAATTTAAAGATGTGTTTGCTTAGTCATACGATGACATGCTAGGATTAGGTGTTGATCTAGTGGTGCATAAATTGCCAATTCACCCTGATTGTCCTCCAGTTCAACAAAAGCAGAGAAAGTTCAAAATCGATGTCAGTGACAAGATTAAAGAAGAAATCACCAAGCAATTGAAAACGGGAGTAATTCGGGTAGTCCAGTACACCACGTGGTTGGCGAATGTAGTTCCAGTGCCGAAAAAAGATGGGAAGATTCGGGTATGTGTGGATTATCGAGATTTGAATAGGGCGAGCCCCAAAGACAGTTTCCCATTGCCTAACATCCACATTCTTGTTGATAATTGCACCAAACATGAGATCCAATCTTTCGTAGATTGTTACGCTGGGTATCATCAGGTGTTGATGGATGAAGAAGACGCCGAGAAGACTGCCTTCACTATACCTTGGGGCACTTACTGCTATCGAGTTATGCCATTCGGTCTGAAGAATGCTTGGGCAACTTACATGAGGGCCATGACTGCCATTTTTCATGACATGATGCATCAAGAGATAGAGGTGTATGTGGACGACGTGATAGTCAAGTCTAGGACTCGGGACAATCATATCCAAGACTTGAGGAAATTCTTCGAGAGACTAAGGAAGTATGACTTGAAGCTGAACCCGGCCAAATGTGCTTTTGGAGTCCCATCAGGCAAGTTTTTGGGTTTCATAGTAAGCAGGAGAGGTATCGAATTAGATCCAACAAAGATAAAATCTATCAGAGATCTACCTCCTCCAAGAACGAAAAAAGACGTGATGAGTCTATTGGGCAGATTAAACTATATCAGCCGATTCATTGCCCAGCTGACTAGCACATGTGAACCCATATTCAAGCTGTTGAGGAAGGATGCGGCGATCTAATGGACGGCTGAATGTCAAGAAGCTTTTGACAAGATCAAAGAATATCTTTCAAATCCCCCAGTTTTGGTCCCGCCAGAGCCAGAGAGACCCCTGTTCTTGTATCTGACAGTCTTGGAAAATTCTTTCGGTTGCGTCCTCGGGCAACATGACATAACCGGAAAGAAGGAGCAGGCGATCTACTACTTGAGCAAGAAATTCACCGGCTACGAGGCCAAGTACACTTTGCTGGAAAGAACGTGTTGTGCTTTGACGTGGGTTGCTCAAAAATTGAGACATTATCTCCAAGCTCACACTACTTACCTCATAAGCAGGTTGGATCCTTTGAAGTACATATTTCAGAAACCAATGCCTACTGGAAGACTGGCCAAATGGCAAATCTTGCTTACTGAATTTGACATAGTCTATGTCACCCGCACGGCAATGAAAGCCCAGGAATTAGCGGATCATTTGGCCGAAAACCCGATTGATGAGGAATACCAACCGTTGAGTACTTATTTTCCGGATGAAGAAATAAACACCATAGAAGTAGCCTCGGAAAATGCTCATGTTTGGAAGATGTTCTTTGATGGGGCCGTAAATGCCAAAGGTGTAGGAATCGGGGCGATTTTGATCTCACCCTCTGGTCAGCACTATCCTACTACAGCTAGACTGTGTTTCTTTTGCACGAACAATACAGTTGAGTACGAAGCCTGCATAATGGGCATGCATATGGTGATCGATCAGGATGTTGAAGATTTATTGATTATGGGGGATTCTGACCTAATTATCCGTCAAGCCCAAGGTGAATGGGAAACTCGGGATGTCAAGCTTATTCCTTACCGACAGCACGTGGAGGACCTCGGCAAGCGTTTCAAATCAATAGAGTTCAGGTATATCCCGCGGTGTCACAATGAACTAGCAGATGTACTTGCTACCTTAGCTTCAATGTTACCCTACCCAGGCAACGCCCACGTCGATCCTTTGGAAATCCAAATCAGGGAAAGACACGGTTACTGTAATGAAATCGAGGCAGGATCACGTACACAACCATGGTACCATGATATCAAGAGGTTCTTGAAGACACAAGAATACCCCGAACATGCTACTGGAGATCAAAAGATGACTATCAGGCGGCATGCATGAGGTTTCTTTTTTAGCGGTGAGGTACTGTATAAAAGGACCCCGGACCTCAATTTGTTAAGATGTGTTGACGTTGAGGAAGCGGGAAGGATCATGCATGAAGTACACGCAGGAGTGTGTGGGCCCCACATGAACGAGTATGTTTTGGCAAAGAAAATCCTTCGAGCAGGTTATTACTGGATGACCATGGAAAAAGACTGTTTTAGCTTCGTTCGAAAGTGTCATCAGTGTCAGATACACGGTGATTTGATTCATGCACCTCCCACAGAACTGCATCCCATGTCTGCACCTTGGCCATTTGTTGTTTGGGGCATGGACGTCATTGGTCCGATCGAGCCGAAAGCCTCAAATGAACACAGATTCATATTGGTTGCTATCGACTACTTCACGAAATGGGTAGAAGCTGTCACTCTCAAGTCAGTCACTAAGAAGGCTGTGGTGGATTTTGTACATTCAAATCTTATCTGTCGTTTCGGTATTCCTGCAACTATCATCACAGATAACGCGGCAAACCTGAATAGTCACTTGATGGGGGATGTTTGCGAACAGTTCAAAATAACGCATATGAACTCCACTCCTTATCGGCCCAAGGCCAATGGCGCTGTTGAAGCAGCAAACAAGAACATCAAGAAGATTTTGAGGAAGACGATCCAGAGTTCCCGATAGTGGCATGAACAGTTACCCTTTGCATTGTTGGGATATCGCACTACAGTACGCACATCAATAGGGGCAACACCTTACTTGCTGGTGTATGGGACCGAGGCTGTGATACCAGCAGAGGTAGAAATTCCTTCGCTCCGAACCATCGTCGAGGCAGAAATTGAAGATAGCGAGTGGGTTAAGACTCGATTAGAGCATCTGACTTTGATTGACGAGAAACGAATGGCTGCGGTTTGTCACGGGCAGTTGTACCAACGAAGAATGGCCCGTGCTTACAACAAGAAAGTCCGACCCAGGAGTTTCGAAGTGGGTCAACTGGTATTGAGGCGCGTTCTTCCACATCACCAGGAAGCGAAAGGAAAATTTGCTCCTAATTGGAAAGGCCCATACATCATCAGGAAGATACTGCCGAGAGGAGTGTTGTATCTGGGCGATATTGAAGGAAATGATCCTGAAACAGCAGTGAATGCGGATGCAGTCAAAAGGTACTATGTTTGAGTTTACTTCGGCGATATTTTGACACATTTGAGATGATGAAGGATTTATCCCCACTACCCAAACACTGTCAACTCTCTCCACAAGCCCTTTAAGCCGGCTACATTTCTTTGGCTACCTTACAAAAAACAAATTGGCCTGAGCTACGTCTGACTTGATTCCGAAAGGATACGTAGGCAGCCTCTCTCTGGGGTTCAGTCACGCCAAAAATAAAATCCAATTTACCCTGAAATTGAAACCGGGGCACACCAAACAGCTTAGAAGTTGTAGTTTCATCTACCATTCTTTTACCAAGCACAAGTCCTTTGGATCAATTGCTAAAGGCAGGGGAAGCCAAGAGATATCATGATTGGAGGCCGGTACATTCAGAATTGAGAGAAATAAAACGAGAGAGTCTTGTCGGTGAAAACCTTCGGGCACCGTGAGGCGACGGGAGTAGAGAAATCAAAAATGAGAGAGCTTGTTTAGTAAAAACTCGCAAAGAGTGCTATCAAGCGACAACCAGAAGAGAAATGAGAGAGGTCGACTAGCGAAAACCCGCAAAAGGGCGTTGTCGGCCGAAAGGATGATTCCACCTCAGGAAGTCATGGCAAAGTTCCCCCAGTTTGGAAACATAGATCCGGTTTGGTTCATGAGGAAATGCAAGTTCGTTGAAGGTCAGGCAGAGTTGCCTGTGAATCCAATCAATGGCAGAGTTTCTCAACAGGAATAAGGACGAGACAAAGCAATTGGAACAATCAAGGTCACCGAACCAACCACCATTTTTTCAAACTGACAATTGTTCTTTGTTTGGAAAATTGAAATAGGTGTGATCCAAAGCAATCGTGCAAGAAGCAGGTGTCGCCCAAAAGAAAAGAAATACGTGAATGCAAGAAACAGTTTTGCAATAAGGAATCTACCCAAAAAGGGAAGTTTCCCCAAAATTCTCTCTTACATTTTACTAAACAAAAATAATAAAAAAAAGGAAGTAAGAAGAAAACTCAAAAACAGAGGGTCAGTTAGAATCCCCGGCATTTTCCATTTAGCCAGCATTAGGGCTCCAACCCCTGAACTGAGCATTTTTCTGTTAAGCCGACATTAGGGCTCCAATCCCTGAGTTGAGCACTTCTCCATTTAGCCAGCATTAGGGCTCCAACCCCTGAACTGAGCATTTTTCTGTTAAACCGACATTAGGGCTCCAATCCCTGAGTTGAGCATTTTTCCGTTTAGCCAGCATTAGGGCTCCAATCCCCGAACTGAGCATTTTTCTGTTAAGCCGACATTAGGGCTCCAATCCCTAAGTTGAGCGTTTTTTCAATTTAGCCAGCATTAGGGCTCCAATCCCTGAGTTGAGCGTTTTTTCATTTAGCCAGCATTAGGGCTCCAATCCCTGAACTGGGCATTTATTTTTCTGTTAGCCGACATTAGGGCTCCAATCCCTGAGTTGAGCATTTTTGTAGCCAGCATTAGGGCTCCAATCCCTGAACTGAGCGTTTTTCTGTTAGCCGACATTAGGGCTCCAATCCCTGAGTTGAGCACTTTTCCATTTAGCCAGCATTAGGGCTCCAATCCCTGAACTGAGCATTTTTCTGTTAGCCAGCATTAGGGCTCCAATCCCTGAACTGAGCATTTTTTCTGCTAGCCGACATTAGGGCTCCAATCCCTGAGTTGAGCATTTTCCTGTTAGCCAGCATTAGGGCTCCAATCCCTGAACTGGGCATTTTTTCTTTTAGCCGACATTAGGGCTCCAATCCCTGAGTTGAGCACTTTTCCATTTAGCCAGCATTAGGGCTCCAACCCCTGAACTGAGCATTTTTCTGTTAAACCGACATTAGGGCTCCAATCCCTGAGTTGAGCACTTTTCCATTTAGCCAGCATTAGGGCTCCAATTCCTAAACTGAGCGTTTTTCTTTAGCCGATATTAGGGCTCCAATCCCTGAGTTGAGCAACCTTCCTTCAGCCGACATTAGGGCTTCAATCCCTGAGTTGTGCATTTTTACCTTTAGCGACATTAGGGCTCCAATCCCTGAGTTGCGCTTTGTAGACTAGAGTTTTTTCCAATCCCCTCATTAGTGCTGTAAATTTTCATGGCAATTAACTCACGAAATTTGCCTAGTTGAAACTGGGGCAGAAAAATTCGTTCGTTTGTTTTGTTGTCTCAGCAGGTCTGACCTCGAGGCGCATGGATCGAGATGACCTACGGGATGAGTCTCAATCCAGAATAAAGAAAAGAAGAAAAGAACAAAAAGAAGATGTTCCCAAATATCGGAACAAACAAAGGGAAGGTCGCTCAAAATTTGATCAAATCCCCGAGCTCCGCCAGTCCCGTCTCACTCAATACTGTAGAAATAAACAAGCGCCTACAACTTGCAAGCATCAAGATTAGGATCGAAGTCTACAAGCAGAATCAGCTAAGACCCAAGATCAAGTTGTAAAAGAATTATAGATAGGAATCTTGTAACTAGCGGTTGACAGGCATAAGTAGTTAGTTCAGTTTCAATTTTCCTTTGGCTGTAATAAGGAGGTCAGTAAAGCAGTCATGGCAACAGCGACAGCAGTAACAGCGAGCATTGCAATCCCATGGTAGTCTCAGCTACCAAAATTTCCCGAACTACATTGACCTGATTCCTGTTTAGCCCAGGATATGTAGGAAATCTTTGAAGCAAAGATTCGGTCAAATCTTTCAAAAAATGTGCTTCACACGGAGTATTCCAATGGGCAAAAATCGCTCATATCCGCTCACTTTATCTTTGCACGAAAACTCTTCATGTTTTCGGACAAAGAGGGGCAGCTGTGAGCACGTGATTTTTGTTTACACGACAATTACTCCAAAAAAATCAAAAAATAAAACAAATGGTTTTGTTGTACAATTTTTGGAGTTTACGTGGCACTTTTGGCAGTTATTTGTAGTGTTGTTTGTGATTGTTTAGTAACGTCGAACAAAATACAAAAAAAAATATGTATGTCACATGTTGAGTTTAGGATGTCATTCTACTATTAGGAATTAATCAAATCATAATTTGGTTATTAAAAGGAAAATCACAAAATATGCATCTTTTATTCTACTTGTTGTCATTGAGTGATTTTATTTTAATTAAATGTTTAATGTGAGTGATAACTGTTTGTTTGAGTATTAATTAATATATGTATGGTTTTATTTTGATTTTTACAATTTAGTTAGTAATTTTGTGTGAATTAGAAATCAAAAGAAGAAAAGAATTGGTTTTTATAGGATAAATCGGAATTGGGCCAGTTTCAGACCCAAAAATCAGTCCCAAACTCATTAACCTAGTCCGGCCCCAGACGCAAAAGGAAACGACACCGTTTTTGGCACCCTCCATCTGAACCGTTGGTCAAACAAATCCAACGGTCCAGGTCAGGCCTGTCATTAGTCCAAACGACATCGTCTCTTTAAGTTAAGAGATCAAAGCCGTTGATCACCAATGATCCAACGGCCAAAAATCCAACCCCCGTCCCGTATATAAACCTCCCCCTTTCACCCCGCGCCCTAAGCCAACCCCCCCTCCCTTGAGTCGTCTCCCTCACCAGACACAAACCCCACGAAACCCTAGCGCCGCCCCCCTTTCCCCTCACCGTAAACCCGGCGGCAACAACGCCGGTGACCCCCAGACTAACACCCCTAGTCCACCTCGACCCCCTGAACACAGATCTACTAACCGTAGGTCTCGAATCTTCCCCCACCGTCTCGAATCTTCATTTGAAGATTCGAGCCGGACCCCAACCCATGCCAAACCCCCCCCCCAAATCCATGCCAGGCACTCCCCTGACCTCCCACGTGACCAAACCAGGCTTGGTTTGGTCCGAATCTAACCAGAAAAACTTGAATCCCAAATCTGCCCTAGGAACCCTAGAAGTCCAGAATCCGAGTTTCTGTCCGTTTAAAGAAGAAGTTTGAGGTCTACTAGATTTTAATCGAAGTATTCTCAGTTGAGAACACTTTGATTAAAGTCTGTTCAACCCCAAAAGAGGTTCGAGTCAAAATCCGAGACATGGTCATCTGATTTTCAATTCTTTAAGGTATTTTCTTCTTCTTTTCCTTGCCAGTTCATGTTGTTTGTTTTGCTTAATGTTTGTTAATGTGTTTAAATGGTAGTGGATTTTTTTTGTGTCGACTGTTCCGTACACCTTGCCCGGACCTTTATTTGGTCAATTTTTCTCTATTTTAACTGATTCGGTGTATGTGTGTTAAACTATACAATCGATTGAAAATGAATTTGGTCGATTAGTTAGTTTCAGGTTTAAGTTTGTTTTGATAGTACAATTTGCACCTCCTGTTAGTACTATTCGATCCTGATTCATTTGGTATGAATTGAATGTGCGCATTATAATTCACGCAGTCTATTTGATACATGTCGTCTAATAGTTTTAGTTTGGAATGATAGTAATTTGACTCCTGTTGGTTTAATTTTATTCAAATCAGTTGAGAATTGATTACATTGTGTGTTAGCCTTTTAAATTGAATCAGAAACCACTGTAGGATTGTTTATAGTTGTAATTTCAATAAAATCTCAGAGTATAAGTTAAGTGGACTGCCAGTTTGAGTATGGTTGAACCATTTAGAATAATCTATAGTGCAAATACACCCTGGCTGACATCTTTACAGATGAGAAGTCAGGTGCAAACTGAGTTTAATAATAAAAGACTGGAGATGCACATGAGAATGGTAGTGGAACCTGCTGTACAGCAGGGTATCCACTGTTTTTCTTGATTTTCAGCAGTTTAAAGTAGAAGAAATCCCATGCCTAGACAATCCTAAGTGGAGATGACAGCCTTTAAGGCTTATTTTAAGTCCTGGACAGCCTGTCTTTAAAGGCAGGTTCTTCCTTCTATAAAGAGGAGGACATTAAGAGTTCAGAAGGGGGAGAGTTCTGAAATCAGAAAGGTAGAAGAGAGAAAAACTGGAAAGGAAAAGGGGTTTGGGACCAAAAGAGATTTGAGAACAAAGAAGAAGCTGAAAATTCTACTTTTATTCACTTTTTCTGTTTGAAATCAGCATCAACTGCTTTGTTCTATTCGAAACTTGGGTTTCTTTCCTTTGAGTGTCTGAAAATCAGAAACTGTGTTCCATTATTGTGTCGGATTCACCTATTACCTGTTAATTAACATTGGAGTTTCCTGGGTCTCAACTGAGCCTTGTTGAGTCTTTTACTTGGACATTGGGTACTGTTTCATTGAGTTACTGCTGGTTTATTCTGCCTGGGGGTGCTACTGCTGCTGTATTTGTTGTTGTTGCTGCTATCCTTTGTTACTGCTGCTGACTTCTCTACCTTCTTCTTCTTCTTTACATTTCAACATCCAGGTACACACTAGAATTTCACATTGTTGTAACAGTGAAAGCATAAAATGAAAGATGTGAAGAAGTTTAATCCTTTGCTGCAGTAATTACAGGTTTTGTAGATGTTGTTAGATTTGTGTAACTTGCTAGGTTGTAACTCAATAGCATAATACAATAGGTAGTTTTTGTACTTAACTGAAGCTTAGTCTGTTTAAGTATTGTGATTTACAGTTGTTTGGTTTTACGAATGATATAATCATGCAATTTGTGGAATGCACGAGTAGTTGGCATAGTGATAACTAGATTTCCTTTCAGCTATATGTTGTATGTATAGGGTAGAATGCTTTAACCTTGCTAAATACAATGTAGTTTTAATCTTTTGAGTTTTAACTTTATCGGATCCCGTTAGGCAGTTTATAGGACCACGTTCGAATCCCATTAGTAGCAGCTTCTAGTAGTTTAATTCTATTAATCTAGTTAAATAAGTTAGCTTTAATTCAAACTCGAAGGATGTTTAGCGTGAGTTTAGCATGCTATTTACCTTGCATGCAATTTTTGTTATCAAATTAAAAGCATGTTCAATAAGGTACAAAAATTCCCCACCTCGCAGATAATTAATCCGATAATTAATAAGAACCCGGAGTTGGCTAAGCATGTAATTTAATTAGCATGTATTTTCTTTCTTCTATTTTTAGAGACAAACATAATAGAAAAATGTAGTCGCTGTAGGTTTATCCTTTCAAAATGAGACGAGCCTCGCCAAGTATAGATGAAATTGCGGGGCCCTCAACAAATTGGTTGTAATAAATATTTAGATTTCTTGGGATGAGCCGTTTAATGAATTTCACTGCCTTCCCCAAAGATAATAATGTGTTAGACTCTGTAGGCACGATTTTAATAAAAATTACATTCTTAAACTCGGGTGCGCATTGATGCGACCCAAATCCAAATCTCAACGAAGTCGGAATGTGTCGATAATCATGGGTGCATTGATTGCGACGTGGTTCGAGATGTATTTTCGCGATGTTGCAATTCTATTAAAAAATAATAATAATAAAAGCGGTTTAAACTTAATAAAAGCACATAAGTCACAACATGTATTCAAATCAGATATTTAGCCATTATAACAATTTAAGCGACCGTGCTAGAACCACGGGATTCGAGGGTGCCTAACACCTTCCCTCGGGTCAACAGAATTCCTTACTTAGAATTTCTGGTTCGCAGACTTCATTTGGAAAGTCGAATATTTTCCTCGATTTGGGATTCAAGATAAACCGGTGACTTGGGACACCAAAAGCCAAACCTTTCCCAAGTGGCGACTCTGAAATAAATAAATAATCCCATTTCGAATATTGTCACTTAAATTGGAAAAACTCCCTCGCGCATTTACCCTTCGGGGCGGGCGCGCAAAAAGGAGGTGTGACACCCATAATATCATGAACTCAAATATATGATTTTCACTAAATTCCATTACTAATTTCGTGGTTAAATCTCATTTTTATCAAAAATCTAGGTTTTCCATCTAACCCATAAATTTCACAAATTTACATGTTAAAATATACCTATAATCTTATGTATTAAACTCACATTAGCTAGAAATTACTTACCCTCAATAGCTAGATTGAAATCACACTTTTTGAAGCTCTAAAATCGCCCAAGTGTGCAATAAATGAACCCAAAAATGGCTATGTCCCGATTTTAAAACTCTCTACCCAATTGCCTCCTTCGTCGCGAATGCGGAATAGTCCTTACGTTCGTGAAGGCAACGGCACAGGCCCATGAAGATTTGGCCTAAGCGAACTCGACAAAGGCCTCACGAACACGGAGGCTTACCAGCCCTGCCCTACGCGAACGTGAGGGAACCTTTGCGAACGCGAATGGCACTAACCTTGACCCCTCCCCATATCTCTCCCTTCTACGCGAACGCTATGGGTTTCGTGAACGCGAAGGCCTAGGCTCAGAAGGCTTCGCAAACACGTGAGCCTGACCGCGAACGTGTGAGCTTGACCGCGAACTCGAAAGGCAATTTGCCCGCTGCCCCAAATCCTTCTTCGTGAACGCGATAGCTCTCCCGTGTTCGCGAAGAAGGAAACTCGAACTGGAAAATCTGGTTTCTCACATTTAGCTCCGAGCGGTCAGAAACACACCCGAGCCCCTCAGGACCCCATCCGACTACACCAACAAGTCTGCTATCATGATACGGACCTGTTCGAACTCTCGAAACGCGCAAAACAACAATGAAACCAAGAATCACACCCCAAAACCAAACTATGAACTTCAAGTTTCTAAATCGCTCCGAACACATCGAATCATGCTTAGACTACTCGGAATGAAACTAAATTTTGCGTGCAGTTTAAATGATATTACGAAACTATTCCCAGTATCGGAATTCCATTGGGACCTCAATATCACCAAAATCTACTCCAAACCAAATTTAAAAAACTTCAAAAACCTTCGAGAAACCAACTTTCACTATTTTGCGTTAAAACACTCCCAGGTCATCCAAAACCCGATCCGAGCATATAGCCAAGTCCTAAATCATCATACGAACCTATTAGAACCGTCAAATCCTGATTCTGATGTCGTTTACTCTAAATGTTAACCGAAGTCAAACTTAGCTTTTTTAGCCAACCTTAAGGAACCAAATGTTCTCATTTCAACCCGAACTCTTCCAATTTCCGAATTAACCATCCCGCAAGTCATAAAACAGTAAAAGCATATACAGGGAGTCTTATTTAGTGGAACGAGGTTCTAAAAAGCAAAACGACCGCTTAGATCGTTACACTATGGTTTGTCATTTGAGTTATTCACAATTTATATATTCCTATAGATAAAAGAACTTTAATCGTTTATATGTTAAAAAATTTTAAGGAATTATTGGACGAGTATCGAGCGTTATGTGTTAGGCGTATTTAGAGCACACAGTCAGACGCTTGGGAGCGTAAGCCTCACAGAACTAAGCCACACGCATGAACCTCGAGGCGTTTTGATAGCGCTCCGGAAGCCTAAAAAGGCCTTTTAAAAACATTGATGCTAGTACAAGTAAAAGACCGAGTAATGAAGGATAATTGAGTCCAAATTGAGTGATTGATTGTGTAATGATTGACTCATCCCATTCATTGTATAAGACCTCAACCCACCATATTGACGTGGCATGACCCATTGAAGTGGTGCAGTATGTGACGCATTCGACTGATTCCTATCGGACATTGGCTGATCATATTATTGATATTTTTTGGCACGGATTTTAAAAAAAGAAAGATTTTTGAGCTTGGGTAAAATGTGTTATATATATATTGTGCAACTATAAATATGTTATTGCATAAATATAAATTGTTTTCAAATATAAATAATGGATCACTTTTTTGTACGAATTATAAAAAAAATAGATTCATATAATTAAAACGTATGGAATAGCATTTATTCATAGATTACTTGCTCCCCTTGCCGAAGGAAAAATATTATTCTGATGCGTAAGAATTAAATTGCACAAAGACAACAAATTGTGGATGCTTTTATAACATAAGTAGAAATCGTAGAACTCTTGGATTAGTACTATATTGTTTGGTTTTGGTATAAAATTTTACATGAATCAATATTTTCTCCACATAATTAGTACTACATCTAGTGTTTGGCTTTCGATGTTAATTTTGCATAAGTTATACGGATTTTAGTATTATTAATTTCGGACTACAAAAACCCTTATAAGACAATCCTATTTACCACATAACAATCTTTGTATTATTATTCTCATTGTATCACTATATTGGTATTAACCCACATATTTATTTGTACACTCTGCCATAGGAGAATGGTAATTGGAGGGCCAAAACCTTGTGCATATTTCATAAAATTTGCTCAAAAGATTCCTGAAGAGTTAAGGGGCAAGATTAAATATCAAATTTCAGTGGCTTCTGGGTTTAACTTTTCGGGACAAGAAGGTTACTGGTGCATTTAATTAATATTTTCTCCTCATTATTCTAATTACCCCATCATTTTCAATTTATTTTCGTCACTACATCTGAATGTCTAATTAAGCTAGCTAGCTTCTTGTCGTATGCAAGATATATATTTGGTTGTTGGCACTTGGCAGGACTATAAAAATAAAGGGAGAAGTAAATATGTGGACGACAAAATGCAAAAATAATGATAAAGAGATTCCCCCTTACCATGTATTCACGTGATCATATGCTGCAAACATATCCCTTTTGTTCTACAACTTATTTTGCTTCAATAATTTACTTGCAGCGTAAAAGAGATACATTTTCTTTATTAGTTTGTTTTTAAAAAAAATAACATATTTTTATAATTAAAAATAATTTAATTTTAAACTTTTTATTTTACTTTTAATGAACAGATTTTTTAACCACATAAATATCTTGATCCCAAGAAGTTTTTATCCCTTAAGCTTTTAAGATCATAAATTTAAAAAAAATTAATTAATTTCATATCGAGTCAAACTAAACGGAGAGAATACATGTTTCAACACTAAACAAGTGGATACTTCATAAAGTAAAAATCTAATCAATCTCCCATAAGTACCTTGGACTTTGTTCTGCACTAACAGAGAAAGCCTCTAACATTTTGCAATATAGTTTTCCTAGTTAGTTCTAGTCTCCTTTTCCTTAGAAATAATGGATTATCATTTTCAAGCTCTTATAGGGCTTTTAGCCTTTGTATTCTTGTCTATTATCTTATGGAGAAGAACACTTGCATCAAGAAAATTAGCCCCTGAAATCCCTGGGGCATGGCCTATTATAGGCCATCTTCGTCAACTGAGTGGTACTGATAAGAATATCCCATTTCCCCGAATATTGGGCGCTTTGGCCGATAAATATGGACCTGTCTTCACACTGAGAATAGGGATGTATCCCTATTTGATTGTCAACAATTGGGAAGCAGCTAAGGATTGTCTCACAACGCATGATAAGGATCTCGCTGCCCGACCGACTTCTATGGCTGGTGAAAGCATCGGGTACAAGTATGCGAGGTTTACTTATGCTAATTTTGGTCCTTACTATAACCAAGTGCGCAAATTAGCCCTACAACAAGTACTCTCGAGCACTAAACTCGAGAAAATGAAACACATACGTGTTTCTGAAATGGAAACTAGCATCAAAGAATTATATTCTTTGGCGCTAGTTAAAAACAACATACAAAAGGTGAATATAAGTAAATGGTTTGAACAATTGACTTTAAACATAATTGTGAAGACCATTTGTGGCAAGAGATATAGCAACATAGAAGAGGATGAAGAGGCACAACGTTTCAGAAAGGCATTTAAGGGCATCATGTATGTTGTAGGGCAAATTGTTCTATATGACGCAATTCCTTTCCCATTGTTCAAATACTTTGATTTCCAAGGTCATATAAAATTGATGAAGAAAATTTACAAAGACTTAGATTATATTCTTCAAGGATGGTTGGATGACCATATGATGAAGAAGGACGTAAACAATGAGGATCAAGATGCCATGGATGCTATGCTTAAGGTGACACAACTTAATGAATTCAAAGCCTATGGTTTTTCTCAGGCCACCGTGATCAAGTCAACAGTCTTGGTAAGTTTATGTCACCATTGCTGTTTAGTTTCGTAGTTTCTCTATTTCAATTTATACGAACCTATTTCACGTTTGAGAAGGAAGAATTTTAAAACTAGTAACTTTAAACATGTCATAGCATTTGTTTTGCTATAACTTTAAAATTTGTAGTTTTAAATATCTTATATGGAAAAGGTCCAAAATTGCCTCTTTAGTATCCACCTAGAGTCACTTTCACTCTCCGTTAATAGTTGGACATGTTTTTCCCCTCCAAAAGTCCCGCACAGATCTGCCATTATATTATTTTCAAATTCAGAAAACATGATGGTGTAAAGATTGAACGGTTCACATGATGGTTATGTTAATGAAATCAGTGGAGATTTTAATAGAGAGATACATAGATAGTAAAAATGAAGAAGAATGGTGGTGTCGTGTATTTGTGTATTCTGAGAAAAAGTAAAGTTGTGCATGTGACGAAGATTGCTTTGCCTTTGTGTGCTCCGTAAATGTGCTGTGTGTGTTAATGGAGGAGAGCAATCGGTCGATGGTGGTGTTCTAATCCCTGTGAGAATTGAGTGCTATCAATTCTAGTGGGTTATGTGGGTGTAGGACTGAAAATTAAAGAGGTAGAAGAAGATAGTTTAATTGTGTGTATTGTTTTCTGAGTGAATAAGTGCCTAGGTCCCCGTGTATCCATAGTGACATCTTTATGAATGAGTGCTTTGTGTACTAGGTGAAGAATGAGCGAAAATGTGAGTTAGAATTATTATGAAGAAAACTTCACAGGGTCTGAAATTGCCCCTCAACTATACGAAGAGAACACTTTTGCCCTTTTCCGTAACAATTTTTGGATTTTTCATTCTTTTTCAGATTTCGTCAGCTGGATTTGAAAATAAGGGCAAATACATGACACTTAGCTTGTGTAATGGTAGAGTCAAAAACAAAAAGGCCCAACTATTAACGAGGGATGAAAGTGCCCCTAGGTGGATTATATAGGGACAACTTTGGCTTTGTTCGATATCTTATGACGTGTGGTTATAAAGATTGTTATTAAGGGTAAAATAAATGTTCAAGTTAAATTGTTTTCAAATTTAGAAAGAGGACATTTTTTTTAGAACAGATTAAAATACAAATTTTTGTTTATACTATAAAGTGTGAAGGAGTACCTATTTGATACACATTTAGGAAAATATTCCCAAAGACTACCTATCGAAATAACTAAGATTTGTATTATGGTTACAATGTTTGTGTATTGTAAATGCATAAACTGATGACGCATTACCATATTTTCCACCGTCATCTTGGAATTCAGTGTAATTACATCTGTATTTGATCTGTAACAAAATTAAATAATGTATGCAGAGTTTGATCTTAGATGGCAATGACACAACAGCTGTTCATTTGATATGGGTAATGTCCTTATTACTGAACAATCCACATGTCATGAAACAAGCCCAAGAAGAGATAGACATGAAAGTGGGTAAAGAGAGGTGGGTTGAAGATACTGACATAAAAAATTTAGTGTACCTTCAGGCTATCGTTAAAGAAACATTGCGCTTGTATCCACCTGTTCCTTTTCTTTTACCACACGAAGCAGTGCAAGATTGTAAAGTGGCTGGTTACCACATTCCAAAAGGTACTCGTCTACATATCAATGCATGGAAAGTACATCGCGATCCTGAAATTTGGTCAGAGCCCGAAAGGTTTATGCCTGAGAGATTCTTGACGAGCAAAGCAAATGTGGATGCTCGCGGTCAGAATTTTGAATTTATTCCGTTTGGTTCTGGGAGACGGTCGTGTCCAGGGATAAATTTTGCGACTTTAGTGACACATCTGACTTTTGGTCGCTTGCTTCAAGGTTTTGATTTTAGTACGCCATCAAACACGCCAATAGACATGACAGAAGGCGTAGGCGTTACTTTGCCTAAGGTAAATCAAGTGGAAGTTCTAATTAGCCCTCGTTTACCTTCTAAGCTTTATGTATTCTGAAAGTGCAAATCATCACTCGTGGCTTGAGTAATTAGTTATACTTTAATATGTTTCTCGTGTAAATTTTATGGGGCCGTATATGATCACTTGTAGTGGTTGTGCATAAAATGAAGTTGTGAATATATAAACTTCATATAAGTGCCAGTCTTATTTAGTTTCTTGTCTTATTATTGAGTTCTAGTCTTTCCATACCACGTACATACCAACTAACCTTTTTGTTTTCTGAATAACAATTGTTGCCCGGGATAAATATTATACTTCTGCTTATGCATAATGTGTCAGGTGTTTGTCTTGATTTTTTATCATATTTGATTTTTTTATCTCTCGAAAGAAAGAACAATATATTTACTGTTTGACCAAAAGATATTGAAACTTTTTTGATTAAATTAATTAAGAAAGTTGAAAAACTAAATCTTAGTCAAACATAGTAAATTCCAAATCTATAACCAAACCAGAAAATGATATATAAAATGAAGTAGAAGCGGTAAATTATCGAAGCCTTTCATTTCTTCTTTCACCAATCGGTGAAGATGACTGTTGTAGATATATATTGGAAGATTGTTTTTCTTCCTCTTTACTAAGGAGATTACAGAGGAGAAGGAGAGAAAAAAGCCCCCCCCCCCCTTCCAGGAAGGTCTCATCCCTATATATAGTCATGGAATCCTTGGCATGTATTTGGGCCATAGTCCCCTCACATCGCATCCATTTTCGTTGTTCGGTGAATGCGTGGTTTAGAGTAAATGATATCGTCTTTCCTTGTCCCACTGTTTGGACGTGGTCTCAATTGGATCGACCACAGCGGTCAGATTTTGACCAATACATTTACCATAATTGGGTTTTCCTTCTTGTAGAAGAAATTATAAATCGTTTATATTTGGCTAGTCCCTTTTCTTGTATGAAAAAGTTTTGAACTTCTATAAACTGAGGATCCTTTCTTCATGTAGTGCCTAAGGGGTTTGAGAGTCTTGTTTAGGGGAAGAACTTTTTGGGACAAGTGTTAGTGTGAAATTTGTGTTTACCTCTTCGCGAGATTGTTCTCTCTGTATTTTGTACTCTCTTCTATATAGTAGATTGCTCATCTCGGCCTGTGGACGTAGGTCAATTGACCAAACAAAGTTAAATATTCATGTCTCTTTTGGTATATTTTTCTTTTGTTATCTAATTTATCGTCGTTCAAGTTTTGTTTTATTAGCTTCCGCAAGATACCTGCTTTTCTCGATCCTAACATAAGGTACAATAAGTATTTGTGACGATCGAATGGAGGACCGCGAGGTACACTCGACAAGTGTTTTACTTATGTATAGGATGCGATAAGTATTTGTCACGACAAAAAATTGGTAGACCGCGACCAACACTCGACAAGTGTTGTTACCCTTTAAGCGGTCCTAAGTTTTATCACTAAATTGGCTAAAACAAGCAATCTTGCAACATCTTGAGCATTATAAAACCATTAGTACAGCTAGGGGTACATAGATCGGGTTGGTTCGGATTTATGATTACCAAATTAAACTAATTGTGTCGGATTATTAAATCTAAAGATCAAACCAAACAAATAAAATTCGGGTTTTTCACTTTCGTTTTTTCTCGAGTTTTCGGGTTATTCAGATTTTTTTACCGGTAAAATCTTCGTAGAACAAAACATATAAATTATGCTCAAAATATTTCTTTAGTCCTAGTAAGATACAACTATATAAAGTATTTTCCAAGAAAATAATACAAAATATGAGATATGTCATGGCATTATCGTAAAATATTCAACAATAAAATTATGTAATATAAATATTGCTAATTAAAAAGCAATAATAAAAATAAACATAATCTAAGAGTACTAAGTCATCCTAAAATAAGTAGACTAATAAGGGAGTATTAAATACATGACTAAACACTAAAGAAAAAATAAAAATTGGTTATGCATTTTATCTAAATTATTACAAAACAAAAAATAGATATTCAATACATTCCCGTTCGTAGTATTGAATTAAATGTCTTTTGTTAGCATTAGTATTGATTTGATTTTGGTTTGGGCTTTTGTTAGCACTATTTAATTTACTAATGTTAATGGCTATAAAACTTATTGGAACATTCAAAAGTTCTAACTCCAACCTTGAAATAATACCTCAAAAAATAAAATTATGAAATATTTATAAATTACATCACAATAAGTATATTTATATATTAAATATATCTAAAATTTCTATATATGTAATGTCAGGTTGGTTTGGTTTCGGTATGTCTTTCTTTAGTTAAAACTAAACCAAATCAATTATGGTCGGGTTTTTTTCCAACACCAAACTAAATCAAACCAACTTATAGTCGGGTTTTTTTCTCTCGATTTGACTCAAATTATCGGATTAGTACAATTTGTCGGTTTTCTTTGTACACCCATAAGTACAGTTGTTATCTCTTCCTTCATTTGCTAATGCATCTCTCTAATTTATTTCTTTCCCTCAAACAATAGATGATTTGAAAGGTATCGAAGAAGGTGCCCATAATTAAATTATGTCATAGGTGTCGTTTTGGAATTGGAAATATTGTTATGGCTTTAAGCGTTCAATGAGCGATTGGACGCAAGACAAGTTGAAATAAAGTAAAAGGAAAGAAACATGTATGAATGAGACAAGACATAATTTCAAAACAGCATAACTCTTAATATACAAAAATTTTGATAATGAATTTTGAACTAAAATTGAAGTTTGCGAAATGGGTTCTTATTGGACTATACCATGTTAAGAACAGTGTACTAAAGTCGTGTTATGCGAAAATGAACACATCAAACGCTATAAGCCTATAACACTGGTTTGAACGCTCTAACATCAGGTAGAAGAGAGAGAGAAAAAATAATATTAAAACTGAATACTATAGTATTGAGCGGATGTGAGATATTATGAAATTTAACCATGGAATATTCATCGTGAAGAATTTGAGATTGTTGATCCAAATAGAGACAAGTCCAATTAAACTGAAGCTTTTAAACTATCGTCAATCACAATTGCCATCTTGAATGAAATTCCAACAAGTTGAAAATCTCGGCGAAATCTATTAATTCTCTACTCATAGAATACATCAGATTAATTACTAAATCACATTCTAAGGAGAAAAATACCAGATCAAAATCTTAGAATTAACAACTAAATTTATTATGTTCTTAAGGGAAAAAGGAAAAAGATTAAGACTTGCAAAAACTAGCAAATGGCCTCGACCACGAGCCTCTTGGCAATATTGTCACAATTAGTCGATCCAAGAATACTTTGAGATGCAGCCACAGAACAATTTTCCTTGCCAACACACTCCCTTTGGATTATAGAAAGTACATCACTGTTGCTTTCACAGCTTCCCTTCTCAAAAGAACCACATGTCCCTTGTGTATCACCAAAATTTGCAAATTTTATAGCAGAAATTGGTCGATCATGGCATGATATGTTCATCAACTTATCTTCATATGCATTTCCACAAGCACTTCCGACTCTAACTGTTTGGAAATTTACAAGTGATGGGTTGCCTCCGAATTCTTCAAGCAAGACTATCTCGTTGTCACCATCGTTGGACAGGAACGAACGTGGAACATGGTACCTACATAGCAATTAATTATTGAGATTAGTAACATGTTAAAATACATTGATAGTATTAAAAAAAAAAAGTTATGATGTGAAACTAACCATCTTTGAGTAGGCTGACCACAGTTGGAATTGCATTTTTTATCACTATATGGACCACGGTAGTCACAAGGGTCAGTAGAACAGCCATCTTCTTCTGCCAAATAACTTGGCCAATAACGACCTATGCTTTGACCATTTACCCAGGCTAGCCCCTTGCCCAAACCTTGTAAGTCCACAACCACTGGATCATTACCTAATGGAGCTGTAAAAGTAGCCTGACACAAAACAAAATGAGTTTAAATTCTATACATTGACAAATAATTAAGTCAGTTATAATATAATTACAAGTAAATTTGTTTAATAAAACAATAATTGGTAAGGTGCTAATAAATGATGAGATATGTATGTTACCTTGTACCATGTCATCATCCTATTAATAGGAACATCATGGGATTGCCATTGAGATACAAAGCGTGGATTTCCAGCATATAATTTATTTTCAAGTCCATGCAGATCAACCTTGTACGACCATTTGTGTGCAGACAAATCTTTAACTACACGTTCATCACCATTTCTTCCAACTATTTCCACTGGACCAGGGACTCCAGTTTGAATCAAATCAAAACGAGGTCCATAGTTCTGTTAAATTCCAAAAATTATATAATTCAGTTGTCAACATAAACTAAAGAGTTTTTTTTAAGTTACTAAATAATTAGAAAGAAATACACAATTATCTGTTGTTGTAGATAGTCTTCACATGATATAGTGTAAGGAAATATACAAAGTGTACAAAATAAAGTTACCTGAAGGCCAACAGTAGCACTAAGCAATGTAATCTGATTCTTTCCAGGATTCAATTTAATCTTGTTTTCAAAGACATAATTGAAGATTCCATATGTTGCCCATTTCGACCCTACAATAAAAAAAGTACAATGTTTAGCAACCAATTATTCAAATTAACAACTAAATTAAAAAACAAATAAAAATATACATTATGAATTAATTAATACCTAGATATTGGCCATTGACATAGACATGTAAGATGTGGCCAGTGCCGTTCACTCTAAGGGTCATATCATCACTCCAGATTGGATCATCTTTGCCAAGGTTAAAACTGTTTTAACAAATAAAATAAAAACTAATAATTCAACATTGTAATTGGAAAAGAAGATATAGTTCAAAGCAATTAGAGAAAATTAAAAAGAGCAATTAATTACCTTGTCATGTACCACATATAGTCACTAACATCATCAGCTACCTTTTGATCAAGCAATTTATTTGCAGAAACGTGACCCTTTCCCAGTAGCACAGTCTCATCAAGTTTTTCAGGCCTCCATGACCATTGGAGAGAAGCTGTCTCGCTCTCTCCCTCATTTGACTTCTTCACCATAATGGAAGTTTGTGTATTCACCTATAATATTGTGACATGTACAAAATTAAATTAATATTCAAGATATCAAAAATTTATGTAGTTACAAGATAATTGGTATGAATTTAACTATTACCCCCTCTGGTCCATTTAAGTGATTTTTTTGGTTGTTTTCACACATATTAAAGAATCTACCTTTTAGCATTAATTAACAATGTAATTGACCATAGTAACCTTAGCTAGCGTTTCCGAATTTGTTTTGAAAAATCTGATTTGAAGATGAAAATGTGTTTGGACATACGTTTTCAAAACATATTTCCAACTTTATTTTGGAAAAAACATATATATAATTCCCAAGTTTTGGGATTTTGGCCGAAAATAAGCAATTGGGGTGATTTTGGGATTTGGGGTTTGGAATTTGGGATTTTGCCAAAATGTGGCAAAATTTATGGCCAAACATGAGTTTTGAAAATAAATTCCAAATTTATTTTGGCAAAACTCATGGCCAAACGGGCCTTAGTTTGTTATTGAAAATATAACAAATGCTCTTATGCTCTTTACTCTAAGGGCAACTTTGGAAAAAGAAGTTAATTATATGTAACTTCCACAATAAGTGGAATTACTAAACTGAAAAAAGCAAAAAAAGCAAGTAACTTTTCTATATCATGTTAAATTACACCGATATAATTTTCTTTAATCGGACAGTGAATATAGGTTAAATTGATTTTGTTTTAAGTTATGTTGAATGTACCAAAAGTATTTAATTACCTTTGCTGTGTTGTAAACCTCAGTCTTGCAATCTGGAAGAATACTTACAGACCAAGCTGGAACATTGTATTTAACACCTTCATAAGTGATGGTGGCATCTGTAGTTGTATTTGCATTGCTCAAGAAGCAGCTTGATTTGTCATCCAAAGCATAAATTGTAACCTAAAAAAAGAACATTAACATAAAATATTTTTTTTAAAACAACAAAAAAGATAATAATGATAATACACTATAAATTTTTTATCAACTTACAGAAACGGAATTTCCCAAATCATTGTTTGAAATATTGCCACTGGTAAGTGTTTTCTCCATCGAATGCAATACATCATGAAGTTCTTTCAGATGCCCATATTTTGGCTGGTTCAAATTTCCTTAAGTAATAAAAAATTTAAATTAAGTTAATTGAAAAATCGAAAATAATATTAAAATTAACAGGGTTAAAAGTAAATAATTACCAAATTCATCAAGTGGTGCATCGTAATCATATGTTGTGGTAATATATGGACCGCCAGCTGTTCTGCCAAAGTTTGTCCCACCATGATACTGAAAAAATAGGACGAAATTATTTTTTGGACAAATATAAAAATTTGCAAATAAAGTTAAAGGAAATATAGAAAGAGAATTAATAGTATGATCTCGTTATAACTCACCATATAGTAATTTTGGAACGTGCCACCAGTTTGAAAGAATCTTGCAACAGCAAATGCAAGGTCCTCTGCTGTTCTATGAGGATCTCTGCCACCCCAATTCTTGAACCTTAATGAATTTAAGAGTTATGTAAATTAACAATATTTTTAATTAGAGATAATTAAAAATATATAGAGTATTTGTTTTTATAACTTACCATCCAGTCCAGTTTTCAGTCCACATCTTTGGGCTATTGGGATTGTTAGGAGTAAACTGATCACAATACCAACCATTGCACGTATTTATCTGTTACAAAATATAGTTTTATTCCATCAATACACTTAAAAGTAATACTTATACATAGAAATACTAACTTTTATGCACTGACAATAAAACTTTTAACAAAACCATTATAAAGTTATTATAAATAAATTCTAATGATTTAGATTAATTGGTAACCTAATAAAAATGATAACTACAACAGATCAATATTATTTTTCACTATCGATGCGTATAACTAGAACTCTTATATTAATATATGTAAGAAGAATAAGAACAATTTACCATGGGTTGAGGAGCGTCATTCTGTTGGCACATAATCCATGGAACTCCAATATTAAGAGATTGGGCCATATTTGAACACCAATCAATATAAGCTTTACCAGCATCTCCATAAGCTGTCTCTACATTACCATATTCATTCTCAATTTGTGCTAGAATTATAGGACCTCCTTGAGATGCAAATAGCTTCTCTTCTTTCACCATGTTAACTATCAATTGTGTAAAGTTTTTCATCTCATCCTAATACACAAAAGAAAAACAAAATCATAAGTATTAGGATAACAGTGAAAAATAATGCTTTGTTGCTTAAAAATTACTATATAATGTCAAAAACGGATTTAAAGTTCTTTTGTGCATTCAAAAGAATTCATCGTTTTCTGTTCAAGTTAAGTACACATATTAAATTTAATAAAACTGATTTTAGGTTCTAGATTTGCCTGTGCAAAATTTATTATGTGTATTACCATAAAAACGCTGTTGGCTGTGCGCAACTGAACGCCAGGCATATTGTGCAACCACACTGGAAATCCTCTGCAGAAGTGAAGGAGATAAATAAAAACAAGAAAACACCAATAAAAAGGCCAATACACTAATGAACTATTTAGATATAATTCTGAAATAATTAATCTAGCTTGATTATTACATACCCATAGTTCCATTCAGCGCAAACATAAGGTCCAATACGAAGAACAGCATAAAGTCCTTCATCTTGAATTGTTTTCAGAAACCTTATCAGATCTAAATTTCCAGTAAAATTGTATTCGCGACGTAGTGGCTCGTGGGCATTCCAGAATACATAGGTTTCAATTGCATCAAGTCCACCTTCCTTGGCTTTCTTTATCAGATCAGGCCACATCTACAAAAAAGGTCAACCGAAACAAAGCAATATGTTTTAGAGTATCGTAAAAGAGTATAGTAAAGAATATATAGTAGTAAGAAACTAGGGTTTACCTGAGCAGTGCTTCTAGGGTAATGAATGGAACCAGACAAAAGAACTTTTCTTTCACCATTAATGGTGATGGCTCTTCCGTCATGAGAAACTTGATAAGCATCACAAGTGCTAATAACTAAAAGTAAAAATAAAAATAAAAGAGTTTTGAAGGAAACCATTGTTGAAGGGAGAAAAAAGATATAATGCAGATTGTGTATTAAGGAAGGTATATATAGAAATCTGGTACGTAGGATCAGGTTCAACCTTAGTCAATCTCGGTCAGCAAGATATTTGAATTGATAATGATACCAAAAGTTGTTAGGATAAAGCTAATTAACCATAGAGTTTAATTTTTATACATTACTAAGTATTTTTCTACTATTAGGTTACCTAAAAAAATAAATTCTGAAAATCATCCATAAAAAGGGGAACTATTATACAAACCTGAATAAACGGATAATGTTTCATTACTGTATATAAGTAAAGAGTTTAATTTCTATACTGCAAAGGAAAAAGTTAGTAAAATTATCAGCTTATCTAAACGATAAGCACATAATAAGTATGTATATGATTATTATTCTAGAAGGGAGAATTTGTAGTTTGAATCCAAAACAATTTCTGGCGGGAGAATTTCTTCGTGTAACAATTGAAAACTTCCTTAATTCAAATTTGCAAAACCTTCATTGTTTTGGAGTCCATATTATTATAGCTCAAAGCATAAATTTTAAATCCATATTATTATAGCCCAAAGCATAAATTTTAAAGTACCCTTACAAAGAGATAAATTATTCAAAGCAATTGACTCACTTATTATGAAAAATCAATTGTCTTCGCCTTTTCTAATTAAGCTTAACAATATTGTAGATAGGAGTGTACAAGGAAACTCGAAAAATCAAACCATATCAAACACCAAACCAACTCACTAGATAAAGTGATTTTTTTATATTTGATTTGGTATGAAATTTAAGAAAAGTAAAATCTGCGATGTTGGTGTGCTTTCGTTTTATAGTCAACTGATCACGCCCAACTATGCCTTATAAAAAGTACTAAGCGATCGTTGCAAATATAATCCGTTTTACAAGTCCGGAGTCGAATCCCACAAGGAATTATTCTACTAATGACAACTGCTAGTTTCGCAAGAATTCAAGTAATCAACTTTCAGAAATATTGAATAATGAGTTGAGTTTTTACTAACTAAAAACAAGGTAATTAAATAGGTGTAATTTTATTATTAACAAAGCAAATATTATAGACAAGATTAGAAAGGTCTAGGGTTACGATTTTCCCTCTTATCGGAATCCTTCCTGTTATGTCTCCTATAAATTCGCCTAGATACTCTTTACCGATTGTGACCACTTTAGGTGTTGTAATTCTCTTCCGAGCAATTACAACAATTTATTAGACGTATTTTTCCGAACTACGCTAGCTAGTACTAGTTTACTGCTCACTAAGATCGCACCAAGGTTTTGTTATTCCTAATCTCACCTTTAAACCCTCCGTATTTATCCCTCGTATACGTTAGGAGTGATGTGATTCAACAACCACCTAAATATGTACCTTTTTCCAAGTAATACACAATAAATAGGCATAGTTAATTGAGGGCCCTTCAATCAACCATAATAACACGTAGTTGAACAAGTAGAGAAAATCCAATGGCAAATTTATATTAAACGCAACAAAAATTCATCCTCCAAGAGGTTCCATCAAACCTAGAATAAAGGGTTTAGCTGCTCAAAATTGTTTTCACCCGTGGTCAACTCAGGTTCGTCCCTTGATAACTAGGGACTATGGTTCATTTTACACTCCTTCTTACTTGAGTTTTGATTAAAAATGTATACAAAATAGTCCCAAAGGCTTATATGTTATACTTGTTTGCAGAGTTTGGTAAAAAGGTGACAATTAGTCAAAACCAGCTCAAGAAGGAGTGAAACATGCACAAGTACCAAGAACAAGTCAAGCACAGTGCAACAGGTTCATTGCGGCCGTATTTCATTTAGTGTGATCCGCAGTGAGGAGATTCAGAGAGGTGCTTATTTTGGAAACTCAAGCAACGCTGCAGCAAAGCGTTTTGTGCGGACCGTACTAGACTCACCGCGGCCGCAATCGAGATTGTGTAGTCCGCAATGATGGGGTTCAGAGAGTTGGGAGTTTTGAGGACATAGCCAATGCGGTCCGCGGTCCTTTTTGTGCGGACCGCAGAAGAAGCCACCGCGGCCGCGGTGCATTTTATGCGGCCCGCGATGGCCAAGTTCAGAGAGCAGAGATCTAAAGCCAAGAAGCCTCACCGCGGCCGCACTCGATTTTGTGCGGACCGCACTACCCCCGTAGGGGTATTTTTGTCCAAAAAATTCGGCCTAGTATAAATACTTTCTTTTCCCATTTTTAGGTCATCAGTTGTAATCTAACTTTGAGTTGCGCTCGTGAACAGTGGTTTTTGACTATTTTGAGTAATTTGTAGCTACTTTAACACTGAAGTTTCTTTATCTTAGTTTGTAATTAAATCTTATGGTTTTTTCTTCATTTATTTCTTTGTTTTCTTCTAATATCATGAGTATCTAGACCCATTAGCTAGGGTTGTGTCTCAACCTTAGTGTGAGTATTTGATGGGTCTTTAGTTTTAAGGCTTGAATGTCTATGGGTGTTTGATATTTAGACTAATTTGTGTTTCCATGTTGAATTAGTGGTTGCAAACACTAATTTGTGCCTTTTTGACTTGAGCTCTTCTTGAGAAAGAGAGCTTGAGTCTAGGAACATTAGTCCAACAAGGAATTGGGGCGTATTCAGGAGATTGATAGCCCCAATTAAAGGGTTAAACCTAGAGATAGTAATACCCGACTTGAACCTCAATTGCTTGCACAAATTATCATACCCAATTGGTCTTGAGAAAGTCAATTAGGGCAAAATTACTCAAACTACTGAGAGGTATAGAGTGAGAAGTTTCGTGCATTGGTTATATCTAATCCCCAATATGACAATCTTGCCTTAGACTCGAGAACCCATCAAGTATCTACCTACGAGAAAGTCACTGCCCTAGTGTCTCCTTAACCATTTAGACAACCTTTCACGTATCTTACTCTTAGCTTAATTTAGCATGTTATTAGCATAATATTAAAAGTAATATCAAACCAAAAGATGAATAGAAGAGTAACTAAGAGCAATTACGCATTTTTAGTTTAGATAGGAATCCAATTCCCACTTCTAGCTCCCTGAGGATTCGATCCCGACCATCTCGGGTAAAAGTTGCTTCGACCACTCTCGCTACTTTGTGGTGGTGTAGGGTTGGCTCCGATCACCCCACCGTCGGCTCCTCTTCAACCACTCTTCCATCAACCTCTATCCTTCGCCTTTTCAGCCTCTTCGTCCTCGCCCTAATCCGACTCATCGACCAAGTGAAACACTGTAGAAGCCAGAATCTCCGCTAGCGGGGTAGCAGCCTGGCGAACTAGGACCGTGCGAGGCTGGGATTTGAGGAGTAACAGCGGTCTGAGCAGGCTCACTTGCAGCCACAATGAGTACGGGCCGGCCGAAATACCCGACTGGCGAAAAGCAGGCGTAGGAGCCCTCGCCCTCCTTGAAGCCCTCCGATCTACCAACGAAGAAAGATAAATAAGAAATAGAAGGACAAAAAAGATGATATAAAGGTCAAAACTATAAAAGTCAAAGTAAAGTGACTCGCCGGCCGCAGGACTACACCCAAGCCTCTTATTAAATTGTGACCACTCGCGAATCCCCACCATTTGAGGCAAAATCTGACTCACCCAGTCGTGAATGTCAACGACTGGAGAATGAGGATCCCTCTCGACTGCAAAAAGAGAAGGAGAACGATCAGATCGCCAAAAATAAACAACGAAGTCATTTGGGAGAAAAACACTTACAAGCAAAGTTCCACTCCATGGGGTATTCGCATGGGTTCGATACCACGTGCTCTGTCTTCACGTAGAAGAAATTCGCCCAAAAACGACGATTATTTTTATCGTCCATCTTCACCACCAACCCCTTGGTTCCGCGGTGGCGCATTTGAATCATCGAGCCCCTATAAAAACTTGGGGCGAAGAGGTGAAGCAGATGGCTGAGAGAAATACCACGGTTGGCCAGCTCCTCGTACTTGATAAGCATAAGAAAAAGCTTGTATATGTACGGAGAGAGCTGAGTGGGCACACACCGTAAAAACGACAAAACTCTTCCACCAATGAAGGAAGAGGAAGTGTATAGCCGACAACGAACGGGTACGCATAAAATACGCAATACCCTGGGCAATGTACTTGCACTCATCGGTACTAGCAGGGATAAGTTCGACGTGGGCCGGGATTCGCCACTTAGCCCTAAATGCAGTAATCTCCGTCGCATCCATCTCAGAAATGACGGGCTCGGGTTCACCCTCAGGTGGGTTCTTGAAGTCTGACCTAGCCTTCCCCGAACGTGGAATTATCTCATCCACGGTGGGAAAATTCTCGTCTTCTACCATGGTTTCTCCTTCTTCATGAGGAGGCACGTCTACGGCCAAAGTTACAGGATCAGAGGAAGCACTGGCTATTTTTTCTGATTATATGCTAAAAGGAAGTGCAAAAGTGAAAAAAATGACAATAGCTGAAAACGCTAAAGGGAGAAAGAAAACACAGATGCGGAAAATTTAAAGAAGGAGAAACTTGGGTTTCAAAAGCTCTAGAAATGCAATAGCTCAAATGAGAAATACCCATCCCTATTTATAAGAATATGGGCACCCTGATCGAGAAAGCCCAAATGCCGCCTCATTAATTCCGAAACGGAAGAAGCACGGGAAATGACGTAACGTATTGGGAACATGCGCCATAATGACGCATGATGAAATGATGTCATTTCAAATCGATGTAACGGTCAGATGTGGCTCTTGAAGCACCACATCATCACCTCGCCATAAAAGGGTCACTCCTCGGCCAACGTGCTCAAAATTTTCAAATTTGTAACTGGCAAAATTCGCCCATCGAGCTTGTAAGCACGTGATTTTTGCTTCACGGACAATCGCTCCAAAAGAAAATAAAAATAGTGGCAAAAGGCTTCGCTGTACAATTTTTCGATCTTTCCGTGACATGCGTTGTTAGTCGTTTGTGAGTCTGTCCATTTTGCATCTAGTCATTATCAAACAAAAATACAAAAAATATATGTGGCGTTAAAAGAAATTTCAAAAAATATAAATATATGTGCATCGTCCGTTTTAGGTTGTGATTTAACTTACTTGGTATGATAATTATGTTGAAACGCCATATTGTTATTTGTTTTAATTTCATTTGTTTTATTAGTTATTTTTATTTTTATTTTTTATTTTTCTTTAAATTGGAAAACAAAAGAAAGTTGAAATCAATTTGGGCCCAAAAATAAAACAAAAACAGGCCCAAACCAACGATCTGACCCGGTCCAGACCAGGCCTGCCCAGGAACCTCCTGAAACGACGTCGTTTCAGGCAAATCAATCTGAGCCGTCCGTCCTAGCCGATCCAACGGCTCAGGACCTCTTTCAGCAACCCGTTTTTAAACCCGACCCAATAACCGGTTTGACCCAATCCCCCACTTAAACCAAACGACCCCGTTTAACTACAAAACGACCCCGTCCCATTTCTCAACATCAGATCTAAGCCGTTGAGATCATCTGATCTAACGGCTCAGATCCGATCAACCTCACCATATATAAACCTTCCCTTACACCCCACGCCCCCTATCCGAACCCCACCCCTCACTCGTCTCCTTCCCTGAACCCTGAAACCCCCAAACCCTAGCAGCCGCCCTAGTCTCCTTCGCCATTAAAGCCGGCGGCACGAACGCCGGTGACCACCCCCTGAACACCCTAAGACCCCCTCACTCCCCTGAACATGAATCCACTAACCACGAACCTCGAATCATCTCCTATCGTCTCGAATCTGGATTTGAAGATTCGAGACAAAACTCGATCTACACCAAACCTCACCATCTTTGTACCAGACACTCCCCTGACCTTCCTCGTGACCAAACCAAACTCGGTTTGGTCCGAATCTACCCACAACTCCCAAAAATCCAGATCTGGATATCCAGACTTTAGAGCACATGCACTTGGGGAATCCGGCCGGTTTGGACATAGGTTTGAGGTCTAATAGACCTTAATCAAGGTGTTCTCATGTGAGAACACCCTGATTAAAGTTTGTTCGGCCTCAAAAGTTCGAAGTCGAGTTTTGATTTGGGTCCGTTTGATTTCAAACTTTTTCAGTAAGTTTCCTTTTCTCTTTGTTTGGTTCTAATTAAGTTGTCATCATATTTCTTTGTGTTTGTTTGTTATTTTGTTATTTTTCAGTCGGATTTCTTCCATCTCTGTTAAAGGCCTTTTTATTTGGCCAATTGTCTTCTGTTTGTGTTCTGAATACACTCTGTGAAAAGCATGTCCGATTAGTATAGTCGTCGCATAAATAATTCATATAGGCCCCAGTAATTGAACAAAAATTGTCTGATACCCTTTAGGTCCCTGAACGTATTATTTATATGAGCGACTGATTATTACCTGTTATAATTAGTATAGTCGACTCGATGAATGTCATCGATTAGTTTGCTATAACTAATGAATCGAATGAGCTAGTATTTTCACGTAACTAATTGAACTCGGCCACTGACTGAATGCCCCAGTAATGTTTGAAATGGTTTGTTGGCATTGTAAAAATGACTAAAAGGATTCAGTCGAGGCAGTCTTGAATTTGAACTTTCATCAGTTCAACAATGCCATGATGCTGCAATAGGCAGGGGCAGTAATAATCAAGGTTGACAGGGGTATTCTGGGGTGTTAAAAAGAACAAAAGTAATTAGTTTAAGTGAGCTGACAAATGGGGTACTAAATTAGGATTAAACTAATGCCAATGGGGGGACAAGACACAAGAGTATGGGTTTAAAAGGAATACTAAAATAAGCCCATAATCCTGGATTAAAGAATAAATCAGGCGTGGGGAACAAAAGGGGCTGGCACCAAGCATGCTTAGGCATGGGCTTAAAGGGTATGGGCATTCTGCCAATTGGCAGGCAGGGCAGCCCAGCTGTACTGGTGCATTTGGCCTATAAATAGGCCATTTGATAACTAAAAGAGGGCTGGACTTTTAGTCTTCAGAAGTCTAGAGAAAAAAAGAGAAAACGAAAGGTTGGAATTTTAGTCTTGAGGCTGGAACTCTTAGTCTAAAGAGAGGTCTAGTGAGCTTAAAGAAAACTGAAAAGTATAAGGCAGTTTCCAATAAACATTGTAACCAAACACTGCCTGAAAGTTGTACAAGAGTGCATATTGGTCAAGCTGTCTTGGCCAAGTTCTATTGTTTGCATTGACTGAGCTGTTTGGGGTTGTTGAACTGGTGGTTTTGCTGCATTGAACACTCAGTTATTGCTGTTGTTTCATTATTCTTTCCTGGGATTGCTGGCTTGGTTTCGACTATCTGTTAGTCCTTGTATTCTGGGAGATATTGTTGGTTATCTGTGGCTGTGGAAAACACTTGGTCTAGTTGGTTATTGCTGTGTTGTTGCTGCGTGTCTGCTGCTGCTGTGTTTACTACATACTGCCCAGCTGATCATTCCTTTCTTCTTTTGTCTCTCTATACCAGGTACATGACAAATACTCTGTCAAATGTAATTGGAAAGTTGAGCATGAATACAAAAGAAAAGACCTGAAGAGTGACTTTTATACATAAATTGTTACATTAGATATCATGTACTGTATAATAATTTTCATTCCTGTTTTGACAATGGAAGTAGCATGTATGTCCAGTATATATCAATGTAGATTAGCTGAATGTTAGTTTATATATGTATGTTGTTAGGTGAAAACATTCCCAATATAATAGGTTGTATCTTAGATTTAGTTTAACTGTGTAGTATATTCTTTAATGTAAGCCAAGCATGAAAACTATCCCCTACTAGTTAATTTCTTTCCCTTTAATAGGCGATCCCTTCATACCACGCCAATAGAACCCAGAACGAGTTCACGGCCTCAACCTCACAAGGGTCGAGCCCAGGTCGAAGACAGACCAGGCAGGCCCGCATCGAACGAGCAGTGGCCCAGGTCTGGCCAACCGCGCGTGGGCTGGATTTGGGCCCATGATTATTCGTTTGGCCGACTGTGCACGCGGCTTCGGTCCTGATTTTGAAGCATTTCCTAATCACATTACAAACAACTTGCAAGCATGTAATTAATTAGGACTATCTACTGTTTCAATTGATAGAGACGAACACGACAAGAAACGTAGTTGCTATAGGATATCCTTTAAAAAATAAGAACGAGATGAGCCTCGACGAAAATAAACAGAACGCGCAGATGCGGGGCCCTTGTTAAATGTATATTATTGAAGCATTTAGTTTCCGGGACGGGTTGTTTAGCAAATCTCACAATCCTCCTAAAATAACAATACGTTAGTCTCTTCAGGATGCGCTTTAATAAGCCTTACCTTCTTAAAAACTCGGGTGCACATTTATGTGACCCAAATCCAAATCTCGACGGATTCGAAATGTATTTCTAATCACGGGTGCATTGATTGTGACGTGATCCGAGAGGCATATCCATGACGTCGCCAATTCCTTTTAAAAGTAGAACGAGACGAGCCTCGTCAAAAATAAAAAATGTACACAGCCACGGGGCTCTCCAACTATATATATATTAAAACACTTAGAATTCGGGACAGGTCATTTAGCGAATTTTACGGCCCTCCCCAAAACAACCATGCGTTAGTTGCTTTAGGCGCGCCTTAAATAATTTATTTTCCTTAATTCGGGTGCACATTTATGTGACCCAAATCCAAATCTCAACCGAGTCGAGATATATCAATAACCACGGGTGCATTGATGTAACGTGGTTCGAGATATGTTTTCACGACGTTGCAAGTCCTATAAAAATAACAGTGAACGATAAAAGCGGATAAAAGATAAAATTGGCACATAGGTTCATAATTGTATTAAAAATCAGATAAATAAGCCGAATATAACAGTTGAGCGACCGTGCTAGAACCACGGAACTCGGGAATGCCTAACACCTTCTCCCGGGTTAACAGAATTCCTTATCCGGATTTCTGGTATGCAGACTGTAATATAGAGTCATTATTTTCCTCGATTCGGGATTAAAATTGGTGACTTGGGACACCCTAAATCTCCCAAGTGGCGACTCTGAAATAAACAAATAAATCCCCTTTCGATTGTCCTTTAATTGGGAAAAACTCCCTGCGCCCCTCGGGCGCGGAAAAAGGAGGTGTGACAGCTCTGGCGACTCTGCTGGGGATTTGAGACCCAGAACCGATGGTTCAGGGTTAAGAAGTCGAGCTTAGAATAATTGTTATTATTTGGCTTTATTTATTATCTGATTATTACATGTTTTGAGGCTAATGTGCTAAATGCTGCTGTTACCGCTTTGATATTATTTGAACTGTATATAAACTGTGCCGAAACCTTTCTCTTCTCACCTCCGGGGATGTGCTCACTGGTTGAGACTCCTTATTCTGTTAGTGTCATACCCTAAATAAAAGAGGTTCGGAAAGTTTCTAAGCCGGCTGGCCTTTTGGTTCCCGGAAAGGAGCTCCTTCCTCAACTCGAGTTGTCCGCTCGGGTACACTGTCTAGAACACCGACCCAGGTTTTGAACATAGAATAACGTGACTTCATGCCGGATCCCTAGTAGGAACGCTTATTTGCATCACGTTGCATATGACTTAGGGGACTCAACACAGGGGTTGGGTCCGTCTAGGACTAGCAACCTGATATGAAAAGACCATTCTGGTGCATCCCACTGTTTTCCGTGCATTTATTTGTCTCATGCCCGCATGCTGACCGGTGTTTGAATATTGGGAATATTGTGAAAAAAAAAAGGAAATAACGGTTAGGAATTGAGTGTTTATTGTTGAAAAAAAAGGAAATAGCGGTTAGGAATTTTGTCTTTCAAAAAAAAAAAAAATCAATAGAAATATAGATTTTGAAAAAATACTGTCAAAACTCTGCCAAAATTTTGAAAAGTCGTTGTTCTGTCTTTCATAATAAAAATATATCAATAGAAATATAGAGTTGTCTTGTCATAAAAAATCAAAAAAAAATCTTATTTTAAAATTGTTTTTTATATAATAAAAAAGAAAGTCTTGTGTGGTCTTTACTTTTATTATTTGTTACAAATATATGTATATGTATATATATACATGAAAAATTCAAAAGTTTTGCTTTATTTCAAAATGTATATATCTTTATTTATGGCAAAAGTATTTATCTTGTTAAAGGTCTAGAAAAGTCCTTTCAGGCTCCCAGTTTTTCGAAAAAAAAAAAAAAAAAAAAAAATCCAAAATATTTTCCGTTATTGACTTCTTTAGAAAGTTTTATATATATATATGAAAATTCAAAATTCACAAAAAAAATCGCATATATTTTTGTTTTTAGCAGGATAAGTGTCGTTTGTTAAAATCTTATTAATAAATGTGCAGAATGAGCACGATTCCGAATGAACCCTTTTCAATCATGAATAAAATTCCCCTCCAATTGCGGCTCTGGTGGAATGATTTGGGCAAAGAGGGGCATGACGAAATCAAGAAGTATCTGAAAGGCCTCACGAGTTTGTTGGATATCAGGCCACGAGGAGATATCATAAGGGCACTAGTCCCCCACTGGGATCCTGCGCACAATGTCTTCCGCTTCTCAGATTTCGAACTTACCCCAACTTTAGAAGAAATAGCAGGGTATATCGGCAGCACTGAGGCTCCTTTGAGGCACAAATATCTGATTGCTCCAAGAGCTGTAGCAGTACACCGGTTCCTGGACTCCTTAAAAATAGTCAGAACAGTTCATAACCCTGACTTGGCAAAAGGTTTTTGCAGCATGAGTTTCATATATCAAAGATATGGTCACATAGGAGGATTCGACAAGCCAGAAAACCAGTTGTGCAGCAAAGGTAATCGCCAGAAGTGGGAAGAACATAGACGAATTGCTTTCATGATAACTTTCTTAGGACTACTAGTATTCCCAAGAAAAGATGGGAATATTGACATAAAGATAGCAGGGGTCGTCAGTACGTTGCTCACACAGAGTGATAGTACGTTGGCGCCCATGATAGTATCTGATATATTCCGGGCACTCACTTCTTGCAAAGCCGGAGGAAGCTTTTTCGAGGGTTGCAATTTGTTGTTGCAAATGTGGATGATCGAACACCTATGTCACCGAGCCCAGTTTCTGAGCCATGGATCCGCTGGAAAGACCTGCATAGAGGAGTTCTATACCAGAGTTGATGAAACCTACCTACCAGAAGGAGTTGTAGCATGGACCTCATATTTCCATACCCTCAACGCCAGTCAAATACAGTGGGCGCTAGGATGGTTATCGATCGGCGAAGTCATATACATGCCAGCAGCCAGGCCCCATTTTCTCTTAATGGGACTTAAAAGTATTCAACCATACGCGCCGCATCGGGTTTTAAGGCAACTTGGGAGGTATCAGATAGTGCCGAAAGACGAGGATCTGAGCATCCAGGTAATCGAGATCAGTCCCGACGGCCAGTTTCCTGAAGCAAGGGTTCGTCAAATTTGGAGCCAATGTCAATACTTAGAAGCGAATACTTGTGTATTGAATCGGGCAAAAGGGGAAGTTTCGCCCGGGTATCAGGCCTGGTACAAAGGGGAGACATCATCTGGAAGACCGACCAAAAGACCTCACCTGCAAGAATTTGCCAAATCTTCACAAGAACAGTGGGGCTGGTTGGCCAAAGAGCAGGAATATCTCGTCAAAGCAGGCAAACTGAAGCAACAAGTTCAGGATATGAAGTTTGAATGCCAATTACAGTCTGCTGCCCACAAGGGAGAAAAGAACAAGTTAATCAGAGAAGGCGAGATCCTCAAAACTCAGATCCGGAGAATGAAAAAAGAGGCTAATAGCCAGCTAGGAAGCCGGGCAGATAAAAGATTGATAGCAGGGTTAAAAGATCAGGTTGCGGAATGCCAGGAAGATTTGGAAAAAGTCAGGGCCAACACAGCAAAATTGCGAACCAAGTGGGCAAAGGGTGCGATGGCTCGGAGGCAGCACCTGCAACAAGTCATAAGGGAGTATGAACTGAGCATCGGGACATTAAGGGAAACGAATGCCTCTCTTCGAGAAAGGATCCTCAAGCAAACACGAAATGCCCAAGACGACAGAAGGCATTATTACGATGCAATGACCAGAATGGAAAGGCAAATGGAGTTGTTCCAGGATCAGCTTGCCAACAATGCGCAAACACTGGGATTGAAGAACCAACAGATAAGGCATTTGTTCGCAGAAAGGGACAACATCCGGGGAAGGATTGATGAAATAGGGCATTACATCTACATGAAATGCTTGGCATATGAGCGAACACCTCGGAAGACCCTCCTTGTTTCCATCATGGGTTGCGTCCGCCGGATTATGAACGAATTGAAGAGCTTGCAAAGAGACCTTACACCCAGAGCCGCAAAAAGGCCGGATGATGCCTCACGGCCCCTTAAATTGGAGAATTAGTTTTGGTCAAGTCCTGTTTATTTGGCTTGGGTTGTTTTTCCATATGTTGTTTTCTTTTTCGTTAAACCGAGTTTGAAACCGTCGAGTTTGTACTATTGCTATTCCTTGCTTGATGTAATTTGTAATAGCAAAATTTTGAGAATGAATTCAATGATTTCACAAAAATTGTGTGTTTTTACTTTAAGGCAGAACTACGCCTGGTCTGATTCACGCGGGGACGTGATACGTAGGCAATCCCCATAAGATTCGACCGCTTTTAATAAATAAAGAAAAGAAAATGTAAATAAAATAAAACGCGGGGTTTCGCAGAATACTCTAAAAAGAGACGAATGAACAAACCGGGATGACGCATGTGGTTTGAAGCAAAGCATGTAGAAACGGTTAACTGCCTAGGTGCATTGCATCCTCTATGTGTTATGATCAAATCTGTTAAGCTCTAACACTAACAAAGTTTGTTGTTGTCTGATACCAGACAGTTAGTTGTTAAAGAATTCTGGCAACACATTCATACCAAACCAGATCCAAAGGACCGGTAGCAACAAGCATGACCACTTCTGAGAATAGTAATGAGGAAGAAAGGCCGATGAGCCAGTTGCTAAAAGAGGCAATGGAAAAGATTGAAAGGATGGGACTAGAGATGCATGCAATGCAGCTAGCCCTGGCCAAAACGCAAAAGAGCCCTGAGACACGGGGACACGTGCCGGAGTACCCTCACTCTGGCCCTTCCACAAGCCGCCCAAATCCCCTCTATCATCAAGAAAGAAGCCCTCATGATTCCCAAGCTCCACCACCCCATCAACCTCTCCCAACATCCAATATTCCCATTTTTGTGGGACCTGCATCAGCCCCTTTGCAGCGAACGACCAGTGAGCCATTGTTTCAGGCTCACGATACACAATACTATCCCCCTGAGCCTACCTTCCACGCACCGGAACCACAGGTTTACAATCCCCATTTGGAAGTACCGGCAGAGGTTGAGAAGCCGGTTAAGGCCCCTGAACAGGATGAAGTGTTAAGAAAGTTCAAAAGCCTGGAGCAATCCTTCAGAAACTTGCACGGGCTGGGCAATCAAGTCAGCGTGGCATACAAAGATCTGTGCCCTTTCCCAGATGTCCAACTCCCGGCTGGGTTCAAGATGCCCAAGTTTGATTTATATGAAGGGCACGGTGATCCCATGGCACATTTGCGGGGATTCTGTAGCAAAATGAGAGGGGCAGGAGGCAAGGATGAGCTTTTGATAGCTTACTTCGGCCAAAGTCTGAGCGGATCTGCACTAGAATGGTATACCAGGCAGGATTTCAGCAGGTGGTACACGTGGGATGACCTGGCGCAGGCTTTCACGGGTCATTTCCAATACAATCTGGAGATAGTCCCTGACCGTCTCACGTTATTGAGGACTGGGAAGAAACCCGGGGAAAGTTTTCGCGAGTTCGGGTTCCGCTGGAGAGAACAAGCAGCTAGAGTCGATCCTCCCATGAGAGAGGGAGAAATGGTAGACTACTTTTTGCAGACATTGGATCCAACCTACTTTGGTCACTTGGTGACAACGGTTGGAAAATCTTTCAACGAGGTGGTCAAAATAGGGGTCATGATAGAAGAAGGTTTGAGGTCGGACAAGATCTTAAACTATTCGGCACTTAAGGCCACAACCCAGGCTATTCAAAGCGGCACGGGAGGTGCGCTAAGAAGAAAGAAAGAAGAGGTTGCCACGATCGAGGCAGGCAGTTGGTCCAGGGCTGGCAGGCCGCACTACAACCAACCCAGGCCTCACAGGTCAAACTACCCATACAACCCACCACAAAATTTCTATCCACCTCGAGAACCACATTGTTCCGTACACCAAGCCCAGGTATACACTCAGCCTCCGGTTCGCCCACAATGGCGCGCACCGGCTCCCCAGAACATATATGCACCACCACAAAACACTTACCCTCCACCAAGGGCATATAGAAATCCTTCGGGGGCAGGTTTCCGGGGAAATCCAGATGCTAGAAATGACAGGTTGCGGAAACAAAGAACCTTCACCGAACTGGGAGAAACCTACACCGCTGTGTTCCACAAGCTGCGGCAATTAGGTTTGGTTAGTCCTGTCCATACTCGGGAACCAAATCCCCCGCCTCAGAATTTGGATCGTTCAATCAGTTGTGAATACTGTTCAGGGATGCTCGGGCACGATACCGAGAAGTGCTGGAAGTTAAGGCATGCCATACAGGATCTTATTGACAGCAATAAGATCGAGGTCCAGACACCAGAGGCTCCTAACATCAACCAAAACCCACTGCCAGCGCACCACGAAGCTCACATGATTGAGTTGGTGTGTGAGGGAGGCGAATTAAGAAAACCCTCACAAACAGTGATGATGATCCAAGCTGCCCCAAAAGAAGTCTTAACCAGGGGAGGAACAAATATACAGTCGCAGGGAGAAGGCGTCAAGCCGGTAGTAATATGGGGGAAGAACCCGTCCGTCATAACAAGCAAACCCGAGCCAAGCAAATTGGTAATACCAGGGATCCTGCCCACACCGGCAGTCATGTTGAGAGGGGTATGTAGAGAACGGGTGACCATAAAGCCGGTGGTCCAATTGCCTATGCTTGACAGCAGGGCTGTGCCCTGGAAATATGAAAAAGCAGTGGTAACGTACCAAGGAAAACAGGTGGAAGAAGTCAGTTGTGAAGCGCAAGGGCTGACTCGATCAGGTCGATGCTTTGCCCCGGTGGAGTTAAGAAAAACAAACCCAGTGGCAACCAAGAAGCCAGTGTCAGAAGAAGAGGCTGAAGACTTCCTGAGGAAGATGAAGGTACAAGACTATTCTGTGGTTGAGCAGCTGAGAAAAACACCTGCCCAGATCTCACTATTGTCATTACTCCTCCATTCCGAGGAACATCGTCGGGCCCTGTTAAAGATATTGAACGAGGCTCATGTACCCAGTGAGATTTCTGTAAACCACCTGGAAACCATTGCTAGCAAGATTTTCGAGGTGAACAGAGTGACATTCTCAGATGATGACCTGCCGGTGGAGGGTACGGAGCATAACAAAGCTCTATACCTAGCTGTCAAATGTGAAGACTCGGTGGTAACCCGAGTATTGGTGGATAACGGCTCAAGCGCCAATATTTGTCCATTATCCACCCTGGACCAGTTAAAGATTGACCGTGGAAGAATCCGGGAGAATAGCATCTGTGTCCGAGGGTTTGACGGAAACGGAACAGCCACTGTGGGGGATGTTGTACTTGAACTAACCATTGGCCCGGTCCTATTTACCATGGAATTCCAGGTGTTGGACGCCACGGTATCTTACAACTTGCTGTTAGGACGACCTTGGATTCATGCAGCTAAAGCGGTGCCTTCCACCCTACATCAGGCAGTGAAGTTCGAGTGGGAAAGACAAGAGGTCGTGTTGCACGGTGAGGATACAACATGCACCATGGGCGGAACCATTGTGCCTTTCATAGAGACCACTGATGACAAGGGTCCTTGGGTCTACCAGATTCTCGATACAGGGTCGGCCAACAAAATCTCTGAAGGAGAAATCATCCCGCACCCTAGGGTAGCTGCCGCAACAGTCATGATGGTATCAGAGATGCTGGGTAACGGATTTGTGCCGGGAAAAGGCCTGGGAGTTGAACTTCAAGGGATAGTCCAACCAATCTCCCTTCCTAAGAATCTGGAAACTTTCGGGTTGGGGTTCAAACCAACCCCAGCAGACAGGAAGCAAGCGCGAAAAATGAAGAAGAGGGTCTGGTTTCTGCCTAAACCAGTGCCACGCCTCTCAAGGTCTTTTGTTAAAGCTAGTGCCAAGGGGTCAGCGATCCCAAAGATTCGAGGACCTTTGATCGGAATAAATGAAGACCTCAATCAGAGTTTTGAAAGGCTATTTGCGGATGTCAGTATGGTGGAAGCTGGAGAGGGTTCCAGCAGAGCAGAGATACAATTCGTGGGGCCTAAGGCCAAGACCAACAATTGGACGGTTACTCCTCTTCCTGTCCGAGGGGAGTCTTGGTAGTAGGCTTTGATTAATGTTTTGTTTGTTTGTTTGTTTGATCGGATTATTCAAGGGTGTAATCCCCATTTTACTTTCGTTTTGTAAAAGTGTGAACCCTTTTTATCCTGCGAATTTAATAAAGTTCTTTTCTTTTGTCCCATTTTAATTTCTTGTTTTGTTCTTTTTCTTTCTGAACAGTTCTCTTTTTACTGGTCCTAATGACATGGCATGCACAGCGGATCTTCGACCTAGTCTAATAAATCAATCTGAATCTGACTCAATGATACAAGAGGTCTTTTGTGATGATGAATCCGAATGTGACGAAGGGGAAGCCTTCGAAGAAATAAACCGAGAACTGTGCCAATTTGAAGAGAAACCCAAGCCTAACCTAAACGACACTGAGGCTGTGAACCTAGGAGACGCTGATATCATCCAAGAGACCAAAATTAGCATCCACATTGAGCCAAATGTCAAAGCAGAATTGATCGAAACTCTCAGGGAATTCAAAGATGTTTTTGCATGGTCATATGATGATATGCCTGGATTGAGCACCGATTTAGTGGTTCACAAATTGCCCACTGACCCGGCATACCCTCCGGTCAAGCAAAAACTAAGGAAATTTAAAACAGAAATGAGTGTAAAGATCAAAGAAGAGGTGATTAAGCAATTACAATCTAAGGTCATTCGGGTCACTCGGTATCCCGAGTGGCTGGCCAATGTGGTACCAGTCCCAAAGAAGGATGGAAAAATCAGGGTGTGCGTCGACTACCGCAACCTCAACAAAGCAAGTCCCAAGGACAATTTCCCGTTACCCAACATTCATATCCTGATCGATAATTGCGCTGGGCGCGAGATCGGATCTTTTGTGGATTGCTATGCGGGTTATCATCAGATCCTAATGGACGAAGAGGATGCTGAGAAGACAGCGTTTATTACGCCATGGGGAACCTACTGCTATCGGGTAATGCCGTTCGGTTTAAAGAACGCTGGGGCAACGTACATGCGAGCAATGACTGCTGTGTTTCATGACATGATACACAAAGAAATAGAAGTGTACGTCGATGATGTGATCATCAAATCTTGGCGTCAGGAGGACCATGTAGCAGACCTAAGGAGATTTTTCCAAAGACTCCGAAGGTATGATATCAAGCTTAACCCGGCCAAATGCGCATTCGGGGTTCCATCAGGAAAGTTGCTAGGATTCATCGTCAGTCGACGGGGGATTGAGTTAGACCCATCCAAAATTGAATCCATCCGAGACTTGCCACCGCCAAGGAACAAAACAGAGGTAATGAGTTTGCTGGGTAGACTCAATTACATCAGCAGGTTCATCGCTCAACTCACAGCAACTTGTGAACCCATATTTCGGCTACTGAGAAAGGATGCTGCAGTAGGTTGGACGACAGAGTGTCAGGAGGCTTTCGACCAAATCAAAGGGTATCTATCTAATCCACCCGTATTGGTCCCGCCTAAGCCCGGGAAGCCCCTAATCCTTTACCTGACGGTCTTGGAAAATTCATTTGGTTGTGTACTGGGGCAACATGATGACACAGGGAGGAAGGAGCAGGCCATCTACTATCTTAGCAAGAAATTCACAGTGCATGAGGTCAAGTACACTCAACTCGAGAAAACATGTTGCGCCCTAACTTGGGTAGCTCAGAAGTTGAAACACTACCTGTCTTCATATACTACTTATCTCATATCCCGCTTGGACCCATTGAAGTATATCTTTCAGAAACCTATGCCCACGGGGAGGTTGGCAAAATGGCAAATTCTGCTCACAGAGTTTGATATCATCTATGTGACGAGGACGGCCATGAAAGCCCAGGCGCTGGCAGACCATTTGGCAGAGAATCCCGTTGATGAAAAATACGAGCCTTTAAGAACGTATTTTCCTGACGAAGAGGTGATGCATACAAATGAGTTGGAATTACCCGAGGAACCGGGTTGGAAGCTTTTCTTTGATGGAGCGGCAAACGCAAAAGGGGTTGGAATAGGGGCAGTACTCATTTCTGAAACAGGACGGCATTATCCTGTTACGGCCCAACTGCGCTTCTACTGCACTAACAATATGGCCGAATATGAGGCTTGCATTCTGGGTCTGCGCTTGGCTGCTGACATGGATGTCCAAGACGTCTTGGTCTTGGGAGACTCGGACCTCTTGGTACATCAAATTCAGGGTGAATGGGAAACACGAGATCTAAAGCTCATACCATACCGACAATGCTTGCATGATCTGAGCAAGCAATTTCGATCGGTGAAGTTCAAACACATCCCGAGAGTTCACAATGAGGTTGCAGATGCCTTAGCCACCTTAGCATCAATGCTGCACCACCCTGACAAAATGTATGTTGATCCTCTGCATATCCAAGTCCGTGATCAGCACGCCTACTGCAATACCATAGAAGAAGAAGCAGATGGCGAACCCTGGTTTCATGATATCAAGGAATACCTCAGAATGGGGATATATCCAGAACATGCCTCGGGAGACCAAAAAAGAGCCCTTCGGCGTTTGTCGAATGGTTTCTTCCTCAGTGGAGGAGTATTGTACAAAAGAACCCCGGATTTGGGATTGTTGAGATGCGTAGATGCCAGTCAAGCAATGACGGTCATGGAAGAGGTACATGCGGGAGTTTGCGGACCACACATGAGCGGATATGTATTGGCGAGAAAGATCCTTCGAACAGGGTGTTATTGGCTCACCATGGAACGCGACTGTATCACTTTTGTGAGGAAATGCCATCAGTGCCAGATACACGGAGATTTGATTCATTCTCCGCCAACAGAGTTACATACGATGTCAGCACCTTGGCCGTTTGTGGCCTGGGGCATGGATGTCATTGGGCCCATCGAGCCAGCAGCGTCCAACGGTCACAGGTTCATTCTAGTGACCATTGATTACTTCACCAAATGGGTTGAGGCTAAAACCTTCAAGTCGGTAACCAAGAAGGCAGTGGTGGACTTTGTTCACTCCCATATCATCTGCAGATTTGGGATCCCAAAAGTGATCATCACGGATAACGGTGCGAATCTTAATAGCAGCATGATGAAAGAGGTATGCCAACAATTCAAGATTACACACCGCAATTCCACCCCATATCGTCCTAAGGCAAATGGAGCAGTCGAAGCAGCCAATAAGAATATCAAGAAGATACTGCGAAAAATGGTGGAAGGGTCCAGACAGTGGCACGAGAAATTACCCTTTGCTTTATTGGGGTACCGCACTACCGTCCGGACCTCCATAGGCACAACTCCTTACTTGTTGGTATACGGAACTGAGGCCGTGATACCAGCGGAGGTCGAAATTCCGTCCCTCCGAATTGTCACTGAAGCTGGGATTGATGATGATGAATGGGTAAAAGCTCGATTGGAACAGTTGAGCCTGATAGATGAGAAAAGATTGGCAGCAGTGTGCCACGGTCAACTGTATCAGAAGAGAATGGCAAGATCGTATAATAAAAAGGTGCGCCCCAGGAAGTTTGAAGTAGGGCAGCAGGTATTGAAGAAGATCCTCCCACATCAGGTCGAGGCAAAAGGCAAATTCGCCCCAAATTGGCAAGGGCCTTATATCGTGACCAGAGTCTTGGCCAACGGCGCTTTGTGTTTGACAGATGTCGAAGGTAGATGCGTCGACATGGCTATCAATTCAGATGCAGTCAAGAGATATTATGCGTAATTTCTTTAATTACGGCAATTATTCGGTTTGTTTGTTTGTATTTGGCATTTATTGGATAATGAGATGACGGAGGCAATTCTTTCTTCTACCCAAACACTGTTTAACCCTTGCTTCCCCCTTTGAGCCTTAAGCAAATTCTTTCAATACCCCTCTTTTGGAATCACTAATGGGAAAGATACGAAAAGGGAAAAGAAACGAAAGGAAAAGAAAGAGAAAAGAAAAAGAAAAGAAAAAAAAAAAGATGAAATCATAAAGAAATACAAAACCGTGGGAACTACGTTTGACCTGATTCCTCAAAGAGGATACGTAGGCGCCTCATGGCTCGGGCATAGTATGCATCATAGTAAATATAGGATGCATAAAGTACATAGTGTGCATAATAGACACAGCGTGCGTAACGCACGTAGCACAACATAAGAGTAAAAAATAAATAAATTCCCCAAGCAAGAAAACTGGGGCAGAAGTTATGTTTTAAGTTCCAACAAAGGTTTGATTCCAAAAAGTTGTAGCACATCACCCCTCAAGTTGTTTTCATTTTTTAGCCTTCTTTCAATCCCCTACCAAAACCAACATCGACATCCAAAAGACCTCCCGATCAATGTTCGAGAGATGCAAAATCTGGCAAATAAGGCCGAGAATAATACACTGATCCCCAGCAAAGAAAAGGATCATAAGACTGGGAATGAGTTGATAGTCAAAAGAATCCCCGGAAGAGAGGGTCGCACCAACAACACCCCGGATCCTCGAAAGAAATAAAATGAGAGAGTCTTATCGGTGAAAACCTTCACAGGCACCGAGAGGCGATGTAAGATGAGGGGTATGAAATGAGAGAGTCTTATTGGTGAAAACCTTCACAGGCACCATAAGGCGCCGGGAGATGAGAGAAAAGAGAGAGTCTCATTAGTGAAAACCCCTCGAAGGGCACTATGAGGCGACAAGACAGATCGGCGAAGCTACCACATTCGCAACAAGATGAACATCCATTTATCATCCCCAGCAAGTCAGACCGTCGGACAAATCGATTGATACAAATAGACTAGGTCGGGAATCTACGGTGCATGTCATGATCACGGGGACCAGTTGTGTCATCCAGATAAGTTCTTTTGATTGTCTCCTCCCACAAAATATTGGTTCAGAAAGATTTTCTCTTTTCCATATCTTTATTTCTTTTCCTAAAATGTGTCTTTAAAGGATTTGTCGAAGCTTACTACCAGAAACCGAAGGGGAATTCACCCAATGCAGGGTAATACAAACAGTCTTAAAAGACCGGCCCCAGGCAATGCAGGGATTGTGCCCGGAAATTTTGGAAGAAGTAAGCTCCAAAAGGGAGTGGTTTCGGGAGTTAGAAGCAGACTCCCACATCATGTGTTTAAAGAGAAAGCAGAAAAGGGGATAAATTGAAAACCAATCCCCAGCAGGCTAGAGACCCCCAACAGGCAACTTTGCCTGCCAACCAATTATGGGGACAAAGAGCAAGAAAAGGGGAAGAGAGAAAAATTGCTCGCCAGGAAGGCACCCTATACCACCACGATTAAAACTGACTAAATCCTTTTGTCTTTTGCAGGAGAGCAAAGAATTGATGACGGCAACAAGATGCAATGCCATGGAAGTTACCAAAAACCGGGGCAGAAAATTTTCTGCCGATTGTCGAAAATTTTCTCGGAAGAACGGGGAAACAATTTCAATACTTTTAAGTTCTAGGTCGCCCACCAGTATAATGCGGGAATACATTTAAGTTCTAGGTCGCCCACCAGTATAATGCGGGAATACATTTAAAGGTCGCCCACCAGTATAATGCGGGAATACATTTAAGTTCTAGGTCGCCCACCAGTATAATGCGGGAATACATTTAAGTTCTAGGTCGCCCACCAGTATAATGCGGGAATACATTTAAGTTCTAGGTCGCCCACCAGTATAATGCGGGAATACATTTAAGTTCTAGGTCGCCCACCAGTATAATGCGGGAATACATTTAAGTTCTAGGTCGCCCACCAGTATAATGCGGGAATACATTTAAGTTCTAGGTCGCCCACCAGTATAATGCGGGAATACATTTAAGTTCTAGGTCGCCCACCAGTATAATGCGGGAATACTTTTAAGTTCTAGGTCGCCCACCAGTATAATGCGGGAATACATTTAAGTTCTAGGTCGCCCACCAGTATAATGCGGGAATACATTTAAGTTCTAGGTCGCCCACCAGTATAATGCGGGAATACTTTTAAGTTCTAGGTCGCCCACCAGTATAATGCGGGAATACATTTAAGTTCTAGGTCGCCCACCAGTATAATGCGGGAATACATTTAAGTTCTAGGTCGCCCACCAGTATAATGCGGGAATACATTTAAGTTCTAGGTCGCCCACCAGTATAATGCGGGAATACATTTAAGTTCTAGGTCGCCCACCAGTATAATGCGGGAATACATTTAAGTTCTAGGTCGCCCACCAGTATAATGCGGGAATACATTTAAGTTCTAGGTCGCCCACCAGTATAATGCGGGAATACATTTAAGTTCTAGGTCGCCCACCAGTATAATGCGGGAATACATTTAAGTTCTAGGTCGCCCACCAGTATAATGCGGGAATACATTTAAGTTCTAGGTCGCCCACCAGTATAATGCGGGAATACATTTAAGTTCTAGGTCGCCCACCAGTATAATGCGGGAATACATTTAAGTTCTAGGTCGCCCACCAGTATAATGCGGGAATACATTTAAGTTCTAGGTCGCCCACCAGTATAATGCGGGAATACATTTAAGTTCTAGGTCGCCCACCAGTATAATGCGGGAATACATTTAAGTTCTAGGTCGCCCACCAGTATAATGCGGGAATACATTTAAGTTCTAGGTCGCCCACCAGTATAATGCGGGAATACATTTAAGTTCTAGGTCGCCCACCAGTATAATGCGGGAATACTTTTAAGTTCTAGGTCGCCCACCAGTATAATGCGGGAATACATTTAAGTTCTAGGTCGCCCACCAGTATAATGCGGGAATACTTTTAAGTTCTAGGTCGCCCACCAGTATAATGCGGGAATACATTTAAGTTCTAGGTCGCCCACCAGTATAATGCGGGAATACATTTAAGTTCTAGGTCGCCCACCAGTATAATGCGGGAATACATTTAAGTTCTAGGTCGCCCACCAGTATAATGCGGGAATACATTTAAGTTCTAGGTCGCCCACCAGTATAATGCGGGAATACATTTTAAGTTCTAGGTCGCCCACCAGTATAATGCGGGAATACATTTAAGTTCTAGGTCGCCCACCAGTATAATGCGGGAATACATTTAAGTTCTAGGTCGCCCACCAGTATAATGCGGGAATACATTTAAGTTCTAGGTCGCCCACCAGTATAATGCGGGAATACATTTAAGTTCTAGGTCGCCCACCAGTATAATGCGGGAATACTTTTAAGTTCTAGGTCGCCCACCAGTATAATGCGGGAATACTTTTAAGTTCTAGGTCGCCCACCAGTATAATACGGGAATACATTTAAGTTCTAGGTCGCCCACCAGTATAATGCGGGAATACATTTAAGTTCTAGGTCGCCCACCAGTATAATGCGGGAATACTTTTAAGTTCTAGGTCGCCCACCAGTATAATGCGGGAATACATTTAAGTTCTAGGTTGCCCACCAGTATAATGCGGGAATACATTTAAGTTCTAGGTCGCCCACCAGTATAATGCGGGAATACTTTTAAGTTCTAGGTCGCCCACCAGTATAATGCGGGAATACATTTAAGTTCTAGGTCGCCCACCAGTATAATGCGGGAATACATTTAAGTTCTAGGTCGCCCACCAGTATAATGCGGGAATACATTTAAGTTCTAGGTCGCCCACCAGTATAATGCGGGAATACATTTAAGTTCTAGGTCGCCCACCAGTATAATGCGGGAATACATTTAAGTTCTAGGTCGCCCACCAGTATAATGCGGGAATACATTTAAGTTCTAGGTCGCCCACCAGTATAATGCGGGAATACTTTTAAGTTCTAGGTCGCCCACCAGTATAATGCGGGAATACATTTAAGTTCTAGGTCGCCCACCAGTATAATGCGGGAATACATTTAAGTTCTAGGTCGCCCACCAGTATAATGCGGGAATACTTTTAAGTTCTAGGTCGCCCACCAGTATAATGCGGGAATACATTTAAGTTCTAGGTCGCCCACCAGTATAATGCGGGAATACATTTAAGTTCTAGGTCGCCCACCAGTATAATGCGGGAATACATTTAAGTTCTAGGTCGCCCACCAGTATAATGCGGGAATACATTTAAGTTCTAGGTCGCCCACCAGTATAATGCGGGAATACATTTAAGTTCTAGGTCGCCCACCAGTATAATGCGGGAATACATTTAAGTTCTAGGTCGCCCACCAGTATAATGCGGGAATACTTTTAAGTTCTAGGTCGCCCACCAGTATAATGCGGGAATACATTTAAGTTCTAGGTCGCCCACCAGTATAATGCGGGAATACATTTAAGTTCTAGGTCGCCCACCAGTATAATGCGGGAATACATTTAAGTTCAAGGTCGCCCACCAGTATAATGCGGGAATACATTTAAGTTCTAGGTCGCCCACCAGTATAATGCGGGAATACATTTAAGTTCTAGGTCGCCCACCAGTATAATGCGGGAATACATTTAAGTTCTAGGTCGCCCACCAGTATAATGCGGGAATACTTTTAAGTTCTAGGTCGCCCACCAGTATAATGCGGGAATACATTTAAGTTCTAGGTCGCCCACCAGTATAATGCGGGAATACTTTTAAGTTCTAGGTCGCCCACCAGTATAATGCGGGAATACATTTAAGTTCTAGGTCGCCCACCAGTATAATGCGGGAATACATTCAGCTCTAGATTTTGGAATCAGTCACCCCACCTGAAGACGGAAGGTTACAACAGAGATCCCCAAACGGGAAAACAATAAAATCCCCAGCACCAAGAAGCAGACAACTGCAGAGGCAAGCGCGCAATTCAAAAGGAAAAGGGACGCATCTCAAAAGAAGCAGTTTGGGAGCGTTGTAGCATGCCCAGCATGACAATACTGATGAAGAGCCATACCACTGAAGAAACCATTGGAAGATCTAAAGAAGAAAGCCGTGTCCCCAGCAAATCAAGCAAAGTGATGAGAACTGACATTCAGAAAAGGTGAAGGACCAGCATCATCTCCAAGTTCACAAAATAAAGGCGTCAGAGGAAAGCGTTAGCCGACAAGAAAGCAAGGCAGCAAGAACAAGTTGAACATGGATGAGATTTCAGGATCCTCAGTTTAGCTTAGCTTCTTGTTTTCCTTTTAGAGCAATGTAATAGGGAGATCGGTTGAGCAGTAGCAGCATACAACAGCGCACAACAACAGCAAACACTACAGTCGCACGGTAGTCCCAGCTACCAAAATTTCCCGAACTACATTGACCTGATTCCTGTTTCAGCCCAGGATATGTAGGAAACCTCTGAAGCAAAGGTTCGGTCAAATCTTTTTCAAAAAAAAAATGCTTCACACGGGGTATTCGGACGGGCAAAAATCGCTCGCTTATCTTTGCGCGAAAACCCTTCGTGTCTTCGTGCAAAGAGGGGCAGCTGTAAGCACGTGATTTTTGCTTCACGGACAATCGCTCCAAAAGAAAATAAAAATAGTGGCAAAAGGCTTCGCTGTACAATTTTTCGATCTTTCCGTGACATGCGTTGTTAGTCGTTTGTGAGTCTGTCCATTTTGCATCTAGTCATTATCAAACAAAAATACAAAAAATATATGTGGCGTTAAAAGAAATTTCAAAAAATATAAATATATGTGCATCGTCCGTTTTAGGTTGTGATTTAACTTACTTGGTATGATAATTATGTTGAAACGCCATATTGTTATTTGTTTTAATTTCATTTGTTTTATTAGTTATTTTTATTTTTATTTTTTATTTTTCTTTAAATTGGAAAACAAAAGAAAGTTGAAATCAATTTGGGCCCAAAAATAAAACAAAAACAGGCCCAAACCAACGATCTGACCCGGTCCAGACCAGGCCTGCCCAGGAACCTCCTGAAACGACGTCGTTTCAGGCAAATCAATCTGAGCCGTCCGTCCTAGCCGATCCAACGGCTCAGGACCTCTTTCAGCAACCCGTTTTTAAACCCGACCCAATAACCGGTTTGACCCAATCCCCCCACTTAAACCAAACGACCCCGTTTAACTACAAAACGACCCCGTCCCATTTCTCAACATCAGATCTAAGCCGTTGAGATCATCTGATCTAACGGCTCAGATCCGATCAACCTCACCATATATAAACCTTCCCTTACACCCCACGCCCCCTATCCGAACCCCACCCCTCACTCGTCTCCTTCCCTGAACCCTGAAACCCCCAAACCCTAGCAGCCGCCCTAGTCTCCTTCGCCATTAAAGCCGGCGGCACGAACGCCGGTGACCACCCCCTGAACACCCTAAGACCCCCTCACTCCCCTGAACATGAATCCACTAACCACGAACCTCGAATCATCTCCTATCGTCTCGAATCTGGATTTGAAGATTCGAGACAAAACTCGATCTACACCAAACCTCACCATCTTTGTACCAGACACTCCCCTGACCTTCCTCGTGACCAAACCAAACTCGGTTTGGTCCGAATCTACCCACAACTCCCAAAAATCCAGATCTGGATATCCAGACTTTAGAGCACATGCACTTGGGGAATCCGGCCGGTTTGGACATAGGTTTGAGGTCTAATAGACCTTAATCAAGGTGTTCTCATGTGAGAACACCCTGATTAAAGTTTGTTCGGCCTCAAAAGTTCGAAGTCGAGTTTTGATTTGGGTCCGTTTGATTTCAAACTTTTTCAGTAAGTTTCCTTTTCTCTTTGTTTGGTTCTAATTAAGTTGTCATCATATTTCTTTGTGTTTGTTTGTTATTTTGTTATTTTTCAGTCGGATTTCTTCCATCTCTGTTAAAGGCCTTTTTATTTGGCCAATTGTCTTCTGTTTGTGTTCTGAATACACTCTGTGAAAAGCATGTCCGATTAGTATAGTCGTCGCATAAATAATTCATATAGGCCCCAGTAATTGAACAAAAATTGTCTGATACCCTTTAGGTCCCTGAACGTATTATTTATATGAGCGACTGATTATTACCTGTTATAATTAGTATAGTCGACTCGATGAATGTCATCGATTAGTTTGCTATAACTAATGAATCGAATGAGCTAGTATTTTCACGTAACTAATTGAACTCGGCCACTGACTGAATGCCCCAGTAATGTTTGAAATGGTTTGTTGGCATTGTAAAAATGACTAAAAGGATTCAGTCGAGGCAGTCTTGAATTTGAACTTTCATCAGTTCAACAATGCCATGATGCTGCAATAGGCAGGGGCAGTAATAATCAAGGTTGACAGGGGTATTCTGGGGTGTTAAAAAGAACAAAAGTAATTAGTTTAAGTGAGCTGACAAATGGGGTACTAAATTAGGATTAAACTAATGCCAATGGGGGGACAAGACACAAGAGTATGGGTTTAAAAGGAATACTAAAATAAGCCCATAATCCTGGATTAAAGAATAAATCAGGCGTGGGGAACAAAAGGGGCTGGCACCAAGCATGCTTAGGCATGGGCTTAAAGGGTATGGGCATTCTGCCAATTGGCAGGCAGGGCAGCCCAGCTGTACTGGTGCATTTGGCCTATAAATAGGCCATTTGATAACTAAAAGAGGGCTGGACTTTTAGTCTTCAGAAGTCTAGAGAAAAAAAGAGAAAACGAAAGGTTGGAATTTTAGTCTTGAGGCTGGAACTCTTAGTCTAAAGAGAGGTCTAGTGAGCTTAAAGAAAACTGAAAAGTATAAGGCAGTTTCCAATAAACATTGTAACCAAACACTGCCTGAAAGTTGTACAAGAGTGCATATTGGTCAAGCTGTCTTGGCCAAGTTCTATTGTTTGCATTGACTGAGCTGTTTGGGGTTGTTGAACTGGTGGTTTTGCTGCATTGAACACTCAGTTATTGCTGTTGTTTCATTATTCTTTCCTGGGATTGCTGGCTTGGTTTCGACTATCTGTTAGTCCTTGTATTCTGGGAGATATTGTTGGTTATCTGTGGCTGTGGAAAACACTTGGTCTAGTTGGTTATTGCTGTGTTGTTGCTGCGTGTCTGCTGCTGCTGTGTTTACTACATACTGCCCAGCTGATCATTCCTTTCTTCTTTTGTCTCTCTATACCAGGTACATGACAAATACTCTGTCAAATGTAATTGGAAAGTTGAGCATGAATACAAAAGAAAAGACCTGAAGAGTGACTTTTATACATAAATTGTTACATTAGATATCATGTACTGTATAATAATTTTCATTCCTGTTTTGACAATGGAAGTAGCATGTATGTCCAGTATATATCAATGTAGATTAGCTGAATGTTAGTTTATATATGTATGTTGTTAGGTGAAAACATTCCCAATATAATAGGTTGTATCTTAGATTTAGTTTAACTGTGTAGTATATTCTTTAATGTAAGCCAAGCATGAAAACTATCCCCTACTAGTTAATTTCTATTCCCTTTAATAGGCGATCCCTTCATACCACGCCAATAGAACCCAGAACGAGTTCACGGCCTCAACCTCACAAGGGTCGAGCCCAGGTCGAAGACAGACCAGGCAGGCCCGCATCGAACGAGCAGTGGCCCAGGTCTGGCCAACCGCGCGTGGGCTGGATTTGGGCCCATGATTATTCGTTTGGCCGACTGTGCACGCGGCTTCGGTCCTGATTTTGAAGCATTTCCTAATCACATTACAAACAACTTGCAAGCATGTAATTAATTAGGACTATCTACTGTTTCAATTGATAGAGACGAACACGACAAGAAACGTAGTTGCTATAGGATATCCTTTAAAAAATAAGAACGAGATGAGCCTCGACGAAAATAAACAGAACGCGCAGATGCGGGGCCCTTGTTAAATGTATATTATTGAAGCATTTAGTTTCCGGGACGGGTTGTTTAGCAAATCTCACAATCCTCCTAAAATAACAATACGTTAGTCTCTTCAGGATGCGCTTTAATAAGCCTTACCTTCTTAAAAACTCGGGTGCACATTTATGTGACCCAAATCCAAATCTCGACGGATTCGAAATGTATTTCTAATCACGGGTGCATTGATTGTGACGTGATCCGAGAGGCATATCCATGACGTCGCCAATTCCTTTTAAAAGTAGAACGAGACGAGCCTCGTCAAAAATAAAAAATGTACACAGCCACGGGGCTCTCCAACTATATATATATTAAAACACTTAGAATTCGGGACAGGTCATTTAGCGAATTTTACGGCCCTCCCCAAAACAACCATGCGTTAGTTGCTTTAGGCGCGCCTTAAATAATTTATTTTCCTTAATTCGGGTGCACATTTATGTGACCCAAATCCAAATCTCAACCGAGTCGAGATATATCAATAACCACGGGTGCATTGATGTAACGTGGTTCGAGATATGTTTTCACGACGTTGCAAGTCCTATAAAAATAACAGTGAACGATAAAAGCGGATAAAAGATAAAATTGGCACATAGGTTCATAATTGTATTAAAAATCAGATAAATAAGCCGAATATAACAGTTGAGCGACCGTGCTAGAACCACGGAACTCGGGAATGCCTAACACCTTCTCCCGGGTTAACAGAATTCCTTATCCGGATTTCTGGTATGCAGACTGTAATATAGAGTCATTATTTTCCTCGATTCGGGATTAAAATTGGTGACTTGGGACACCCTAAATCTCCCAAGTGGCGACTCTGAAATAAACAAATAAATCCCCTTTCGATTGTCCTTTAATTGGGAAAAACTCCCTGCGCCCCTCGGGCGCGGAAAAAGGAGGTGTGACAGCTCTGGCGACTCTGCTGGGGATTTGAGACCCAGAACCGATGGTTCAGGGTTAAGAAGTCGAGCTTAGAATAATTGTTATTATTTGGCTTTATTTATTATCTGATTATTACATGTTTTGAGGCTAATGTGCTAAATGCTGCTGTTACCGCTTTGATATTATTTGAACTGTATATAAACTGTGCCGAAACCTTTCTCTTCTCACCTCCGGGGATGTGCTCACTGGTTGAGACTCCTTATTCTGTTAGTGTCATACCCTAAATAAAAGAGGTTCGGAAAGTTTCTAAGCCGGCTGGCCTTTTGGTTCCCGGAAAGGAGCTCCTTCCTCAACTCGAGTTGTCCGCTCGGGTACACTGTCTAGAACACCGACCCAGGTTTTGAACATAGAATAACGTGACTTCATGCCGGATCCCTAGTAGGAACGCTTATTTGCATCACGTTGCATATGACTTAGGGGACTCAACACAGGGGTTGGGTCCGTCTAGGACTAGCAACCTGATATGAAAAGACCATTCTGGTGCATCCCACTGTTTTCCGTGCATTTATTTGTCTCATGCCCGCATGCTGACCGGTGTTTGAATATTGGGAATATTGTGAAAAAAAAAAGGAAATAACGGTTAGGAATTGAGTGTTTATTGTTGAAAAAAAAGGAAATAGCGGTTAGGAATTTTGTCTTTCAAAAAAAAAAAAAAATCAATAGAAATATAGATTTTGAAAAAATACTGTCAAAACTCTGCCAAAATTTTGAAAAGTCGTTGTTCTGTCTTTCATAATAAAAATATATCAATAGAAATATAGAGTTGTCTTGTCATAAAAAATCAAAAAAAATCTTATTTTAAAATTGTTTTTTATATAATAAAAAAGAAAGTCTTGTGTGGTCTTTACTTTTATTATTTGTTACAAATATATGTATATGTATATATATACATGAAAAATTCAAAAGTTTTGCTTTATTTCAAAATGTATATATCTTTATTTATGGCAAAAGTATTTATCTTGTTAAAGGTCTAGAAAAGTCCTTTCAGGCTCCCAGTTTTTCGAAAAAAAAAAAAAAAAAAAAAATCCAAAATATTTTCCGTTATTGACTTCTTTAGAAAGTTTTATATATATATATGAAAATTCAAAATTCACAAAAAAATCGCATATATTTTTGTTTTTAGCAGGATAAGTGTCGTTTGTTAAAATCTTATTAATAAATGTGCAGAATGAGCACGATTCCGAATGAACCCTTTTCAATCATGAATAAAATTCCCCTCCAATTGCGGCTCTGGTGGAATGATTTGGGCAAAGAGGGGCATGACGAAATCAAGAAGTATCTGAAAGGCCTCACGAGTTTGTTGGATATCAGGCCACGAGGAGATATCATAAGGGCACTAGTCCCCCACTGGGATCCTGCGCACAATGTCTTCCGCTTCTCAGATTTCGAACTTACCCCAACTTTAGAAGAAATAGCAGGGTATATCGGCAGCACTGAGGCTCCTTTGAGGCACAAATATCTGATTGCTCCAAGAGCTGTAGCAGTACACCGGTTCCTGGACTCCTTAAAAATAGTCAGAACAGTTCATAACCCTGACTTGGCAAAAGGTTTTTGCAGCATGAGTTTCATATATCAAAGATATGGTCACATAGGAGGATTCGACAAGCCAGAAAACCAGTTGTGCAGCAAAGGTAATCGCCAGAAGTGGGAAGAACATAGACGAATTGCTTTCATGATAACTTTCTTAGGACTACTAGTATTCCCAAGAAAAGATGGGAATATTGACATAAAGATAGCAGGGGTCGTCAGTACGTTGCTCACACAGAGTGATAGTACGTTGGCGCCCATGATAGTATCTGATATATTCCGGGCACTCACTTCTTGCAAAGCCGGAGGAAGCTTTTTCGAGGGTTGCAATTTGTTGTTGCAAATGTGGATGATCGAACACCTATGTCACCGAGCCCAGTTTCTGAGCCATGGATCCGCTGGAAAGACCTGCATAGAGGAGTTCTATACCAGAGTTGATGAAACCTACCTACCAGAAGGAGTTGTAGCATGGACCTCATATTTCCATACCCTCAACGCCAGTCAAATACAGTGGGCGCTAGGATGGTTATCGATCGGCGAAGTCATATACATGCCAGCAGCCAGGCCCCATTTTCTCTTAATGGGACTTAAAAGTATTCAACCATACGCGCCGCATCGGGTTTTAAGGCAACTTGGGAGGTATCAGATAGTGCCGAAAGACGAGGATCTGAGCATCCAGGTAATCGAGATCAGTCCCGACGGCCAGTTTCCTGAAGCAAGGGTTCGTCAAATTTGGAGCCAATGTCAATACTTAGAAGCGAATACTTGTGTATTGAATCGGGCAAAAGGGGAAGTTTCGCCCGGGTATCAGGCCTGGTACAAAGGGGAGACATCATCTGGAAGACCGACCAAAAGACCTCACCTGCAAGAATTTGCCAAATCTTCACAAGAACAGTGGGGCTGGTTGGCCAAAGAGCAGGAATATCTCGTCAAAGCAGGCAAACTGAAGCAACAAGTTCAGGATATGAAGTTTGAATGCCAATTACAGTCTGCTGCCCACAAGGGAGAAAAGAACAAGTTAATCAGAGAAGGCGAGATCCTCAAAACTCAGATCCGGAGAATGAAAAAAGAGGCTAATAGCCAGCTAGGAAGCCGGGCAGATAAAAGATTGATAGCAGGGTTAAAAGATCAGGTTGCGGAATGCCAGGAAGATTTGGAAAAAGTCAGGGCCAACACAGCAAAATTGCGAACCAAGTGGGCAAAGGGTGCGATGGCTCGGAGGCAGCACCTGCAACAAGTCATAAGGGAGTATGAACTGAGCATCGGGACATTAAGGGAAACGAATGCCTCTCTTCGAGAAAGGATCCTCAAGCAAACACGAAATGCCCAAGACGACAGAAGGCATTATTACGATGCAATGACCAGAATGGAAAGGCAAATGGAGTTGTTCCAGGATCAGCTTGCCAACAATGCGCAAACACTGGGATTGAAGAACCAACAGATAAGGCATTTGTTCGCAGAAAGGGACAACATCCGGGGAAGGATTGATGAAATAGGGCATTACATCTACATGAAATGCTTGGCATATGAGCGAACACCTCGGAAGACCCTCCTTGTTTCCATCATGGGTTGCGTCCGCCGGATTATGAACGAATTGAAGAGCTTGCAAAGAGACCTTACACCCAGAGCCGCAAAAAGGCCGGATGATGCCTCACGGCCCCTTAAATTGGAGAATTAGTTTTGGTCAAGTCCTGTTTATTTGGCTTGGGTTGTTTTTCCATATGTTGTTTTCTTTTTCGTTAAACCGAGTTTGAAACCGTCGAGTTTGTACTATTGCTATTCCTTGCTTGATGTAATTTGTAATAGCAAAATTTTGAGAATGAATTCAATGATTTCACAAAAATTGTGTGTTTTTACTTTAAGGCAGAACTACGCCTGGTCTGATTCACGCGGGGACGTGATACGTAGGCAATCCCCATAAGATTCGACCGCTTTTAATAAATAAAGAAAAGAAAATGTAAATAAAATAAAACGCGGGGTTTCGCAGAATACTCTAAAAAGAGACGAATGAACAAACCGGGATGACGCATGTGGTTTGAAGCAAAGCATGTAGAAACGGTTAACTGCCTAGGTGCATTGCATCCTCTATGTGTTATGATCAAATCTGTTAAGCTCTAACACTAACAAAGTTTGTTGTTGTCTGATACCAGACAGTTAGTTGTTAAAGAATTCTGGCAACACATTCATACCAAACCAGATCCAAAGGACCGGTAGCAACAAGCATGACCACTTCTGAGAATAGTAATGAGGAAGAAAGGCCGATGAGCCAGTTGCTAAAAGAGGCAATGGAAAAGATTGAAAGGATGGGACTAGAGATGCATGCAATGCAGCTAGCCCTGGCCAAAACGCAAAAGAGCCCTGAGACACGGGGACACGTGCCGGAGTACCCTCACTCTGGCCCTTCCACAAGCCGCCCAAATCCCCTCTATCATCAAGAAAGAAGCCCTCATGATTCCCAAGCTCCACCACCCCATCAACCTCTCCCAACATCCAATATTCCCATTTTTGTGGGACCTGCATCAGCCCCTTTGCAGCGAACGACCAGTGAGCCATTGTTTCAGGCTCACGATACACAATACTATCCCCCTGAGCCTACCTTCCACGCACCGGAACCACAGGTTTACAATCCCCATTTGGAAGTACCGGCAGAGGTTGAGAAGCCGGTTAAGGCCCCTGAACAGGATGAAGTGTTAAGAAAGTTCAAAAGCCTGGAGCAATCCTTCAGAAACTTGCACGGGCTGGGCAATCAAGTCAGCGTGGCATACAAAGATCTGTGCCCTTTCCCAGATGTCCAACTCCCGGCTGGGTTCAAGATGCCCAAGTTTGATTTATATGAAGGGCACGGTGATCCCATGGCACATTTGCGGGGATTCTGTAGCAAAATGAGAGGGGCAGGAGGCAAGGATGAGCTTTTGATAGCTTACTTCGGCCAAAGTCTGAGCGGATCTGCACTAGAATGGTATACCAGGCAGGATTTCAGCAGGTGGTACACGTGGGATGACCTGGCGCAGGCTTTCACGGGTCATTTCCAATACAATCTGGAGATAGTCCCTGACCGTCTCACGTTATTGAGGACTGGGAAGAAACCCGGGGAAAGTTTTCGCGAGTTCGGGTTCCGCTGGAGAGAACAAGCAGCTAGAGTCGATCCTCCCATGAGAGAGGGAGAAATGGTAGACTACTTTTTGCAGACATTGGATCCAACCTACTTTGGTCACTTGGTGACAACGGTTGGAAAATCTTTCAACGAGGTGGTCAAAATAGGGGTCATGATAGAAGAAGGTTTGAGGTCGGACAAGATCTTAAACTATTCGGCACTTAAGGCCACAACCCAGGCTATTCAAAGCGGCACGGGAGGTGCGCTAAGAAGAAAGAAAGAAGAGGTTGCCACGATCGAGGCAGGCAGTTGGTCCAGGGCTGGCAGGCCGCACTACAACCAACCCAGGCCTCACAGGTCAAACTACCCATACAACCCACCACAAAATTTCTATCCACCTCGAGAACCACATTGTTCCGTACACCAAGCCCAGGTATACACTCAGCCTCCGGTTCGCCCACAATGGCGCGCACCGGCTCCCCAGAACATATATGCACCACCACAAAACACTTACCCTCCACCAAGGGCATATAGAAATCCTTCGGGGGCAGGTTTCCGGGGAAATCCAGATGCTAGAAATGACAGGTTGCGGAAACAAAGAACCTTCACCGAACTGGGAGAAACCTACACCGCTGTGTTCCACAAGCTGCGGCAATTAGGTTTGGTTAGTCCTGTCCATACTCGGGAACCAAATCCCCCGCCTCAGAATTTGGATCGTTCAATCAGTTGTGAATACTGTTCAGGGATGCTCGGGCACGATACCGAGAAGTGCTGGAAGTTAAGGCATGCCATACAGGATCTTATTGACAGCAATAAGATCGAGGTCCAGACACCAGAGGCTCCTAACATCAACCAAAACCCACTGCCAGCGCACCACGAAGCTCACATGATTGAGTTGGTGTGTGAGGGAGGCGAATTAAGAAAACCCTCACAAACAGTGATGATGATCCAAGCTGCCCCAAAAGAAGTCTTAACCAGGGGAGGAACAAATATACAGTCGCAGGGAGAAGGCGTCAAGCCGGTAGTAATATGGGGGAAGAACCCGTCCGTCATAACAAGCAAACCCGAGCCAAGCAAATTGGTAATACCAGGGATCCTGCCCACACCGGCAGTCATGTTGAGAGGGGTATGTAGAGAACGGGTGACCATAAAGCCGGTGGTCCAATTGCCTATGCTTGACAGCAGGGCTGTGCCCTGGAAATATGAAAAAGCAGTGGTAACGTACCAAGGAAAACAGGTGGAAGAAGTCAGTTGTGAAGCGCAAGGGCTGACTCGATCAGGTCGATGCTTTGCCCCGGTGGAGTTAAGAAAAACAAACCCAGTGGCAACCAAGAAGCCAGTGTCAGAAGAAGAGGCTGAAGACTTCCTGAGGAAGATGAAGGTACAAGACTATTCTGTGGTTGAGCAGCTGAGAAAAACACCTGCCCAGATCTCACTATTGTCATTACTCCTCCATTCCGAGGAACATCGTCGGGCCCTGTTAAAGATATTGAACGAGGCTCATGTACCCAGTGAGATTTCTGTAAACCACCTGGAAACCATTGCTAGCAAGATTTTCGAGGTGAACAGAGTGACATTCTCAGATGATGACCTGCCGGTGGAGGGTACGGAGCATAACAAAGCTCTATACCTAGCTGTCAAATGTGAAGACTCGGTGGTAACCCGAGTATTGGTGGATAACGGCTCAAGCGCCAATATTTGTCCATTATCCACCCTGGACCAGTTAAAGATTGACCGTGGAAGAATCCGGGAGAATAGCATCTGTGTCCGAGGGTTTGACGGAAACGGAACAGCCACTGTGGGGGATGTTGTACTTGAACTAACCATTGGCCCGGTCCTATTTACCATGGAATTCCAGGTGTTGGACGCCACGGTATCTTACAACTTGCTGTTAGGACGACCTTGGATTCATGCAGCTAAAGCGGTGCCTTCCACCCTACATCAGGCAGTGAAGTTCGAGTGGGAAAGACAAGAGGTCGTGTTGCACGGTGAGGATACAACATGCACCATGGGCGGAACCATTGTGCCTTTCATAGAGACCACTGATGACAAGGGTCCTTGGGTCTACCAGATTCTCGATACAGGGTCGGCCAACAAAATCTCTGAAGGAGAAATCATCCCGCACCCTAGGGTAGCTGCCGCAACAGTCATGATGGTATCGGAGATGCTGGGTAATGGGTTTGTGCCGGGAAAAGGCCTGGGAGTTGAACTTCAAGGGATAGTCCAACCTGTCTCCCTTCCTAAGAATCTGGAAACTTTCGGGTTGGGGTTCAAACCAACCCCAGCAGACAGGAAGCAAGCGCGAAAAATGAAGAAGAGGGTCTGGTTTCTGCCTAAACCAGTACCACGACTCTCAAGGTCTTTTGTTAAAGCTAGTGCCAAGGGGTCAGCGATCCCAAAGATTCGAGGACCTTTGATCGGAATAAATGAAGACCTCAATCAGAGTTTTGAAAGGCTATTTGCGGATGTCAGTATGGTGGAAGCTGGAGAGGGTTCCAGCAGAGCAGAGATACAATTCGTGGGGCCTAAGGCCAAGACCAACAATTGGACGGTTACTCCTCTTCCTGTCCGAGGGGAGTCTTGGTAGTAGGCTTTGATTAATGTTTTGTTTGTTTGTTTGTTTGATCGGATTATTCAAGGGTGTAATCCCCATTTTACTTTCGTTTTGTAAAAGTGTGAACCCTTTTTATCCTGCGAATTTAATAAAGTTCTTTTCTTTTGTCCCATTTTAATTTCTTGTTTTGTTCTTTTTCTTTCTGAACAGTTCTCTTTTTACTGGTCCTAATGACATGGCATGCACAGCGGATCTTCGACCTAGTCTAATAAATCAATCTGAATCTGACTCAATGATACAAGAGGTCTTTTGTGATGATGAATCCGAATGTGACGAAGGGGAAGCCTTCGAAGAAATAAACCGAGAACTGTGCCAATTTGAAGAGAAACCCAAGCCTAACCTAAACGACACTGAGGCTGTGAACCTAGGAGACGCTGATATCATCCAAGAGACCAAAATTAGCATCCACATTGAGCCAAATGTCAAAGCAGAATTGATCGAAACTCTCAGGGAATTCAAAGATGTTTTTGCATGGTCATATGATGATATGCCTGGATTGAGCACCGATTTAGTGGTTCACAAATTGCCCACTGACCCGGCATACCCTCCGGTCAAGCAAAAACTAAGGAAATTTAAAACAGAAATGAGTGTAAAGATCAAAGAAGAGGTGATTAAGCAATTACAATCTAAGGTCATTCGGGTCACTCGGTATCCCGAGTGGCTGGCCAATGTGGTACCAGTCCCAAAGAAGGATGGAAAAATCAGGGTGTGCGTCGACTACCGCAACCTCAACAAAGCAAGTCCCAAGGACAATTTCCCGTTACCCAACATTCATATCCTGATCGATAATTGCGCTGGGCGCGAGATCGGATCTTTTGTGGATTGCTATGCGGGTTATCATCAGATCCTAATGGACGAAGAGGATGCTGAGAAGACAGCGTTTATTACGCCATGGGGAACCTACTGCTATCGGGTAATGCCGTTCGGTTTAAAGAACGCTGGGGCAACGTACATGCGAGCAATGACTGCTGTGTTTCATGACATGATACACAAAGAAATAGAAGTGTACGTCGATGATGTGATCATCAAATCTTGGCGTCAGGAGGACCATGTAGCAGACCTAAGGAGATTTTTCCAAAGACTCCGAAGGTATGATATCAAGCTTAACCCGGCCAAATGCGCATTCGGGGTTCCATCAGGAAAGTTGCTAGGATTCATCGTCAGTCGACGGGGGATTGAGTTAGACCCATCCAAAATTGAATCCATCCGAGACTTGCCACCGCCAAGGAACAAAACAGAGGTAATGAGTTTGCTGGGTAGACTCAATTACATCAGCAGGTTCATCGCTCAACTCACAGCAACTTGTGAACCCATATTTCGGCTACTGAGAAAGGATGCTGCAGTAGGTTGGACGACAGAGTGTCAGGAGGCTTTCGACCAAATCAAAGGGTATCTATCTAATCCACCCGTATTGGTCCCGCCTAAGCCCGGGAAGCCCCTAATCCTTTACCTGACGGTCTTGGAAAATTCATTTGGTTGTGTACTGGGGCAACATGATGACACAGGGAGGAAGGAGCAGGCCATCTACTATCTTAGCAAGAAATTCACAGTGCATGAGGTCAAGTACACTCAACTCGAGAAAACATGTTGCGCCCTAACTTGGGTAGCTCAGAAGTTGAAACACTACCTGTCTTCATATACTACTTATCTCATATCCCGCTTGGACCCATTGAAGTATATCTTTCAGAAACCTATGCCCACGGGGAGGTTGGCAAAATGGCAAATTCTGCTCACAGAGTTTGATATCATCTATGTGACGAGGACGGCCATGAAAGCCCAGGCGCTGGCAGACCATTTGGCAGAGAATCCCGTTGATGAAAAATACGAGCCTTTAAGAACGTATTTTCCTGACGAAGAGGTGATGCATACAAATGAGTTGGAATTACCCGAGGAACCGGGTTGGAAGCTTTTCTTTGATGGAGCGGCAAACGCAAAAGGGGTTGGAATAGGGGCAGTACTCATTTCTGAAACAGGACGGCATTATCCTGTTACGGCCCAACTGCGCTTCTACTGCACTAACAATATGGCCGAATATGAGGCTTGCATTCTGGGTCTGCGCTTGGCTGCTGACATGGATGTCCAAGACGTCTTGGTCTTGGGAGACTCGGACCTCTTGGTACATCAAATTCAGGGTGAATGGGAAACACGAGATCTAAAGCTCATACCATACCGACAATGCTTGCATGATCTGAGCAAGCAATTTCGATCGGTGAAGTTCAAACACATCCCGAGAGTTCACAATGAGGTTGCAGATGCCTTAGCCACCTTAGCATCAATGCTGCACCACCCTGACAAAATGTATGTTGATCCTCTGCATATCCAAGTCCGTGATCAGCACGCCTACTGCAATACCATAGAAGAAGAAGCAGATGGCGAACCCTGGTTTCATGATATCAAGGAATACCTCAGAATGGGGATATATCCAGAACATGCCTCGGGAGACCAAAAAAGAGCCCTTCGGCGTTTGTCGAATGGTTTCTTCCTCAGTGGAGGAGTATTGTACAAAAGAACCCCGGATTTGGGATTGTTGAGATGCGTAGATGCCAGTCAAGCAATGACGGTCATGGAAGAGGTACATGCGGGAGTTTGCGGACCACACATGAGCGGATATGTATTGGCGAGAAAGATCCTTCGAACAGGGTGTTATTGGCTCACCATGGAACGCGACTGTATCACTTTTGTGAGGAAATGCCATCAGTGCCAGATACACGGAGATTTGATTCATTCTCCGCCAACAGAGTTACATACGATGTCAGCACCTTGGCCGTTTGTGGCCTGGGGCATGGATGTCATTGGGCCCATCGAGCCAGCAGCGTCCAACGGTCACAGGTTCATTCTAGTGACCATTGATTACTTCACCAAATGGGTTGAGGCTAAAACCTTCAAGTCGGTAACCAAGAAGGCAGTGGTGGACTTTGTTCACTCCCATATCATCTGCAGATTTGGGATCCCAAAAGTGATCATCACGGATAACGGTGCGAATCTTAATAGCAGCATGATGAAAGAGGTATGCCAACAATTCAAGATTACACACCGCAATTCCACCCCATATCGTCCTAAGGCAAATGGAGCAGTCGAAGCAGCCAATAAGAATATCAAGAAGATACTGCGAAAAATGGTGGAAGGGTCCAGACAGTGGCACGAGAAATTACCCTTTGCTTTATTGGGGTACCGCACTACCGTCCGGACCTCCATAGGCACAACTCCTTACTTGTTGGTATACGGAACTGAGGCCGTGATACCAGCGGAGGTCGAAATTCCGTCCCTCCGAATTGTCACTGAAGCTGGGATTGATGATGATGAATGGGTAAAAGCTCGATTGGAACAGTTGAGCCTGATAGATGAGAAAAGATTGGCAGCAGTGTGCCACGGTCAACTGTATCAGAAGAGAATGGCAAGATCGTATAATAAAAAGGTGCGCCCCAGGAAGTTTGAAGTAGGGCAGCAGGTATTGAAGAAGATCCTCCCACATCAGGTCGAGGCAAAAGGCAAATTCGCCCCAAATTGGCAAGGGCCTTATATCGTGACCAGAGTCTTGGCCAACGGCGCTTTGTGTTTGACAGATGTCGAAGGTAGATGCGTCGACATGGCTATCAATTCAGATGCAGTCAAGAGATATTATGCGTAATTTCTTTAATTACGGCAATTATTCGGTTTGTTTGTTTGTATTTGGCATTTATTGGATAATGAGATGACGGAGGCAATTCTTTCTTCTACCCAAACACTGTTTAACCCTTGCTTCCCCCTTTGAGCCTTAAGCAAATTCTTTCAATACCCCTCTTTTGGAATCACTAATGGGAAAGATACGAAAAGGGAAAAGAAACGAAAGGAAAAGAAAGAGAAAAGAAAAAGAAAAGAAAAAAAAAAGAAGATGAAATCATAAAGAAATACAAAACCGTGGGAACTACGTTTGACCTGATTCCTCAAAGAGGATACGTAGGCGCCTCACGGCTCGGGCATAGTATGCATCATAGTAAATATAGGATGCATAAAGTACATAGTGTGCATAATAGACACAGCGTGCGTAACGCACGTAGCACAACATAAGAGTAAAAAATAAATAAATT